>NC_092365.1:1947644-2667790 GCF_030848805.1 Temnothorax longispinosus | reverse complement strand
GCGATCGCGCGCGTCCGCGTTTATGCGCACTCGGAACGCCGCTCGGCTCATTCCCCATCACGGAATCGCCTCTAATTGGACTTCCAGGTAAGTCACCTGCGTCCATAGGAGTGCCCCGGGAACGATCCATCGGCTGCCACCTACGCTTCGTCATGGATTCCTATCTCTCTTTCGCCGTTCGATCAACCCCGAACGCGGAGGTGGGCTCTAGCGAAAGAGATATGAAAGTCTAGAGCTAACATTATGTCATAGTTCTAACATTATGATTATTAGATATGACGAAGCTCTTAATATATTAATAACAATATAATCATTAGTATAACATTTTTCATGAGTAGAAATCTATCCGGCAGCATCTATGAATGTTTTATATATACGTTAAAGATTAAATATGTAGAATTAAAGATTATTCAATTGATGATCACGGATATTGTATTTGTAAAGTTTCTTTCAAAATTAAGTAAGTTATTAATAATAATTTAATTATTAATAAATCTTAATCTATTAAATTAAAATGTATAATAAGGTTCTCCTGAATAAATCAGATAAATAAAAAGAGGCAAGACGCGGTAATTAGTGCGTAGTAATTTATATTCTCAGTCAATACATAAAATTGATATTTCGACCTTTTTTTGAGTCTTCTTCAGCACAATATTACATCAGTCGAGGTTCAACGCAGTCGATAAAATAATAAAACGAATTTGTTGGTACGGTCTTTCATAACGCAGAGTGTATAATGCTCCGACGAAAACCAAGCATTTTCGAAATGATACTGCCAATATTTATCTGAATAATCTATTAATATATTTATTAATGTCATATTACTAACAAATATGCATTAATATATTAATATAATCATGCGTTAATTAAAAATTGCTAATTATAGCACGTTAATGTAATTATCTTTATCTATTATTAATAAAGTTTAGTTACTTATTTCATATTAATTCTAACAACATTGCGGTGAAAATGTTGTTTCTGTGAGAATGCGTTCTCAAAACGGCGGAGATCGCTCGGGGACTAAACGGGACCAAGGAATCCCGACGAGGAAATCGCGTGGTAATCGGTCCCAGCGGAAGGAAGAGCAACGCCGTAGAGGGAAGCCACGCGGAAGCGCAACCGGAAGTCGGCGGGACTGCTGGGCGAGAGATGCGAGTATCGGAATTTCATGGTGACAAGAGGCATGGCGAATGTCGGTGGATCACTAAAAATAAAGAAGCCCCTTCCCGACGAAGTAACGAACACGATCTCGGCCGGCCTCGAAGTCTTCATGTGAGAAGCCGCCGTAAAAAATTATTATCGGGATGCTATTGCAACGTTTTTTCGTAACCGAGAAACTGATTTCCGCATAGGAGTTGTCAAAAAATTTAGTGACGCCAAGAAAATGAAATCGGATCTTTCAATTCCGTGCCGTTGTTCCTACCTCGTTTGATTTATTCGCTATATCCTACCTACTTTTTGCAGGCTTTATAAATTGATCCGTTTCTCGATTAGCTTCTTCCCAGAATTTAATTAGCTTTCTTTAGTAATTTTTTAATAAAATTTCTGTGAATTTCTCCTGATATCTGTAAAATCGTAGAAGTAAGAGTTAATTTGAATAGCGATCTAATTTTATTATTGCAAAACGGAGAGATCATCTCGTCGCGAGCGCGTTAATAGTTCCAGGTAAAACCATATATTCTAACTTCCATTACATGTTCACATATAATATAATAAGTTTAACGCGGAAATTAATGAAATGAGTCGCGCCTCTTCCATTTACGTGGAAACGTATTTTCCCCTTATATCTATAACACACTTTCCTTCTATACGTGAACGTATATTCACACACGTATACACGTATGATCGAATGTGTCCGCGATTTCACGGTTACACGCCCCCACGCATCGGAAGATCGATGTAACCCCGTTTCAGGTTGAGCAAACTATATGACTGTGCCGACCTGTCGGCCTTTTATTACATCGCGTCCGCGTCCCAGATCGGTGAAGGGAGACGCCACACAATTCGCCGCCCTTCTCCCTTCGCGATCTCTCGCGAGAGCCTCAAACGTCGCGCGATGCAGAAAGCCGACAATTATCCTCGAGGCGGGGCCCCCGCGCGCGAGATCGGTCGATTCGTTAATAAGCTGCGGCTCGGCGGGCGATACACCGGAATAATTCCACCTCGTTAAAGAGGCGCGTATGGTCGTTAATTAAACAATAACGGCCTTTCAGAGAGAGATTCCCGATGGCGGCCGGGGATCGCAAAAGAACGCAACCGCGAGGTACTCGGGTTTGACTCGACCTCGTGATATTACGCGTCGAGAGAAACATGAGAGGCGAAACTTCCTTCGCGCGGCCTCTCGTTTCCCATTACGCGAGGGAATCCCATTAGATCAAGAAAAATAAGCTTTTTAATTTAGAACGAGTCCCTCGAACGGAAAGTCGTGGATCGCGCGCTCGCGCGCCGGCTCTCATGAATATTTATCTATCGCCCACAGACGGGAATTTGTCGCGATCAATTTCCTCTGGCGTGGATTAATTAGGGACTAATTCGGGGACCTGAGAGAGCAGGAGGCGCGCGGACGTGATAATCGGGATAAATAAAGTTCAACGCGTTGTGCGTGCGTGCGTGCGGCGAACGCGCGCGGTCGCTCGAGATCGGCGACCGCCGTGATTGCGAAACAATGAGATTAGAATGTATGTTTTGCGTCTGCTTTACGTGCGCCTTGTGTGCACATTCGCTTGTTAAACACAACCGACAATTACCCTTCCCCCCTGCAAAACAATCGATCAATCCGCTCGTTAACAAGCCTACCGCGCTCAGGTATGAGATAGAGGAGAGAAAGAGAGAGAGAGAGAGAGAGAGAGAGAGAAAGCCGCCGGATTAATTCCTCGTAATTTTACCGAAAGGTTATCGAGCATTAACTACTTTTTTAAACATGAATATTCATCCGTAAAGGTCATCTCGCATAAATTCGAAAGGATGTAACGATCAGAAATGATTTAAAGACGTTTACAAGGATTGCTTAGCGACCACAGTGGCGCCCTTAACGAGGCCTCTTCTCCTTCATCAGATAATAATTGTCCAATAAATCGCAACAATCTAAAAAGCAGATTGAGATCGGATATTAAATTGAAGCGAAATTATTTTTCATCGCTTGACGCTTCTCCTTAAAAAATATGTCGAGGTCTCGCAGTTTCCTTGGGTCACGCGTGAAAATTCAGCTTCAATTATCTCCGAAACATTATCTAAACAAGCTCTCTCTCTACATTATTGTCCTGGTTTCTCCGCGCTCTCGCGCGTTTTACACTTGTGTAAGAGTATCGCGCGGGTACAATCTGAAAACTGCTGGACGCATAACGCGAGAAGGCAGAGAGATACCGCGAAAATATAACTGCAAGACGAGACGTTGCTGTGTACGTGACTCGCGTAGTCACGATAAAGAGGCTGCGCTCCATATATTATGCGACGATGCGGGACGCTGCCAAGCTGTCGGGGCCGTGGAGCACAGTAGATTGTCCGGTTTATTGAAAACTTCCTAGGCGCCTCTCTGCACGCGTCCAGCGGACGGCCGCGTGTGCCGAAAGTTCAGCTTCTATCGTATTCGTAATATGTGATAAGCGTGACAGCACCCGGGAAAACCCGCTCGTGTGTCGCTAACTATATCACCTTCGAGCGTGACTTCGCTAACCGTGCTCTGGATTATGCTTTCAAATATAATAAAAAAAGTTCATATATATATATATATATATATATATATATATATATATATAATTTCCTTATTACATTTTTATTTTTTCCTTATTATACATTTATATTTTTTCCTTATTACATTTATATTCTTTCCTTATTATTTTTTATTTTTTTCCTTATCCATTTACATTATTACGCGGTACATATGTATATTATGTGTATCGCGGACGAGATAAACCGATAAAATACATTTATAAAAATTATTTTGAAACTTATAAAACACATTTTGATTTCTTAACAGAATGTATCACCCTGCTCTCGCTAAACGCTCTTGCTTTTTCTGTAACAAATGGCCTGCCTATGATCATTATTGACACATTAATAATTATTATTTTTTCTAATACATGAATTATAACAAAATAATTTTTATGCTTAGGTGGAATTAAGCATTCTTGGGATAATCTTGCATTACCACGGAGGATTATGATTCTCAGCGCGTGACCTTACGTGCCTTACGAACGATGAAAATGAGCGAATCAGTTCCTGGAGGACGAATTCTTCGTTCGAAGTATCGGCCGGCCCGTGTGAGTCAAGCTCCCCTTCGCGCGCGTCCGTTTAACGGACGGATTACTCATCTAATCGGGACAATCGTGAACTTTATCATCGCGCCGGGCAGCGCGTAAGCCTAATCAATTTCATGCGCTTGAAAAGCCGCGCGTGCGAATTTTCGGAACCCGCGTGAGCACGGCCGCTCCGCGAACCGCACGCGGGAATCGCGGAACAATGCGTTGGTCGGCTATTACGGGCCAACCAGCTGGACAACCAGCGTAATATAGCTCGTGAAGGATATGTCGGATTCTCTTTTAAAGTCTCTCGCGAATTATATTGATCAAAAGATTCGGCAGGTCCCGGATAGGCACAATCATTGAATTTTATTTTGTTCATAATCGCTTATAATCGCTTATATATGTAATATTTTACTTATTTACTTATATTTAACATTGCTTAGATTATATTTTTAGTTGTTCCTTTCTCACGCAGTATGTAGTATATATTACATACTTTACTGAGATAATATTAGTATATTAAAATCCCATTAAAATTATAAAATTGTTACGTGTCCAGCGGTAAAATAGCTCGCATATTGTTTACATATAACAATCGTCATTTAAAATATCATATAAATTACGAATACGCGTAATAGAAACGAGGATCACCACTCCAATACGCCGGGGATGTATTTTTCGATCAATTTCTCGTAGTAGGGCCACAGTTTCTCGACGTCCGGAACGGCGCCGCTCTTAGTATAAAGATCGAATTTGCTGTAAAAATTTTTGCATCGAATTAATCATCGATGTAGCTTTTTAAGCTTTACAATATAATACAATTTATATTCAAATTTGATTATAAATTAGATAATTGTTATATAATTTGTGATAATTTAATATATAACGAGTTTAATGTGGAGCTAGCAATTTTTTATCTCTCTCTCTCATATTCTATTGCAATCTAAATTATTTATATTTAACTTACTTAAATTCTCTGATCCATTTCAACATGTCTATATCTTCCTGGGTGCAAAAGTGCATGTAGTCGCCGCTAGCGTGCCAGGGGTAAAAGGAATGGTAACGAATCATAGCCAGAGCCTCCTTCGGCAATTTGCTCTTGTTGTGTATGAGTAAACGGTACATGTATTCGTCATGGCCCCATGACATCATCAGATTGGTTATTCCGCACTGAGGTTTGTACATGCCGTATTTTGTACTGCAACAAAAATATCCTCCTATGTAGGTGCAATAATCTAAGTACAATTGTTTAGTTATGACACATTCAGATTATCTCCGCACTCTCTTCGCCGCTCTAAAAGACTATAAATTCTACGATCAGCTCTGCGTTCAAATTTTTCTTAAAATATAAATGTATTTTCCTTACTCACATAAATACACATCACAAGTCACAAACTTTGAAAAAATAATACCTTTTTTATATTAGATCTTTTTATTATATCTTTTAATAACAGAAATTTCCGTTATCAAGGGGAAAAACTAAGAAAACTGGGACGTACTTGTAACGAGGGTCTTTGCCATCGGGATTATTGTCAAAGCTCGTCGCTCTGTGAACGATGGAATCGCCCCAGGCACAACCGACGGGGAATGTGTCACCCACCACCGCCCACTGGGGTTCTCCGTAAAATGCCATCACCTGCAATGTACAATTATTTGTTACTTGATTATAATAATATATTTGTTGTTAACGTACATCTGAACCTAACAAATGGGGTAGCCATAAAATCGTAAAAAGAAATGAAAGAACGAGTTTGGAAATATATATACTGCGAAACAGTAACCGAGTCTGCTACAAAGACGTTAAACAATAATAAACCGAAAATAGAATCGTAGAATTTTAAGATGTGTACACTAGATGAGTATTACAAAAAAAGGAAATAATGCAAAAAATATTGTATAAAATTCGTTGGGATTTTTAAGAGAAAAAATGTAATAAAGGAGGCAGGTAGGGAAAGCTCAGCGGAACATACCACGGTTTGGCTAGGAAAAGATTGACCGTGATTGACCGTGTGGAATGCTGTTTTAAAGTCAAGAACAATAGCGAGCTAGATCCCCTAGGTCAGGGATTTAGAAAACTAACTCTCTTAAATACAGAGTCAAACATAGGTTGAAGTTCTGTCGTGCATGCTACTAATCCGCACTGATATTCAAGAATAACATTAATATTGTTGAAAATAGCATTCAGCTGTCTGAAGCATATTGTGCTCAAAGAGTTGGGAGGGTAATACAAGAGAAAACGAGAAAACGAGAGTCTTAGAAATTAGGAAAACAATGGATTGTTTTCAAGAGGATAAAAATATTATAGTATTCAATTCACAAATTATTTAGAAAGAATAGAATTTTTTACTTTACATTATTTCAAAAGACAAAATTTTTTTGGACCTCCTGCTTTTTTGAAGCGTACCCGAATAAGTTACTAAAATAAATCATTTATCGTATGTATTCTCCGTGTATTCTCACAGTTTTATATTTATATCTATATTTATATCTATTAGATGTATTCTCTTGGAGCTTTATATTTCGTCTCACCTTGCCGAGATCGTGAATTAAGCCGGTAAGATGGAACCAGTCTAGGTCCGGATGTTCCTCTCTGATGGATTCCGCAGTTTGGAACGCGTGAATGATATTAGGCAAGTTCGTGTCCGGATCACTCTCGTCCACGAGATCGTTCAGTTTGATCAGGGCTTCTTTCGCCGTCATTTTGACTTTATCAAACCGAAGCCAATATTTCATGCGAGCTGTCGGAAGAAAAGTGATTCCTTCACTCTCTTACCTTATTCTTATCTTTCTAATTATATCCGGAGCAATGCAAATAAATGAGATTATACAAATTCATTGTCAATTGTTTAAATTATGTGGAGATGAACTTTCACTTGTTGATGTAAATTATCTTTTTAACTATTCTAACTAGTTCTATCTATTTATCGCCAAATATAATTATATATAGTTTTTTGTTTCGACTAACATTTGACGAAGTCAACGGTTTGATTGGTGTGCATATTTAAGTAGGTTTTGCGGATACGTTCTTTGATGGGATCGTCGGAATCTTCATCGAAATTGCGGAATTGACTTTTCAGCTTCCCGGCGTATATTGGCTCAGGTCGAAGCTGCTCCGATGGGTCCAGCAGCGTAACATGGCCACGGCTTTGTTGCTGTAAGAAATTAAATGTTCAACAATCCATAAAGAAATCTTGCTTTCGATTACTTCCTATTAAAAAATTATCGTTTAAAGAATTATTGCGTTTAAAAAATTATCACGTATTTTGTGTGACTCTTTTTTTATTGAAATTGCAACACGAAGAAATTCTCAAGACGTACGTCTTATTATTTCATATGTATATATGATCTACTTTACAATTATATATTTATAAAATTGTATACTCCATATTTTACAGTTATATTTGAAAAATTAGATTTTTAAGTATTCCTGCTTTTGATTTTTAAGTTATACCTTCCGTTGCCATATTAATAAACAGATGTAATTGTATGTAAAAATATATAGAGTCGAAAAAATGTGTTACAAAAAAATATAATATAGATAATAAGTCACCTAGTTTTGCGCTATTGAATATACTTTATTATACTTACGAATGAAACGGAACGAACATTGATAAAAATTCATGTTAATGAAGTGCTTTTCCTATTCGCATGAAGAAATCTATGGATTTAGTTAGATGTTAGATTAATGACCCAGTTAGATCAATAGTTACAAAAACGTTATGTAAAAGTTTCTATATACCTTCAAGTAAAGAATGAAATAAATAGTACATCCTTCATTGAATATCCTTCGCAATATATTTTTTGCCTTATGATCATGTAATGGTTCTCATTTATTATACGTATCTGTGTGTGTAATAAAAATTATAAAAATTGTAAAAATTAAAAGAATTTTAAAAATTACGTTGCAACATTCGATGCTTTTTACTGCACAAATATATGAGGCGGGACAAGAAATCGGCACTTTTCTGAGATTAATTGAAATACTTCGTTTTCTTTGTATCGTTTTACTCTGTACAAAAATAAATTACTTGAAAAGAAAGATTTTTCAGATCTAAATTTATACGACCTTTTTTATCCCTAAAAATGTAGAATGCGCTCCTAAAAGTTTATATATATATATATATATATATATAAACTTTTAGGAGCGCATTCTATATAATATATATATATATATATATATATATATATATATATATATATATATATATATATATATATATATATATAATATAACGATCTGTTTCAACAACACTCAGTATTCGTAGGATATCCAAATTCATAATGTTTTTTTTTTTTTATGATTACGAAGTGTACCGTGAGAGATTGTGAAAAAGAATCCATTGATATGAAAATATCTGTCTTCACTGTGCGTCAATGCTTATCTATCTACATATACAACGGACTACATATTTGTGGAAATTTTACATGAGATTTGTGACGCGATCAAATTGTGATTAACAATATGTATTGTGCAATAGTGCATTATCGGTCTCTCTTTTTAAACATATCCTGTCTGAAAGAGAAGAAATTTCGCGTCTGCACGACAATTTTTTAATTTGAATTTACATGAAAAAGCAATACAGAGCGACACAATAAAATTGTTGAATTTATAAATGTTTAGAAATAAGATAATAATTTAGTCGACTGTGTATAAGCAAATGTAACGAAGAATAAAACTTATGAAATAATTGCTAAGATCTTTCGCAAAGTAATTTTACTCGCGTTATATTATTAAATCTTGAGTTTTCCGAAATTTTCTCAGAAACAAAGTCGGGATATATACTTACAACTGTCGTGGCGGACATTCCGTAGCTGTTTACCGTTCACTGGCGAAAATGCAACTGTCGTCTGTCTTACCCTGCATAGGACTCCGTGTTAACTTATAAAGTCGAAGACAATTCACCCTTGATCTCCGCATCGCCTGATGGTGGTGGTGGTGATGGTAGTGGTGGTACTGGTGGTGATCTGTCTGGTAGTGGGTAGTGCCACGGTCACACAAGCACAATGGTGTCGAATCACATCACCGCTGCCTATCGCACCCTCCCCTCTCCCTATTCCACAATTCCGGACTATTGTAAACACGAGTATCGCAAACGGAATGGATTACTATCAATTTTTATCCGATACCGCAATTTACAACGTTGCGCGTTTAAATTGGTTCGGCGCGACCTGCGTTTGATGTCACGCGATAAAAATTGTTAAAGAGCGCTTTCAGATTCTGGCAAAATTTCCAGAGTGCAATCAATTCAAGAGCTTTCTTAGAAAAGTAAATGCATTAAAAACAAAATGTGGCAATTATCGCGATAATGTAGAAATTGGACCGAAACCGATGTTGAAAGATATCACTTTATCGTCAGACGTGAATGACGGTCTTTGTGCAACGAAAGAAATCATGGCGCCGCTCTACGAGCGCTTTGAAAAAAAATTTACGATTGGGATTTCTTTATTTTAGCGATTTGTTTTCAATGAATGTCTTGTTCATATTCGCGTCTGTGCGACAGATACGCTCGGCGATTGCGAAAAGCGGCGAATTTCACAATAACGAGAGAGAAATAATATAATATAATAATTTATTATAATAACAGATATTCTAAAAAGCAAGTAAAGTAAATGATAAGTAAAGAAAGCGCTTTAGAATGCCTGATAATTTTTAACAGCTTTTGAAGAAAACTGAACGACTTAGCTCTCTTTTCTTTTTTTAAAGATCGCAGAACAAAATAAAACAATGAAACAAATAGACGCCAATAATAGCACACCTAAAAATAAATTTCTAAATTGTCCACTGATAAATCGGCCATGTGTAACACTGACGCACATTATAAATAGTTCGTTAAACCGCGTTAAACCGGATTGCCGTGATGATCGGTTGACACGCGGCGCAACCGACGTGCGAATGATGTCAAATGTATAATATAATTGTTACCATTCCGCGGCAAATGGATTCAATTGCCGCGCGTTCATGGGTTGCGCGTGTTGCATTCGGATCGGTTAAGGATTCGGCCGCCACGTGAAAATGCGAAATGACGCGATGACGAAAAAAAAAACGATAGCGTTAGCATTCCACCATTCGAGAAATAGTATTTGCAACGTGCTCGGTGCGTGGAAATATCCAATTCGATAACCTTTGATATTGCAAAATGTCGTCAGCCTCACACGATCAAGAAATTTTTTCACCACACATTCGTATTATATTATCGCAATTTTTGCAAATCATCATAACATTCACAACCTTGTTTTTTTTTTAAACATATTTGTCTTGAAATAATAGTATTTTTCATGCGCAACCTATTTCACATAGTGTTAAAAATTGATTTTGGAAAAAAAGGAATTTTTGTACAATATAAATATGTATAATATAAAACATTGAATACATATAAAGCTAAATTTTTTATCGGACATCTTATCCCTCCAAACTTTTCCTTTTATATACATATGAATAGTTGGAAGAAATTCGGGGACAGGATTCGATAAATAGTTGAGCTCACAGATAAATAAGCGATTTCGAAAAATGATATCGGAAGAATGCGTAATGGAAAACAGAGAGATACACGTGTAAAAGGCGCGAGAGGTAGACTACAAACACACAAACATTGAAAAATTAAAGAGTAAATTCTTCATGTTTCTTGATGACAAAAGGTGTATCAAATTTGTCACAATACGCGATTATAATATACGTTATCTGTAATAGCATGTGTGTATATATACAACATTTCTTGACGTAATCTTATTTAAATAAAGCGAGGAGACATCAAGGCGAGCTGGAGTCCGAGTGGCTCGTATTGCTTTCCCGCCGTCGTGAATTGTGTCGGTGCCTGTGCGAGGGACTGCGCGAACGGGATCTGTGCCGCGAGGATGATTTCTTGCTCTTCTTGGATCTGTGCGAGCGGGAGGAACTCGAGCTGTCGTAATTACTGAAACATACATGTGCAGTTCACATTTAAACAGACGAAATACTTTTAACGAGATTTTAGGTCATAATTCAAGAAATAAATAACGCAGTTTAAAAGATAATATTTTAAAAGCGTGACTATAAGTATAACTACAAACTTAGCAATAAATTATTTTAACAGAATGCAAGTTGAAGATAAAATTTAGCTATAAGCAAATAATGTAACGTAATTACAATGGGTACGCATCCTCTGAATAAAAATTAAAATTTTGAACTTTATGCTGTTATTTTTACTGCACCCAATTTTACAATAAAATAACTTCAATTACCTTCGATGAGAACTTTTCTTTTTCTTGTGCTTTTTGTGCAATTTGTGCCTGTCCGTGCGACTTCCGCTCCGACTTCTGGAACGTTGTCGCGATCTCTTGCCGCTCAGGTCCGCGCCTTTCAATCGATCCATCAGAGAATTACCGCACATCTTCGTATCTTGCGAAGATTTGTCTTTATTATCCTCGAGAGACGGCGACGGCAGCGAGTGTATCTCGTCCGAATCGTCCTTTCGGGAATTTGGATTCACCGTGGTAGAACCGGTCTTGAGTGCTGGCGTTTGGATATGGCTGAGAAATATAGCAGCTCTCTTTTTTCTCTCGAGCTGCAACTGTCGTTCCCTGGAAAGTAATTTATCCCGCGCGGCCGCTGCCAGCTTATCCTTGATCCTGTCCTCCTGCGCCTGTTTATGCCTGATCTCTTTTTGACAATCCTCGAGTATATCGTCCGTCAAATCCACCAACTCTTTGTCATCGCTCTTCGGTTTCTTCTCCGATTTCGGTGGGTCTTTGTCCCCAATGGCAATCGAGAAATTCGGATCGGCTGTGCTATCTTCGGGCGAACCGGGCTTGGAATTAGCATCCTTTTTGTCACTCTCCATCTCTTCGTCGCTCTCTTCCAACGGTAAAGCATTCCTCTTCTCGATTACTGGGCTCTCTCCATCTTTTGGTTTTTTGATGGAGAATGATACAGTGGTGATCTGTTTCGCCGATCCCGTGCTCTGCTTCACCTTCGTATCGCCGCCGTTCTTCTTCTTCGCCTGTATCATTCTCACTCGTTTCTGCACCTCCTCCATTCGTTGTTGCTTCTTCTGCAGTTCCTCCAGCTTTTTCTGCTTCTCTTCCTGCGGTTCCTGCTTCTGCAATAACTGTTCTTCTGTCAACACCTTTGGATTTATCGCACCCTCGTACACCGTCAGCTTGTGCGCGTAGTAACCATGGTACTGATGCGACAACTCCAAGAAATTGAATCTAGAATCCCCCTTGTTCTTGACAATTGTCTCAAAATCGCGTCCATTCTTCGCCACGTAACTTGCCATCTTGTCGATGATGACCTGAACTTCCGCTGGTGGCACGATAAAAGATGGCCTGCTCAATGGTTTTTGGGCAGGTATCCCGTACGGTACCAACGGCGTAGGTGTCTCCTTGGACAATACGGTTTGCGTCGTGGCCGTATCGTTTAGCATGGTTGGCATGACGAGTTGCGAGGAGGATTGCATTTGTCCATTTGACCCGTATATAACTGGACCATGTGAGTACTGCATGGGCGTAGGATAAGGAGGATAACTCTGAAAAAAGACATTGTAATGTAATGAAGAACAATGCAAATAATAAATCTAGGACTCTCGGTAATAAAATCAATAAAGTGGGGTTGCAATTTAGGCAATTGAGAGTGCAATGCGGTTATTAATGTGTAAACTTATAAGTTATAATTTACATAATAAACAGTTGCAAAATAAACGTTCTGTTAAACGTGGCCTTTATTTAATAATTTACCAAGTTAATGAGGGACGTTTCGGCTCTGTTTTGAACCATTTTCAGCGTAGTCAAAACATAAAAAAATACAGTTACGTAAATATGAATTTTTTCGCGTTCTCCCATTTGATCAATATTTAATTTGATCAATAAGTTGCTTTGAAATTGGAACGTTACGTTGCATGTTGGTAGTTAGTTGACTAAATAATCTCTATCTATAATGTGATAATCAACAAGGAGATAAAGATACGGATATAAGTAAATGAACTCACCATTTAGTCATAAGAGCGCGAAAGTTTAAAGACATGGAATACGAATGATATAATTTGTCACAGAAGAATACAGAATTGTCAAATTAAGTGCCAAAGTTTAAAACAGATGTTAAGTCTATAGGCGGTTATCGAATAATACTGATGTTACAGAGGATGAAGGTATCAATACCAGAAGTGAAATAAGTCGTTATAAATACAAGTCAAAAGTAATAAAACGAAATAAATAAACCCCACTTTATGAAAATAATATTAAAATGTTCTTCAATGTGTATCCTGCTATTAACATGATACTAGAATTATACCTGTGGTGGCACTGGGTGATAGTATCCAGCGGACGGCATTGCCTGGATCGTCGGGTCTAACGCTTGCGGTACCTTGGACGGTGGTGGTTTCCCTGTGATCTTGTTCACGAGCATGGAGTACGCGCAATCCGCCGACGGCTTATATTGTATACTTGGTATACTAGGTGCCTATAAACGGAAAGAATTTTCTTATAGTTCTGCATTTAGCTTATTTTAAATTAAATATCCTCTACGGTATCCATCCATTAAAGTAAAACTGGAAATATAATATATCCGGGATGCTATTATAGCTACGTTATATCTACAAATGCAAACTTTAGAAGAATAATTTAAAAAGATATCAGAAAAATATTTCAAAAACGCTTATTTTTTAAAAATATATGATAAATTGTGATTGTAAATATTTAGATATAAAAAAAAAATCATAAATTTAATAATTGTATTATAACTTAAAAATTTAATTATATTTGATTCTATTCACTTCATCATTTCACTATTAATAACAAAGTGATAAATAAATAATGCGTTTAATAAATTTTTTGGAATATTGCACGCACGCGGAAGGAATTAAAAAGAGTTTTAAATGGTGCAATAAATGAATAAATAAAAATATATGAGAATAGGTCCAATGCGTACCAGAATCAGCCCTGGAAGCAGAAATATTTGACACATAAATTAGTGTTGCAGAGTAATATTAACGTTTCATCCTATTGTGATCCGTGTGAATATCGAGATCGCCATTCTTAAAAATAATTCAGTGTGGTCCAGCTAGGGATCTTCATATTTTGAATTACCCCGAATGCAAAATTCTTCTGCACGAGAGCGCAGGGACCGCTTATGCATTTTTAAGAACAGATTAATGTACAGCGTGCAAAGTGACAAAATGTACCGTGTGAAACGTACCGCTTCGATCTTGGTAAGCGACGACGCGAGACTTGGATGCAGGTACGGTTCGTCATCTTGGTCAGACTCTTCCTCAGGTTCTAGCATTGAAAAAAAAAAAGGATAACGATGAGACATCACGCACACATCTCAAGATCATTAAGGTAGATTTATGCATAGGTTACCAATTAGAGTATTAACAAAAATTTATGGCAATACTTACGGCAAGAAAAACTAAGTAGAATCAAAGTAGGTGTGGGTAATCAAATCCTGCTTTATGTCGCTTCAATTACTTCAACTCAACTTCAATATAATTACTATAAGGCATCGCTTGTTATAGAAAATGATATGCATACCGGATTCTTCTTTCTCAGGTTGCTTTTCGGGGTTATATTTTCCACTCTTGATAGCATCGAGGACATATTTGTAATACTGATGGAGCGGCTCGTCTATCGATAGGAACGCAAACTGCGGATTGTTTGCCTGTTTCGTCTTTATCAAGATTTCCAACTGGCTTCCGTGTTGACTTATAAACAGCGCCGTTTTCATTATAATGGCATTCAGTTTCTGCGTTTCCGGCTAAACATTCGAAAAATTGACGTTATGTAATCATATTATCTAATATCTACGAATACAATAAAACAAATACAAAACGACATCTTACCAGGACCATTCCCTCGGGAAATGGTTCCAGTTCGGGAGGTGCCACGAATGCCTGATCTTCCTCTTGAGAGCCCTCCGATTGTTTCGGGCTCTGAGACTCTTCGCCGGAAGCTTTATGACCATTTTCATCTTCGTTGTAATTATATCCCACTTGATTGTACGAAGATTCGGAGTCCAGTGCTTGATGCAACCTCTTTATCTCCTCTTCTGCAATGCGAATTCGCGATTAAACTCTGGTAGTGTGTACGAAAAGTACAATCAAAACGTTTTCGGGAAAGAAGATACGTTACCATGATTCATGGACTCCTCCGCGTCGTTGTTGTAAAGGGACCGATACCGCTCCTCGTCACAGAGTTGTTCTACTTTCAGTTCTTCCTCGGTAAGTATCGTCCGCTGATCGAAACCACCCGATGGTGGCTCGTGAATCCGTAAGTCAGCCAGAGCCCCTCGTCCATCGTATCTATACACATACAATACAACCGTTAGAGGAGGAAGACGATATCGTTTTAGGTGTTTTGATGCACAAGTTGGCCACGGCATCTGAAAATATTAAGTCAAAGAAGTAAGTCCCACCACACAGAGCGATTTTTCTGAAATAGAACAGAGCTAAATAGAGGATGCCTCGAGTAACGTTTCTACCTGTTCTTGCTTTTTCATCAAAATATTAACATACCGCGATAACATCGACAAGTATTTTACATATATATATAACCATTTGAAGTAACAATTATCTCGTTACCGTTAATTTCTAAATTACAGCATTGCATTCGATTATGTTTATTTTAAAATTTACAGATACATGTTTTGTCTTGTTACATTTACACGTTGTATACGTTGTATATCGTCGATGCGGATTAATTTGAACATACATGTGCACGTGGAGAAGAGCATGAAAGTCCATACAACTATATAAGCTTGCGAGTAAAAGTAACAACGCCCTGCGCGCCGCCCCGAGGCAAAGCCGAGTCTAATGTGCCAAATACATACCGTGCTGAGCGGTCGTATAAATTACCTACAACCGTCAGCCTTGCCCGTTTGTCTCTCAACGCCGTGTCTCACCTTGCTGCTGCACAGACGGCCAGCCACAAGCGTCACGTCTCACCGGAGCACCCGCGTGCAGAGCGCGTAAATCGCGCTGCCACACACTGCGCGTTTCACAGCCGAGAGAGAGAGAGATAGAACACCTGCGGAAGCCTTAAACAGTCTCCAGTTTGCTTATCCAGAGATTAACGATGAGAAGGGGGACCCCGCTTGTTTTTCGCTTCTAAATGCAGTACTTGGTTTTGATTTTTTTTAAAATTCGGTTTTCGAATTTTGTGGTCTTATATATTTTTTTGTTTGTTTGTTTGTTTGCGGTCGAGGTCAGTCGTACTTTACGTTTTTCATAGTCGGGGAAACGTAAAAACGGTGCGTGGTCATTATGCATGAGAACAAATATCCTAGATGAGAAATTTGTCTAGGTTAGAGAAACGGACCTGTCTATCCTCAACGTGTTATCGCCCATCCATGGTATCAAATGCTTTCCCTGATCAATCATTTTCGCCTTGTCATCATCGCGAAATAATTTGCAGCTATATCCGAACACCAACAGCTCCTGCGGTTCCTCGTCGCTATTCTTTTTACGCAGAATCCCCGAGTCTACCATCCACCGTTGGCTTTTCGACGACGCCATTTTCCCGACTGCTCCACTGCTCCGCTTCTCCGCTACTCCGCTCGACGGTCGCCGCACTCGCCGCGTATATATATAAGCTTGGTAAAGTGAGAGAGAGAAGAGGAGAAAGGGAAGGGGAACGCGACGAATCGCCCCCGCTTCCGGGATGCGCGCGCGTCTAGACTCTAGAACGCAAGGAAAGTTTTCGCATTCATGAACATCCGTCGTGTTCAAACTTCGCGCCGTTTGGAGTTGGTCGCCAGATTTATAAATATTTGAATTCGCGAGCTCACTTCGGTCGGGTTCACATTTCGCCAAATTCCTCCGCGCGAATTGAATTTCTTTCCTTTTGCGTCCCTCTCATCTTTGATTAACAGTTTAATTACCGTGCAATTCTTTTTAATTGACAGAACTTGCCGTACTGCTAATTAAATATGCTGCAACGAATCGATAATGTAATAATCGATAATGTAATGCGGATATTCGACAGCGAAGATATACAATTTGTGTGCAACTTCAAGCGGAACATTTTATTCCGCGCCTTTCAATTCCGCGTGAAGTTGGTGACGAATCATCGTGCAATCGCGCGAAACGTCAAGTTCAACGCAAAACTTTTTATATACGGAGAGAATTTTCTCTTAGAATTTACCCTGAAATCATGGTAGTTGTGGGATATGTACCACCAAGAATTTTATGCGAGCTATTTTGACTAATATTTACCATAATAAAGAAGTATTAATAATATAAAATGTTTAATTAATTTTACTAAAATATATCTAGGAAATTTCAATAATTTTTCAAAATTTACCAATCTGCTTGGTAATTTTTATCACGTTTGTAAAATGTCTTTTGTATATTTTAAAAAATCCTTGGTTGCCAAGTTGTCCCAAGTTTGTAGTGAATTTAAGGATAAAATATAATAAAAAATTCTCTCCGGCCGGTATCCATAATCAGATCTTATTTCAAGACCGTCTTAAGTAATATCTTAAGATGCTAATACGGCTCTGTGATTGGTTAATGACATCTTAAGATAGTACTTAAGATGGTCTTAAATATAAGAACCGACTATGAATACCGACCTCCGTGTATTTTCTTTTTTTTTTATAAATTTCGGGAAAATGCAACTTGCAGGGCCCCGCAGGCGGCGAGCGATTCGAATCGCCCGCCACGGCGCTGGCGACGCGCGGCCGCGCGGGGGCGCCCCGATCGATGCTGAGTTGCCGATGATCGCGCGCTTATTTATCGCACGGCATTTCGTTACGGGCGACTTTTATCCGCGATAAACGACGCATTACGCGCCCGCGGATCATCACGCACGACGGCGTGCGCGTCCGCGCACGATTGGCCGCGCGGCTCTCCACCGCGTACCCCCTCAGTAACGTTATGGAATGCGCGACGGACGGCTACCGTGTTACGCGGCTCCATTATATATGTCCTGTGCGCGGCTCCGCACGATGCCCGGCCGTAGTGGCACGCCAACGGACCGGAATACGTGCGGAATACGACGCGGCGGCCGCGGCCTCGAGGTATCGCCGCCCGACACCGGGCACGGTGTTACGCGCCCCTGCCGACGATCATCGCCGTGCTGCTGCACCTGCCGGCCGTTGTTGTACGTCGATCGCGCGTCGTGCCCCCGTGTCATTTTTCGCCGCCGCCGTCGCCGTCGGTAGCACGTCGTATACGTGGCAACAGAGCGAGTGCGCGACCGCTGCCGTGCGAGCGCTGCGTGTGCTCCTCCCCGTGGGTGTCGCTTCCTAGTTCGCGAGGGATCATCCCCAAGAGAGGGATCCCCGAGATTCGGCGCGGCTGACACCGAAGAATCGTGCGGGGAAACGTTTCGCCGCGTGTGGCCCCCTCCTCCTCCTCCCTTCCCCCTCCCCACCCCCTCCACCTAACGTTCGCGCGTGGCCGTGCGCCATGCGAACGGGGAACGTCGCCCGTGTTCAACGCGACGCGCGACAGTGACCAGGGACGAGGAACGGGGACGGGACGCGAAGCGACGCCGCGGAAGTCCCTCGGACGATCGGAGGTGCCCGGAGCACGTTGCACCGCCGGGACAGTGAAGACACACTCGGCGTCGCTCACACCCCGGTGTTGGGTGAGCTCCACGCTCGTCCCTCTGCGCGCGCGAGAGCTGCCATTGAAGGCGGCCCCCCCGTCCTGGAACGAGGCGCGTCGCGCCGATCCACGAACTCGCGGAATCCAGCGCGGTCGAGCGCGTCGCCGGAGGATAGCCCAGCTGCGCACGCGACGTCGTCCAGGAGCCAGGGGTGTGCAGCCTCCGTCGTCCCGCGGCGAGGATAGCGCGGTGGGAATTTAATGGTGTAAGTTTGCCCGTTGCCTACTGGCTTCTGGTGTTACACACCAGACATCGTCTACCGCGCTTCTGCCGTCCGCTTCTGGCCATCCGGGGAAACCTGACGCTCGCGCGAAGGCGCGAATATACTTTTCTGAGCTCGCGCCGCGATAAATAAAATAGGATAGTGGCATAAAAATATAAAAAAAAATTATTCAAAGGAAACGAAGCGTGCTGTCGCTCGGTAACGCTGTACGTGCGGGTAACGAGTCTTAATTAAAATTATGTAAGGTTGATCCGTTTGCTATACAAGCTAAACTGTAAAGTAATCATCGGCCGAAGGACGAGCAGAAGTGAACTTGGGTATTAAAAAGCTACTTGTTAAATAAAAAAGAAGAAAATTAGGAGACGTACAATAACTGAACGTTTTGACTGTACCAAGTCTTTCATCAGTGGTGAATTGCTTAAATATTTAATAGCGAACGTTGAATTTTGTTACACGATGTATCTAGGTTTGATATAAAAACTCGGAGTACAAGTCTTAATGATAGGCTGTTTGATGATAGGTCTGTTTTTTATTGCTGAATTAGCGTACGCTCTCTGTAGTTAAAGTGAATTAGGTATATGTTTGCAATTTGGCGAAAGGGAGAAGGGAAGTTCTAGTGCAGCTCAGTGGAGCAATAAATGGAGTAATAAAAGACAGACCTCATTTCATCTTTCTCTTGTTTACAATTCTCAACACAAACGTTTGTATGACTTCTCACAATAGGTATTCCCGATGGACCTCATCCGCTGACTACAATGGGCTGACGCAGAAAATGCAAGTGACTCGTGGGTACTCGGATGCTCCTCCCTCTCGGCGTCACCTACACGAGAGAGCTAACTCGACGAGTTAATGGTCGACTTGACGTTAATGGTGCATCTATCGTTGTTGTCCTCCCGTCAACGTAATGGAGGAGCCGGTTAAGAAGAAGCAGCGTATCGAGATTAGCGCGGGGGCCAAGAACGGGCTCGCCGACGTCGAGGAGTTGCAGAGGAACCTCCTCGCGCGATGTCTGTGCCATATGCCGGAGAGCAGTCTGCGCAAGCCGTTCACCAACTTCACGGTCGAGGAGACCGACGGTAGCATCCGTTACGCCGTGCTGTCCGACTGGGACACGGATCAGATTCTGGAGTATCTGAGCGCCCTGCAGCTGCTGTTCGACCTGGCCATCAGGCAGAACGCGAAGAATGTCATGTGCAAACGGGTGGCGGACGTGTGCGAGGCGGTGGCGCGGAACGAGCACGGCATCGTCGATCAGATCATCGACCTGTCCTACACGACCAACAAGTTCGTGTCGTACGCGGCGAGTCGCGTGCTCGCGTCGTTCTTCATCGTCGCGCGGGACAACGTGGAGGCCGCCTGGCTGGAGAGGCTCACGCAATCCCTGGTCAACAGCCACTCGCCCAGCCAGATGTTGTTCACCCTGGACGTGGTCAAGCGAGTGGTCGAGCATAAAGACTGTAGTATACACCCGTTGGAGGAGGGCGAGACGTCTGTGCCGCCGCCGGGCTGCAACACCCTCGTCATCACCGACTTCGACAGCACGACGGTCAAGGCGATGTGCGTGAAGGCGCTCGAGTCCAAGTGGACAATTCTCGTGTCCAAGTTCAATGACATTCTCACGGCGTACACGCCGCAGCACGCGTCCGTGGTCATCACGTTCCTGCACCTGTGGGAGACCGTCATCTCGGTGAAAGCCAATCTTTCCGTCATCGACACCAAACCTTTCTACTCGCAGCTCAACAATCTCGTCCTGTTGCTGAACGCCAATGTGCCGGGCGTGATCTGGCGACACTTGCTCGGACTCTTCAACGAAGTACTGTGCTACGGCAGCACCCTGGCGCTGCAGGATGTCCTACCGGACGAACCGTGCTCCCTGGCGCACCTCATCGTCCGCGCCGTCAAGGACTGGCGTCTGCTCGACGCGTTGCCCTACCGTCACGGTTCCGGTAGGTTCGGCGGCGGCACCGGCGAGGGCGATCGTCCTCTGCTGCAGAAGATGGTGCTGCTAGTGCTCAAGAGCGTCGCCGTGACAGTGCGGGAGACGCGCAGCGACTCCAGCGACTCGTCGCTCGGCTCCGAGGCCGAGGATCTCGACGAGGACATGGCGGTGATCGAGAGGAGCATCCGCGAGGTACTACGTCAGCTGGATCAGTGCGTGAAAGCATTGATGCCCTTCCATCCGGAGATGCCGCTGTCGCAATGGGTCGTGCAGATGTTCCACGACCAGGACGACTTCTTGATCGAGGGTATGGTCTGCTGTCTGGACGTCGCCGTGGGCTTATTCTATCGCGGCCCGCCCCAGAACGATCTGGGCCAGATGCTCAGCCCCACATTGACCTTTGTGCAATTCATCCGCGCCGTGTCGCATGATCCGGATGTTCTGCTGGATCTGTTGGTCAGCAACGAGACCTGCTTCCTGCTGTATCTCCTGCGATTCCTCAAATACATTAGGCGTAACTGGCTCGAGTTCGTCAGGTGTTGCGGCCGCGAGTTGGACGACACTATGACGGTACTGATAAGACTACGGTTGGCCATCGATCGGCTGGTGTCCAAGAACCTGTTCCCGTACAACATTAGTCCGGTTCATCGTTTACTCGAGAAATGCGAGTCCTTCTACGAGGGTAATGTGGAGAACGGTAACAACCTCGTGTAAGATAAGGGAAAAAAACGTTCGGAGAGATTCGAAATGGTCATCATGTGTGTACAAATTGTATGAACGTCAGTACTCTCCGAGCTTAGCTAGATTTTGCCATGTGTAAAATATCACGTGTAGTGTACAGATCGCCGCATACCGTCCCGCAAAGCGGCTGGACTGACTCCGCCGATCCCGTCTTCTTGGAAAAAAAAACTCAGAAGGACGAAACGCGTTTCTTATTTATTAGTCTTTAGCGAAATTTTTCAATATAGCTGGAATTGCAAGATGGAGAAATTTCCATTCGTTCACGGAATCAGTCGAGTTTTGAGAGTTGTACAATCGCGATCGAATCGGAGTAGAGTACAAAAGAAAGGAAGACAGGGAAATTCGCGTTGATCGTCTCAAAACGAAACTGCATTCGTGTGGTGCTAATGAATTATGTTTCTGCCAAAGCACCAGAGAGCATACATATTGATGTATACCACTAGTGTAATATTTATATGTATACTTCGAGAGCTATTTGTACAATTTCCAGTCATATCTGTAAATGTAACTTTATTGTATTTTGATAAAATACCTGAGAAAAACTGTACATATTTTACAAGCACATCAGAGCCGACTTTGCAATACCGAGTTTTAGCTGGATGAAGTTATTCTTCCGATAATTCTGGAGAAAGTTAAAAAAGAAAAATTTTATATTACGGATTAGCCTCGCATAAATTATAATGCAGCAAATAAGGAAGACGTAGGAAATTACGTAGGAAATTATGTTAAGATTTCCTTCTGTAAGTAATGTAATACACTAAAATTCTCACGTTTTTACTTTTATAATTGTGGTGTTCAATTTAATTCAATCTCCCCCTGTGATTGAGCGCCGTTCTCACGATTCTACATTCTAGACTCCACATTCTCGCGGGAAGATCAGATTCGGCGGCAGCTGGAAGATATTTCTTCTCCTTATATATATATATATTTTTTTTTTCAATCAAATATTTATTATCATCTTTCCCAAACGCAAGTCAAATACAATTGCCATTATCGAGACTTACGATTATAATGTAGCCCGGCAGATTGTCAGTGATGCCCCGCGATTAATCGCGCAAAGTGTCCGATACATTGATTAGAGCGACGTAACGCGCTTATCTCACCGAGACAAACCGTCCGGATATCTCCTTTTTTGTTTCTCTCCTCCTTTTAACTTAGAAAGACCCATTAGAATTAAGTTCGTAACTTTAGCCTTCCTTGGCTTATCTCCTTTTTTTTTTATAAAATTACGCTACTCTCTATTTAGAATTTGCAAATATAGCTCTAATTATTTAAAATGTTCGATCGGAGCGCGATCGAGGAATTTTGTGTCGAGATGGACATCTTCCAGAAACACAAAAATTTTCTTACTAAATATTTATATTTGCGTATTAAATCATTATTTATATACCTCTGTACTTCGTCAATAAATCACTATTTCACAGCATCATATTCCCATTTAAAACGAAAACTTAGCGGTACCGTATGTGGTTAAGTTTTTCCCCCTCTTTTTATAAATTAAACATTTAATTGCGTTCTCTCTCGCTTTCTCTATCTCTCTTCGGTTTGAAATGTCGCTTCGCACGAAGTCGGTAAAACTATCGCATATTATACATTGATGTACGAAACTACACTAAACTGTACATACCTCGGTAAAGTTTTACTTGGCGCGGAACGGTTAAAATGTCCACTGCTTTACTGTAACTGCAGCAAAAGTTAGTTCAACAAGCTCCACTAAATTAACAACAGAATCTAAGTTACGTAGCCCATTATTAGCGTGTAGTATTCAACAGTGTGGATCATTTATCGCATTTTATCTCCCTCTCTCTCTTCTTCTCTACGTTTACTGTTTTGTTCGCTCTCTTTATTCGTTGCTATACGTATTCCCGCACTATCGATATAATAAACCGCTAATCGTCCGTAGCATACAATGAAGCATTCTTTCTCTGTACACGTTATTTAAATGAAAAACGTTCAATGTTCGTCGCGGCAAAAGCGGTTCAAGCGATTTACGTAACGACACATGCGCGAGGCATCAAGAAAATTTAAAACGTATGCGAGTATCGTTAGAGACAGTCTTTCTTTCGTCACGAAAATATAGCGGACTATCATTTACGCAATCCCGACGGTCTGCAGTGTCTACGCACGTGTATAATCTGCATCCGCGAAAGAAATCCCATCTCCTAAGTTTAAAATTATCGACTAATTTATTTTACCCGAGAATAGGTACGTTATATATCCGGACAACTCAAGGAGGCGATTAAAACGGATTATGCAAGAAGAAAATGCAATTTGCGTTGGCTCGTCTAACATTCGCGCATGAACGTGTACGAACATGTGTTACACAAAAAGTCGCACGAGAAATACAAAGGACATAATAATTTCCGCACGTGTCGCACTTATTATCTCATTGCTACGCATATATATAATATATATACTTATTGTTTCGACTATATATGCCTATCGGTGCACATGGGGCTTACACTCAACGCTTTATTGCACTCTTACATCGAGCCGCCTCCTCATCTTTCTTTTCTAAATGAGAAATTAAATGTACAAGCAATAAAAACTCACTACGGAAAAAGGTTTCGGGGAGCCGTGATATTGACTAAATTTAATTAAAATCAAGTCCCAAGTTTGCCTTCTCGTAAGGAACGATCTAAAAAAAGATACCTGCGGATTTAATTAAGGGAGAGTGTTCTTTTGTGTGTGATAGAGATTATTATATTAAACAACACGCGCGCCCACCTATATGTATATCGTATAACGGCGAAATACAATCAAACCATTGACACGCGATCTCTCTACTATCCAGAAGCCTTTATACGGTCTACAGCAAAAGCAACGACTTTCTCTCGCTCTTTCTCTCTCTCTGCAGTCGCTTCACGTTTAGCCTTAGTAATTTAATTCCGCTCGGCTAAACCGATGAAAACTCTCGTCACTCCGGTATTAAGTAGTCGGATGATATGAGCTAATTAGCGCTGCGTCCACCGGCTCCATGCATGACGGACAGGTCAACGAGCGCAGCAACCAGTCGTCGATGCAGATCGCGTGGTAGGTGTGCATGCAAGGTAGATAACGCACTTCCTCGCCCACTAGCAGCTCCATCATGCATATCACGCACTCGCCCTTCTTCGCACCGTCGTACTCGCGCATCGGCAAGTGCTGTATCAGTCCTATACGCTTCGCAATCCTCACTTGTTGCTCCTCCTCGCTCAAGCCGGCCGAGCCGGTGCTCTGCACCAGATTGACTCCAATCCCATGGCCGATGTTCAAGTTGGTGGACTGCAAATGACGTTCCCTCGTGGCGATCGACGGGTAATAAGCCGCTTGCTGTGGAACATTGAAAAATCAATTAGTATTCAATTGTGCCATTTTCTTCCACGTCGCTTACGGATCCTTGGAACATATTAACGTACTTGCAAAAGTACGTAAATATGTATGTTTGTTTTTCAGAATTCTCTGTTTTGTTAGATGCCGTGACTAAAATAAAAATTGACAAGTGAATATTTCTGAGATTAATCACCCTTTATCACTGATGAAAGCAATTGTAAAGAAAATACTGCGTTAGACAGAATAAAATCGACACGGTTAATTGGCTCAATGTCACAGTGCATCATAAGAAATCTGTCGTAAGAAGTCTTTCGCGGTACGGTTAATTACTCGATGTTTGAAATCAGGTCTAAATGTATTCAAATAAACAATAATGTATTCAAATAAACAATGACAGAAACGGACAAAGGAAAGAGATCGCAGAAAGGTTATAGAAGATTGCGATATAGCTTGGATTTCGGGCGACAAGGCAACAACGACGATAAGACAGCAATGGCGATGTACGTGAATTACGTTGTAGGGGATCGGCGGCCCGAGGCCCTCCTGCGAGGATCCGCTCGCGGACACGTTGGGCTCGGGATTGTTGCTCAGGAGGGTGGTATTGTCCTGTTGGTTGCCAGCGGTGCGCTTCAAACAGTTGCCCATGGTTCTCTCTCTATCTCTCTCCCTTTCTCTCTCTCTCACTTTCTCTGTCTCTCACTAGCTAGCGGCGAGCTGTCAGCTTTGCAGGTCGCTCGCGCGTCGCATCCGCGCGTCTACCCCGATCCCGCTTTCCCGTTCCGCGCGAGCGATTACAGGATCCCGTGCGGACGCGGCAGCGACGGCGGCAGCGCGACAGCGACCGTGCACCTTGTTGCCATTTCACCTGGACCGTCGCTCTCCGCGGAGCTCGTCGACTCGCGAGAGCAGCACCGAGTGGACGCTCGGCCAACGCGATCGAGATAACAACGATGCCGTCGCAGTAGCCCGAGGTAGCCCGTCCAAACGCAGCCGTCACATACCCCTCGGTGCCCCTCACTAGCCAGCAGCAGCCGAGTGTCGTCACTCGTCACTACCAGCTGAGCGTCGCCATGATGCGCGGACTGCGCGGAGCACGGCAGGTGACTCGTCCGCGCACAATGGCAGCAGGCAGAGCGGAAGTTGGTCGATTTCGACGTATCGCCCCCGACTCGATTTCCTCGATTCTGTCTCCGCTTTATTTGCGCGACAAAATTTGCGATTTCCTAGCCGTTCCTCTCCCTCTTGCGGTCTCTCCATCGACGTCGCGTTCACGCTCTGCTGTCTGAAACGAGAAAACGCTGGAAGAGAGGAGAAAAGGTGCAGTCAGGTTGAATCTCCGCGCTACGCGGAGGTCTCATCACAATGCCGCGCGTCGACGGGCGGCCTCACCTGGTCTCCCGGGTATCCCTAATCACGTCGGAGCGCGATAGCGAGTCATACTCCATGAGAAGGCACTTTCGAGCTCGCCCGACGTTCTCGGGACGGATAGTAGCGGGATATCGCGACGCGTCGCGCGTCCCGACGGCGCGGCGCCTCGCTGCGGTTGACGCTTCTTCTCGCACCTGAAACGAGAAACAGGCGCGTGAGAGAGAGAGGGAATGCTGCTCTGAATCTCGCAGAAGGAAAAACAAGGCAAACGCGTCACCGCGGCGAAGAGATCGCGATCGCCGATTTTATCTCCCGATCCATTCCTCTTTGTTATTCCTTTTGCATCTTTGGTGCATCACCTCCCCGCGTGACCGCGCTTTTGAAATTGGCAGCTCAGTTTAGTTTGATGTGCTTCTGATACCATCCGGCGTTCCGCTTCCTCGAATTCTTGTGTTCCGCGCGGCGAGAAGCGGCCGATTATCTTATTTTGCGTCTAATTAGACTAATGGATACTTCAAGATTTGTGCTGATTATCTTGTTAGATGATTTTTACCTATAGATATTATATACATGTAATATTAACACAGATAAATTTAAATCTCTATATTAGTATAAGGAGATAAATACATGATTATTAGATATAATAATTATATCGATCATCTAGATAAAAATATTACCGTTTTATGTTTTACTAACGCGTCATTGTTCTTAACTTTGTGCAAAAGCGCGAGAGGTGCAGAAACTCCGGGAATATTAATTCTGGACACTCCAAAGTGTGTGGATTTGTCGTTCGCGGAAATCGATTCGCAAAAGTGCACGGAAAGAATTATCCTTCGAAATTCGCGGCAGGCACAGAATTTAATTTCTCACTTTTAAATATTATACTCTCCTAATATCTTGAATTCGGTTCCTGATATTAGAATTCGCGGCTCACTTCGCCGAAGGGCGCGAGATTCGAATTGGAGTTCGACTCGCGGCACTCCGAGCACCTCCTCGCGAGTCATGTATCCCCGATAACTTTTCTCGGATTTTTCGAGGATGCGGCCAGAGCAAATCTCGTTACCTTCGAATCATACATGTCCGCGCGCCTTTTCTCGCGTTTGCTCCCTTTCTCCCTCTCCGGCGCGGCATTAATGCCCTTCTCACCCGAAGAAAGCCGCGTCCGAGTAATCGGTAAAATAATAGATCAAATAATTATATCTTTATTCGACTAGACGCGGCTCTTTTCAAGTGGGAAGGATACATTGAACGCGTGTCGCGTTTGAAGTTGCCGAAGTTGTCTTCATTGTCAGTGTCAGGTGTCGCCCCCGGGCGAACTTTCGGAGAAGCGTGGCGCCGAGTGGCCGAGTGCCGAGTGTCGTGTCGTGACTGTCGTCTCGCGTCCGCACTTGAACCTCAAAAGGGACAGTCCTTCGCGCTCGCATCTCGATCTCAACCCGGGCGGAGCCGACGCGCGACCTTGCGACGAGAGAGAAACTGCCGGAGGTGCCAGAGGGATGGACGGTCACCGGGCGTCACGGCTCCTGGCCGCGTTCGCGGTGTCGGCGAGCCTGCTCCTGGCCGCGTACACGCCGGGCCACGTAGCCGGCTCGGGGGTGCTGCAGATACGCGGCATACCGGTGGCGAAGAATTCGCTCTACCGGCCGGACAGCGACTTCGAGTGCCTGGACGGCAGCCGGCTGATACCGTTCACGCGGGTAAACGACGACTACTGCGACTGCGGGGACGGTAGCGACGAGCCCGGCACGGCGGCGTGCGCCAACGGCTTCTTCTACTGCGAGAACACCGGCCACAAGCCGGCCTACATACCGTCGTCCTGGGTCAACGACGGCGTCTGCGACTGCTGCGACACGAGCGACGAGTACGCGTCCAGGGTGGCGTGCGTCGACAACTGCAGCGAGCTGGGTAGGGAGGCACGTCTGGAGCAGCAGAAGGCAGAACAGCTGGCGCGGGAGGGTAACAAGCTGCGCCTGGAACTGGTGGCCAGGGGTAAGACCCTCAGGACGGAGCACCAGTCGCGCCTGGCCAAGTTGAGAACGGACTACACGGAGGCGGAGTTGATCAAGAAGGAGAAGGAGATCTTGAAGAAGCAGGCGGAGGAGCTGGAGAGCCTGGCGTTGGAGAAGTACAAGCCCGCCGAGACGGAACAGCCGACCGCCGAGGAGACCATCGGGGAGGAGGAGGACGAGGACGAGGACTCGAACGTTTCCGAAGCGGAGGATTATTTTAAAATATTGGACTCGGATTCCAGTGGTACGGTAACGACGGCAGAGCTGCAGACCAGGGTTACGTTCGACAAGAACAGGGACGGCGCCGTGTCGGAGGAGGAAGCGCTGTATTTCCTCGGCGATAAGAAGGAAGTCTCTTTGCAAGAGTTTGTAGATAACGCGTGGGCAAACATAAAGCCTTTCTTGATGTTGGAGCAAGGTAGATAACGTTGAGGCTTGCTTATCTTTTTTTTCTTTCTGCGACCTATTCGCGAGCTATCAATTTCGTTATGTAATTGCAGGTATGTTCAAAGCGGCGACGGATAAGGAAGAGACCGACGAGCAGCAGCCTATCGAAGACCTGGATCAGGAGAAGGAGGGAGAAATTTCCGAGGGAGAGGAAGAGGACGTTCCCGAGGAGGAACACGAGAAGGAACCATTGGAACCGGAAGTTCAATACGACGAGGAGACGCAGGCGCTCGTCAACGAGGCCACCGGTGCCCGCGAACGTTTCCAGGAGGCGGAGAAGGCCCTCAATGACTTGCAGTCGGAGATCAGACAGCTGGAGGAGAAGATGGACCGTGATTACGGGCCGGAAGAGGTGTTCGCGCCGCTCGACGGCGAGTGCTTCGAGTACACGGACTTGGAGTACATTTACAAGCTGTGCCTATACTCCATGGCGACCCAGAGGTCCAAATCCGGCGGCAGTAGCGTCAATCTCGGCCACTGGAACGAATGGGTCGGACCGGTCGGTGCCAAATACACCAAGATGAAGTACGATCGTGGCCTCACTTGCTGGAACGGTCCGGCACGTTCCACGATCGTCACCTTGTCGTGCGGAACGGAGAACGGGATCATATCGGTAACGGAGCCGAGTCGCTGCGAGTACGCCATGGAGTTCTCCACACCTGCGCTCTGCAATCCCAGTGCGGCCGAGTCGTCCGACAGGCACGACGAACTATAAACTTGTTCATTTGTTAGTAAAATGAAAAAAGCGCGGTCGGTTGCACGTACAACGTGAATGTCAAGCACCTTACGCTCCTTCGGCAGGCTGCGAGACGAGTTGCAAGGATCGATAAGAAATAACGTTAAAATAAAAAGGAAAAATACATCTCTCGCAACCATTTCCAACGTAATCGTGATTGATACATTAGTAACGTAGGTAGTAATCTTTATTTCGATGGATATCTGTCCCCTCGAGATCCGTTTAAGGTCCAATACCACTCTTACGTCTTTTTTTTTCCAATATAGCTAGCAATCATTACCGTTACCACTTAGTTTCACATGTTTCGAGACGCTATCGGTCATATCTTTTAGTATCGAAATTTTGTATTGTCAAAAACAAAATCGTTATTGTGGATAAAATACATTGTCAACAGAACCTAATCATGCGATAGATTGACCAATGAGTCTTATATTAACAAATCGTGGACCGTTCGAAATCATATTTCATTGACGCGGTAAAAAATATATATATTTTACCGACTATTATAATTCGCATATCATCGGTCCACAATATGTTAAAAGGTGTAAAAGTTTGTTGATCAATCTAACACGATATATGAATAGATATTATTTAAACGAAAATAACTTTGGTAATTTGAAACAAGAATCAGACAAATGTATGATTAAGGTATTCTGGTGTTTCCGTTAAAATGTGCCGCTATATACGCAAATTACAACGATTACAATTGCGATCAATATATCGTCCTTGCGTTCGAGAAGTCTTTACATAATATTGAACGAAGTTCGCCAGTGATAAAGTCCGAAGAGTAATTATCTTGAGTCTTATCCCGTTTTTGTGAAAAACCGCGGAGAGACCATTGTTACGCGCGAATTCATTGCCAACGTGTTGAAAAAAAAAAAAAACTCGTTGTTACATTCCTCTTTTTGTACACGAAACATTTCTACGTGAATCGTAAGAATAAAATCGAGATGTAATGTAATATAATGACTAAATCGCCAAAAATCTGAATGAAACATATATACAAAGTGTCACATAGTGCATACCTCGTACCGATAAGGGAAAAGCGAGTTCGAACCTTTTCCGGGGATTTGATTAGCCACACGTACGTACATACGATGTCCTAAATGTTCCGCATTATACACTTAAGTCGATGATTTTGTAATTTTTTAAGGACGCGCCACGGAGCTGGCGCGATACTGTGGGATGTGCATGCAATAAAGAGAGAAAGGAACTTCTGTTGTCGAACCGTAATTTGCGATGGCAGCTTTATTTACATCAATGGAAAGAAAATCTGTTCATTGTAAATGCGCGCGTGTATGTATGTCTGTGTGTAGAATTTCACTTGTTATTCTGTATATTATTACATAATATTACAATGACGTGGTGGTTAAATCCAGTTTTCTCTATTTACTCTAAGAGACGATCTTTGCATCTTTCGGGATCCGAAACGTACGCTCAACATCTGAATAACTAAAGGGGGGGAGAGGTTGATATAACGTTCCCGCGTCCTTCTACGATCGATTCGGTTCCTCGATTGGTTCGGTAAGGCACTTGAAAGGCTACAAAAACCGTTTCTTTCTCGCGAAATTCGTCGAGTATAAGAAGATATGCTCTATACAGCCTTTTTTTACGCCTCCTAGATCAGCAAAAAAAAATGCGGGGGTGATCGCATGCTATCGCCGACTATCGACAATTTCACAATTTTCCTCTTATCCACTCTCCTTTTAACAATCTCCTATAGATATTTAATTAAATCGAGACAAAGTATTAATATCACTTAGTGATAAGTTTCATCGACGAAAAAATGGTAGGCCCATTTTAGCGTAATTCGGATTACACTTTCCACGTGTAGGCAGCTTATGGGCAATTTGTGTGGGAGATTAATACGTTTCTTTGTATAGAATAAACAATTTTTTTTTCGACAGTATCGAAAATATATAATTGCACACGTAACATTTCTTAGACCGTCGTACAGCTTAAACACCTCTCGTGTCTCTTCTACATTTATCAATGTTAATACTATAATGTGTGTGACAAACACATTTATATATGTATATATATTTTTTTTCTTCAGAATCATTAAAGCGATAACGCACAACTTTTCTTTCATATTTACATGATATGGGGTAATACACGATATACATATAAATGCATCACGCCGAAGGGATCACATCTTTGCTAAACTACTGTACAACTATCTGCGAGTGAAACAAAGCCCTCTACGAGAATGTATGCACATTCGCGAATGCATTTCCGTGGTGATGAGCACGTGCGCGATCAGGTATAATCTCAAGTGTCAGTTTTCAGTCGTGTAAAAAAAAAAAACACGAACGCGATTGTTGAAAAATGTCGTCGCGAATGGGACCGATTTCCCCGATAAATGCATCAACGACAAAGCACAGCCGGCTATTAACAATGTGAACTGAAAGCTTTTCTTCGACTTTTAAAATTAGAGATACCGCGCCATGTGTTGTGATTACTTTTCGATTAATTAATATACAAACATGCGAGCAATTTATTTAGAAATGATTTTAATACGTTCATTTTAGGTACTTCAAACATTTTTTTTACCTTTTCTAGATATATGCTTGTATATTTGAAATTAGAATATTTTCCGATTTGATACTTTTATTCGTACAATTACTCGTTGATTTAATTTTTCATTATTTCGAATCTAATGATCAAAAAAAGTTCTCTATGAAAAATAATTATCTCTAATCCTCGATTTCCTTCGTTTTTATTCCGTTCGTGATACAAATAGTTCGAATAGCGAGAACACTAGTCTACAGCATGCGTATTTATCAAGCGCTAAACGAGATCGTTTATCTTTTCTCACGTTTATCTTTTCTCGTGTCTTCATTTTTTGCATTAAGCATCGGCCGCTAACGAAGCGATCCATTAATCGAAAAGAAGAATCGCGAAAGAATGATTCCATATCGCTCTATCGCCGGGCGCGTTCATTTCCCAAGTTTTTCGAACATGATCAGTTTCTCCTTGAAGCTCTTAGTGTCGGTGGACACCTCCGATATGTTTCCGTTGAGCATGTTTTGCAGATCTTCGTCGTTCTTATTGCTCACTAGCAGATTGTCGAAAAGCATCTTCGTGTCCTCTTGCTTGGCTACCGGCGACGACGGCTGCGACGTGCTCATTTGCTTCTTCTTCGGATAGATGACGGAGCCGCGTTGATTATTTCCGTTGTCAGCCACCCTGGTCATTATTGTGATGGCCAACAACTGTTGGATACCCAAGTTCTCTTTAGACACCGGCTCAGAAGTCTGGCGCCAGTAGTATTTATTGTCGGCGGAAATGAGCGACTTGGAGTCTTCAGTGTCGTCCCCCATCGACGTTTGATCGGAATCGGTCGCCGGTACATTTCTGCTCGACCAAGAATCCTAAAAGATTGTTAGAGATTAACTTCTGTCATCGAAAAAAACGATTGGGAAAATACTTGGAGAATATATCTGAAAAAGCTACTTAACTTACACATAGTTCTTTCTAACACTAATAGCAAATTTTGTTATTATCTTGAGATAGAGAGAGAATCCTGATAAAAAAAAAATTAATTAATTCCAAGCAAGTTTATTCATTTCACTAATTTCTTCTCAGATAAAGAAAAAAAAATAGAAAAATGTTTTCTTAATTTATATTTTCCTGTTTTCCCTAACGTCTTACATTTTTTTCACGCCTATCTATCACGCTGTCCGTGATTTCTTCTTCCTTCCTGTCCTGCTCCAAGTCTTTCTCCAGACTATCCAGTGTCTCGGTGCTCTCCGACGATTTGTTCCTCCTTTCCGAATCCAGAGTATCTGTGCTACCCAGCTCCGAGCTTTCAGAGGATTTCTGAAGTCTCGACGGCTTCCTGGTGGGAGTCGGTCGCTTCTCTCCCTCGTGGTCATCTCCGGAAACTACTACGTCCACTATACTGGTACTCGGTATTCTTTTAGGCGTTCTTCTGACCCTCCTGTTCTCCAGTCTGTCCTCCACGTCCAAATTATCCGAGCTCTCCGAAGACATTCTCTTGCTCGACCGTCTACCGCTCATCTTCGGCGTGTCGTCATCCAATATCACATCCGCCTCGACATCGTCCTTCAAGTCGCTCATATCGATTCTCTCGAAGCTCTCGGACGACTTGGAGACGCTCTTCGACAGTCTTCTTCCACGCGATAAATTGATGTCGGATACGCTGCTTCTCTTCTGCAACTCGTGGCCGATCTCCTCGCCGACGCAGCCGCTCTCGAGCACGTCAAAGCTCTCCGACGACTTGGACATCGCTTTCGAACTTCTACGCGCTCGGAAGTCAAAGCTACTTCGTCGTCGCTCCATCGAATCATCGCTGGCCAGCGGCTCGATCGCTTCTAAACTGTCTGACGACTTGGAGACGCGATCGGTGGACTTCGAGATCGGATTCAGCAATTGTCTTCTGACCGAAGCAACCGGTTTCGCGGTCTCTTCGTACTCCACCAGCTTGTCAAAGCCCTCCTCGGTGGATTTGGAGAACCAACAGCCGGGAGACGAATCCAGGCTGTCGGGCGACTTGGATAACCGGTTCGACGAAGATCTTCGGCGCGGTAATTTCGCTTCTAGCTCTTCGAACACATCAGAGCCCTTGGATATCCGGTTGGACGGCTTCCTGACGACCGGCACCCATCTGACTTCCGCCTGCTGCTGTTCCTCGGTAGTGGCGGCCATCTCGGCACTGCTTCGCGACGCTGTCGTAGTATCCAGGCTATCCGGTGACAACGACGTCGCGCTTGGCTTCCGCGGCAGCCTCGATTCCAACTCCTCGAAGATGTCGGAGTTGCGAGACAGTCGGCTCGACGACTTCCTCGTTACGCCGATGGCCCTGGGCGGTTCCGTCGGTGACGGCGCATTGCTGGTCGATTGGGGCTGTTGCTCCTGATGCTCCAAACTGTCCAGAGTGTCTTCGACGATGGTCGGTGGTATCGACGGCGAGCTGGGCGCGGCACCGTTGGTCGGCGTTGTCGTCGGCGTCGTCCGACGCGGTGGACGTCGGTTCTTCGGACGCACGGAGATCCGGTGATGCGCCGCTGTGTGGCTCAGGCTCGCGCTCTCTAACTGCGCTGTTAAGTGAAGAAAATAATTCCGTTTATTAAAATTATCATTGGACGAAGTATGATAATATAATATTAATATAATTAATACAAAATTTATTAAATGTAATATATGTAATCTACATCGTTAACGTGATAATAACTGTTGATACTAAACGCATTTTTAAGGCATGTAAAATGAAGAATCTATAATAAAAATTATTATAAATCATTTCGTATTATTTAAAACGGTGATTGGAATTTGAGTTCAATAATATTATTCGTGTAAAATATATATCTTTTAACCAACTTCCTCTCACACTTTTCCATGTCTATTTAATCTAACGTTCTCTCATATTTTCATGTACCAATTTGTAAGACTAGCTAATAGACAGTGTAATAAATCGTGATTATCTGAATAATTTGGCGTGTTGTGAAGCAACGAAATTGTAAGTAACATTCTGTGGAACTTACGTAAATCTTCCTTGGCCACCGGAACGATCCGATCAAGCGAGTCTTTCGTAGATCTCGTAATCTATATAAAAAAGAACCAAAATCACTTTTACTATTTAATTGAGCTCTTATATTAAGCTTGGTGTTACGCACTGCCAACGAATTTCATTCCGCGATTTCTCTGAATTATCGAAAGTTCATAAAGAAAACAAGAAAAAAGCAAAGGAGAAAGTTTGTAAAAAAATCTAAATTTTCGTGGATCTGCTATTTCTTAGCTAATATCAATTAATTAAAATTAAGCAATTTAGTAAGCAATTTTCCTGGAGCCTCTGCTCTAAGAAAATACGCGTTACAACTTACGGCGAGTATTTCCTTGTCCATTATCAACGAAATTAATTTAAGAAATTGATATTAGGATTGATATTAAAGTTGATATTAATTGCATTTTTTAAATCTCTTCTTTAGGTATGTTCCTATATTAATTTGTATCGATAATCTACGTTTTCGTGAATCTGGTATTCCTGGTCTAAGCTAATGCCAATTAAAATTAACGATAAACCAATATTCTTGGAGTCTCTGCTCCAAGAAAATACGGTTTACAAATTAAAACGAGCATTTCCCTGTTCATTATCAATAGAATTAATGTGAATTAATATAAATTGATATATAAAAAACATTCGAAGAAACGTGTGCGCTAGAAATGTCTCCGTGCAAGCTTCATAAAAATATATCTCTAATTGATCTAAACCTACACTGTTAAATATTAAAGAACGAAATTTAAACCAATATCAAATATAGGAATGATTAAAATGACTCAAATTGAGTATAATTTGACCGAATTTAACAGCGCGGAGAGTCCCAAATGCGAGCCCAATTATTTTCAATTTGCTAATTGATCTGCCTTGAACACAACGAGGGATTCCGTGCGACATAACGTGACTCTCGGCGCCGTTACCGGCGCCGATAATTCTCGACGGGCGAACCGGCCAGGCAGAGCACGTCGCCTGGTTGGTCTCTAACGGTATTGACCACCGTGCGAGCCGAGTCGCCGACGGCCGAGTACGCGGCCACTTAACCGCAATCGGCTTCGGAAACCGGTCGCAGGTGCGTCGCCGTCTGTTTTCGGTGCCGAAGTCATTTCCCCAAAAGAGAAGGAGAGCTGTCGCGCGCACACGCGCGTAAAAGAGGAGAAAGGGTTATACGGATGAGCTCTCGGACCGTTCGTCTCTTTAACCGATGCGTAATTGCGCCGACGATCGTCACATGGGTGTATGGCACGAGAGACGGATAATAAGGCACGAATGGCCAGCGAAAGAACGTGGTTAATCCTCAACCCGTTAAAGTCATTTGTACGCCGGACACGAAGCTCAATGTAACATCCCGGAATATCAAACGACAACGCAGCCCTTTGTCAGGGAGCATGCAAATCAGCTGTAATATTTAAAATAATTTTACACTGTTAAATATTAAAGGACGAAATTTAAACCTATACTTTGAATTAAATAACATTTTGTTATTTTTAACTACCACGTGTGCCGAAGTTTATTATATTTCAATGCAAAACAGTATTATTTTAACTCCATTGGTTTAATTAATCCATTGTTTTATTATAGTTAAATTAACGACAAATTGTAGGAGCAGTGGCGACCTATAAATGATTAAAAAATTAAAATGATTCAAATTGAATACAATACGAATTTAACAGTGTAATATAAATTATGTAAAAATGTATTATAGATATTATATAAAATGTAGATATCCCTCCCAGTCGCTCTTAAACATTATTAAACATTAATTGATAAAAATCTTACTTTTTCTTTCAGCGACATTTCGACGAATCATTACAAATCTCACTTCATAAAAAATATAAATCGATCAACTCGGCAAATAAAACGTTCAATTAATTTTTCTTATGGAACATTCAGGGCAATATTTAAAGAGGTAGTCGCTACCGATCGATTACCTCGACCGTGTCCTCGACGCGAGGCTGTTCCCTCACGATCGTCGTCGGTTCCCTCGCAGCTCGATAGATCCTGACGCTCGCCGTGGTATCTGGCTGCCGCGATCTTAGACGATCCTCGATCTTGTACGACGGTCTGATCGACACCGTCGATACGTCCACGACCTTGTCCTTACAGAGTCGTACACAGACCGATTACAATGATTATTCGTTTATTAGTCGCGTAATAGTTACGACGGGGCGTTGAAACGCGATCGCGCTCGAGATCCCCGTCTACTTATCATACGACCGATTACCTCGATCGTGACGTCAATTCGAGCAACGTGCTCTCCTTTGATCGCCGCCCGTTGCCCTTTAGGTGGAGTCTTCGTCGGTACAGGCATCGTCGTCGGTCTCGCTCGGCTCTCATCCTTGTTAAGGGACGTATCCTTGGTGAAGGAAGTATCCTTGGTTAAGGAAGTATCCTTGATGAAGCAAGTATCCTTAGTGTAGCATCCGATCGTCACTATCGGCTGGCACTCAAACTTCCCCTTGAGTTTCCACACAGCTCGGATTAAGGATTGTATTATCCGCGTTCTTGTGCGATCGATCAATTTGTTCATACTTTGTTCGCGCAAAGATTCGATTAATGGGATTCCCCGTTGCGCGTTTAAAGCACCGAAATACTTCGCCACCAAAATCCAAAACGTGTCTACATTATAATCGACTTGCTTAATTAAAATCCCGTGATGCGATAGGATATTATTAATAGACTGTGTATCTAAGGTGGCTAACGTGACACTTCAACTACGTACTTCTGATTAATATATTTCAGATACAGATGTAGATATAGAGATGTACGATGTAGGTTTATCATATCTAGCAGTCTATTATTAGATTTAGGTATTGCATCGTAGAGAAATAGGTAAGCGAATAAATTACTGCCTCTCTCTTTCTCGTGAATATTAAATTTAGAATAAATTACGACCGGCGATAAATGGCGATTATCTCTCGATTAACGACTCTCGAAGCAACGAGTAGCCCAGTAAGCGAATCCTATCGCACGATCGCGATCGATATCGTCGGTTTTACCTCGTTCGCGTGTTCCGCCCGCGATTCTCTCTTCACCGGCGCGGCGGGCGCTTCTTTCTTCACCTGGCACGCGGAGTGCGCGTCCTTCTTCTGCGTGGAGAGTCTCTGCCGCGTCTCCGCCTTCGATCTCGACCGTTCGATCTCGATCTTGCGCGCCGCGATCACGGTCTTGCTGATCGGGCTCGGTATCTCGTACTCGGCGCTCCGGTCCTTGCAACCGTAAACGCCGATGCTGATCTTCGGCGCTTGCGACTCCACCACTATCCCGTCCGGGAAGCTCTTGCATCGCTCGTTGCCGCCCTGATGCCTGGTCTTGTCGATCAGCCGGCGTCTCTCCACCGGGTTCAGGTTCAGCTGCTCGATTATCGCCCGTATGTTCGACGAGATGCTGGACTCGCGATGTGACACCACCATGATGACGATGGGGCGCGTAACCGGATCGCGGTGGTCCTCTTCACGTGGTCGCACTTGCTTGGCCCGTCCTGCGATTCATGCGCAGCTCCCAGCTGCGGAAGCACGCGCGTTTCGTCAAAACGAGAGAACGTCACACGACGGTTTCCTATCGCCGTAAATTCACTTCGGCCACTTGAGTGTCGATTAAAAATTTCCCTCGTGTCGCCACGACGCTTTTTCAACTGTCTGATTTCAACTGTCAAGCTCGTACTCCCTACTTCTCAATCCATAACAATTAACTTTTCAATTGAATGCGTCGCCACGACTGTCTGAATTTACGTCAAGCTCGTACGTCCTACTTTTCAATCCATAACAATTAATTTTTCAATTGAACGCGATTAAAATTCTTCACGCGACTAAATCGCGATTGATTCACTTAGTTTCCCATTCGATTATATTTTTCACGCACGACATCACGACATTTTCGCGATTAATGTTAACTTATATAATGGCTTCGTAGCTTCATGTATAATTTCATTATAATTTCTAATTAGTTTCAATTAATTGTTCAATCGCGCGCGGCGATTGAATTCTTCACGCGTGTCGAAGGTGAATGACGTTTTTTAATTATCATAAGAACAGACTCACTTTGAATTTATACGAGTTCACGTTTTTCGATTAAGACCTCGCTCGACGGAATTTCCTACGCGATCATCTCGTGCCTAATTCAATTAACTCTACATTCAAGCATCGGCAAAACCTTCCACGCTTCATCTCGAACAGAATCCAACGGGGTCACCGTTATGAGTTTCCTAATTCCCACGGATTCATATACCGAATTCGCAGCCCCTACGACTTCATTCGTCATCTCGATTAACTTTCCGCACGGACGCGTAAGAATTCAATTTTCCACGCGTGTCTTCGAAGAAATGCACAAACCCGTCACGCCGCCGCGCCGGCTCCCTGATTGCCGGCGAATCTATGCGGCCGGAGATTTATTCGCCATCTCGATTAGGTTTTCTATTTGAGCGTCAATGAGATTTTCTACCGTGCGCCAAGAACGCGCCAGACGGGTTGGATTCGAGCATCCAGTCGAGCTGGAACAATTAAGGCCCAATCTCTAACGCCTCGCGCGCGCGCTAACGAATATCCAACAACGGCAAGCGCGCCGGCCGGGCTACCTGGTTTTCGCAATTAGCGCGCACCCTTTCACAGAACTTCACACGAGCAAAGCCAACCACAGGCAGCACTCCTCTCGTCCTCGTTTCCCCGACCTATAAGGATTCACAGCGATCCCGATCGCTTCCCACGCGATCATCTCTCTCGCGCCCGCGCCGTCTTCCTATCTTCGCGATCGTAAACCAAATCGTACGTCGATCTCGCACAAGTAAGATCGCGCGCACCTCGTCGTGCTGTACTCGAAAATTCTATAAAATATCTCCTCTTTCTCTCTCTTTTTTTTCGCTGCGTTAGTTGCCGACTCCGCGAATTGTTAAAAATGCTACTAATTAATTTCGAGACGTGCTTTCCAATTCGCGTAATTGATTAAGGAATCGATCGACCGCTTCTTTTAAACGCCGTTCTTTCTTTTTCTTCTTCTTCTTTCAGGGGCAAATCTCGCGCGCGCGTGACGTTTTCGATTTTGCAACGAGAAAGCGAGCGCCGTGAGAAAAACTCGAATTTCGATTTCTTCATTCCTCGGCGGTCGAGAGGCTCGGTGCCAGGAGATAGACGGCACACGCCGCCGTTTCGGATCGAGGGATCGACCCACGTAAAATCGCCCACGTTATTTGCACAACACTATACCGTGATTCCTCTCTCGCAATCGCTAAACGCCGCGCGCCGTGCGTTCACATTTGTTATAACATTGCGCTACGTGACACAATGGGCGAATATCAAAATATCGCCTCGACCTCGGCTTGACTCATCGGATTTCACACTCCAAACGGTCCTGCTCTTGAAATCGTGCGCTCTCATTAATTAAAATTCGCTTCTACAGCTCCTGCAAATTGAATTGTTCTTTCAAAGCCGACGCAATCCTTCCATCTCATTAACAAGATAATCGCGTTATTTTCTTTGTTAATAATAAGGAATGAGATTTTCTGAAGTGTGTAAAACTTATACGGCATAGAAATAACGCGTTTGCCTGTGAAATGTGAAATTTTGACGTATATGAAGGAATCCGATTTAAGCCGGTAAATTTACGGATCGACGACGCTAACTTAATCAAGCAATCTGACATCTCGGATCGTAATTATAGGATTCGTGATGAATACGTACACACATATAAACACGCGAATCGCGTATACGGTCGCGCACGGTTCTCAACTATCCGCAGCTACGATGTTCCGTAAACTTGGTCGCACCTATCCATCAATAACCGTTTACGCTCTATGCAGAGATACACGGAGATACGTAAGCAGCGCGCCTGCACGTGTCATAACTAACGGATATTGCGGAATACAATAATTTTTTACGCAGTCGAGAGAAAGTAGAGTCGATAACTCCAAGGAAACGGGCTAAACAAGGCAGAACCTTTTATACGTTGTCGCAATCGATAATTACGGCAATTGCGTAATTCCAGCGTTTGTTAATCCTTCAGGCGCAAACGTTTCCGAGGGGGAAAATGTTTTCGTTTTCGATTTTGCATTAGCCGACTGGAAAATACCTCGTCGTTTCATTGCCGGTACAGCGTTAAAGGAAACTGCATCTCGATCTTTGAGATTAGATTTGGCTTCTGACACAAGCTATTATAAGTTGGTCATATATTATCGTATGTTCTTGATCAGGTTTCACAAATAAAAAATAACTTCGCTTTGTTAAAATATATGTCGCATTTAAACAGACATTTCAAGGAAAATGTCTCATTTTTCAAGTCACCTCTCGTGACCGAGAAATATGGAGGAAATATCTCGCTGTAAACGTCGACGTTAAAGAAAAAAAAATATAGTTTTCTTCGAAAAAATTCAAAACCTTTAAAATTTTTCTTATATAAGCAGTTGCGAGCGAGGCGTTAAAGATCCGCGAAGAAGTTTTAATTTTTATGTTCGGAGGCGGTCCGGCAATTAAAGGCTCAAAGACGAAGAGGCTACTTTACGCTCCGGCGACTCCGTAACTTTTTCTCTCGTTCGTCGACTTGATCGAGACCTCTACTTCCACGTCGGACTCGGTTTCTCCGTGCAATCGCGTTTGTAATTTGCGGACGCAGCAGTGCCTTGCAATTGCGAGTGCGCATCTGACGGATGCGCGGAGCCGCGCCTTCGGAATAAAATGCATTATTAATCGTTCTTGCAAAAATGTATTAGTTGCAGAAAACCGTGATAAAATATATTAACGCCCGTGAAGAAGAAATACTCTCTCTCTCTCTCTCGTCGTTTGCATCGTTAGAAATAATTGCGCGCCACACGAGTCCGGGGGATCGCGAGAGATCTCATCGCGATTGTGATACTGTGAATTCCCCTCTTTCAACAACAACCGGCGTGAAAGTCGCGTCGCGGAGCGGCGAGATATCATCCGGATGTTATTTATTTGGACAAGTAAAATAAAACGTTGTACAAGGAATCTCTACTACCGGCTACCTGCTTCGCCTGCCGTTATTTATCGCCGCGCTTTCCGCGCGAGTCCGCGATCGGCGGGACGAAAAATCGCGCGGCGCGCGATCGCGAGGATAAGCATCGGCCGATTTCTTCAGCTCAATTTTTCAAATTTTCTTCCTCGCTCTTTTCTCTTTCCTCTCCCTGTCCCACGCACGTGGTATTTCGCGCGGAACAGCGACATGCCGAATGCGTGTCCGTCTGTGTGCGCGTGAGCGCGCGCGCGATTTTGCGTCACAAGAGAGGAGGATGTTGGAAATCTGGCACGCCACGCGCGAAAGCCGCGCTCGCGTTTCCGCGGCATTGTAAAACCCGGCTGAATCGAGGAGACCGGGGGAGAGGGGAGGGACGGGAATAAAATAGAGGCGGGAGTACCCAGCTATGCGGGTCAATTGCGCTTGAAAGGTCGCGAAACGAACGCGCGTTAGATGTGGACAGAAAACCTGGATTTTACAATTGTACCTCCGCGCGAAGAATCTAAAGCTGTATGTACAATTGTGATGTGCTACGCTTAAAAGCGCGAATGAAAGTTGCAATAGTTGTTGTCATAATTTCTCCTCCATTATCTCGACGCTTGTAATTGCTACAGATACTGTTATTACAGTTATTAGTTCAGCATCAGCCACGGAAAATGCTAAATTGAAAAAAAAATAGTCGTAATCTCTCTGTTTGTAAATTATACGGTATTAAATAAAGTTATTAAAATGTACGTAAAATTACCGAAGCTCGCGCTGCCTTGTCGCGGAGCGACCCGTGGGGTTTTTTGTTAATGTTAAGGCGTCCGGAAGTGATAATAATTACAACTTCTATGGCGCACAACAAAACGGTGATTACATCCTTGCGCCACACGGGCATGCATTTTCTTTCCCTCTTTCCACGGTGCAGCCGCGGTCACGCTTCTAGCACGTCCCGAGAAACCCGTTTCTCGAAAGAAAGAGAACTTGCTCGCTAAGTGACACGCGAATACGCGCTTGAGGTCCACCTAGTTCTCACGACGCATTTCGCCATCGCTGCACCACGACCAGGATTAATGCGACATTAATAAATCCAACGGTTCACCTGCTTTTTATAAAACGTATCCTTCCGCTCCGTTTCCTTCGATCTGTCAATTACATGTTGGAAAACGCCAACCAAAATAAACGCCTTCTTCAAATCGAGAGAAATGCCTTATTAACTTATCTTTAGAACGTATCTCGAGGCGATTATTTTGATAAAATTATTTTAATTAAAGTAATGAGCGGTTATCTCGATAAATGCGATAAAATTATTTTTTATTATTATCAAGATTACTGTAATTGAATATTATTAAAAAATGAAATTATATTCCAGAAAATTTTGTCTACATACGACTTCCATCAGTTTCACGAATCTCTCTTTCAAAATTTTACATTATATAGCTAGTAAAAAACTAATATGTTTAGTTAAAGTCCACAATTCTTCGATACTTAAATATTGAAAAATAATTGAAGCCACAATGGTTTAAAAAATTGAAAGAGTTACATACACACACATGTATCTCTATTAAAGAATCAATACCTTCTTAAAATAATATCACAGCATATCTTTGATGTGCCGTATAAATGCAGGATAAATCACGTTTGTAGAATCATATAAAATTTAAACGACGTCATTCGCACAGCTATACATTCGGATATTCGAGAAATGTGGTTCGCGTATCACTTTCTAAAAATATGCTATGCTTAATTGCAGATTATTCCTCTTTTAATCTTCAAACGATATAATCTTAAAAATTTAAGTGCAATCTGAGGTACCAATCGGGAGAAAAATAAATCGAATCGCCACAGATAAATTATCAATATTGCGTCGCGTCGATTGGAGATAAACAAATATCATAACATCTGAAGACATGAATTTCCTCTCTTACTTCTTCGAGAATCTTGTAGAAATATATCGTGCAATTAAAGTCATATAATGCTACATGATATTTTACTAAACGAAAGGACATACTATATATATTTAAGAACTTCTACGCAGTTCTATTTAGACTGCAAAAATATAATACACGGAATATTTTGGCGTGCGTTACTCCAAATTGCATGAAATTTAATGTTTTCTCGCAGATCGGATCTAGATCGGGATAAGATTGTTGAACGGAGCGCCGTAGAATCTCGTATTTTAAAATTAACGCGACCGGCCGACGGGTTTCCTAATTTACACGCGGTCCGGCCGGTTTGTTAGCCTTTCCGGCGCATAAACAACGGGCCATTTCACGCGAGACGCATCCGCAGGAAGAAAGTGACTGACTCTCGCAGATCGCGCGGCCGCGATAGCGACGCGAAACATCACCGCAGTACGATTTACATTCCGCCAGAATTTCCCGCATACGTTTGCGACGGATCCAGCACGCGTTTTCGCCGCATACCGGAGGCCGAGATAGTATAAGAGCGAGGAGAGAAAAAAAAGAGAGAAAAAAGATTCGATTTGTTTGACGGCACCGCATGGATCGATTATAATTTAAGGCCGAGGGAAAGAGAGAAAGAATATGGAAAGTGAATTCGAGAGATTCCGCTTTCTGACACTTTTCATCATCGGCGAGAAATCGAAGGTGGGACGCGCATCCGTGATTTGGAGAAATTAGACGCGGCAGAGAGAAGAAACCGGGACATCGTGGAGGACCGTGAGGGATGTCGTAGAAAAGTTATCTTAAAGAGATATTGTATTAAGGTAAAAGTACCAATGCCGGGACACTTAAGAGCAGGTAAATGTACCAGTGCTGGATACCTTTAAAAAATATATAAATTTATGGAAATAAATGTTTGGATACTATATAACTAAAGTTTCAAACTACAAAAAAAAATATTTTCATCTTTGATTTTAATTCGCGTTATACTTATAAATAATATAAAGTGTCCAGGTATAGGTACATGTCTCCGGGCATTGGTACTTTTTACCTTACCGCGTGGTAGCTTGAAAAAGAAAATCATCGAATATTGAAAAATACCAACGACGCGGTATTGATTTGGAGAAAGTGGAAGGATTCACGTGGCACAATAAAAATACTGCTGAACAAAGGTTTCGGGGAAAAAGTTGCATTGTTACATTTACACCTGCATCCGCCCTTGAGGCGAGATAACGTAATGTATAAAGAAAGTAAGTGGTAGATCGTCGGAGCGAGATACCGGCGATCGCAGTCGTTATATAAATTACGGACGAGGAGTTTAACTCGGGCTGTGCTGCGGTTGATACAACGAATGAACAAAGCGGCAATTAAACAGCGCTGCATTTGCGGCGGATAAAGGTTGTTGCACGGCGCGACCGTAAATGTTGTGAATTCGAAGAGGGTTTCACCGGCTCTTGGTTGGCTGAACCACCTCGATTTAATAATTCCGCTTTGCCTTTAATTGCAAACTCGCGAGCGGCTTCGTGACGCGATAAGGTGATGCTGTACTTCTAATAAGGCGCGGACTCGAGTCCGAGCGAAGTTCCGCGGGTTCCGTCTAATCTAATCGCATACGTAAGCGACTCGTATTATTCGCGAATGAGGAAACAAACGGGATTGAAATGGCTACGATTAATAGTTAGTCACGTCGCACTAATTATGGCAACAAAAGATCGAGGAACTCAAATAGCAAGGATTATTTGATAAAAAGAAAATATACGCTGAAAGGTTTGCGCGATTTAACGTCAAATAAAATTCGTAATTTATACATATATGCAATTTAGTAAAAAAAAATTAATAAATTTAATATTAAATTAAAATTTGTAACACCATGTAATTTAATTAGATATTAATTCATTTTTATTTAATATATTTACTGCAAATATTTTCTGAATAATTAACATATTCGGTAAAAATCTAATATTCTTTATGATATTATTTAACATTATACACATACATATTATACAAATTATACACATTATACACATTTGACATAATTTAACAAATTATGAAAGATTCTGCGCAAATCTGTTCCTTTATCCTCCAAATTATCCTCATTAAAAGGAGATAGCGAGTGTGAAACTTTGAAAATGTGGCGTTCGTAAATTGCACAGAATAGAGCGGCGAGTGAAAGATGATGAGAAAACACGTTGCATCTTACATTTGCATATACGGCGCGCGTGCGTGTATTGCAATTTGAGTCGGCAACACATCGAAGGAGAGAGAAACGAGTATTATCGAATACGGAGAAGACTCATGATCCCGCGGTTCGACCCAGAAATGTAAGAAATTGCGGAATTGCTCGACCGAAACGGAGTTAATGACGATATCGTTTCAAAATAAAGAAACGATAAAAGGAAGATATATAAAACGTGCTTGCAGTTATAATATAAATTAATAAAATCAAGTAGGACGTGATATGTGTGGCAAGAATTAAAACAGTATAAAAATGATCTTTGCAAAAACAGTTAGAAGCGATCTTCGATATCATGTAGGTATGTAAAGCGAAGATGTAAAATATTTATTAAATACTCAACTATATTACACGTTAAGTATACAAATATGACGATTAGAAAATTTCGTTTTCTCGTACTGCTTTAACCGTTTTCCTCTTCGGAAATTTTTCACGAAAGATTGACCCTAAAACGACAGCCTTAATTTTCCATTACACTCAAGAATAATTTGACAAAATGCATTTGTATAAATCTTTATCTAGTTAAATACCATCCGTTTGCATCTCGATTGAAAGTACGAATCAGGACGAGTCCGAGAGATAGTTAAAATGACTCTTAATTATCACCTTTCGTAGTAACGTAGTATTTTTAACGCGCATTAACGTTACCGAAGTGTAGCAGCGCAGTTTCTACGACACAGCGAGCGACACGACTCGTATATGCGCCGACCGACTTGCGATTACTGAATTTGACACAAGGCGAGCATAATATAAGGGGAACAGTTGCGCGCGATCGAGCGTGCGATAGATAAGATCCCAGATATCGTTTCGAGTGTGCGTGTTGGAACGATCGGTTAAATGAAGGTGCAGGAAGCGCGGGAATAAACTGGGGCCCCTATTACGATCTACGGAATATCGATCTCTTCGTAGCACGCGAGAAGTCGTACGCCGGAGAAAAAGTAAAGAGAACGCGAGTCTGTTCCGATGGGTGCGTTCGTTAAGCGATGCGAGAAAAGAGGAAGTACGAGAAGTTATCATGCTAATTTCCATCGTTCGCTCGTAACGACAACGAGAGTTCGTCGGTCCGTCCGCGGCGATCGTTATTAAGACGATCGTTGCGTGGCTCGTGTGTCTAAGTATTCCAGCTGCGGCTTGTATAACGAATTTCACGAGGGTGATTAATACGTTGTAACATCATAATAAGCGGAATAATAATTGCGCGATGTAATTGAGCGTCGACACATTTGAGTGTTACGAGAGAAAATTGACATCGATCAAATATACAAATGCTTATGCAAAGTTAATTCCTAAGGTTGCAGAAGTAAATGTAAAATTTGATATTCAAAGGACGGGCAAACGTTGAAAAATTGCACTTTGCGTTTATCTTATCGATTTATAAAGATATGGAGTGTACACTCGAGGTTGCTCCAGTTAGTGGCCGGCGAAATTCGGCGATAGGACAAAACCGATATTTATTCGCGGATGTCCGAACGTGGTACAAACACGCACGTTACAATTGCCAATTAGCTTTAGAATGCGTAAGATACCAAGAGCGTGACGGATCTGCGTGAAAAATTCCTTCCGGCGACACTTTTTCGCTTCTCACGGACGTTAACGACTGGACGAAAGCGCGCACATCCGCCCTTCTGGCAGTAACATCTCTGCTCTTTCTCTCTTGCTGGCACTCTCGGCTCGAGATTATAACTGGAGTTATCGATTAGAAACGACACACCGAGAGAGCGGAGCGGCGCGGTCTCGTTCCAGAGCGCGCGGCTCGTTCGTCGGGTTCCGGCTGAACGACTGACACCGCCGACCTTCGGCCGATTGGGATTTACGTAACGAGAAGCCCTTCACTCCGACAGACGGTGACGGATAACGCGAAACGTGATTTCCCGAGTCCGCGCGTGCCCGTGCCGCTCGTGTCACGCGCGCGGAAAACGCGTCGCGGTGCGATACTGACTGAGAGCCGAGCCGAGCCAAGCCGAGTCGAGCCGCGCGAATCCCGGCTTCTCGTCCCGCTGGAGTTCGACGGCAGTAGAAGTGGCAAGTGCCGGTCAGACCAAGTGGTGGAGGCCTCAGGAACGTACACGGACACGCTACGCGCCACGATTTGCCAGCGTTTTCAGCTCGACTTTGAATTTCGCGATCGATAGCGCTAATACTTCTCCTAATACTTCTCCGTCTTAATACGAGGACAATTAAAGAGACACATGTTCGATTCGTGCCTGTTTTAATTTAAAGCTTGAAAGCTTTGTATCGAAAAATGGTTGTATAAATTTTTTGACACATCTGTTAAGTTGATATTTTAACATTATATACGATAAAGGAAGAGAAATCTATGATGGAAACTGCAATTCTGCAATCCAAAATCTAACTCTTATTTTTAATTTAAAAAATGTAATTATATAGATATATATATTACAAATTACAATAATGTATATTTTACAAGAAGCTTTTATCGTAAAAATTAATCTCTCGACCTATAAGCAACATTGCCTTTATTGTTCGATTAAATCCACATTCACTTTTAGAATTTAAATTTCAAACAATTATTTCTATTACATTATTTTAATCTTAACTTATTACACAAAAATTGCAAAACGTACAGTAATTCTTGTGGCGAAATTTTCCGTAAGGAAAAATTGGCTCCATATTCAATCGAGAATCTATCGTCAACGAGCGAGGGATCAATCTTCGGGTCACAAGTGCGGTTTATGTGCCACCGTGTGATTTCTCCGGCGGACGGTGTCAAGTCCCGTACGTTCCTGAGCACTTAATGGCCCCTGACAAGAAATAAAGAGAGGCGAGGTACGATCGAGAAGGCTGATCTACGAGGAATCGGACGAGGAGCCGCGCGCTAACGGTGCTACCCATCTCTCCCTGCTTGCCAGCTGTTGGCCGGAGACAGGAGTACGAAAGCTCTCTGTCCCGATCTCCTCTTCCATTCGTCATCTCTCGCCTAACACACCGTCCGACACGGCAGGCGGAGGAGAGAGTAAAACAATTTCGCTCTGAAAAATTACCGCCAGCACAACGTGGAACCTTCGGAAGCGCTCGAGTTACCGCACGAGATTTATGTGCTTTGTCCTGAATTTAATTTCGACGACGAGATAACGTACCGCAATATCGCGGAACTCGTTTATACCACCGTGTAGTTATCGATTAGGTCATTAGGCGTTGGCGGCTTCCGAACGTTCGCGATTTGTTAACGGACTCCTTTTCTTTTTTTTTCCAAACAGCTCGAACCGGTCGATTTTCGTGTCACGCTTATCAGAAAAGCTGTATCTCTTGCCGCTTGTTACGCACGAACGAAATTTAAAGTCCTCCGGCCGCGGCGTGCTAATATTAGCAACCGGCTAACCGATATGGAGCGCCGCCGATCGTTTTACACGACGCGCGCGACTCTTGTTGCAATTAATGTTGCAAGTCGATATCTATTCTGCGAAACGGTCTATTTTCTTTTCGCCGCGCCGACCATTCACCTACAAACCGCTCCTGCTCCTTTCTCGACATTAAAACGAGAGCCTTTCGTATAGCTTCGCAATTGTCGCGGCGCAACGATTTATACAATCGCGAGAGAGCACGGATCATCGAGCACCGCGCTGCTCAACAATGTTTTATTTCCTCGTCGCGGAACGAATAAATGAACGTGACCGGAGGAGACGTGAGATTTATCAAAATCGAGTTTACTGAAACGAGTCGGATTCCTAATATAGCGGAATTCCTGTCGCAGGTGGAAGAAAAGTAATATAACGTATCTTTCGTTTGCAAAATTAAATGGCAATAAATTTCGTAATGTCGAAGCATGGTAATGAGGTGTGCTAAAATGTATACACAGAAAGTTGTCTCACATGTGCTGAATAAATTATACTCCGAATGTTTTACTGCTACTTGGCGTCAAAAAAAAAAGGTTATAAATCGCTGATAATCCAAAGAGTCTTCCATTCATATCTGTTTTCCCTTATTCAATTATTGTTCTTGCAAAATAATTACGTGATGTTTGACTTTCTAAATTATAAATTATTCTGACGAAGATAATTTCGACGACGTCCGATTTTCCTTCGAACTTTAGATCACCGGGATAAAGTAATATATAAGAAGCGATAAATGCCTTACGGAATTTAGTCCTCCGTAAGGACTTGTGAGGATTCCTCGGCCTTGCCGGTATGCATGCATGCCGTGACGACGCGAAGGCAGATCGCGCGATGCAACAAATGCCAGGCAAATACCAAACTGGCTTACGCCGACAGTCCGGTGGATTCGCATCGCGACTGAAATGTCAAGCCGTAAAAGCCGCGCGATTAGAGGCCGCGTGACCCTTATAAATCTCCCATCGATTATCCGAAAACCGTTCCCGTAATATGCATGAAACAGCAGGCATGAAAACACGGTGACGTCTAATTTTTGGCGAACATGGTTCACGACGTTTCCATTCCGCGAAATGAGATAAATGACACTTAGTAGGTAGCTGCAAATCTCCCGGACGAAATGATTCATCGCATTCGATTAACGATCCTTCACTGCTCGATCGTTGCCACAAGAGATTTAGAATAGCGCGACAGTGTTCGCGTCTAGCTAAGCCTTCGTTAGCCTGTATCTTAGCACTCTTTGTGGGAAAGAGTGCCCAATTATTTATTTATGCTCTTAGACATCTCGTCAAGAGAGAAATGTAAAAAATAATATAATATTAATATATATTATTGCACGCATATAATCTTCCAAACTGTGTCAACGAGTGTTCAAGGGTGACTTAATATCCGTGTTTAATATATGAAACAGAAATAGAAGCTTTTCTTCACCAGTAAATAATTCACAAAAATAGTTTAGCTTTTTCGACATAGATTGCCAGGTGTATCGAAAGAAGCTAAACCGTTTCTGTCAATTTTATATATTTTACATTTTACATCTCACAATATATAAAATTAGAATTTGGTATACAGAATTGAAATTTCTAAACGCGTGCCTCGCGTCTGTTTATTCGGCATCTTCGAGTCTCTCTTCGAGGAAAAGGATCGAGGTAACCTGCACGCATCGAGTCAACGAACTTCGGCACTCGACGTGTCGACGGAATCCGCGACACGTCTCGAGAAAAAAAAAAGAAATTTACATGAATGTTATTCAAGTGATAATGAAATGCGTTTTGGAAGTCGCTCGGTAACTTTTTATACCGCGATAACGGAGCGTCCTTTGTGGCACGTGTTCACAAAAGATTTCAGCATTTACGAGTCGAGCGTTGCAAAAATAAAATGAAACGGTCTCGGGGTTGCGGTACAATATTTTAATAGCATATTCCGGAAGTCGTGAATCATGAGAAAAGTGGCAGTCGCGAAAACGTCGAATCGAGGAATGACGGAGGGCGCCTTGATGGAGACATAAATCTATGATAGCGGTCGCGAAATAAAGAGGAAATATAACGATAGAGCGGCATCGCGTAATCGTCGATCATCGATTGACGGCAGAAAACAGAAAGAAAAAAACATTAAAAAGGCCGGTCAGCCCGTTTTCCACTTGCACAAGCGTTTACTCGCTCGAGTGCGTTCGGGACATCGTCGCGAACATTACGACGCTTTATGTAATTCCTAGAAAGTCGATTTAGACGCTTATTCTTAAAAATTGCGCCTAACAAATAGGGAGAAGCAGAAAGAAAGACGCGTACGTATATCAAGGAAATTAATTATAATCAAAGGTCCGATGGTTAAATATAGGTTGCTGTTATTATCATTAACGTGAAGAAAGGATTATCGATAATTAATGCAAAAAATTGAATTAATGCAAACAAAATTGTTCTTAAAATTGTTTAAGCTTTTTCTTATAAACATCAGTTCGGTACATAGATCCATCGCGAAAGAGTTGTAATATATTTCTTCTGTTTTATTTTATTATTATTTTATTTTGATCGTTGCGAGGAATGATTCGAAAAGATAATTTTGCCAAAATTTTTCGAGGTAAGTCAATTGTTTGCAAAAAGGTTTATGATTTATGACGTTCCAAAGGAGATTTTATTGCGTCAAAATGGCGATTAGCCGCAAATCGCGATGGAAGGTGAGCTAGTGCTCTCTTGCAGCACGATGCTGTATCTATTGTGTTTCGCGGCGATTTAAACGTACAAGTGCCGCCATCTCTATTTGCACGCTACAATGATAATGCTATTCTGAGTCGTTTTACCGACGCATGTTTCAGATGCTGCACCTCCTTATTGACAATGAACTATCTGCCGACAGTGGCAATTAAACGGTAAATAATGGCGATTATTGTTCAACAACGTGCAATGTAAACAAACAAGATGCAATGATCTTTCAAAAATCACGAACAATTTTTCTGAAAATTATTAGCATTAATAAAGATCAATTGTTTGCAATTACCCCTTTCACCTCAAAAAAGATAAAAAATAAAAATTAAGTATCTATTTTATGTCTATTAAAATTTACTCCTACAAGCAATAATATCTGCTGATATTTGCCAAATAATTATTTTCATTATAGAAATTAAATTATATGATAGAGATGATAACTCGTGTATATGATTTACCAAGAAGGATCGACTTCGAATTGATAAACGATGGCTCGATAAAATTTATGCTATTGATGGATTCGCTGTCCGCGCAGCGGTATTTTTTTCAGGGGGGATAAAATTTATTGTATATCGCCCCAATCGCCTGTCGGTCCGACGATGAAAGCAAGCCAGCGAGCGAGGGGCATTGAAACGCTCGGCGTGTTGATCCATGCGCCGCTGCCAGGCCACGGGCCAAGTAACAGTAAACTTCGTATCGTGCCCCCCGTTATTACGTGCCGTCTCTCGCTTCTGCTTGTTTCTATACTCGCTATCGAAACGTCGTTTGCCCACCTCCCCTCCCCCCGCATCCTGTGACTAATGCCACGTATCTCTAACTTTTGCGTCATTGAGCGAGCTAACGTGGAAGACATGTGTGCAAGAAAACGTTACCGATCCTTCGGCTCGTCAAATCTGTTCAAGTCTCGACTCGAGATTTAATTCAGATTTTAATTCGAACCTCAGCTTTTTCAAGTCCCGATGTCGAACAAATATAGCGGCGACGTTACCGCGTTTATTTCGTGTCCTATCTGAAAATCTTGGGCGATGCTATTCGTTAAGATATTCGTTAAGATATTCATTAAAATATTTGTTAAGATATGCGTTAAGATATTCGTTAAGATATTCGTTAAAATATCTTAATCGTTGTGCTTTAAAAGACTTCGCGCTTAAAACTGTTGCTCAACTCGTCGGATTCATAAATACCTACATAGTGGCTATAAATAGTGACGCTTTGATAACAATTTAATTGGCCACTGCAATCAGTTTCCCTTTCATTTCAAACGTAAAGCCCATCGACTTTTCAGCGACGACAATGCACCATTGTAGCTGCGAGGCTGCAATATAACGCAAACGCGTATTTTAATAGCTCTGAAAACTGAGTCAGTGGCAGCGACAAAGAACCGAGAATTTTGCGGAGAGCGCCACTCGGCTCGTATCGAGCCGAGGATATTGTTTTAAACGGCGTCGTCGTCCATCACGAAGAGCCGGCAATAATAGCCGCGGACGGGGATTCATCACCGTGCGGACGGAGGAAATAATGGTAGCGGGCGGGCAAGAGAAGTTGGAAAACAACGGGGAGAACGCCGTAAAAGGGACACGGGACGCGTTCCCTGTGTTTGGCTTCGCGTTCTCCTTCCTTCTCCACCTCCTCCCGTCTTCATTGTCTTTACTATTTCGCGGGACGCTTGCTTTCGCGTCGAAAGTTCCATAAATGTGTCACGATCCAAAAATATCTCTTGTTTAGGCGCGCGGTGACAAACCCGGAGATCCCCGGAATAACTCTTCTCCTACCCCATCCCCTATTCAGCCCGTTTTATCATTTTCCACTCGTCGAATAAAAATAAATCAGCTTTTTTTCTCCCACATTGAAAAATAGAGCATCGCCTCGGAGAGAATTATACAATGAAATATATAGTAACGATGAAATAGTAATAAACCATTAACACCATTATTAAAATATCGAAATTAATTAGTTGATTATTACTAATGTTAAATATTAATAACAATAACAGGTTCATATACTAATACTAATGCAAGAGCATTAATGACCATGTTAACTTCATTAAACGTGCCAACATTACCTATTCTGTTACAAGTTTAACGTTATTAATATTGCCTAAGATAATGATCATTTTTTATATTTATATTACTATAAGTTTTTAAAATTATGATTTATTGATCGTAATTAGACGCGCCAAACGTTTAGAGAACAATGCGGAGGATTAGCGCAAATCGCTACGTCGAATTTATCTCGAAGAAATAATAAGTTAGAGAATATTAAGGAGAACTTTCAACGTAGTATAACGAATACAGCTTTTATCGTTCGTCTTGCTGAACAATGAACGCGAAATATCAGCAACATCCGCGGCATGCAGGCCACAAAGAACTTCCTGTTGGCAATTTTTCGCTGGTGCATCCACATCTTTGTCCCCTCGCGACAGATTACGGCATGCAGGCCACATTTTCGACGTTCCGAGAATTACGATAAATATACACGGTGCACCGACCATCGCGTTGCTTTTTGACGACGTGCTTTATGACAGGGGGGGGGGGGGAGGTCTGGCTAACCCGGATACGTTTCAGGTGGATGGAACAAAGGTGCCGAGACGCACCGCGGGCGTTATAGCTTTTTCGGTCGTGCGACGACCTCGTCGGAGGTTCCCGTTACAAAGCCCGGTGTACCGGTGTCACCCGCACGCGAGGATGACGATGATAATGCGGCACGGCGCGGCGGCGGTACAACGGACTCATATCTCGTAGTCAACAAACGCGATCGTTCCCACGTTACGCGCGATTCGTTGGCAGCGCGCATACAAAGGGGTTATCTAATAGCGAGAGAGACGAGATTTTAACGGGCTCCTCTGTCTCTCTCGCTCCCTCTCTCTATCGGATTCGCCATTCGCCACCTGTTGCATCAGAAATTCGCCGGTTGATTTACGACAGTGTCTGATTAGCGCGGTATTTCGGGGAGGAGGAAGGATACGCTTTTCTCTTTCTCAGCACGCGGTGGTGCCGGGACGAGTGGCGAAACCGGTAGAATGTATACACCGTATATATGAATGATATATTCTTCAGATCGTGCACTCACCTTCGCCTGCTGGCTCTCCTCCGCGCCGCTCCTCTCCCCATGTCTCTCGAACACGGCGAAGCGATTCTAAAAATGGAGAACGACCCGATTAATTCGATTACGAGACGATTCTAGAGCACAATACGCGAAATATTCGATCCCGACGAGCGGTCTCGACGCGAGTCTTCCGGCGAGATAACGTTCGCGGATTACGAATACTCAAATATGTACATGTATCTAGCCGGAGAGAGACAGGCCGAGCGCGAGTGTGACGTAAGGAAGGAAAGTCGATGACAGGCTGTCACCTCGGCGAGATCGCGTTCTTTTTTTTTCCCCGAGCGGCCGACGGAGAAAGTTTACATTAACTCGGAGTAATGAGAGGAGACGAGGAGATTCTTCCTCTGTCCTCTCCTCCCTCCTCTTACCCCGATTCTAGCCCTGAAGGCTGACACGATTGAGGACACGAGCAGGACTCTATTGAGCATCCGTCGCACAGGTTTCCGGCGTGCCGCATCGTTGCTCATTTTCGGAGACAGATCGCGCACTTAACACACTTGTACACGTGTACACTCTGTCGCGCGCGATTTCGACAGATCGCCGTTATGTCATCTCACGAAAAAATAAATCGAAGGATCGCGGAGATGAGAGACGCGCGGCGCGGAACACGCGAGACCACGCGAGACAGCGACATGAAAAAAAAGAATCGGTCGAGGCTACCGCGATCGGTTTGCCACCGTCTTACTTATAGCCGCGCTATCGGCGAGCGATACCGGACGGCCGCGTCGCGGATCGAAACTGCGGCCGACACAGCGCGCGCGGACGCCAATACGCCGCGAGAGTAAAAAGTAACGCTCGTCGCGCACTTTATCTCACCTCGGTGGTTTCCTGCTGATACCGCTCGCCGGCAGCCTGAAACGCAAAAGCGAAACGTGACGTCACTTGTGTATGCGCGCCGCGTGTATGTAACGTATTAGGAAAAAAATGGGTGAAACGCGCCGGTAATTAGCCGCGGCGCGGAGAGGAGCCTATCGCTCTGCCTGGCTTTCTGTCTTGATTAAAAGAAGAGCGGCCCAGCTTTCCTTCGGCCCCGCACGCGCGTCTTGAAAAAATTTCGCGCCGCTCGTGCGCAAAAGTGAAAAAATTAACTCGAATTGAAAAATGTAAATTAACTTTAACTCACTAAATTTTACGGTGCAAAATTTAATTACGACGAATAAGGCATTCGGCTGCAAGTAAGCAACAGCGCGGACCACGTTGCGTAACAATTGATAAGACGACCAATTTTGTAATTTAGTACACAATAAATATTTAATTTTTTAATAACCCACCTATGGAATCTATTAAATGCAAACACTGCAGGTAAAATTTTTTTTATTTAAGTGAAAGGTTTGCGGACCGGATAATCACACAGTCGCGTTTCGGGAGATCGACTGACCGAAAGTTGTCGTTTGCCCTTTCGAGATCTGGACGAATTAATTCGTTCGCCAAAATACTTACGTGCGCTATACTGGCCGTATCCGGCGAGGTCGCCGAGGCCAGTTGGTTCCGGTTCTCTATGACCGTTTTTATTTGCTCGAGTACCTACGAACGAACGATAAGGTGGCGGTCAATAATTATATGCGCGCGGTGTGTTGCGGTGCTGTGTCATTTGCAGAAACTTTATCTGACGCAGAAATCTTATTTTTCGAGAGGACGGGCTTCTTATACTTTTCATCTTTTTTTTTCCACTCATTAATTTACACTTGAAAGCGAAATATTCTCGCCGTATTGCAGAACGCGAATTTTATCTTCGTCATTATGTGCGTCAGGCGTATAGAAGGCGACATTTTAACGTCGCGAAAAAGGAGGGAAAAATATATTTCCGACACAGAGAAATACGACGATAAAGATTATTGCGCGCGTTTCGCGCGAAATGTTTATCGCTAAAAGTGCCGGCCTCGACTTGTATAACGCGTCGATTTACGAGCCTTAAAAGTATGTTAAAAGCTTCCGCGAATTACCCGAAGGGATATCCGGTGCCTTTGTGCGACGTGATGATGATTGTACTCCTTGTGCTCGATGATCTCGTTACTCTTCCTGGCCGGCCTCCGCTGGAAAACAGAGACGAAGACGCGTTCACGCAAAGTGAAACCTTCGAGTCCCTCGCGGGGTTTTGGGTTTTCCACGAACGTGAAAACTATTCGCGACTTTCCTCAAGTATCAGGACGGAACGCGCTTCTCATTTTTCTCTCGAAAATAGAAAGGATGGAAAGGATCGTCCCACATATCGCGTGGCATTCTGACATGAACCATCAAATAATTATCAATTCGTGATAATTGCGGCCGTCGCGGGAGACGCGCTCGGGCTATCATTATCGCCGTTCTAATCGAGATGCACGATATAATTTGCCGGAATATATAAGTTTGCGAAAGCGGGAAGTGAAAAAATTCTATCCTTACAAATATTACGTTCCCAGAAAATCGAATTAATGCATATCGCCTACTATTAATAAAAATATATAGATAAAGTATAATTATACCTCTTATTCTAATCGAAGCATAAAATATAATTTATTGGCATATATATTTCGATATGGAGTGCGCTTTGTAAATTATTATTTGTAAATTATTGCTTGTTTTAATCGAATTAATATTCGTCGCGAGCTATAAGTCGATTAATTAAATAATTCTTATCACAATAATATATCACTACTAATATTACTGTGCTATTTTCGAGTGCTGCAATGAACATAATATTGATAATCTTTTTAGGAATACTGGCACGTATATACATATTTATTTTCTTTTTAGATTCTAATATTGCTGATAAAAAACAATGAACAATAATTCACCAGTGTTTTCAATTTTTTTCATTCTTTTCTTTTTTATTTAATCGCCATGGATTTAAATTGAATGCAATGGATAAAATATAATTAAAAACAAATCGTTAAATTACTATTTTAACTTTAAAAATTCGCTCCTTAAAATAACTGTTATTACTTTCGTCATAAACGATACGTGCTAGAGTGGCAGTAAAATGGACGGAAGCGACGAAAAAGACGGAGATAACGATCTACGGTCGCGCGAAAGGAAGAATAACGAAAGAGTAACGGTGTGCGACGAGAGAAAGAAAAAGTAAGTCGCGCATTTGTTCGAGGAAATACAGAACATCAGCCGCCCGCCGCGCTGGTTAATTAGCAGCCTTGTTCGTTAATTACGCTCGCGGCGCATCGTCATTTATGCAACGTTACCTATACCGGTAACGGTGATCGGTTTACCCGGAGTAACGCGAGTGCGAGTGCGAGTGCGTCGCGATTCTTCACCGCGCCGCGCGCCGCAAAGATTGGAAGACAAGTCACGAGCCGATCGCGGACATGTGTAATCGCGTATAGGCTCGATTCGCGCGTGCTTAGAATACCTCGGCGGATCTCCCGATGACCGCGAGATGAGACGTGAAGCATCGGCCGTTTTTGCAGCCGTTCACGCTTCACGCAGTGGCGAGCACGCGACTCGCGAATCCCCGGCGCACTCGCGTATATAATTCGCGGATATGTAAACTACACACACGACCGTACGTATACTTGCGTCACGATTATAACGGCTCTTACGGATAATTCGAATGTCGCCGGGAGTTTCACCGGCCGGTGGAAAGGAAAACTTTACGAGCGTCCGCCTAGCGAATAATTGCGTGAATGTTGCATCAATCTTTCAAACGCACAGAAAATAATGCCACTAAATATTAATTTTACTAACGCTTCGATACTTTATCTTTTATATAGCGATTGTAACATAAATGAGCGAACTATTAACATACCGCATATTTACTTAGAAATTAAAAAAAAAATAAACGTTTCTTTTCCTTTAAATTTTGTGCAAGTTTGGAAAATTTTATCTTCAATATTTCTTTAGCAGATTTCAATGTGTCTTAGCTTGGACTTAAATAATCTACCGGTTCTTAGCATAACCAAGTTTTCTTAAAAATTAAAAAAAAATAAACATTTCTTTCTTTCTTCATAATTTTATGCAAGTTTGGGAAATCTTATCTTCAATATTTCTTTAGCAGATTTCCATGTGTCTTAGCTTGGACTTAAATAATCTACCGGTCCTTCGTGACCAGTCCCCTGAGAAATACGTTAAAAGCAGTTCGAACGTTTTACAGAACATCTGTGACATCTGAATACGAGAATAAATACTGACCTCGAGCGTCGCCAGGCTGGCCAGCGAGGAGAGAGGCCGAGTGTGAGGAACTTCTCCCGGGAAAACGCTATCGTGGGACACTGACAATTTGCCGGCGCCTCCTCGTAACTTGACGAAACTATCCTCCACCCCGCCTCGTCGGAGGAATACGCTAAAAGGGCAGAGAGAGACAACGACGCGTTCAATAAAGTATGTTACAAGAGATCCTCTTATCTCGAACTTCCCTGATGGCATTTCATTTAAAAATAGAAATTTCGTGTCACATTATTAAATCGAATTATTCAAATTGAAAGGAAACAAAACTCATGTAAGTACGTGTGTCCAAAAATATATACAACTGTGCAAGAAAATATATCGCATAAATAAGTAATTAAATAAAATAAAATAATAATCTATAATATGCAAAAAAATGTTATCCTCTCCTTCTGTGATAATATTGTCGTTCTATAATCCTATATTCATTGCAAAGAGAAAAAGTATTGCGCATATCGTTTAACGTAAAATTTACTCGATGCTATTAATAACTCGTAATTATAAGGCGATGAGTTATCTGCCAGGAATGACACACGTCAACAACGACAGATAATTATGCGGCCTTTCTGTAATGTGCGCTATCGCTCGAACGAAAGCAAACCGCGTCGCCGTTATACAATACGACGATGCATATCGACCCACGTAAATCATGCAGAGCACGCAAAACGCCCTCAAGTTTCGTGCTACTACGAGGTAAGCAGCTACTACGAGGTACTACGAGGACAAAAATAAAAGCTGAACGAGAAAACGAGGCCAAGGATCGTAAATTGATAACGAGCCGAACACGCTCGCGGTTCGATTCGCGCTTCAAAAAGGCTATAAAAGCATTTTACATCCGTTTAAAAAAAAGAAGAGATCTCTCTTTTTGCTACTAGTAGTGTTATTTTTAGAAAAAAAAAACTAAAATAAAGCTAAAGGTAAAATTGAATTATAAATAGGAATTCAAGAGAGAACTTTTGTTAGAAACAACAACAGTAATTGGCGGTTACCTACATTTTAATCAAGTCTATAAGCTCTTGTGATAAAACTACTTTAAAATGTAGATTTAGATTTTCATATTTGAACAAGGTCAGTGTTACTCCACGGCTCTTCTATTTTTAATTCTTTCGTTAGACATTACAGGAAATAGCTAGTTATCAATAGCTGATATTTTGGTAACATGACTATAGCGCTATTATCTACGTTTGCCGTTAGGAAATTGTTTTCGGAGATGATAATTAGGTTCTCCGTAAGTTAAGCGACTGCCATATAACTCAATGACCTACTGGCGCCGAGATAAATTTCGTGATATTTACTGCTTAAACGATCCGCGGGTCTTGAAAGACGCGATGAATTTGCATCTTTTTGACGATCGGACGTGCAGTCGTCCACTGAAAAGATTTAACATGGTATTGTTGCAAACATTAACAAATCGATGAATACTACAATGCTCTGATATCGCAAATCTGCTAAGAAAGATCTGCATAAATATTTCGCGTGTACTTGAAGTAATCTTTATCTTACGAGGAAGCAATTTTTTAAAAATTCAAGATATTACATATCTTGCGTAAACCCAAGCTATCATTGTATCAATTAACTTTATATAATCAATTTTAGATAGTAATTTCTAAGATATAGAAACGATTACAAGCCACATTTATTTTTAAATTTTTCGAAAATTATTTTTAAAAAATAATATCAGTGAATATAAAATATAGATAGATTCTTACACGTAAAACCGATCTTTTAGATTGCCGATTTTTGTATTCATTATTTTAAGTACACTTTAAAAAAAAAATTATTTCCGAGATTGATAATAAAATATAGAGAGATGTTTCCTTACCTTTCCCGATCGCAGGAGTCGGTGAGGAGCTCGCTGGCGCTCCTGCTACGGGCTTCCTCGGGGCGTCCCGCAGGATGCCTCATCGTGATCTCCTCCCGTGGGAGGCGCGCCAATTCGGCATCCCGATCGGCAGAATTGGAGACGGACCGTGCATCGGCGGCACCGCGACTCTTTCGCCGGAAGATCTTCCGGAGACCGCGCAGGGGATGAAAACGGCGCTTCTTTGGTTCTGCAAGCGGGAGGCATGCGAAGTGTTCGGTTAAATTCTCTTCAAGAACACTAATATACATATATGAACACATTAAGTCCTTTTTTAATTCTAATATATTCTTGACAGAATGAACAATATTCACCACAGTATTTTTAATTTTTTTTTCATTATTTTCTCTTTAATTCTTATGAATTTAAATTAAACAAAATATAATTAAATAAAAAATTAAATCTTCACTTCTTTCTAACTATTAAAAATTCATTTCACAATCAGAAGAGGTTGATACAACACTACAATAATTAAAAAGTAGAAATATATTACGAACCAAGTGACAACATACGATTATATTACAAATATAACTTTTAATATTTATTAATTAAATTCTAAATATTTAGCGAAATGCGTGCCACACATTTATGTTATTATCACTGAAAATAACAATTTTGAGATCTTTGCGAGATGCACGATGGTCGGGCGATATTTACCGAGGAAATCTACGAGCGAGTCGAGAGGAGGCATCCTACATGGAGCCTAGAACTAGAATTCGCGTATAGAATTCCGTTTGCACCTATTGCACATATACACCTGACTGATTTCACAGATAAATACGCAAAATACACGGCGACGGTTGTGACATGATAAGATTACAAGCTCGGCCCCTCGATAATTCTATATCGATTCGATATATCGTGAGCCGGGAGAGCCTCTCCTTATAAGGTACGAGCCTAATGTAGTGCCGGTACTCGATCTCTCTCTCTAATGGCCTTTACCCTCTTCCTGCCCCCTCTTTTCCGACCTGTCTCTGTCCCTGTCACTCACGAGCACTTCAACTTTATCGCTCGACGTGACGCATCTATCGATGTTTCTCGAGGAAACCTCACGATGCCTTCGACGTTAATGCATAAAGACGAGATTTCAGACTTTTAGCAGGCAGGTAGATGGGCAATCTCGACGAGATGGCAGACCGGAAAATAAAAACTTAAGGCAGCCATCACATACATTTACGTCGCACTTCGCGATGAATCGAAATATAGTAAAATAATTGTAACAAAAGTAACAAAAATAAAACTAGTAAAACTAAATAAGCGTAACCTATATTAATGTTAGAAGAGTAAATAAATGAGAAGAAATAAAAAAAACTCGAAATTATCGATATACGAAAAACAAGGGTTCAACAAAATTACGACGACAGCAAAATACAAATGACCTAAATAAAGTCTATACTATGTCTGTTTTAATGTATAAGAACGCAAATCTCTTTTGTAATAAATATATACGATAGTGGCCTTCGAATAATTCTCCCATTCTGGCCACACATTTAACTTTACGTATTCCGTAACAACAATGCAGAATCGATATTCAATATAAGCAATATTTAAAGCCAATGCATATCCTGATTCGTTGTTGCATACCCAATTTCGACGCGGCGTGATGACGTCGCGCTTAAAGTCGATCTACCACAATCTCATCTCGACGCCGCGCGATGCTGAGCTTAAAGTCGATCTACCATCGTGCCTATACGTATCGTTCAGCGATCAAATACCGACCCACGCGGCCTTAACGAGACAAGGGGAGAGGAATGCACGCTTGATCGGGAGTGATCTTTACTGTGTACTTGACACTCTCTGAGCGCACTTTACACGCTTCAACGACGGCTCCGGCGTCGTTGAAGCGCGAAAAATAATGCTACGCCTCAGTCGCTCGCTCACGGCTGTCTATCGCACGTAACGAGAACATCTGTTTGTACGATATCGAAGAATAATAATGCACCGCAACCACGGAAATTCTTCAAATAGAAAAAACCGACGGATCTTCAAAGGCAAGATTATCTGAGGTGTAAATTATATTGCAAAAGTCAAACGTGTTAATGCAAACGCGATACGATAAAATTATGAAAAATAATAAAGTCGTATAAAAAGAGCTGTGGAAAATTATAACGTTATATAGACAGTTTTATAAAATCTCATTTCGGTCGAGATTAAAAGCAACTCTATGAAATATATCTCGGTTATTCGATGCAGAGTATTGTTTTATTAATATTCGAGGACTTTTCTCAATTAGAGTTTAAATTGAAATTTAATACAAGACAGATAAATTAAATTTTGTACGAGAAAGGTTAACATTTAGGTTCTCTCGAAAGTTAATGTATTAATCACGAAAAAATTTCGGTCAGGGCAATGACAAATGTCAACTAACCGAGAAATCACAAAGTTTCCCCGCTAATTATGCCCTCGAGTCTAAAAAAATTAACTCCCGAGTTAATTTGCCCCCGCGGTCGCCGAGCTCTGCAATTTGCCGGGACCTAATCCAATGGCGGAGGGTGAGGGGGAGGAGGGGGTCGTTGTTCCGACCCGGAAACTCATCCATAATGACACATAACGCGGCTACTCCGAACAATAGTCACGGCGTACCGTAACGCAAAACGAGGAAAGAAAAAAAAAAAGAAATCACAGCTCGCCGCCTACCGTAATCATAATTGTCGTTTTAATCTCTGTCCGCTCCTAATTAAACGTACGCGCTTCTTACTACCGCTAACGACGACCTCGATTCGCCATCCTTGCCCGAGATGCGAGGAGGACGTTCTCGCATTTGTACAGCCTTGCGGATTACGGACGATACCGTAACGCGATGCTAACTTGGGCGTAAACCTAGGAGAACCGTTGAGTCAAAATTAATAATTTATCTCCTCCAAAGAAAAATCATTCTAAACTTCAAGCAAGAAAAAGATAAATAAAAAAATGCCAATCAATTATATTTCAATTATTTTTTTTTTTAATATATAAAAAGTAATTATTATTTTCATTTTTATTAAATGTAAAAATGATCGAACTACATCCGTAAAAAAATATGAATAACTGCTGAATTAAGAGAATAATTCTGTTATTGAATTGTCGCAATGCGTCGTGGTTTTTTTTTTAATAGGAAATCGACATTTCGCGCAAACGTGGCGTTCGACGAAATCCATATGTTTCATCATACGCCTCGTTTACTCGCGACTTGCCTCGGAGTAATACGCGTCTAAGGAATTCGCGTGTCCCGAACGAACGCGACCCCGAGAATCCGATTCTCGGAGGAGAAAATACAGTTTTTCCGACGGCGTGTCTAGACCGTCGTCGCCAGCGTTGTACCTGTGTATATACTATTTAGTTTCTACTATCATCTAAAATTTGACAGAGAACAATTCCCAGGGAAATTTATTCTATTTAAATAATGCAACGAATAGTTGGAAAATGCGCTCGGTAATCATCACATTTTATATTAATCTATCTTATTGTTAATATTCTAACAATTAATATATATGTATATCTCATTGTTAGTGAATAATATAGTATCGATAATGATGCATGCGTTATATGAATGATATTTTAAGCAGATGTCCTCGTAACCTCATGTAAAATCAATAAAATATTACATATATTAACACCGATAATCACGTAATTGCTTGCAAAGCTAAAAAAGAGAGGTAAAACCGCAAGGTCGACATATTAACATAGAATTATTAGAGTTTTGCGTAAAGAAATTGCAAAATTATGATATGCTCATTATATTCTGTAATCAAATTGATAACTACTAAAAGATTATATTCTCAGAACGCTCTCTCGTCCATCTCGCAAGGACATACGAACTGTCAAAGTATGCTAAGAGAATATTCAAATGCTGACCTTTGGGCAGAGGATCGACGCTGTGCTGGGCCGCCGGGAACTCGCCGAGGCCGAAAGTGCGATGCTGCTGATGATGATGGTGCTGATGGTGGTTCTGAGGGGGCGGCGAGGCCTCCCTCACGCAACCCATCAGGCTGAGGGCACCGCCAACGCCTCCGCCACCGCCACCGAGGGCGGTGCTCGTCGACATTGTTCCGCTGCTCTGAAACACCCCGAAGAACCAAACTGCGACGTAGGACTCTCTCACGCGCTGGTACCATGCCGCGAGAAACGAGCTCTCCGACCTTTTCCAACTCTTCCAGCCGTCCATCTTTCCCGCCTCGAATTCCCGGACGTGATGTCTAACGCGACGTTAAAATACTTTGCTTCTCCACGCCTGGCCGTTTAATAAGCGCGGAACGAAATTAAAAGCGAAGGTGTGGTCTTCGTGAGGGGCTATGTGTTGCGCGGACGAGATTCGGGGAATATTGATTTCTATCAGCTGACCTTACTTTCGTCTCTCTCTCGGAACGACCTTGCGCAACTTAATTTGACGCAAATAATGCGCCTTGATTAGAGGATCATAATTTATTTTTGTGATGATTGATTAAAAGAGAAATCGATTGATTCTAATAATGTTTGAGGAGGAAACTTTTTACATAACTTTTATTGTGGGGGAATTATTATTTTGGGGGAATATTTCGAGTCACAGAGAGCAGTTAGTGAAATAATTGTTATGTATATGTAATTTTACAGGAGTCGATTATTTTTCATTACCATGTGATTGAATTGATTAAACAACGGTATCAATCAACATTTGATTAACTGAGATAATTTTAAGCATATTTTATGATCAATTTTATTTTCAATTCAATTTTATTTAAATTTAAATTTAAAGTGACATCGATGTGTAGCGGTTTAAAATATTATAATACACGTTTCAATTATATTATATTTTCTCGCGTTGCTTCATGTGATTTTATTACGCACTATTTGCCCACGGATGTCTATTATCGCATAAGACGCGGCACCAAATGAACAACTCACAGAGACTCTCTCACCGAGGGGACACAATTGCACGAGGGGACGCGCGAATATTCTTCACAGCGCGCAAAGAGATTAAGTTTCCCGAGCGTCTCTTTCCCAAAGAGGATCGGCGCGTTCCGGACACGGGGCAGGCACGCGGAAAAGATTCCTCGCGGCGGAATGTCGCCTTTAACGAATCGCAAAGAAGGGAAGGAGAGCGAGAGAAGAAACGCGGAATGCATTAAACGCGCCTTCGTCACTCGTTCGCGCCACTCCGCGACCGTATACAGGATTGATACTCGATCCCCGGGTCCCTTCTCCGTGCGTCAACGGGCCGCCTGCCGCTCTTCGCTCTCCTCCAGGCAATGGGGGTCAGGAGAGACGGTCTCCATGGCAACTGCATCCGGCGAGGGGATGCGCGGAGCGACGGCGGAGCGGACGGTGCATCGATTGCACCCTCTCGGCTGGCGTGCGCGCGACCCTGACCTTCGCACAGCTGACGAGGATGACGGCGAGCTGGGCTCCGCTCCGCACCACCGCCACGCCGCGCCGGGAGAGAACGTGGGGAAGCCCGCCGGAGAATTAGCGCTGCCGGTTCTTATTAAGCCCGCCGTGTCGCCGTTAGTTACGCGACGGTGGTATGTTAAAGTGCGATGTCGTCAAAAATACGCGCGTGAACAGCCGCGGGAGAATTTATTCCGCCATCTCTTCGTCATTTTAAATTTCGAGTAATTCAGAATGGTAGCCGAAAGAGCTTAAAATCTCCGTACGGGTCTCGATGGTGCGGAGATTTATTGGTTTGTCGTTCAGTAATTAGGTGTTTCCTCATTATCTTTGGTATAATTAATTGAAAATTATTTTTCACATTAATTAATGAGTTTACACATTTGTATAAGCTTGGATTAACGTATGGATTGCATAAAAGGGCATTGGTATCTCTCTTTAACGTACCGCTAATTTGTTGCATCAATCATAATCAAAAGCGCAATTATTTTCTGATTGCTGACTGGAACGATGAAATAAATCACGACCGATAATTATTTTCGCTCCGCTTATTTCTGTTATTAATCATAATTATTAATTATTCAAAGACTGTAAGCGTAAATCGCAGATTTTGTTACTTAATAATCACTCTGATTTAATTGTATTTTGCTTAATTCTGGCCTGATAATAATAAAAAAGTCAACATTTCTATTTACAGTTTCGTTTATAATACCGTGTTTAACGTATCAAATAAAAGTTAAATTACACTTGACCGGCTCGATGCTAAATGTAGTGTGAAAACTATTGGATCTCGAGTTATATCGCGAATTCGGAATACGTCGATCGTGGGAATTGATAGCCTCGTTGCTCGTGAAATAGTTTTATCGATAGGAGCAGCCACGGCCTTGACGCGGTTTCTGGAATGACGTGCGCTTACCCGGAATTACTATCGAACACTGCGCGTTTATGGCGCCCGTTTTCGCAAATGTCGCGCTCGGAAATGCAACCGGCGTAATTTCACTAAAGGAACCACTGAGAGATCTTTTGAGAAAAGTTCATATACGTTGGAACGAGTTGGAACGGATATCTACGTGCCTCATTCCAAAGATCGTCGGCTGACTTTGCAACAAGTGAGCACCAGACCCACTAATGCTAATGTCACATCCATTAATGCTACATATATGTCATATCCACCTTTCACACTCGTTAAATCACCTTTCAATCTCATTAAACTTCTTTTCTAATGTTAACTCGTTTGATCGAGCTTGCCGAGATTTATCGATCAGTGACATACACGACAATTTTTGTTATCAAAATTATTACATAAATTAAAAGTAATAATATTATAAGAATGTTGCTTGGATAAATTTAAGTTTCTATAATTATGAAATTTTCGAATTTCTGTATTAAGATACGATAATCTTATTGTTAGCCGAGAGAAGAACGTACAGATAAGATATATTTTGTTTATTTAGAGATATAAAGGGAATGTTTGACTTTTACGTAGATATAAAGAGGTTTGATTTTTACGTACACTGAGAAAAAAATGTTCTGCATTTTAGTAAATATTGGTTTTAAAAGAAAATTAAATTTTCCCTTTTATTAGTATATTTTTTTTCTCAGTGAATACATATACTAAAAAGGAAAATTTTCTTCATTTTAATAAATGGAGTCACAGTTGTATGCAAACTAATATTTACTAAAATGCAGAAAATTTTTTTTCTCAGTGTAGATATAAAGAATATGTTTGACTTTCACGTATTAGGTATATTTTAAGGAACAGGTTATTTTTATCCTACGTTGCGAAATTCCACACCTTCGTATCAAACGTCGACTAGACGCTAATCACGAGTAACTAACTACTTTTATCTCGTAAACGTTGAAAATGTTTGCGCACTTTCAATTGTCCGTGCAACACGGATGCGGCTGGAATTGCTGCAAAAGCTGGGCGGCACACGCATCCCGGAATGCATGCAAAAGCCGTCGAACGACGGCGCACAATTTTCCATACGATACGTAGCGTAATTACGCGCTTCCGGTTTCCCGGAACAATTACAGTCGGGCGACCATCCGCGACGACGAACCATCGATCCACCTCTCTCTCTTTTTCTCTATCCCATCGCGATGGCATCTATAGAAGCAATGAAATGCGAAATAACATCGCTCTTATGCCACGATGCGTTTCGCGTGCATTTCGGAGTAGAACAATGCGGACTCTTCTGCAAAAGTTGCCGCGTACCTTTGTTTCCCGTAATTGGAAAAATGTTGCCGAGCCTTCGCTAAATGCTTGGCCATAAATCTCGCCCGATGATCGCCCGATAAACCGTCAAATGACTACGCCAGGAAGACGCTGTTATTACGGCAACGTACGATTTTATAGAGATATGTATCTCTCACTCATAGCAGAGCTAAGTAAGTTCTAAGCTACAAACTATAGTAAATTCAAATGAGAAAATTACGTAACTAGCAGAATAATTTTTGAAATATTGTATAAAACTATTAGTGTCGAAACAACAATGGAGCATTTATAGAAAAAATATTTTAATACAATTAAAATTACTAAAAAAAAAACTTAATGCGTTAATGCATCTCGAGAAAGTCGCAGTAAAAGTCGAATAAAAAATTAATAGTTAAAGAAGACATTTTCCATTTCTTTTGCCTCCCTCAGTTCTGCCAGGATTAGGAGAATTGAGTCAGCTGATTATAATGAAAAATGATCCATATCTTACCTTACAGAAGGTGTGGCATGTCGAGTCGTAGTTCGTACACGCGCCGAATATCTGTAAGAGAGAAAGAAAAACATATGTCAAAATTAAAAAGTATAGCGGGAACGAGAAATAATAAAGGGATAACTAGGTAGAAACGATGACAGTGTCGGGGTCATGGCGGGTCAATGAATAATATCCGACTTGTGTGCCGATCGTGCACTTCGCGCGAACTTTACTACCTACTCGTTCCGCGAATCCCCGCCTGATTTATGCAACACTCCGATACCCGCAACAGAGAGCTTTCCTCGGAATTTATGCTCGGCTTAAATTTCAAACGTGTGTTCGATTCAAAGCCGTTCGATTCGACGCTAAGTCGACCGTAGGATTCGATTCGAACCGGCCATCAAGGTGCTTCCTGCTGAATTCACGAATAAAATACCAAACGTCGGATCTTGAAGTCAAGTAATCATGGAAGAATTATTTTCAACACTTGTGTGTATACTTTATTCCTTAATTAGTACAGCGTCTAGCATAATTAAACCGCGGGTGTGGCTTCGGAAAATAAAATAAAAATTTCAAAAAGTAATTAAAAAGTTAAAAAAAACAAATAGATGGAATATACAGTCGGGCTGGATCTGTGTGGCTAATAATATTATTGCGTGATATCTATAAATTTTTCACTCTAATTGTATTACCCACATATCAGTCAAATTCACTTATATAGTAAAAAAGATGTTCATTCTTTCGGAAAATAATTAAAATGTATTTTTGAAGGTCTGTATTTCTGAACAGAAAAGAAAAGAAAAAAAAAGATAGGCGATGTTCCCCCGGACTAATTGCGAGTTGACGGTCACAAGTGAAACGCTGATATACTCGCGAACTAACGAGGTATTTCGGCAAGAAAAGCGAATGTTATGTGAAATAACAAGATGAAAGGGAATTAACGGCGGGCGCGCTGGGACACGAGACGAGAGGGAAGAACGAGCGGATCGCGTTGAATGATGTATGTATGCGTTTCGTGACCAGGATCATCGTAGATCTCTCTCCTCTCGCGTCCTGCCACGCCCGACTCGCGACAGAATTTAAAGTTTCTATTTATAAAGAGTGAACGAACGCGATGGCAGCCCCGACACGACGCATCGGGTCAGAATGCACGCACACTCGCGCCGCACGCACGCACTCGCGATACGCACGGAGCTCTCGAGGTATTCCGTACTGTATTAATGCGGTATACAGAGTACCGCTGACGGTCTACTTTATTTCGAAGCGATACGCCTTCGGATCTCTCGAGAAACGGACGAAAAGAGACAAAGGGAAAAGCGGAGTAAATGCAAAATTTTAGAAAGCCGAAATCTCTACCTCGAAACGAGGCAACTTCGATAAATTGCAAATACGTAACAATTTTTATCTAATTCATTTTTATACATTTATATAAACATTTAAAAATTAGTGGCTCTAATTATACCTGTAATATCATCACTCTTCATAATTTAATAAATTATAAGTTGTATAGTGTAAGTTTCAATTCAATAATCTTATTGTTAGTAATTTTATTATTGGAAATTCACAGGAAAACATCGCTTTTTTCTGTGCTCGAGTCTAGCAGAAAGAATATCCATTGTTTGCCGCACAAAAGTTCTTTTCTAATACTTTTTTTTTTTAATCCCGCCGTCATTATTCTTTCCCGCATTACTAGATGACGTTAAAAAGAAAATTGCCAGCGGGCTGATTAACTTTACGGGACGCGGAATTATTCTCTCGGTGCTTTGTTAGCAGTTGCTACGCCTCGTGTGGAAATTTCCTTTCAAAAGCGGAGCACCAGCGAGACGGAGAAAGAGAAGAGGGTTTGTTACGAAGAAGAGGAGCCCGGAAGTAGTGCACGAGACTAGTGTGTCTCTCGTTTCGGCAACGTGCGCGCATCCCCCGTCTCCTCCTCGTCTTGCTTCTTTTTTTTTCGGGAACTTTTCCGCGTCTTATTTCCAGCGGCGCCGCGGCGTCCGCTCTGGAACTGTACGCCGCCCGTGTGTATTTTCGTCCCGTAGGGGATGAAAGAGTGGCGAAAAATAGTAACCCGCCTACTCCACCTCCTTTCTCCTCGGTGCGCTTCAAGGACTCTTTTGATCAGGGCGGCCGATTTTCTGAGATTTTCATTCATTTCTTTGTATTGTCCGTCTCCTCTTTTTCTTCTCCGCCGCTCCCCTCGACGGCCATAATCAGGATCACGACCATAATCTTCGTGAATAGTAGACACATTCATCCCGATCACGCGACCCACGAAAGAAGCCCGATATTAAGCTTTCGCACACCTTCATTTATTTTCCATAGAAAGCTCTTCGTCCTCTCGATGGTGAATATAAAAATCGTAGGAAAAGAAGTTGACGAAATACATCGTGAGCTGTCATTTATTTTTAATAATCTGTCGTTCGTGCACGATGTTTCATTCAATTCTTGTTATTGCACACAACGCCTACTCGAGAGAGATATCACTTGGTTGACGAGATAAGTCGCGGTTTAATGACCTAAAAACGCGCGAAAACAGATGAGGCGAATCGACGCGTTTTATTAAACGTGCTTTTGCGCGAAGTTAATTCATCAGGATTTTAATGACGACATCAAAACTCCAAGAGTGCACAAGAGTGCTTATATAATTTTCAACAGCTTATATATTCATTGTTGTCACCGTAGTTAGAATTTTTTACACAGATATCTCATCACAAATAAGATATATAGAATAATACACAGTTTCTTTTAATATTTTTGGAAATAAGTAAATATAATCTCAAAAAATGTTACTACCTATAATAACATAGTACGTTCTACAAAAAAATTATAATTAAGTCTGTTAAATATAATTATTGATCCTTAATTGTAAAATAAAGTCTTTAGGATTTTATAATTTTATAATTTCGATCAATTACGTTTTCTTTTTTTTATAAGAAAAGCAAATAATATGTATATAGATAAATTATTTTTCTCTTTTTTCATAAAAATGAATAAAATAAAATTAGAAGTCCATAGGACTCGACATCCGCTATCCGTGTAATGTCAACGGCTAATTAAAATTCTCTTAAAGTTTTACTCCAGTTTCTTGTAAGTCGAGATAAGTCAGCATTATATCGTTGCGACATCAATCATTTATCAAAATGTTTAAACTCGAAGATGTGTGACTACCATCGTACATATCGGGTTACACGCAAAAAAGAAACAATCTACGTCCCTGGTGGACGACACTGTGCGGAGGTGAGAGACGCGCGTATGCATGACTCACGTCTGTTGTCCATCCTCGTCCGTTCCCCGTCTCGCCCCCGACAGGCCTTTCTCCGTTCGAATTAGCGACTCGCACTTCGGCACGCGTGCCGGGGTTTCACGTTCGGATGGAACGGGAATTGGCGCGCACGTGCGTGTACACGCACGCACGCATACGCGCGCGGAACACGCGACGCGACACCGGCTCCCGGTTTCGCCGAAACGCAGCGGCGCATCCGCGGAATTTCTGACGGTCGGCCCAGGATCGTCACCGACGCGACTCTCGCGCACGTCAAGTGACTCATTCGACGATCTCGTATTACGGTGCCGCTGATTACGGTTGTATAAAGCGTTTGTTTCTACGCGGCTGTGCGACGTGTTCTATCTCTTAAGACACAAACGCGGTCTTTTACGTCGATACCTCGCAACTGGAACAGCCATTCGTTATATTCAGCTCGTCCTTCGACTCGGCTTCGGTGATAGAGAAGCCACTTTTGTGCCGGCAAAATGACACCGGTTGCATCAGCTATCGACGTGGCTCCCGCAAAAATTGGCTTTCCATCGGACGAACGATCCCGACCTGTCTTTCCGCTGTACGAAAACTAATTTGTCACAGATGGTTGAGCGCGGGCCCCCCCACATTTTAATCGTACGGACCCATCGCGATTTATTACGGCTCACTCGTTTTACGTCAATCAACGAAAATTAGATTTGCGTCACGGACTAGCGAGCTCGCTCGTTTATTTCAGGGTCATCATTCTTGGGACACGACGGTGAAAAAAAGAAATTGTGACTTCGGAATGCTATATCGTACAGGGACGTGATTCATCGAACTCTAACAAAAATAATCGTACGATATCTCCGAAAGCGAAACTTTGTACTCGACAAAGAAAATAAAACTTACTGAATAATCTTATCGCGGTCGGTCGATGTCACTTCAGTTACCAACTTACCAATAAAATGAAAAAAAAAAAAAAAAACAATATAAGAAAGTATGTTGTATGAAAATAAATTTAATATTCTGTGTCGTAAGTTTACAATTGATAAGAATGTTCATAATAACATAACAGTTCAATAATAAAATAAAATAAGATTAATAAAAAATATAGAACTTCTTCTTCATAAGAAGAAGAAGAAGAATAAAAAATATAGAACTAAGAGAGCGAAAATAAACGCGATCGCACTTGCCTCGTGTCCTGCGTTTTACAGAAGCTTGAATGTCGAATAAATTAAGAATTAAGTAACTCGGTCTTCAGGAGCCCTCGGTAGTTGAACCGTTACGTCACGTGGGTATGACCATCCGGAAAACCGGTAAGACGGTTAATCGATGAGCGACGCCGGTCGCATGAAAGAGCGTCTCGTTTCGAGAGACCGACACGCTGACGTCTCGAAATAAGACTCGGCGTAATCCGCACGCGAGCAGTAGGAAAGTCGGAGTTATCCGTTTCGTTCTCTCCCTCCCTCATCGGAGAATTTCTTTCTCCCCTCGCGGCGCGGAAGCAATATAGAAATTAATATCGCGTCTTCATCAGCCGCGCTTCCTCTTTCATTATCACGGATATCCCGCCAGGACGTCGGATGCGAAATTGAATCGATCTCGCCACTCGTGTGCTCATTATACGCCTTCAATGCCTCTCGCGGATGCAATCGCGGAGGTATAACGAAGAAGGTACGCGATTTAATTCGTCAGGAGCACACTCTTGACTAGTCATCGAATTTAATTCCAGCGATGGTTATTGGGGAAAAATATAACCATTTCACGTAGCACGTAAAAATTATTATTATTAGATATAAGATCTCGCCCAACAACCAAAAACCTCAATATTTATTTCGTATTCCACACAAATCGATCACTTTATTTATTAAAATTTTATATCTATTTATCTATTTAAAATAATTTTCAAATGCTACTTTAACTTTGCAGATTAACTGTAACTTCGCAACGCGAAGATGCGGTTACTGCAATTGCGACGCGTTTCTCTCGTTAGCGGCGCATCTTCGAAATTCGTCAAAGAGGAAATGCAAGAGGACGGACGACGGCGAGACGATCGACGTTAACTTCCGGGCGCCCGAATTCGGATTAATCGCCACAAATGGCCACGTAGTGCTGGGCTAATTGGCACGTTAATTGCTTTCGACGAACCGCCAATTCCACCGGAACGCCTAGGATTGCTCGCGGCGTCGAAAGCCTCCCTATGTCCCCTCTAACACAGGGTGGCAATTAATGAGACTTCCGAATTCGTTTATCGAGAACTTTGAAGGGTGCGATGCGATGAGATTTAAACGATTAAGTTAGGGAACTTACTTTTGATTATTTATCTTTCATATTAGATAAGAAAAAATACTTGTATGTAACAATATATTCACAACCAACTATCCGAAAATGAAGGATCGATCTTTACATCACAGAAAGATATATGTTGCGATTTTGCATTAAAAAATTTTTCCTCTGTTCATTTATTTATCATAAAAAAAAATATATAAATAAATCAATAAATTTTATCAATTCATTATGAATATATATTTTACGATAAATAAATAAATAAATAAAAGGAAAATTTAAATGCAAAAACGCAACATATCTCTCTTTGATGTAAAGATCGATCCTTCACCTATCTCGAGAATGATTAATAAGAAAATTTAATGAAACAATGTTATCGTTTTACGTTAAAACGCTCCTTAATCGCCAATTCTGTGCGAAGCGCAATTGCGTCACGGACGCGGAATCATTCGGCACAGAGCGATACATCGTATAATTGACGTTCGATGTGATTGCCCGCGGAAATGTTCCGGCAGCACGAAAGATCGCATGTCGCGACTTTTGTCGCATGTGATCGGTCTGAAGTATTCAGTAATTAGTACACCGTTATTTCGTAAGTAACCCCCCGAGCGCACGAAAATTTCCAGATATTATCGTTATATTTATAATCATGTACTGACCCCAAGTCTATACGAGCAATCATAAAATAGAATACTTATAAAATTAACGGCATCATTTATCTTTGCAATAAATTAAGTCACGAAAAAATTCCTCTTATTAAAATAGCTAAACATCTTGTATCAAATGTATCACGTAAAACTCTATAATTTTGCTATCCTATCAACATTACTTATAACTTTCATTTTTATTTGCGCCAATATGCAATCGACCTTTCAAACGCGCGTTGGCAATTCGCTATTGTCTCTACCTTTCACCCTGTATGATCTCGGATTATTTTTAGGCTATCAAGTGTCGAAAGAAACTATTCGAATGCTATCCGAGCACTCAGGAAGAAATAGCACATCAGATGGATAGGAATTAGGGGACGGGAATTCGTTACCCTCCGTTTTGGAATTCCTCGGAGAATTGTCGAATCAATAGAAAAAAATTTCATTCATTTAATTCACGTGTGTCCTCTCGATTACGTAAGCGTTTAGGGATAACAATGGTATAGCTTACTATGTGGAAAAGAACATACGTTTGCAACTTTATTTTAAATCATGATGCAAGTGGGATAATGCAAAGACGACATTTCGCGAAATCTCGATAGGGAAGTGATTAAATTAATCCGTGAAGAACGAGGGTTACTTTGATTATTAGAAGCGGAATAACAGCTGATTGAATAATGAAAAGGCAATATCTGCTAATTCTCTCTCTCTCTCTCTCTCTCTCTCTCTCTCTCTCTCTCTCTCTCTCTCTCTCTCTCTCTCTCTCGCTCTCTCTCTCGCTTTCGCTCTCTCTCTCTCTCGCTCTCGCTCTCTCTTTCTCTCTCTCATTCTCGTATTTCCCTCGCTTCGAATTAGTGTTCTTACCGTTGAAACCCAAGCAGTTGGATCGAGTGTTCGGGACCGCAATCGAGACGGTTTCGTGCCGCACGCGAGTACCTATATATGCAAGAGCGATGCAAGAGCGAGCGGGCGCTCCGATTGCAGGGGATCGTCTCTTTCGCGCTTGATTGTGCGCGCCGAGAGCCGATATGTACCATTAGTAGTACCGTCTTGGGATCGGTAAGGTGAGGTGAGACGCGGTGTGCAACGCGCGGGAAGAAAGAGAGAAGGTGCGGCGCGAAGCAGGAGGGAATAGGAAAAACCCTGACGCGCGGGCGGGCAAGAGAAAGAAAGAGAGAGAGAAGAGGAGAGAGACGGACACGGAACAGCTTCTCTCGCGAGGCGTATGAGAGTTGATCTCAGGGCGGATTCCCACCGGAGGATCGGTCACGACTTGGAGTCGCCGCCGCTGTAAACGCCGTCCGCGAGAGCACTCCCGACGATTGGATAATGCGCGCGAGTTTCGCTATCGTCCTCCTTCTTCTTCTTCTCCTCCTCCTCCTCCCTCTCCTTCTTCCGATGTATTCGAGAGAGCCGCGATCATTACGGATCGCCATGTAAAACGCTAACCTATGACTCCGGCGAGAACACCTTTCTACCGTTTGTATTCCAAGTAGGGAGTAATTGGTACACTAGGATGGGCACTAGGTGGTTTCGAAACGTGTGTGGAAGGAGGTGCTATTATTGAATAATATCATCGTGCGAGATACGGTAAATTACATCTGGACCGCGATTTATCACTTATGCTCGTGAAGGATGAATAAAATTCGCTTAGGACCAACGACGCGGGCGATTCGCTGAAAGACTTAATGCAACAATTGAAGACCACGTAACGACTTAAAAATTCATTATTCAATGATAAATAATAGTTCGTAACAAAGTGGCCATGCTGGTATTATTCTTCCTCGACAAACACATTCCGCATTCATTAACTCAAGGTTCGATAAAACATTTCAACTGAGATTTAACGAAATGCCCATAAATAAGAAAAACATATGAATAATTCTGAATTAAAATCAATTAAGCTAATTTGAATAAAATTTGAAAATAATATTAAAATAAATTTCATGTACACGCGGTATGGATCCTTCTATCTTATTATTGCCAGACTTCGATTATTAATCAGAGTGGATTAGAATAGATTCCATTAAGGATATTTGAACGCGTCGCGAATGTGTCGTACAACGAGGATCCTCGGTTTAAGTCGTCGTCGGGTTGCCGGGGCGCGCGCGCGAATATGCGCGAACGTAAACATAAGGAAGTCATTAATCGTGCCGGTACTCGCGGTGGCTATCTTCGGCCCGTGCAAAAGGACCGAGGTGAGCCGCATCCGCGGCTGATGCATACGCACAAATGCGACTACGAGGCTTCCGTACGAGTTGTACCACGACCGACGTGTCCCGAGGGACGACATTCCGTGCAGTCTCGTTTCGGAACGGAGCGAAGAAGAGATAAGATCGTATTAATTCACGATCCGATAACGCATCACGCACTAATATAGGATATTAATAATGTCGTGTCACACGAAGCGCACAAAAAAAATATACATGTATATATAGATACGCATAGTCATATTTCATTTCATTTATTAGAAAATTTATCACGGCATTTATAATTTATCACTAATCTGTTGTAAATTAGTGAATTGCGATTTTTATTGCAAATTTGTTAATTATCGTTTCGCTCATCATTTCTATATTGAAACACAACTGAGGAATTTCGATTCTATAAATTTTAGCTTTCAACTCGAAACACTAATTTGATTACGTTTTCCTTTCAACGCGTAAAAGATAAAGTTCAGTGTCGATGTTCTTATGCGGAACGGGGGATCTCGGCGAGTTGGAATCCGCGGGCAGGCCGCAGACAACGCTAACGATTATCGCGTCGGACGTAGAAATGAACGCCAACGCTCGAAAGGTAGACGCTCGGGAACGACTATCGATCGTTTCTCCGGACTCTGGTCTTCGTCAGTATACTGTCAGTAGAGTTTCGAGGTCGACGTCCTTTGCAGTTGCACGGCAATCGATAGTGCACGACCGGCTCCTTCACGGCGATGGTAAAACCGCCTCTGCCACAATTAATTTACAATGCTTGTCCATTGTAAGCGCCGTGTAAAGCGCTACAAGCTGAGCGGTTTACACTGCTTAGCTCGGCCGCGAAGTTGGCGGCGGCGTTATATTTGTAGATCCGGCCGTATCAAAGTTTGATAACGATCGTCGCACAGCCGATCGATAATACGTCGACCTCCTTTCCAAAGGCACGGGCACGCCTGCCTTTCGAGACGCATGACACTTCGACATTACGCTTGGTGGAGCCAGCCTTCGAGATTACCTCGAGATTAACGAGTCATGATCGGAATTACGGCCTCCCGGACGTCAAGTCGAAGATAATTAACCAGTCAGTGCTTCATTATTTTCCCTATTTTTACGCTTAAAGCGATCTATTATACCTTTTTGCTCGGTCGCGTCCTTGCATTATCGTATAAACTTGAAAATCTCATAAAAATCCATATATGTATATGAAAATAAAATTAAAAAACGAAAGAAGATATATGCAATATTAGAATAAAGGAGAATTCGCTGTAGGATAAGAGGAAATTAAAGTAAGCAAAAATAAAAACGGAAACTTTCGCCTGCCGTATCGATTTTGCGAATCGTTTCGTAAAGCTCTGATAATCCACTGCTAAATTAACTGTCAGTCCAAACGTCAATTTACAGCTCGAGTGCCAACGCTCAACGGGCTTTCTACGCGTCTCGGGACGCACCCCTGCAGATTAATCAGCCTACATTTTTAATGTGTTTCACATGTTGCTCACCTCGATACCCGCAAAAAAAGAGGTACCCGCGGCGGGCGGACATGTTCCGCGAAGGAACACGCGGGGTACTACTATGCCGGTAAATATCATGTACAGGCTGCACAGAGAGACGAGAAAGGAAGACGAAAAGATTCGCCTCAGACCCGTCCGGAATGTGGGCGTGCAGCAGCGCCGCGCTGCTGCATTACATGCACCGACGATGTCCGGGAAGCCGGAGTCAGCCGGCTGATATGTACACTCGAAACTTTACCACCCTCGTGCTTTTTTTCCCCCTCGGTTATCTCGTTTCCCTCCGACGCGATAATTCGCCCCACTTTCACGCGCGAGTCAACTTTGTGTGAGTCAACCCGACGTTTCAGGGAACCGCGCGAACCACGAAGACGTTCGATTTTACGCGAAAAATATTGTATTTCGATTCTATTCGGAAAAAAAGACATATAATCTACGAAAGAATCGCTTCGACCTCATTTGGCTTTATTTTACAAGAATATTAGAATATATCGGAGACTTTTATATATAAGACTCGCAAAAGTAAAAATTCTACTGCTTTCACACACACACACACATCTGTGTGTGAATGGAATTTTATTTTTCATTCGAATGCCAAGATGTCACTTTATTTTTTACGGATTTCTGACTTTAATGTCGCACGAATTTTATTACGCCGACCGCACACGCGCGTGCGGGGCGGAGCATTTTATTCAGATATTTTTCAACGGATCCAGGCGGGCCCTCGAACAAGCCTCGACCTCGCGATCGAAGGAGAATCCGGTCGGGCAACGCGCTAGGTGGGGAACGGCGGGGAGATCTACGTAGGGATCGTGACGATCAGGTTCGTCGGACCGGCTCTCTTGCGTAATACGGCCCTGAGCCATAGTCTTACAACGGTAATGGAAGCCCAACTCTCGTCGGGCTTCCTCTCCTACGATCCCAACAACAAAACCCGTTCCTTCTTACAATTTAACGATCGGATGGACGGACGCGTCAGAATTCATGTAGCCCGAGCGACGATTCAAAAAAAAGAAAGAAAGAGAGAGAGAGAGAGAGAGAGAGAGAGAGAGGAAACATCTTCCGGAAAAAGGGGACTATGTTACACAGGCCGACTAGCCTTGTTTCTCGAGAACCGTTCCTTTACTAACTTTACTAGTTTACTACGAGAAGATATCGATGCTCGCGGGAAATCTGCCCGAGTCGCATGGCAAATTTACGTTTCCCGACAAGAAACACCTCCCGCGAGATTTGGAAAAGGAGAGGAAAGCGACATCCCTGAAAAACGAAAATTTGTGGCGCGATCCGGATAACATATCATCGCAACGACAGATCGAAAAGAGTGCCAATCGATCGTTTAAAGAACGCCCATGAATTTTCTGTCTGTTATGCATTGGAAAGTAAGTAAATGTCGAAGATCAAAAGCTATTCACGTCCGATATCGTAAAATCAAGCCAATAAAGATATAGAGAAAGTCGGATAGCGGAAAAAAACGATCTTGTTGGTTACTCTTGCGAGTAGACAATCGTATTGGCTAAGTGACAGTAACTTTATAAATATAATAAAAAGAAGTGGAGAGTGCAAAAGAGAAAGAGCGGTGTAATAAAACTCGCCGTTCGGACGACACAATTTGCTTTAATAAGAACAACAACAACAAAACAGTTCCAATAATTAAGGTACACTGTTGGAAAATTTATGTTAAATATAACATAAATCGCATGTCTCAAACGGTCCACTCAAATTTTTGTGTTAATTTAACATAATATGGATGTGTTAAATAGTAACACCGATACTATGTTAAAATATTTCAACAGAAAAGAAATGTAATTCTGATCGTAATTTGAGGTTAATTATGTATATATTTAACATAACTTTTATGTTAAAGTTAAGATTTTAAGATAAAATCAACACTCTTTTTCTGTAAATTTTAACACATTTAATAAATATGTTCAAATTGTGATACTTTAACATATTCTTTAAATTATTTTAATAATTTTACATTTTAAATTTGTTAAGTTCAATTAACATACCAGGCATATGTTAAATATACACATGTATGTGTTGATTATTTTACACAAAAATTTTAACAAGGAACTTTTTTAACAAACTTACAAAAATTTTCCAACAGTGTAATTCCTTAATTATTGGATAAACATTTACCAAGTTATCATGGATTAAAAGTTCATTTTTCGGTCATTAAATTAATTATGCCTCGGTCTTATTGTCAATTTGAAAAATCATCAACTTGAGATTCAATGTTTGCAATAAACATGACGGTACGCGAGTGAATCGACGAAAATACCGTAAGTGCTAAACACACTGCGCTCCGGATACCGCGAAGGATATCGACAAAAGTGGCGTTTTAAATCCAGGAGCAAGACGGAAAGAATCGTGCGGGATGAAGCCGCGGAGGAGAGGAGAGGACGCGTCATAATGAGTCGCGTTTGCGGAGGCAAGCAGAGCGTGGCGGAGCGGGCCAGTGAACATCGCATTCGCGTCCGCGATCTCGCCGCGATCCGTCTCTCACGCGTGCGTGTAATGTTGTATCCGTGCTTCGTACGCATAACGAACGAAATGCGGTCGCGTACGCATCGCGAAATCCGCGGACAGCGCTCGGTGATTCCGACTGGGATCATCGCTTTTTCGGGATACGCGATAAGCGATCGTGGGCACATCCGCCGCCGCCGCCGCCACCGCAGCCGCCGCCTGACCCCAATACCGGTTTGGCCGCGGTTATTTATAGAACGTTATTGCGACGGTTAGGCGATCACTGCGAAAATTATGGCGTTATTATCGCACGCAAAAGATCCATGCTTTTCGCAATCGCATTGATGATGAATCAACGTTAATCAGCGAATTTTGGCTCGATCGTGAACAAATATACGCTCAAACGAGTAACATACTTGATGAAGTATAGAGAAGTATTTGACAGATTTAAAAATTTATATAAATTTAATAAAAAATTTGCTAGAAATATTATAGATAGTGGTTTTTTTTAAACCTATACAAAACGCATTTTTCGAGTCTTTTGAAATACGGAAATTTATTTTAGCGATTGGAGGAACGCCCGTCGTTTGTGCAATGCAAAGACATTGAGAGCACTTGAAAGTATACTAATACTGTAACGGAGAAAATGGGCAGGGATGCAGATAGGCGGAATCGCTTTCTAAACACGGACGGACGAGCGCGTTATCCCGATTAAAGCTTAAGCAATCTGGGATCCCAACAAAGAAGTAAAATTCGCGGAAATTCACGGAGAGTCCGCGCGAGAAGCCAATTCTGTCCGTGTCGCGGAACGTAATGACATACAGTCGCGTTAATTGCGCGGCTAATTGCGAGCGCACGTATAGGTATATATAGGTGCCCGTGTGAGAGGATGCGCCGATCAAATCCTTCTTTATCTATTATCTCTTCAGTCTATTTGCCTGCGAGAGGGAAACCGCGAGTCACGGTGAAAACCCGCCAGTAATTGCCTGAGAATTTGGGTTAGACCACTTGCCTGTCTCGCACCTGCCGGTATGTGTCGCGCCTCCGCACCTGCATCGTGAATAACACCGACGTAAATTGACGGTAAACTGATGACGACACGCGTGTTTCGACCGGTGCGCGAAATAATAACGAGCAACAACGACCGAACTGTCAGACAGAGTTGCCATCACGTTGATAATTCGTGTCGCGCGCGGCTAATTTTCTTAAGGATTTCTTCCGGAGATTTGCGAAATCTCTCTAAGAGTCCATAAATTAAATTACTAGAAATTAAATCCATAAATTAAATACCTAGCAATTCTATTTTTAAAATGTATAAATTTTCTAAATATTAATAGATCACGATGTGTCTCCACAATATTAGCTTCGCGCAATTTACTATAATTTAATTAAATACTATAACGTCACGATTTCACGGTGTACGTGATTTTACAATGGTACGTTTTTGCGATGCGTGAGATTTTTAAAAATCCGGACAAACAGAAATCTCGAAAAATTTTTCTATCGTAGCGTGCACTAAAAAAATATACTCGCCGGAGCAATCCTTTTTTTTCCACCAAAGCATATCGGAGCTCGAAAAGTGGGGCATCCAGGCCGCAGAATGCAGAATGCGCAACTTTTCCAACTTCCACAGATTCCGCGGAGCGTTTCCGCGACCGTAATTACGCACGGACGCGCGTAACAAGGGCTCCTAATTAGCCTAATGAAATCTGCTAATGAAATACACTCGATCCCGACGCACCGATTCGAATATCTACCGCGTTGCTCTAGAATCGCGCGCGCTGAAAATGTAAACACGACCGTTAATACATTGCTAATGTTAGGTATATTGACCTCCAGCACTCGTGTGTCTACATTCAGCTTCCACGTAGTATTCAATCGAGCCTTTTGAACGCGGTCTCTAGCTATCACGCGCATGATTTCCTCGCGTCTAAATAAATTACAAGCTGGAGCGTATTAATTTGCTAGGAGACTTCAATTAAGACTATAAATAATAAAAAAGAAAGTATATTCATGTAAGCTTGATTGATTGAAACACGGATAAAGAGTTAATTTACTGTTTCGCCAAATGGTGCGAAACGTTGATTAAATGATACGATCGAGAAGGTAAATTGAATTCCATTGTAGAGCTTCTGACGAAATGTAATAAAACTGCGATGTGGCAAGAGGCAGTTACGACACATCGAATATTTTATTGGTGGACGTCAGTTATCAGAGACGCCGCGTAATCGTAACAAATAAGTGTTATCCAATTTTTACTCTAATTCCATTAGTGCCTATTACAACGTCACGGCTGATAAATCGGAGTGGGCATAACGCAATAAATCACGTCTAGTGCGCACCAACGATCTTAATCCGCGCACATTTGCCTACATCCCGGCCGTTGCGTTACAATGATGCATCGCCGTATCACGAGCGCCGCGGAAAAAGATAGACATCGTGTTATTTCGAAGTGATCGATTTTCGCTTGTCATGATTCATGGATCGCTTGAGGAACATCGTCAATAAGTATATTCAACTTTTGGAACCAAAGCATGAAGTCTCTTACAACGTTGCGTCGATCTTGTAACAATTTTTATATAAACAATTCAATTTATATAAATTCTCCTTATTTGTAGTCCACCTTATGTAAAAAATACATACAAAATAAAATAATTTTTAAAATCTTCTTTGAATTTTCACTTATACATAAATGTATTAAAATTAATGCATTTGTATTTTGTTGACAATTTAAAATTCTTTAATTAAAATTGATTAAATTTGAAACACTTTCAAATTAAAGCTTTCAGACCAGAGTCGAAAGAAAAATATGAATAATTGCAGAAATCCTTATTCATATACGAGCGCTGCGCAATTATTTTCTGATAAATATATAACTTCTGATGCCATATGTTCATAATTAATTCGAAATCATACTTATTTGAATGGGAATTCAATCGAGTCTCGGGACTTTCGATTTAAGCATCGGATTTTATGTTCCATAAGAGCGCGTTTCGCAAGATTTAATACCCGTGATCTCGAGGCGCCTACACACGTGCGCGAGTACGATTTCACCGTAATTTGCGCGGCCACGAATCCACGTGACAACGTGAGGAGAGGATATCGCGCGTTCGCGAGGTCTTCCGTCAGTGAAAACGAAGACTGATCTCTCGAAATCCGGCTCGCACCGGCGTGGCGCGGCGCCGGCGTTTCCGGAGTTCGAACGTCGCCAGAGAACTTTCTCCCATCGTACTCGACTCGCTCGCGTGCGTATATGGAAATAGCGAAGCTCGTGCGTTCGCCGCTCTGATTTCCGATCGAGACATATAGTGTAACGTCGATCGCGTGCGTTTATTTTAATTTTGACGTTTGCGTCACGTCAAAACGCTCGCGGACGCTGCTCCGAGAACGTCTGACCTATTTCTGGCACCGTAAGAAACGACATGTTGCGATAAAAACTCGTAAAAAGAAATTTATTTCACACTAAAGTATAAAAAGATGATAATTACTTTTGCAAATTTAATTGCTATTTTTCAGTTATAGTTTTTTCCATTTTCATCTTTGACAATACATGTAAACACACAAATAATCAAATGTCCTAAAAATCGTTATCAATATAAAAAATTGTTGTATTAGCAACGAGATATTAACAATCGATAATAAACAGATCGGTACGGCGGAAGATATTATTCTTTTTAATGGGAATAATCGTATGTATATCTACAGAAGAGATTATACTTCGTGTTACGTCGTACATCGGGCTAATTGCACGAGAACGTACGGTGCGTGTAATTAAAAATCATGTCGAGCAGAATAAGAAAATAATTAAGCCTGAGATGAATAAGGAGGAAAACATCCTGCGTATGCATTCGACGAGACACCAGGCTTACGCAAAACCGTTTCCCTGATATTATCGCAACCTTCCGACAAGAGCAGCAGCGACGAGAAAGTTTTCTTGACCCGCTGTTAACTGATTCACCAAGGAACATCTCTGAAGGTACTAATCTAGATATATTGTACTCTAGCGTCGCAAGGAAAATAAGCTTTTATAAACTAAAGATAAAAGTTCCGCGACAAAGTGAACAAAAACCATAATTAAAAGCTTAAAAATAGACAAATAAAACATTTTTACGAATTATTTTATGAACTAAAGATAATAAACTCCGCGACAAAGTAAACAAAAATCGCAATTAAAAGCTTAAAAATAAATAAATAAAATACTTTTACGAATTATTTGATAAACTAAAGATATAATAAACTCCGCGACCAAGCAAATAAAAATCGCAATTAAAAGCTTAAAGATAGATAAATAAAATATTTTTACAGGTTAACTTGTATGTGTTAAACTTATATAATTGATGTAAAACACCATGATCCTTGACATTCAATATTCTGATAGCCTGATGACACGGTAAATCCTTAGTGGATCTTTGTTTCTATCTGTCATTCCGCGGATCCTTAACGCAACCTAATTCTCGTCCTTTGTTACACCAAAGTGGATCAAGCGCCATCGAAACGTCACGAGCATAAGTTCTCATTTTCACGACCCGTTTACGCCGCGGATCCTGATCTTCTCGTGCCCCGATTGTTTAGTATTATGCAATATCATTAAAATCACATTCAGTAATTCGATACCTAACAATTTCGCAAATATCCTTGGGATCACGAGTCTTTGTTTTTACACAATCCATTTTTTTTTATAGATTCCCATTCCCACGTGTCCCACGACGCGAATGTGGATTATGCAGGACGATTCTCGGTGCGGCTATATGCTTAAATTATTTTACGGTCGACCGTAAACCTCGACGGCGACGAACGTGGTAAGAGCACGTGTATATGTATACGCTAACCAACAGTGCGCGATCATTACCATCGCCGCCGCCGCGGCCAACACATCGTCATCGTCATATCAGCCGCGCTATTGCTCTCCCTCTCTTTCTTCTAGAACCACCTCTAGGCAGCGGAGCCTGCCGGCTAGCGTAAGGTTAAAGACCTTATCCGCGAACCAGTTTCGATCGGAGAAAAGCCGATGTATATACCGAGACGAGGGCACGAGTTGCGTGTGCGTGTCTGCACGCGGTTAGATCCTCGATTCGATTCGATCGCGATCCGTGATAACTCCTTTGAGCTACGTGCTCCATTTTACCTCGTATATACCAACCACGTCGCTCCGACGGCCGCGGCGCGGCGCGACGATGAATCCACCTGGTTACCTGCGCAGGGCTTCCCTATCGAGAACGCGTGCGTGTGCACGCTCGTTAAGTAAATGCCGCTTAGACGAGTCAACCTGCGCTCGATAAGAGACGAGACGACGCATCTTGACAAAAAATACGTCACCAGATTCAGCGCTTTCGAATTTAGTAAGAGAGACACCATTTCGTCTACAAAAAAGTAATTTTTTTTTATATTATAAAAGCATTTATCAAAGTAATTAACATTCTGTGAAATTAGGCAGAAAATTATCCTGGTAATCTTCTGACTAAATAAAAATACGCGCTGTTTAAGAATAAAACAGTAATTTTATGGGCCTAATTGAACCTTATAACTTTATTCGCTAAATATATCGGCTTCTCTTCAGTTAAGACGCTTCCTCTTAAACTGCAAGTTGTATTATAATTGCGACGTAATAATGGGTTACAGATGCAGCTATTGAATCGCGATTAAAAGCCGCGCGATGAAGACGTTAATCTCCTTAATTGCGCCTCGCGATCGTTATCGAACAAGCGATTATGCGATATTGAACGTCGACGACGATCAAGCTGGATCATTGTCGCGAAAGTAAACAGAAGTAGCTTACGAGTTTCGAAGTCGCGACAAAAATGCGATTAATTATGATCGATGGACGATATAATCGGCGAAAGACAATAGGCCCGTATTCTCAATTCACTTTTATCGATAAAAACGCGCTTTTTTATTTCTGAAATGCTATAGTACGTGTAATGTAAGCTATAGCTTCTCAGAAATAAAAGCGCGCTTTTATCGATAAAAGTGAACTGAGAATACGGGCCTTACACTTGTGACTCTGGTCCTCTTTTTTTTCCGCCCGTAGATAGAAACTGGCGAATGACGAGCTTTTTTACGAGCACGACGATGCACGTGTGAAACGACGACCGTCGTTAACGACATTCCCGCGTGTTTATCACTTCGCAACCTGCTTCGGAATCCAAACGAATGATGATACCGTTGAGCAAAGTTTAAATATACTCGCGTGCGCGAGCATTTACGTAAAGCTCTAAGGTAAAGTAGATTTAGAACGCACGCAGAAATTTGCACGCGAGAGATTTACGAGACAGAGAAAATCTGTGTGCGAGCGCTATAAATGATAAAACTCACACAACAGTCTTTGATTTGCCGGAAATTCACAAAAAAAAGTATGATCCACGAAATCAGAAAATCATGTAAATAAAGATTCGCGGATCCGAGAAAGCAAAAATAAAAATTTTTACTATTCAAAGATTTCTTAAATTAAAGATATTTATACAGATAAATACTTACAAACTTTTCATCTACTTCTAATTCTTACGAACTAGGAAAAGATAAAAAGTAAGTTAAACCGAGATTAAGGTTAATCTATATTGATAGAAACGGACAATAGAAAAGATTAAAAATATCTATAGGAAGAAGCTTCAGTTGGAACAAAGATTGATAAAGATAAAAGTTCGTGGTAACAAAAATCTATGAGATTCAAAGTACAATAGAAATAAAATTCTGTGTAATTAAAAAGTGGTAGCTAGCAACTTATGATACCAAAGATTTATGAGATTGGAGATATCTATAAATAACTAACCATTGAAATTTGTGTGTAAAAATTGATAGACATAAATTCGTAGCAATAAAGATCTGTAAGATCTTAAATAAGAATAAAAATATGTTTAAAAAAATAAAGCTCGATAGACATAAAAATTTAAAACAGCAAACGTTTTAAAATTTAAAATATACATAAAAATAAAAATCAAGAATCTGTGGTATTCGAGATCTATAAGATTCAAAAGCATGTACATAAAAATCGATGAAACCGAAGGTCGGGAAGACGCGAGAGAATCCTCGCTACCAAAGATTCGTGAGATCAAAGAAGACGATACAAATAGAAATCTACAATATCAAGGGATCGTATAGAAAGAGGCACCAAGGTACCGAAGTTCCGGCGTTATCCAGGATCTCGACGATATCGTGATATAGCGAGCCACGACAGTGTCGTCGATACCGAAGCTCTGTGTGTAGAGAACGTGTTCCATTATCGATATTCGAGTATTGAAGGCTCCGATAAAACGGCTATGCGGCCACACGTGGAATATATCGGAGTATATCGGCGTGTGGTGCCCGAGAGAGAGATGTGTACTCCGTTCACCCAGCATCTCGGTGCCTGACATTTCAGAGGCGTTCTGCTTTCCTCACCGTGCTTCAGCGTATCTAGCGGTTGAGAGGCACGCCTAAACCGGGTCGACGCGATACACCACGACTCTTCTTCGCGTTTCCTGCCTAATGCAACGTGTATGCGCGCGTACCTCGTAATAATACCGTGTAATATCAGTTTGAGCGCGCCTGCCTGGCTGCCTGCCTGACTGTAAAAAGAGCGAGAGAGCGGGAGAGAGAAAAAGAGACAGACAGAGAAAGAGAGAGGAAGGCGGCCGTGTATTCCAACGCGCAGCGCGTTGCGTAATTCATTGTTTGGATGCAACACAACGAGCATCCGCGCCATCCGCGCACCGAAGTCCCAAAAGAGTCGGCAGAAGTCCTCCCCGCTTTCACGTTTCATCATCGCGTGGACTTCGTCCGCTCGCGAGAGGAATAAAAAAAGGTTATATTAAATTATCTCGTTCCTCTGAAGTATTCCGTAAAAAAAAATTCATTACAAAACACCGAATATTTTTACTACTATTGAACTTATATCTGCCTCCGACAACGACCGAAATAAAACGCGTATCGAATGTGTGATGAATTATTCATTAAGCGCTGATAAATTATTAATTAAGTGTGGGTCGATATCTAATCTCTCGTAATGTCAATAATTATCTCATTTGTGACATAACACGAGTTTCTTCTTTTTAATACGCTTTATTTTGTTTAAGTGCAAGATAGCTGAGTTGTAAAACAAAGGAGAACTTGTGCATATTTTGAGATATTTTTCAGTGATTTTAATCAAATGTAAATTTGGCAAGGCCGCATTTTCACGCAACAATTTCTCCCTCGTATGGCGATCTGTGGAACGGCGTTCTGGAATTTACGTTACAATAAGAGCCGACGCGCCCGAGCGACGGAATCAACAAATGCCTGCACGCATTAGTATACCAATCCTGCAAATCGCTGATTACATAACGATCCATTATTATCGGTCGGAGGAGCGATCACGTAACCTTGTAACCGTGCCCACCGCGATTACGCGTTCTAATTCTCGAGTGCCTTTTACGCGTCTGGGAATTCGTATACGTTTGTAAAATTTAGTTTTCGTAATCGGACGTTGTTCTCGACAAAAGTGTGCGCGCGTTTATAAATATTTATTCCTACTTTGCAATTTATTTTCTTACGATATTCAACGCGAAGATATATCTCGCCAACATTTGTCCCTACACTTCTTTATCCATGATACATGAACGTCATGAGACAATGACAGTTAAATAAAAGTTTTATATTCCAGAAAAATACCAAATATGTTCCATAAAAATATATCTAGAGGATATCAAATAAAGATATCAATTTTCTCTTTAACACTTATAGATAGTTTTATTTTACTTCCTTCCAATTTTTCTTACTTTTCACAAGCAGTAAGCTTGAAAATTCAAGTAATCACGATTACTAAGTTGATACTCAAGTCAATTCATTATATCCTCATGATATTCTCAGTTGCGTTCTTAAAAATCTGATTTGTGTGCAAAGGGCTTGGTACACGGAGAGAATTTTTTCTTAAAATTTATCTTGAAATCATGGTAGTTGTGGGACAACACATGTACCACCAAGAATTTTATGCGAGTCATTCTGATTAATATAGTATATATCCACCATAATAAAAAACATTAATATCTATTACATTAAAATATAAAATATGTTTGATTAATTTTACTAAAATATATCTAGGAAATTTCAATAATTTTTCGAAATTTACCAATCTGCTTGGTAATTTTTATCACGTTGTTTGCAAAATGTCTTTTGTATATTTTAAAAATTTCTTGGTTGCCAAGTTGTCCCAAGTTTGTAGTGAATTTAAGGGTAAAATATAACAAAAAATTCTCCCCGTGTAAAAGAGATGGTAAAATTTTTGTCGGATTCAAAGAACGCTTTGCTAAATAAATTCTCTAACAAGCCATTACATCATTATAATTAGTACATCGTAATTCACGTTGATATGCAAGGTTGCTTTAGATGTAATATTTAGCCCGTGTAATTTACACGACCCAGAAATATTCAAGCCGCGTTTCGAGACGTTCGTCACTCGAGGCGAGGCTCTCGGTGAACGCAAATATTTTCGCGGAGCGTAATCGCGTGCCGCCTGCGACGAATTAAACTATCGTTCGCGCGATTTTAACGGCCTCGCTGCCACGGGCCACGCGGGTGCGATCCTCGCCGTCAGTCACGCGCGTAAAAACGTTAAAGCACTTTGCATTTCGAACGACGACGTAGGCGTATTTCTGCAACGCGTGTTTTATAAACATAATATCGGGACCGACGTCATCAGGTGGCCCGATTTCGCGATTCCGCGGACTCGCTGAACCGCGCCACGCCGTCTCTCGAAGCGTCGTTTTCACGGACGTCGAAGTGAAAAATAACCCCGGCGGTGTCGAGAGAGAGATAAAATAATCGCGGAAGACAAATACGAGCGCGAGAGGAGGCTGGCTGAAAACTTTGTTCAAATCTGGGTTCAAATCCGACAAGCGTATATCTCGCGAAGTCAAATTCAACGGAATCTACCTCGCGAGACGAAATTCAAGTTATTGGATCCGACCTCGAGCGCGCATTTCGAGGGAGATTTTATACGAGGCAGAATTATACGGGCGAGAGAAAGAGAATATCCGAGAAGGCTCGTTTCAAAAATTCCGCGAATAAACGTCGAGATGAAAACAAACACCGGTGCGACGACGCGGATGCGAGCCTCGGCGAAACCTCGCGCTTCGCCGAGCGGATGCGCGAAAATAAAACGTCGAATACGCGATTCGAGAGATAAACGCACGCGCTTGGTGCGGAAAAATCACCGCGGATCGTAATTGCGACGTCGTTATAGTTACTCCCGCCATATCGTCTAATTCGTTTCTGCGCGAGCTGTCTTCCGCGCGGATTCGTTACCCTCGGAGTTCCGTTATTCTCTAAACAACAATACGGAGTATGAACGGAATGCGAGTTCAATCGCGGAGGCACGTAGAAATTTTTTTCCCCCCTCGATCGCAATCTTATTCTCGGCTCGCCGTAATCCCCGATAGATCTCGTTCCGCGATCCGAGAAATTAAATAGACGTTCGAGTCTCGTGCAACGCTGCGCCGCGAGATATTTCTCGTGTTTAGCATCGTCGAGTTTTAGCGGTATTTGCACTTCGCTCGAGCGCAATTAAATTCGATTAAAATCGAGATTTCTAGCGAGCTCTCATTCCGCCTGAAATGCGCGTTTGTTAAGTGATTTACGCAAACTTAAAGGTCACAAATAAAGAGGGAAATTAAAGATAAGTTAATTGTCTTTTACAAGATATTTCTATTAAATTAATCTGACTGAAAGATTCTTAAATAAATTGCAAGCGGAATTTTCTTGAAATAACAAAACGAGATTATGACTTTTAAATTGTCTTTGAAAAAATCACCGATAAAATGGAAAGTTAAAAATACTAGTCCTTTTCAGAAGATATTTCTATCGAATTAATCTGAGATAAGGATTTTTTTTTTTTTAACAAATCGCAGATGTAATTTTCTTAAATAACAGAGCGAGGTTGTGATTTTTAAATTATTGGCTTCGTAAGTTTAAAAAAATCTCGAATAAAGAGAAAAATTAAAGATACCGAGTGATGGTCTTTTATAAAATATTTCTATCGAATTAATCTGAGCTAAGAATTTTTCCAACAAATTGCTGACGTAATTTTCTCAAATAACGGCGAGTTATGGTTTTTAAATTATCGGCTTCGTAAATTAAAAAAAAATCACAAATAAGAAGGAAAGTTAAAGATACCAGGTGATTCTCTTTTATAAAATATTTCTGTCGAATTAACCCGAGTTTTTTAAATAAATTAGACGCGACATTTTTTTATAAATAACAAAGGGAGATTGTGGCTTTTAAATCATCGCGTCGGCGGTTGAGCATAAGAAGTCTTCGCGAATCAATTAAATAGCAAATAGATAAGCGAGTCGTCTTTCCTCGCTCGGTTCTCCAATGCCTCGTTAACGCGCTTCTAATCTTACGGCCAATTTCAGAGATAATACCTAATAGCGAAATAGCGAAAGATTATGGCGGATGATGTTTCCTCCTCTCGCCAAGGTAAAACCGGATTCCGACAACGATTGAATTACTACGTACACAGCTCCAGCCGTAGCGAACACCCGAAACCGTCGCGATTCAATTCAAAATGCACGATCGTGGTGCACGTCCGCGATTGAATGCGACTAAATAAATCCGGGGGTCCGCGTCTCCGCTGTATACGATTTGACGGCATCGGCCGTCACGAGTCGTTGCACTTTTCCATGGCCAACAGGTGGTGGTGCGGCTCCGCTCCGAGAGCGAGGAAACGCGGCCGAAAGGGAGCCCCCGAAAGCACGACGCGCTCGCACAATAATACACACGGATAATCACGCACATTCACGCGCTACGTACTTACCTCGAAAATCCTCCGATGAATCTCGGCGCGGCCGACGACGCTTCCGATCCGACGAGGGTCCTCCGGCTCTCCTCCGTCTCTCACACTCGGCCGCTAGCTGAAGTTAGCTCCGAAATGAAGGACTCCCTCGGGCGATCCTCTCGAACTCCGAGGACACAGAATGTTTCACACGATACTCGCATCAGATACTCCGGCACCAGGACGACGGACACGCGCGAACCTGTCGCGCCGCGACGCGCGACTGTGTTACGGGCTACGGGCGTTTCGTATTCGGGAGACGGAGCGTACGAAATCGCGCAACGCGACGGCGCGACGGCGACGACGATGACGACATTGACGACGACGACGCAAGGAGAAGAAACGGTTGCGACCGACGCGACGCGAAGATGAAACATGGAGTGGGACCGGTGGGACGGGAGAGCTGCGCAACGAGCGCCGCTCGGCAATCGGCGGCCGTTACACGAGTGACGACGGAGATAGCCGAGCGCCAGCGGCGGCTCGGCGGCACGGCGGCGCGGCGGCGCGACACGAGCGGCGGCGAAGATAACCGACCGCGGCCGACGATTCAAACGGCAAACGACTCGCGCCACTCGCGCGGCAAGCGCACTTCACTCCGAACTCTCTCGTGCTGTTCAGCCCGCGTATAAGTACGGTTATCGGCGATTGATAAACGTTCTTCTTACAACTTTTGGCAATGCAGAAAAGTAAGCAAATAAATCAATCTGTAGGGAAAGAATATTATCTCGATATTAACGAACCCGTTAATTGCGAGTATTAATGATAAGCAAGATCTGTTAAAAGTGTGATCTATATTAATGGTGCGTTTTTCTCTCATTGATTCTATTAAATGGATGTTTCGGTATTGAGGTTATTATGCAAATTAGTATCTATGTTAATATTATTCGCGTAATCTATAACGCTGTTTATTGTTTATTCATTGTCGTTTACAGATCGAAAGCTCGAAGTGACACGCGAATCACGGACAACGAAATGAAATAAAGTAAAACACATTTTAAGCATATTATAGAAACGGTGTTACATCAAATCGATTGAAATGAATATTTGTGTTTTTCGTAGAATTGTACGCGTTGCGCGTGAATTGCTATGCGATCGTTATACTCTAGCTAACAATAAATTTGCGTGTAATTTATCCATTAGATAATTTTATTCTCGCGATTTAAAACTCTAGTAAAAACTAATAAATTACATTTCATAAATATTCGCTCGATCGAGCGGAGCAGATTCCATTCTTTCAATGAATAACGCGCGATGATAGACAGTACACATATTATGTGAATTATATTGTAAAGTTAAATATTTCAAGGCAACAATAGACCGGCCGGCACGCGCGGCCTCGGCGTTTGTTTACGCGCGGCGTACGCCGCGCCGGTTTATTTACATGCATGTTATTGCAGATATCACGTGGCGAGACTCGTACTACGTTTACGCGAGCGTTACTTCTGTAGTAACTTACGACATATCACTCGTTTACGCGGAATAAATTATCGTAAGTTACTACAAAATCCTGTTTACACGAAGGAATTATCGTAAGTTACTACAAAAGTAACGCTCGCGTAAACGTAGTATCGGGCTCGCTGCATCGGCATCGTATTGTAGTCATTCTTCAAAACACAGTCATCCCTCGCGGGTAAGACGCAGTGAGGAACCGATAATTAGATAACCGATATATCTATGAACAACAGTTATTTTATTAACAATTCTCGAAATATCTGCCGCGTCGCGTTTCAATCCCTTCCGCGCTCCGGTTTGAACTTAATCTATTCCATTATCATTCCCGGATTGTCGCGTGAATCATCGAGCCGAATAATTCGATCCATCAGTTTCAAATTAAAATAATTTAATAATATTTTGTGTACTTTACGAAACACTCACACAATACATTTTCGGGAGTGCCATATCAAAAGTGCCGCGCGAACTCGTCGTCTTTCGGTGATTAGAGGCGCGATCGTGATTAAGAATGAGTGCAACAGAAGTACGTTTGAAAAGGAACAGGAAGAGGAGAAACGGGAGGTCGAGAGGAAGACGAGAGGGCATCGACATAGTTACAACTCTGCTGCGCATCGTATTGGTGAGTGCGAATTTATTTTTTATTTTGTATTTCAAGTAATAGAGATCTGTGTGAATATTATACGATATCTCACAGATCCGTTGCTTCGAGATGGATGGCTACAATTTAATACGCGAATGTTCAATAAGGGACAATAAGCATATAATTGTCAATGTATTTCGGCGACTCAATATACATGCATGCATACAAGAATTCACATGTAAAAAGTTCATCGAATAAATTTTACCATCATTGACGCGTTATTGATTATTGATTGGCACATTTGAACGTGCCTTATCGTGCAACAAAATAGCAATTTTGAGATCTGCACGAGTTGCTTAATATTTAAAAAAAATTTAATCATTTAAGAAAGAAGAATGAAAAATACATAAAAAAACTCATTAAAAGACACAAAGAGACGCATTAAAAACTGCATTACTTAACATGTTCTTTGTTCTTTTATAAAATAAATTTCTCAACTTTTCAATCTTTTTCAACGGCCTATAAAATAATTAAACACTAAAGTTGCAATTTTTCCTATTTCACCGAATGTACCCTAACAGCACCATACGTAGTAAGCACGTCGCTATTGCATCGTGTTGCTATGAGCATCTATTGACGTCATTGACGACCTGCTTGACCGGTTTTAAAAAGTTACATAAAATACTCGACAGATTAAAATGCATTACTTGGTTGTAGTAAAAATTAAAACAATTTTTATATACATATAAAATACCTACAACATGTTTGTTCCAATTGTTGCTACAACCAAGTAATGCAATTTAATCTGTCAAGTACTTTATGTACATAATACAGAAAACCCAATCTTAACTTTTTAAAACTTGTAATAATACTTTTACAATATCTATTATGTAATAATCTAATAATTATATTTACATGATGTATATTTACATAATATTTCTTCTAATATTCATTATTAAAAACAACATTGAAAAAACACCGCTAGATCAAGTGCGGTCGAAATAAATGAATAAATATAATGAAATACAAGAAAGTAGACTTTTCTTCGCCAGTGAATAAATAATGAGGAAAGTAATGTTCGACGCTAACTGGCAATATAGATTTATTATGTCTCACGACGTTTCGACCGTACATTTCGGTTCTTATCAAGTGTTACAGCTACATAATAGATAGACATAATGAATCTATACTGTCAGTTAGCGTCGAACATTACTTTTCTTAGTATTTATTCACTGGCGAAGAAAAGTCTATTTTCTTGTTTTTATTATTACACACTATTGACCTGAAGAATGTTGTCACGTCCTAACGGAAGTTTTGCCAAAATGATAACGATATATGTAGCTGTAAACACTTGATAAGGACCGAAATCTGCGGTCGAAACGTCGTGAGACATAATAAATCTATATTGCCAGTTAGCATTAAACATTACTTTTCTTATAATGAAATACGTGTGTGTGTGTGTTATGTTCAAATCTAAATTAAAAACATTATTAATTTTCATTATCTTATTATATTTCGGGACAGCGCCAAGTTTTTTGTATTAAATATTTTATTTTAATTAAATATTATCTATATACATTTAAATATTTTCTATTATCTTGCTGAGTTAAAACAGTTTAATTTTTTTAAAACATTTATCATATTTCCTCTTTTTATTTTCACAATTTCAACACTTTTTAAAAAACATTTTTAACATTTTTTTAAATTATAAAATGTTGAACATTTATTATTTACCTAAATATTCTTCTTATGAAAATTAACGCTATGTTGCAATGCTTAATATACAATGCTTAATAACAGTTTTTTATACTAGCACTATTTTTTGTATGGCAATTTTATACTCGGTGTTTCATTTAGTAGATGCAGTCACTCACTTATTACACGCGGACAAACAATGAAATTTGTCATACAAAATATGACTGTCACTACTCCCATCACGTTGATACACTTTTCAACAGGCCGATCGGCCGAAAGTAGTAGTTTAGTATTATATTATATAAAAGTTAGTTACAGTTCTCTTTCGTCCCGTTTTCTTCTAAAGCTCTTCTAGAGCTCCTGTAAGATACCTATATAGTTCGCTGATCTGAACTTCGGTCACAGTATCGTTGAAGATACACGATCAGTCTCGCGTCTTTCGTTCGCTCACGAATACACTTGGCACGAGACACTACCGTGTCTTTATAGTAACGAATGTGTACAGTTCTTTACTGTGACATAGTGTTTCGATTGTAATACATATAGTGAAAATAGATCATTTTCGATAGACGCTTTTTTTTAGCAAAGGTAATGTCTAATTATAGATTAAATTTACAACATAAAATTTCACATAAAATTGTTTAACGCATATTATTAAATAATAAACGTTATCGTCTAAAAGGAAACAAGAAAACGCGGATTCAACTATTCTCCTTTCCTTCAATTTTAAACAAAATATACATATTTTTAAAAATTTTCTTACGCTCATTAAAGAGATGGAATATACCTTCGAAAAAAATAGATTTTTATACTTTTAAGTGCATATCATCGAAAAGATACGTAAAAATTGTTTGTAAAACTTTTATGGTTTCAAAAACACTGTAAAACGATGTATTTCGATTTTTTTGTAAATGTTATATTTTTTTTAATATTTCCATCGCCCGTTATTATTGTTTCTGAGACATTTGAAATAATTTTATAATTAAATTAAAGTTTATCTAAAAGACAAATTCAACTATATACCTATAACAAAATTATTTTCTAAAGACACATCTTCCAAAAATGAGCTGCAAAGTGTCTATACGCACGGCACTTTATCGACTCACTACTTGACAACTTCCTTTTTCTGTTTTTTTTTCCATAATATGAGATCTGACACATATACGCACGCACGCATGCATGATCAAATGTAGATATTCAGCATAATTACACTTAGTTGCTATTTTGCGCTTAGCTAAGCAGAGCTTCAGCAAAACAGCCAATTATTGCAGAATGATGGCAGCATAATAATATAATAAATGCATTGACGCAGTTGCATAATTTTAATCGCATCTTTGCGCGTTGTAAACTACCCAGTAAGCAAGAAACATCAAGAAACATTTTAACTACATTACAGCAACGTTTTAACATTAATGCAATGTAGTTGAAATGTTTCTTGACGTTTCACTGAGAAAAAAATGTTCTGGATTTTAGTAAATATTAGTTTGAATACACAACTGTGACTCCATTTATTAAAATAAAGAAAATTTTCCTTTTTATTAGTATATTTTTTTCCTAGTGAATACACATATACTAATAAAAAAAAAAATTTTCTTCATTTTAGTAAATAGAGTCACAGTTGTATGCAAACTAATATTTACTAAAATCCAGAACATTTTTTCTCAATGTTCTTGCTTATGGGTAAGTCGTCATAAAATCGTATGCGTTAAATGTTTTGTGCGAGAATTCGTTCCATCAAGAGTTATTGTTCACTGCAAATAAATATGAAAATACAGGTATCTTGAAAATTTTTCTATTATATTGTTACTGCATATACCTTCTATATATTTTTATCGCTTTATGTTAATAAAGTTTTTACATTAATTTTTACTTTAATTCGTACAAATATTCATCTTTCTATTCTACTCCCTCCCTCCAAAAATATTTCCCTACCCTTCCCATTCTCTCACTCTTCCTGACTATAACAGCACGCCTCTGTTGCCTAGCTTTCATTATTTTGTAACAACAGACTGACACATATGTGTCTCTTACTGCCTCTCATCAGAAGTGATTTGACGGGTGCTCAGGTACGAAATTGTTTTTTATTTTTTATTTTTCTTTATAGTTCTTTTTCTCATTTTTTAAAATCACCTAGGATCGGAATTTTAACTTTAATATTTCTCAAGTGTTTTTTGTGTCTAAATCTCCTGCTGGCTCGATTGTCAAATCCGCGGTAACAGTAACACAGAGCATTACTCTTGGCATAATTGTGAACTATAAAGTGTGAAAAATGACGTTAATAAGCTAAATTATTTTTACAATGTACAGCTACATTTTTCGTTTTAGTGTAGTGTTTTTATATTTAAAATAATTGTCATAGTGTTAAAATATATCGAATATATAACTCCCATTTTGTTACAATTTAATATGTAAAAGTAAATATTTTTTTTTATTTCAATTCGACAGCTGTTAAATAGCTTGTTGTCGTCCTTGATTAGGTACAATTCAATTCGACATGGGTCATTTATTTATTACTCGAACAAATGTAGAGTTTTCGGCATATTTTACAAATCTATTCTATCGATTGAAAACGTTATACTATTAAAAAACATTTTTATTTTAATTTTATAATTATATGACTAGATGTTCAGCGACTTATTTAATTGACGAATTATTTAATTGTTTTTATTATAACGCACTGAAAAGGACTTTATCTCAGGTCGAAACGTGTGTCATATTGTTTATCTAAATTATAATACATTTTTAGCACGCGTACGTTCAATCTGCGCTCGCGCACGTGCATGGCTTCGTACGTGTGTGTGTGTGTGTGTGTGTGTGTGTGTGTGTGTGTGTGTGTGTGTGTGTGTATGCGTGTGCATGCGTGTGTATGCGTGACGTCCAAGTCGTTCTAGGTCGTCCTGGGTTATGCTAGGAGTAGGAATACACTCGTAGACTCGAATTTTACATGTTTGACTGATTGATAGCTCAAAAACTGTCCATAGGTTGGTCTTGAGCCCATTACATTTTTTGTTCAGGAGGTCCTAAGCTACAACATATTAAAAATTTAGACGATTTTACCGAGATCCCATTTCCTATATGATTAGTGCGGGGTCCTTTAATATTCTATTTGGTGATAAAATATTATTTTTTGTTAATATTTATTAATTATTTAAAAAAATTACATATGTAACGTGCATGTCTACAAATAAAACTTCATGAAAGAAATACTAGTTTAAAATTATAATCGTACATGTAATCAATTTTATTACCGAGATTTCAGAATATATTTAAACGTGTATGGTACAAGAGTAATTATGTAAAAATTATAAAAATATAAATCAGTACAGAATTAAAAATACAAATAAATTAGCTAAAATAAAAATACATTTCTCTTTAAAAAGTTATTTAAAACAAACATGCAACATTTAATTGCGACAATAATTACTTGCTACTGCATCGCTGCATTTATCAATGTCGTAACTGCGTCATTTTGATTAACTTTTTTATCCTCTCCAATAATATTACAAGGACTTTGTGACAGGAAAAGTAAAATTTACGTTTCTGACATCAATGCTCGACGCATTTACTCCTCGAAGAGTTGCCGAAAGACTTGTCCATTTGTTTAATTGTCGATGTACGTATTCTCTGTTTGTTTCATTTGAATGTTTGTTGTGTTTTGCGTTATTAATTATTAGCGAGCTCCGTGAGCTTAAAATATAAACGCGCGTGCGCGAAAAGATCAATATCGATCCGTTAGATAGATAGATCCATATAGGAGTTAGATTAGGAAATTGGGGAGGGCAACAGTCCACGCGCTGCCGCGGCATGTCGTTAAGAAGCAAGGAGGACACTTCCCTTCCATCTGTTGAAGCGGCTAGTCGAGGAATAAATATAAAGTATAGAGATTGTGAGACATAGTAAATTTATACAAAGTGTAAAATATTCTGTTAAGTTCAATTGTGATTGAAGACAGCTTAGTCTGAGAAGCCTGTACAGTGAGTCAAAAATAAATTATATTTCTTTGCCTCAAGCAGTGATTGTAATAACAGTCTTGCAAATCCATTCATTCTACGGGTCCTCCAACGGAACCCCCCTTGTGACGTCTCGTGCGATAAATTTATAATAATATAAGTTTATCAGTTCTTCTAAAACTGATTGGCGCTCAATTCAATTATTTATTATTTATTGTCGAGCCAGATTATTTATTTATCATTTATTTATTATTTATTATTATTTATGGTAATTATGTATAAAAGCGACGTCCTCTCCGATGACCTTGACCTTGACATATGTTGTGAAGGTCACCCTACTGAGTGACCTTCAAAAGGTTTTAGCCGTCGGTCATTGTTTATTAAAAAGTTATAAACAAAAAAAGTTTGAAAAATATAGCAGCTATTTAGAGTTTTCGAAGGCATAAACGACTAATATAAACGTCTTTTTTTTTAAAGCAGAGAATACTTTATTTCGCGACGACGACGACGACGACGACGACCCACTTAAACATTTACAAGAGAGTTGACTTTGGTTTGGCGAGTAGTTTTGTTGTGGATTCCCTTTTTTGTTTTGCGTGTATCGTTCCTTCAGAGAGAAACATTTATTTTGCGTGGATCGTTCTTTTCGCGAGAAATATTCCGTTTGCGTGCGTTGTTCATTGTGCGACCAATATTCCGTCTTCGAGTTCTCTATTTTGCGCGTATCGTCCTTTCGGGGATATTAATCGGCGGCGTAATAGCGAATCTTCTGTCCGTACGCGCATTAGTTGTCCGGCGAATAATATTTATTCGAGCCACTTGGAGCGGACCCGCGTTGAAAGAGCACGTGATCAAGACGTGACTCCCGCGGAGTAAACAATCGCGCGTTCTCGTAAATATCATCCCGCGTTCTATGGCAATGTAGTTACGGGTCGCGAATAATGTATCCATCCTATCGGGATCTTCCCTGATGTTATTGTACGTGATATCATGACCTTCTAATAGGTCACGACTTTGCGTCGTGATCTTATATTATATTTATAGTTATGAAGGAATATTGTTTGTGTATTTTGATGTCTAACCACAGCCAAACTCCTCTAGACTCGGCCATCCGCTGAACCCCGACCTTCGACCGACTAAACTGAGCAGCTGTCGCGACCGGCCGGAGCCCGTGAGAGTATTGCGAGTAATTTAAGTATTGAGAGTAATTGAGAGTGTTTAGCGTTTCGGGACAAAGGTGGTGTGGCCTTCTCCACACCTGGCGCCCAACAATTTCGCGTGTAGTTTTTTTGAGTTTTGAAGGGCTCTGTCACCCGGTCTAGATTTGGGTCGTTCTCCCGTCGCGCCGAACAGCTCCGCGACCGAAGAGACGTCGCAAAATTGTGTGTCGTCGTCGTCGTCGTCGTGTCGTCGTGACGACGTGTCGTCGTCGTCGTGTCGTCGTGTCGTCGTCGTCGTCGTCGTCGTCGTCGTCGTCGTCGTCGTCGTCGCGAAATAAAGTATTCTCTGCTTTAAAAAAAAGACGTTTATATTAGTCGTTTATGCCTTCCAAAACTCAAAATAGCTGCTATATTTTTCAAACTTTTTTTGTTTATAACTTTTTAATAAACAATGACCGACGGCTAAAACCTTTTGAAGGTTACTCAGTAGGGTGACCTTCACAACATATGTCAAGGTCAAGGTCATCGGAGAGGACGTCGCTTTTATACATAATTACCTTATTTATTATTATTTATTATAATTCATTATAATTTATTATTATTTATTATTATCTATTATCATTTATTGCCGGATAAATTAGTAGAGCCCTGTCAGCCGAAGAACCCCGGCCGCGGCAGGTGAAGGATGAAATAATTCTGTCTCAACTTCATAACTCATTTAAATGCATTTTTAGAAAATAATTTTGTTATCACAAAATGAGAGTCAAGAGGCCAAACTCGAGGAAAAATGTTTTTAAGACAAGATAAAAAAGGTAAATAATTTATTGTACAAATATCAATAACAACGTGGACGTTTCGACTTCACTTATATAATCTTCTTCAGCACAATAAATAAAAATTAAAGAAGTATGCAAATTTTAAGAGTACACAGTATAAAAGGAGAAAAAACTAAAAAATATATAGGGATAATATAGTATAAAAGAAAATAAGAAGTAATAAATTACTAATAACATGAATCACAAGTGACATAAGAGACAATAGCAGAGATCAAGTACATAGTCACAGACAATACTTAAAAACGATGATTCCTTATAAACGCAATGCTTTTAGTCGATGGTTAAAAAGCATTGTTATACTTGTTTATAAGTCAGTAGTGAGAATGTTGGTTCCATGTGTTCAAGAAGCTGTCGTCCTGTTATAGTTAAAGAATTGTAGTCCAAAATTGTAGTTTAGTGTAAAAAGAAAATTTTTCTCCCAATTCTGAGGTAATGTTCGTTTTTCAATGTAAAAAGGGAAAACCATATTAAGTGTAAGATAGAATTTTAGATAATTTTAAGTGGTACCAAGGTTGTACAGTTAAGTTGGCAAAATTGGACAATCAATTATTAAACATTTTTTAATAACCTTTTTTACTCGAATTTGACTTCTTGACTCTGTCATTTTTGTGCATTTGACGACCGTCTATCCTTCTTATTATAATTTTGTTATACATATATAGTTAAATACGTCTTTAAATTAACTTTAATTTAATGAAAAGATTTTTAATTATTCAAGAACAATATGGATAGTGCAAGCAAAGTGAGTGCCTTGATTGGTAAATGTTGAAAACATAGAAGATGATTAAAAATTACATAATATAAATTTTGTTTTTATTACCGCGAAATTTTATGAGAAAATTGTTTGTTGTTATATTTCAGACCACGGTCTTACATACGTATGTAAGACCGTGTTTCAGACAAAATTATCAGTCTACGATGCTTACGGAATGGATTGGAGCTCTCATTGTTGTTCTGAGTGTTGTATATATTTATTACAAGTATGTGGTATTCAGTTTCTGGCGCAAAAGAAATGTCTTTTATGTCGAGCCCGTTGTGCCAGCTGGTAATTTGACAGCTCTCGTGACTGGAAAAGTGTCAGTAGGCGAGTATCTTCATGTGATGATAAATGCACTTATTTTCTCTCACTTTCTCTCTCCCTCCCTCTCAACACTTATTTAAAAATTGCAAGATTAAGATTACAAAACAAAATTACATTTCAAACAAATAAAATGGAGTTTATCTCCTTTTCTTACCAGTTGTTGAAATTTAATTCTTTTCTAATTATACTAATAACTACGTTATATAATAATGGTTATATAATAATATAACCATGATCTTTGATCTACGATGATCTACGATTATGTTCTTCGTTTCACGCACGTGATATGAAGTTATCTATTAAAATTTTTTTACGCGATAGTATAGAAGTATAAGTTTCTTAGTATAGAAATAGTATACTGAATTATCTCAATTAATTCAGATTAAAATTATTTGAAATTTCTTTAAAATCGAGAGAAAAGTCCACACATAAAAATGATAGTATAAAAGTTATTAAAGATTACGTACATGTGAAATTGCTACGTTAATCACTCTCTTATATTTCACAAATCAATAAATTATTATTTGTAAAAAATTTAATATAAAATAAATTATTATTTTTAAAAGATTTAAATTAGATTTTTATGAGATCAACGATTTATTTGTTATCGCTACATCATTGTATCTTCTGCATTTAAAAAGACGCGAAATTTAATAAAAGATTTATCAACAGGCGAACTCTTCCGTGATGCCTACTTAAAATATAAGAGTCATCGCGCTTTTGGAATGTATATGTTTTTCAAACCAAATCTAATCATTGCCGACCCCGATCTGATTCAAATGGTGTTGACGAGAGAATTCAAGTGTTTCCACGATCGGGGAGTGTTCTGCAATGAGAAAACTGATCCATTGACTGGCCATTTGTTTTGCTTATCCGGGAAAAAATGGCGGAATTTGCGTCTCAAGTTAACATCCTCTTTCACTCCGGGAAAAACAAAACAACTCTTTATGATTCTAAAGGAGTGCGGCGAAGAGTTTGCAAAGAGTTTAGAGAGCGAAGCTCGGACGAGAGATTGCATTGAGATGAAGGAAATGTTTGCAAGGTAAACTTTTTTGTACGAATTTTTAAACGACCAAAGTATAAATAATTAAAATTAAAAAAAAAGTTGTTAGTGTAAAACCTAAATGTTCTGCAATAAGATAGTTAAGTGGCTATCTTTTTTATTGCTAATAATCTCTTTTGATCAATCTGCAGTCAGTTTTCGATGAAACTAATAAGGCATCTTTTCCCTTGATTGACAATTAGAAATAAGAAATTCTTGGCGTATAAAATTTCACAAGTTCAAAGATACAGATGATAAAACTGCGCGCGCAATTTTCATTTATTCCAAATAGACTTATTAGAATATAATTTAAGAATTAATTAAAATAATGTGGAAAAATTAGGTTTTCAACAGACATAATTATGTCAACGGCATTTGGAATCAAATCCAATTGCATGGAGCAGCCGAATAACGAGTTTCGATACTGGGGAAGGAAAATCTTTGAAGAGAGGTCCCTTTGGATGGCTTTCTCAATGTTCGCACCTCAAATAATGGACTTTTTTTCCCTTCCTGCATTGGACAGAGGCGTTACCAAGTTTTTTATGACACTGTTTCGTGATAATGTGGAATATAGGCGAACTCATAATATCGTCAGGCACGATTTTGTGAATCTGCTTATGCAACTCATGGAAAAGGGCTACGTTGAACCTGAAGATGAGAAAGATATTAGCAACATATCATGTAAATACATAGGGGGAGTCCGGGAGATTTGACCATAGAGGAGAGTTGAACCACTTCAAATATCTCGTTCAAATTTTGAACAAAGAGCTCAATCCGAGCACGTTAAAACACGTTTGTCTCACTCACAGTCGAAACGCACTACCAAGCGTCATATTGTCACGTGCTCGGATTGAGCTCTTTGTTCAAAATTTGAACTAGATATTTGAAGTGGTTCAACTCTCCTCTATGGTCAAGTCTTCCGGACTCCCCCTATACTTTAATATTGATGACGTTTTTTTACTTTCTTTTACATACAACTTCAAAAACCGTTGCGTCTTTAAAAATGGCAAAGTGTCTGCGCATAACGAATTTAATGTATACACAGAAGAAAATAAGTGTTAAATCAAGACTTATATTCTTGTACGAATCTATAATCTTCTTATAAAAATTTAAATTTAATTTTTTATTTCAAATTTTTCTTGATTAAATTATATACCTTTATTCAAACAAAGTTTTCTTCGTTTAACGCAATTTACATCTCATTTCAAGATTATAGATTCTTGCTTATATGCAAGAACATAAGTCTTAATTTAACGCGAAATACAATTTTATTCAGACAATAACTGCGTGTAAATATATTATCAGTTTTTTTTTTAGAAATGTTTCTGCATAAGATTACAATGAAAAAAATTATAATGTTTATCATTTATACAGCAAACGTAAGTAAACTTACTATGTCGGAAGCGGCTGCGCAAGCTTTTGTCTTCTACTTAGCTGGCTTCGAAACTTCTGCCACAACAGCAACATATTGTCTGTACGAATTAGCTTGTCACCAACACTTACAAGACAAGGTTTGCAAGGAAATCGATGAAATATTAAAAAAGCACGGCGAAATGTCCTATAATGCCCTGAACGAAATGGCATACCTTCATAAAGTAATAAACGGTGATTACAGTTTCTGTTTGTATAAAGACGTAATTTTTTATATGAATTAGGGATATCGAGAAAATCTTTATTATAAACATATTTATTCGTGTATATGTACATTTAAATTAAATAAACGCGTTTGATATATATAATCGAAATAATAAATACTTTTTAGAATAAATATATACATTTATACACAATATATCTATGTAGAAAGTATATAAATACATTTCCAAATATTCTTTTTTATCTTCTTACTTATTGTAGAAACTATGAGGAAATACCCACCTGCGCCTGTCTTGAATCGCATCTGTACCGAAGCCGTGACTCTTCCAACAACGAATATCCACGTGCCAAAAGGGACTTCAATCACTATACCAGTACTTGGATTGCATAGAGATCCGTCGATATATCCAGATCCGGACAAATTTGATCCTGAACGATTCAACGTAGATGCGATAGCAAACAGACATCCTTATGCTTATTTGCCATTTGGAGAAGGACCACGGATCTGCATCGGTGAGAGGACAATCCTATTTAATTTACACATTATATTTTTTATTCATCAATTTCCCCATCATTGTTTAGAGTTTTAAGCATATAATCTCTCGCAGAAATATCTTTTTATAGAGGTATTTAATTAAGTTATTAATTTCGTCTTTATATCTTTTGTACCTAAGGAACATATACATACACACTAAGGCAAAGCTTGGTAAAGCTTGGAACGTAAGTTATATCGCTATTGTCTATATTAATAATTTTCAGGTATGAAATTTGGTTATATCCAAACAAAAGTTGGACTGGTGAGTCTTCTGTCAAGGTTCAAGTTCAAACTCCACTCCCAAACTCCGGTCCCGCTCACTTTCGACGAAGCATCCATTCTAGTACTTGCGGTCAAAGGCGGTGTCCCTCTTATCGTTGAGCAGCGATGAAGCAATCACGCTCTTATTTGAAGTAAATATTTCTATTTAAAGCATCCGAAAAATATTGTTGACTCAAAGTGCACAAAAGTTCTTTTAAATGGGATTATTATATTATGCTTTGCATTTGTCATTATATTAGCGGAATTCTGGAAATTGTAGAGTATTTGATAGATATAAGTGATACAAATATATTTGAACTTGTAAGTTTTTGTAACTTTTATTAGAAGGACAATCATGTATGTAATTTTATCGTTAAATAGAAACAAAGTTGCAAATTAATGTATAATATATGATTACTGGAGCAAGTTCACATATATTTGAACAAGCAGTGAAAGGAGCGTCAATGCATATTTGTATATTTAAGTTATACAATATTAATTTTTATATATTTATATAAATTTTAAAATGTAGAGAAACATAGATAGTATTATATAATTGATTTATATAAGACGAAAGCTTTGAATTAAAATTCTATTAAAGGTTACTTAAAACCAAGAATATATGTATAATAACTTGTTATCTATATTGCCTTATTATTTGGGACTTAATTTGCCAAAGTGTATTAATTATGTCAATGTTATTAAAATGTTATTTGAAATAAATTAAAACAATAGAATTGTAATAGATATATATGTATATATTTATGACTTGTACACAGTTATAATTACAAATGATTAGAGATTAACTATAAAATCTTTATATTCTGATCTCTCAACGACGATTATATTTCTATAACAGAAAACAATTTCCATGAATATGTCGTAAAGTGCTAAAATCGTAATCGGAATTCAATCGTAAATGTTTAAAAAATAATTAAAATGTAAATTGTAAAATGACGATACAATTTTAATACAATTTTCTTCTAGATAATTTTTACAAGATTTGAATCAAGGCATGCGGCAATTTACGTATGAATATATTAGGCTAATCGTAAACCCTGACAAAAGAATTTACATAATATGTATATGTAAAATCCGATATTATTTTCACTATTAATACAGTGTACTCAATTATTTCTGTAATATGTATTGTAAATGTGATCTAATCGCCTTGGTATTGTAAATTTCACTGCGTGACGTGATAAAAAAATATTGTATATCATTTTATATCTAACGCTAAAAGTAGGATATCTTAAAACGAACAATACTATAGATTTAGTTATTCGTTGCACATAGTTGATGATGAAAATGCCCCGCGCACATTGACCCCACATCAAATTAATATGTAGAACCATCATTGTACCCAAAGAGAGATAAAAGAATCTTCACGATTTAAATAATACTTCATTTATCCATTTCCCTTTGAAGATATTTCTTGACGAGACTATATCGAGACACTTCTGTTTGTCATCACGCTGTTCACTTCCCTTTATATATAACATTACATTTTTGGTCCGTTTTATATTGCTGTACAATACTTTGATATCCGATCACCTCTTCTAATTGCATAGCCAATTTGTGAAGCTAACCATCGCTACGTAAAGAATAAAACAATATATCTTTTACTGTAAAAGCGGTGGACGCTGTCTTTCTGTAAGTACTGCGTCGATACCGCGATCTTTCGTTCAAATTCATTGGCATTTCTCGCACAGTACTATTCTAACATGCTAACCTAGTGCTTAAAATAGGAAAAATCCTCTCTTTTTCATCTACATAACATAGCAAAAGTCCACACATATTATTTAATCTATTTAATATCCGTATAATCTATCTATGGTACGTATGATACAAAATTCGCTCTCTACGTTAACTCGTCCGTGCACAGTTTTCTCTCCTCCTCCACTCGCTGCCGAGTGCGATTAAAAGCCTCCGTTTTCACGAAATCCACGGTTTTGTACACTGTCGTATTCGGGAGGGACTGCGCGAGCGGTAACGTCGCGGAACTAAAGCTTTCTGTCGCTTCCAAGTCGAGATCCAGATACTGCAGTACCACCAAGCGATTGGACGCCGGAATAAACGTGTTGCGATCTTGATAATAGTATATCTGGAAATCGAATTACGCACAGCATATGAAATCACGTATCGCGCCACGTCACGTGCGACGGCTAAGATTACGCGTGATTCTTAGAATCGTTCTACAAACCTCCTCTTTATCCTCGAAGGCGTTATTGTCTTCATCCGACGTCGATTGGTGACGTGTCGAATGTATATGCGACGGAGGCGTTGGACTGGGTGCCGCCCGCATTCTTCCTCTTCCAGGGGGAGATGCTAATTGTAGATGAGGTGCTGCGAGAAAAATTAAACATATTTCTTTCACGCATTTAACGTATAAAAAAAAGGGGGGAAAGGAAAATAAAGAAAATCTTACCCTCCACCGGCGATTTATTTAATGATGGCTTCAACTTCCTGTTGATGCTCGGCGGTTCGGCCGGAGAGTGTTCGGCGGAGCTCACGTCGTATAGCGCTATTGTCGGACCCGGTGACGGTTCGTTGCTTACGACAGACATCGAGTCGCTGGTTTTTCTGCCTGGCTTCAACTCTCTGTACACCATCGGCGGAGGCGGCGCCATGGTGGTCGGTACACCGCTCGAACAACCGTCTCGCACGAGCGGGCTCGGTAGATTCGAATATGTCGCCGTGGTCGAATTTTCAGAGCGCGGACTTGACGGCTCGTCCTCGTGGAAATCGTATCGGAACACGTTCTGCGTCTCGTCGTTGATGGTGCTCGGCGCGGCGTTCGAGTAGAAATGCTTCGACGACTGATCGACCGCCGCCGTGTGGCTCTCGACAGTCGTTTGCGCCGCTTGCGGTTGATGAGATCTGGGAAAATCGTACGACTCGTCGGTCACGGCGCCCGTAACCGTCGTCGCGGCGGCAGCGGGCGTCGTCGGCGCCGGCGTTGCCGGGGTACTCGGTTTCGAGCTCTCGGTGGCACCGTCTAGATTCAGGTAATTGTGACCGGGATTCTCGGGTAACATATGAGGCGGTTTCGGTGGTCTGGGCGGTGCTGGTAACTTCTCCACGGCCGGTGGCACCGCGGAATCGACGATCCTGAGCTTGCCGAAGCGTTTTCTCACGCTCCATGAGCCGATCTCGTGGTCGCCCGGGCCGTGAGGTTGCCGTGAATCACCTGTCACGATTTCATTTCATTAGTGAAAATAATAAAAAAAAAAAACCGAATTGAATCACGCGCGCATTGTCACAACACACACCCGTTGAGGGAAGCGTGTCCCAGTTCGCGCTCGTCACAGACGTCGTCCATTCGTCGTCGGTGAAGACGCTCTCGGCGTCCGTCGTCGTGGGTGATCGCGGCGGGGAGGGCGCCAATCTTCTCGGGGCGTCGTAATGCTCGGGTCCCTGTCCAAGGGCTGAATTCAGGGAACTGGTATCGTTGAGCCGACGACCAGAAATGCACTCGCTAATAGGAATGTAGGGACCGGAGATCGTGCTAGTGGGCGAAGTTGGCGGGGATTCTTGAGACTCGTATTGAAACACTGAAAGGAAAATTCTCGTGTGCTGCTGTTAAAGCTTACTTTCAACGATCTGTAATTGCGTCAGATTTCAGGATAGAACTCTACTTATACAATTTCATATGTATTTTAGTATGGATGTGTACTTTATACGTCATATGTGTGTATTCTGATTCTTTAGACGGTTTTTTTTTATATTGCTTATAAGATTGTAAATAGAATCCAGATTTCTAACATGAATTACAGATCGTCTGAAGCATGTTTAATGCAAGAATGCACAAGCAACAGGGTAATACGAGATGGAAGTTAAAATTCTATTACTTTGTTGCTCTTCATCCTGAGTGTATGCCTTCAAGCCGCAAACTTGACACACTGCATCCACCCATTTGTTCATATCCACTTCGTTCTCAGCAACCAAATAATAGATCCGCTTTGGCGTCTTCACGTTAAACATGTACTGATACTTCTGTTTACGATTTTCGAATCGAAGACCTGCGTCCACCTGTGACAAAGTACTGATAAGCGTCCGTAGCTCGTGAGAACAGACTTTATAAAGATAATGCGACAAGCACCTGTTCGCACTGGTCCAGATCGATACGGCCCTTGAGTTTACGGCAGCGTCTGTCCGTGTAATACTCCAGAAAGTATTGACCAGGCAGCTCGCCGCTGTGACGAAGGGCAAACCATCGTTTTCTCCACCGCTATTAGAAAAACATATTAAAGATAAGACTATTTACCTTCACCTCTCAAACTTATAGCCGCGATACTCCTATCAATAAAATTCCGATAAACGACCGATAAACTTGCTACGTCGCTTATCGCGAGAATTATACTTTTCCTCGAAAGCACGAGTCCCAAAAATCTAATCGAAAGTAACGGGAAGAAAAGTCTTGCGTATAAATTCTCCCAGAATTAGGTTAGGTCGGGGTATCTGTCGTCGCCGAATTGGCTCTCGACTTTTCTCGAGCTCTCTATGGGAAATTAAGCGAACGTTCCGTAGCCCGCGATCGACTCCGTCCGTAGACAAAAAAGAAAAGGAGGTCTGGCGATGCCCAGGGGGAGACGTAAACAATGATCACGCTCCGTCTGGGAGCCTCGCAGACGAGAGATGCGAACGCGACGCGCACAATCCGTTTCGCGCTTGATACCGACCGCTCTCCAGAGCTTCGTGGGCGGCGATTTGATGAGCCAGCCTTCGTGGACGATCTCCTGGGACGTCTTGAGCACCTCCATCTCTTCCTCCACCCGGGGGACGACGGTCAGGATGGCGCGATCGCTCGCTCGCTCGTCAAGCGATATTATTCTCAGTGGCGCGGGGGCATCCTGGAAAACGCGCGCGAGGAGAACCACCGGGCACCTACGACGGAGACGACGACGCGCTCGTCGCCTATTTGTCTATTTTTGGCCCCGACGGCGCAACACGGATAGACCGAGAACGAACGACAATCCCTCACGTACGCACTACGCACACCGTCGACGACTGCCCTCCCCCCCCCCTCTCCTTTCTCGAGCTTGCTCGCGCGCGCACGCGCGACGGTAACCGACTACCGACACGCGGAGAAACGGAGTCAACGGTGACTGACACGGAGCGGCCCGCGACGGGACACTGCGCCCTGCGGATCTCGCGGACCTCGGATCTCGACGCGGCGCACAAAGACGTACGCGCGCGCGAACGCCGACGGGACGGGACGGGACCGGGGAGTCCGGGGACTCCTGTGTTCTCCGTCTCGCTTTGTTCCGCGTTTACCACCACCCGGCCGTCGCGGCCACGCGTGCCAAGGCTCGCGCGAGTGACATGACACACGACACGGCGCCCAGCGCCCACTCCGGCAGGGAGTCAGGGAGTCCGGGGCCCGTCCGCGATGACAGCGCAGTGACGTACGAGCCCCCGCGGTCGCCCGAATCCACGGATTAGGCGTTGCCTCCGCGTGCCTTCGATATCTCGCGACATCTCTCTCCCTCCGCTCGCCGAGAGAGAGAGAAGGAGAAATTACATCGCGCGGTCAATCGAGGTTAAGAACTCAACGAGGGTGCAAAAACGGCGTTCGTGATGCTTTAGGAATGAATCGGCGCCCCCCGCCTCCGCCCCGCTTTCTCGCGGGGGGCATGGCACTGTCTCCTCGATATATTCGAGAAATTTCTAATGACGCGCTGCCGATGTTTTGTCATTGAGAGAAAATGCAGAGCATTCACCCGCACGCTCCTTCGTTTTTCCGTCTCAAAGATTAATATCGACAATACTGTGGCTGGCATAAGGATGACTTCGATCGAGCCTAATTTAATCGACGATCGATTCAATCGGCAGAGTCGCTCGAAGAAAAATGTTCAATTGTAGCTCCGTTATCCCTAATTTTTTCTACGTATGAAATAATTAAATGGCAAAATAATATCATCTCCGTTAATAAAATATTAGTGTAAGGCATCTGTTGATAAGTTAATCGCCGATTTAATCGGAGCTTGGTCAAGGAAAAGCCGCTCTAAACAACGCCGTGCTCCGATTACTCCGAGCGAGAAGGAAAAAGCGAATCGACGAGATAATTTATAAATTTCACGGTATTTAGACAAGTGCCTCGGAGCGGCGAGTTCCGTTTTATCGACTCCTTTTTTCTCTCCCGCAGGTATACATATGCCGCTCGCGAACGCCGGAGCGCAACGGCGCGGATTAGCGACGACGCGCTCGCGGAAGGGCAATGCCGCGCGCATGGCGCGCATAATGCGGGGAATAGCCAGTTAATTTGCAATTCAATGGGCCGACGCCGTAGACCGGCGTAGGCCGATCGATATTCGAATCCGGTTCTCGTCTATCGCTCCCGTTAATCCCGCGAATCTAGCGCGGAGAGCGCGATGAGAACGGACAACGAGCTTATCCGTTTACGATCGTCCCGTCCGCTGGCCGGGGGGGAAATCGCCCCGTAAAAATTCAGAAAGGACTCCACTGGACGCTAAATCTCTTCCTGTCGACGTGTCCGTCGCGGACGCGCGATTTTTCTCGCATCGCGAATGATTGCTGCAGTATAAACGGGAGACGTAAAAGATTTCACGACTCGCCTGGGGCCCGAATGAAACCCCTTGCGCTAAAACGCGAGAGGGATATTATAACGTCTTGCGCGTGCAGGATAGATAGGAAGGAGACGGCGAAAGGAGATCAGTTTGTATTATATGTACTCTGCGTTATACGCTTCTTTATTTTACACGTTTTATATACAGAAAAGAGGATACATAAAAAAATACATGAAAAGAAACGCTAAAAAAAAAACGGTAAAAGGGGAGGAGGGGGGGAAGGAAGAAAAACGCAGAGATCCAGCGACAAAAATATACAGCGAAGCAAAATCCAGTCCGCGTGGAGGTGATAAGTATCTTAGCCATTAAATCAACGTCGCTCCAATAAGCGAGGGTCAGATCCCCGGCGCGCGGCGTCCGTCGCTTTCCTTCGGGAGTGAGAAACGAAGACCGGGATACAATCATCCGTTGCTCAAAAACGCTCGTCCTCCCTCGTCTCGATTCCCCCTGGCGTGGAAAACCGCCTCTCTCTCTCGCGAGAAGAAAAACTATTAAAAATCACTATATCGCGTGGGCTCAAAACGACTCGATAAAAATCGCCCCGATTTAATTCGCTCGGGTCCTTCAGGTCTTTCGGGTTGAACGCTCCCGATTTCGAGGAATAACGCAATTTTTCTTCTCCTTTTTTTCGTCAAATTTCTATAAAGAGCCTCTCTCCTCTCTCTCTCTCTCTTTTTCTCTCACCGTCGCTTTGCAACTCGTACTAAAAATTCTAGTCTATCGTACATATTTTTTACATTGAGCGCATCGTCGGAGACGTCGACGTTCGCCGCTCTCCGCGATAGGTGTTTCGCGTGCAACAGCATATATCTCCAGATGGCAAAACGTCCCGTCGTATTTACGAAATTATTTGCGCAAATAACGTATAAAATGTTGTGTGAGTGTTCCCAAACGCTCAGCAACGATATTGAACTTGTTTCAACAACGGTGTATACTTTAATGATCGTTACGTTGCTGCAGCAACGGTTTACGCCCGGCGCGCGGCGGCTCCATCGCTATATGTAGTTTATACATATTGATGGAAACGATTTACACATTATTGGTTTGCAGGAACAATACACACACATGCTTGCTGCGAGAGCGCCATAAATATGAATCCCCAGACACGAAGCTGGCGATTCATGTTTATCGCAATGTTTTTGCGGCGACAATGTGCAAAATTGCCTTCGCGCAACGATCTGCATGATTTTGCACACTCACGTTTTGCTATCCGGGATATCCGTCGCACGTGTCGTTCGCACGCGTGAGACGCGCGTGCACGTCCCCGAGGGACTCTGAACTTCCTCCCTTTCTATACGGCGTCGTTATCGGCGCGGCGCGGCGCGCGAGGAGTTAAAACGTGGTGAAAAAAAAAACGACGGGAAAAACCCGAGAGCGATCGCGTCTCGGACTTCGGATCCTACTCGCGGAGAATATATACGTATCGCTTCCGGTTATCGAGATATCGTTTATATGCGCGCGAGCGTCGCGTATTTATATATAGTTTACGCTAGATTTACAGGTCCCTTGCGCGATCGTAAAAAAGCGATCGTCTTTAGCAGAACGGCAGGACGCATCCTTCGGCGATTATACACGCGCGGGATAAGATTATCGGAGAGTATCTCAGCGTCCTTGGCAAAGTGTGTCAATTGGATTCATTCTTTATTCGGTATTTATTAATTATTATCTATGTCTCTAAGCGCTGGCGGCGGTTAATTGTTGGAGATCCACGGTTTTACAAAGTATACTTCTTTCTCTCTCTCTCTCTCTCTCTCTCTCTCTCTCTCTCTCTCTCTCTCGCTCTTTCTCTCTCTCACTCATTCTCTCTTATTCTCTCTGATAAAAATGATCATCGCGATCACACGTGAAAAAGGCGTGTCTGAAAACGCACAGGTACAAACACATGCGGTGCCTCCGAATGACGATTACGCAAGACTTTATTTCGTCAGATTCTCTCGCGTTTTGCGTTAACGGTATATAATGCATTTATGTATAAATATATACAACGTATGTATGTGTCAGTGTATGTATATATGTATGTGTGTGCGTGTGTAAAACGCATCGCGATACCTTTCCCATCTCTCTTACGTTGCTACCCTCTGCAATTAGAGCGTCAAATTGCCAGCTACGTGAAAAAAAAGGTAAGGGAGAAACAAGGACGAAGGGGGACCAGCAACACACACATACATGGCGAAGAACGAGCGGAACTAGGATCACTCGTCGCGAACTTTGGTCCCAGCTCGTGGTTGTCGGCGAAGGGATTTCTTGCCTGTGAAAAATGCCTAGAAGGAAAACCTCTCTCTCGTGGGACCCCCCTCAAAATCAAAATGAAGGAGGAAGCGCGAGCGGGACCAAAGCGCGCGCGAGTAAACGGAGCTGTCGAGTCTAAACGGAAATCGAATGGAAATTTGTTATCTTCCTTACAAGCTACCTTTAGCTTTAATTGAAGTCACAATCTTTGCGATAATTAACTACTACCTTTCTTAACGATTTCGTGACGACACGAATTGAAAAGATATCGTCGCACATTTATACCGAATTTATATCGGGGGTCAACAAACTTGGAACTCCAACGGGCGTCATTGTAATTAAATTGGGCATCAATCAATCGGAGACTACGACGACGAATCCGTTCTCGTTACATATAGCATATGATGAAAAAAAAAACTATAGTCTCCTCTAGAGTGTCAAACGCCAGCGGAAGAAATCCAAATAGCAAGTCCGCACGTGGGTCTTTCCGGGTTCTAGAGTTCTAAAAATGCGGGATGTAAAAACGACGTGAAGGGTGTGCTGTAAAAAAGAAAGCGAGGGCGGGGGAAAGCGAGGGGCCCATCCTTCTCTTCTTTGCGCATCGAGTCGTCGCACACTCTACGAAAGCCGGCGGAAAAATAAAAATGGAATGTATTTTCGAAACTCTTTCTTTTAATAATCATATAACAATACTCGTTATATTCACGATCAACATACATTACTCTTATCTATACGTTGCAAATGTTACATAAAAAAGATATCCGTTCTGCGTTTTCTAAAATTATAAAAACGACGGTAGCAAAAGTTTCGGAACCTGGCGGGGCGGTGGAACGTCGTCGCGTTCCCGTTATTTTTTTTTTCTTTCCTTCTGTCTTGTATTAACGCTAAAAACGATAGGTAAAAAAAGGACAACGGCGGGAGGTGGGGGGGGGGGAGATATAAGTGTAACGTAACTAAAGTTTTTTCCTAAGTCACTCTGCGGTTTTTTCTCTCTCTCTCTCTCTCTCTTTCTCTCTCGATCGATCTCAGTACACGTGTCTAGGAGTCGTTCCGCGAGAACGGCCGAAATCCCGTTAGGGGCAAAAGGAAGGAACACACGCATATCATCACGTCATTGTGCAATCTCTTATCACGAACGGCGAAACGCACTATCGGCGCGAGGACGAGAGTGCGGCGCAACGAAACGAGGAAGAAAGAGGGAGAGGAGCCGAGGAGAGATCCTCCCTCTCTTTCGCTCTATATATATATTATATATTCCTTTTGATGGTCGGGAGGGACGGGGGAGAAACGTTACATTATGCGTCTCATTAATCTTTAATTAGATCATTAATTCACTATTTACGAAAAGTCATAATAAAAAGTAGTACTCTATACTCGGTATTTCAATAATATCGTAATAATAATTATATATATATATATATATGTATATTCCAATAGCTTTATCTATAGTTATCGTCTATAAATCAAATAATTAATTAATTAATTCATAATGTATCGTCGCGCGCGCGTGTATGTATACAGATCGCAACCTATTCTCTCGAATACGGTTCATAAATATAAAAAAGAAAAAATTGTATGTAATATTCATATATATATATATATAGCGTTGCATGTAGCATTCATCTCTCTTTCTCGTTCGCTCGCTCTCTCGCACTCTCTCGCTTATAATAGTAAATCTCGTTACGAATGCCTCGTGCACCAACGAATCCCTCTCTCGTGGCATCGCTCCCCCTTTCTCCCCCTTTCTCTCTCCCTCCTCGTATCTCCGATATTAAATGTGCAACCATCCGAGAAGAGAAAGAGAGAACAATGCCCGCGCGTCTGCAGTTGTAAGCACCGTTGGTTGGTATTGTCGATCGACCGCGTCTCGAACGAGCCCTATACAAAGGGCTCGATTTTCGCAGCTTCTCGCCCACCCTCGTTCGCGACTTTTGCGACGGCGAGAACGGAAGTTGACGACGAATGGCTACGAACGTCGTCTCCGAAGGGAAGAGCTCTTGCCCGATCGCGTTTTCTTTGTATAAAATTTCACCTCTTCTTATTCCACGATTCCTAATTGATTAATCGGACGCGAGAGTTGGCACGCGCGGCGTTCGAACTGTCTGTAATACTATTCAAGAGTGTCTCGCTACCGCGAAGGTGCGCGCACCACTTTCAGATTTACAACACTGCCCTAAAAACACAGCCATACTAAGCCAAATACTTTTTTGGGGGTTTCGTCATTTACACGATTACCTCATTCCTTCACTACTGAAATCGTTCATTTAAACATCTACACTCGATTACCGTCGTCTCCGTGCGTCTTTCCCTAACAATTCTCGCTCGTTTCTCACCGATTGTTCGATTAAAAAAAAAAAAAAAACAAGGAAAAAACAAAAAAAGGATTAAAAAAGGTGAGAAGGAAAGGAAAGGAAAAACCGCGTACATGGTCGCCCGCGATCCTGTTCGATCTTCCAAAGCCTTTAGCATCCGGGAATGAAAAGCGAATCCGAATTGGGATGGAAAGAAAGGGCTCTCCCTTTTCGGAGTAGACGGAGAAGCGAGAAACCGTCATGCGAAGCGACGCGACGCGCGTTCTTCCTCCGCGAAACGTAATCTACGAGGAGCGTTCGATAAGTAACGCAACACATTTACTCATTCAAGGTTCGTTTTATTGCAGCTTTAAACGCATCATACTTTTTCCCAATTCTCTTTGGCTACGAAAACCTACTTTTCAACACGGTCTTCATTCAATTCTATGGCCTTACGCTACCTAGATGCGAAGAAAACCTGTAGGGGATTCTGCATGTGTCGAGATACGCAGAAGGGCATATTAGAATTTTTAAACAATGGCCACAGGGCACAAGGTATGCTTGAAGTTCAATAATGTCCGGGGCTACCCCCCGTTCCCCTACGTCCTTGCGATGCCACCCTATCTCTCAGCTTTCACTTTCTTACTTCGGCTATGACTTCCTTGTTACTGCCATATCTCTTCCCGCAGATTGCATCTTTCAGAAGACTAAGGAGATAAAAGTTAGAAGGTGCAAGATAGAAATGAGGTTCCTCTGGGTGAGGAACGACATTCCGTCTTACAGATCCCGAACACCTCCTGACCCTCTCATCTCTTTGGTCCCCTGAAAGACGCAATACGCGATAGCGTGCAATAACAAAAAAGTCATAGCTAAAAGTAAGAAAGTGATTGAGAGACCGGCAAAGTGGTACCACAAGGGCTCCGCATACAGGCTGTCACATCTTGTGGCGTAAAACCATAGAATCGAATGGAGATTATTTAAACCTGCAATAAAACAAACCTTGAAGTGAGAAAAATATATGTTGCATTACTCATTGAACCCTTCATAGAAGGAATGTGTCTCGAATACCAAGTTTCCTTTTCTTTCTTATCTCTCGTCTCTTTATCTCAATCGAGACTCGTCACGTTGCTCGGGAGGGAGGGGGCGCGAAAACGAAGTCTGGGTTCGCGATCCGCGACGTCGACGTTCGCCGGAAGTGCGGGCGAACGGAGGGAACGGCGAACGTCGACGGTAAGGAGTTTCGGAGGACTCCGATTGCACTCGTAACGATCCGCCCGAAAAGAATCGGTGCACCCGATCAAGGTCGACCGCTGATCTTGATCGAGTTCCGTCAAGTTGGCTCGCTCTCTCTCTCTCTTTCTCTCTCTATCTCTAACTCTTCTCCCTACGTTCTTTTCTTTCTTTTCCTCTACGCACCGTTAATCCCGCGAGAGTGACTTAACGAGGAACACGATCAAAGCGCGTGCCGCTGAGAGTTCAAACGAGAATTCGTAGCGCATCGGTGTGCTGTGAATGAACGTACGTCTTGAGCGAAGACGTGTACATATGCCGGCGTTACGTGTGTATGCATACGTTTCTCGGTGTAGCCAGTCAAGGAGTTATCCGATAGTGTCGCTTGATAATTAGCTCGCGAGCCTAGGAGTCCCGATGATCGCGAGAATCGTCCTCGCGATCGCTCTTTTCCTTTTTTTTTACGTCAGCCTTGCTTTCACACTACGGGTGTGTATGTGTGTATATGTACGTGTATTAGTTTTAATCTTCCCTTCCTTCCGATTTACGTTTCTATCTCAATCGTCAGTTGACTTAATTGTACACGATATAGCTATATTATACAAAGTATGCACTTCAAAAATATCCGACGCCACGGACCTTTTGAACCACAACATGCTCACGCACTCCCACGTTATTACTAAGTCGTTTTAAATAGGTGGCGAAGAAAAAGGTGGGGGAGGGAGGCGGATCGGGGTGGCCGAGCGAAGGGCGAAGGCGGGGGCGAGGGGAGGGAAAGGAGGAGGAGGAGGAGGAACTTACACTTAGAGCTTTACTATGATACAACACTGGCAATAGTCATGTAATGTGGTTCGGTGTGTGTTTTGTACGCGGGCCAATCTGTAAACCCGTGTGTAGTAATAACGCGCGTGAACTCGTCTCTCTTTCGTTTGTTTGCAAATATTACAATAGATTTATGCATGAATTGATCATAGTAATAGATTAATGTTGATAATAATAATAATAATATATTATAATATATATAATAATATTAATAATAATTAATCAATAATGGGCAGGTAAATTAATAATCATCGATAATAATAGTCTAGTATTTACAGAGCTTTCACGCGAGGGCCCGGTACTCGAATACGCACTCTCGTTAGTTACATTTTGATTGAACTGTACACACGCAGTGGACCCTCAACCGGAGAAAACTACGTCACCTCTCTTCCTTCGTCAAAATTAACACGTTTTTTTTTTATATATAAACCTTCCCGCGCGCACTAGCAGCCTGTTGTGAATTTCTATTTTTTGGTTACGACAACGTTAACTCGTCACATGAGGCCGATTCTCTCGACAAGACACTCGGTTGAACAGGCATCCTGTCGAAAGTATCGCCGTTTTTTTTTTCAAGTTCGACTTTTCCACAGACGACTCGCGGCATTCGAAAATGTGCGGAGTCACTCACGATAAATCCATAAAATTTCGTGGTTTAAGTTACAACCTTCGGTGTGGCGCTTAGGAATTATCCTCTTAGTAACAAATTTTTTCCTTAAACGAACATATTACTTAACGTACGACCTAAATTATATTTTTTTTCCCCGTACATACAACATTCTAATGGATTCTCCCTATCTATGTGTTATCGTTTATCTTTCATACAAGTCTTTATCATATACTTTGTATTTTTCGTTACGTTAATAATAGTAGCGGTATATAATTGCGTACATTTACGCAAATACTAATTACGACCTAATAGTATTTGAACTATTAATTATTAATTAACGTTAAGTATACACAACATACATATATGTATATATATATATATATATATAATGTGTGTGTATATATATATATATATTTGTACGATTTCACTCACCCTGCACGAGTAGCAGCGAGGAAGAGTGGTAGAGTCGAGGGGGCTCTGGAGGATACGAGGGGAGAATACGTAATAATAGTCTCTCGATAGTTTCGCTTTAGCTTTTCGTTCCTCCTCATCCTACCGATTTGCGGTACTTTCTTCTCGACCAAGGACGAAAACAATTTTGAGTCTATTTGAGCCAGGCCGAGTAGAATTGAAAAGCACCAAACGTCGCGTTAATCTTTCCCTCTTGTCTTTCGACGTATCGCATAATGTAGAAAATCGAAAGAGAAGATATACGGCGTGCGCGCGTGCGCGTGGGCGCGCGAACCGAGCGTCTCGGTCGCATCATTGAGGATCGCGTAATCAGAAACTATCCTGCGGGCCTAAGGGAGTTCAAACCCTCAGGCATGTCAGGCTCAATCAGGCTCGACGAAACTTGATGGAACGTGCTGCTTGTCAGGCTTTCACTTTAAGCTGCGCGAGCGCGAATTTCTCAAGATAAATTATCTAATGGTCTCATAATTTCGCGAACGTTTCGTATTATTTAAATTCACGCGACGCAGACGGTCGCAGCCGTCCGAGCGCCGCCGTCGTCGTCTCCGTTAATGGAAACACTTACATAACCATCGACCGATGTGATCGTCCGTAACAGTCACTACAACCCCTCGACGAATTTGGAGAGTTGGTCCTGCGGCGTCATTGGCGTCACCTCGTTGGCGTCTGCGCCGCCATTCGTGGGCGCCGGCGCCGGCGAGGGATGATGAGGCATAGCGGCGGGATGGCCGGTGGGCGCACCTGGACCGCCACCCAGCTGCGAGAGCATCATCTCGCTAGGACCGCCGCCGAGCTCGTGGGCCGGCGAATGCGTCGGCGTGCCGTGAGGCGGATGGTGATGCGGCGATGGTACCGGACCCGATCGCGGCGACGGTACCGGCTGATTACGCGGGGAAGGGACAGGTCGTGGCGAGGGGTTGGGCTGTGGAGATCGGATGGGCGGTGGCGAACGGACTGACTGCATCAATTGTTGCTGTACGGAGATCCCCGGCGGACCCATGACGCCTTGCGGCGAGGGCACGGGCGGTGGAGTAGGTTTTAGACCTGCCTGACCGTAGCCTTGTTCGTTGAAACCTCCGTAACCTAGGGAGTTGGGCAAGTGTTGGTCTCGAGATACCGCTCTACGTATTATAGCCCCACTGCTTTCTAAGTAATTACGATAGTTCATGTAATTACCAAGAAGAGATGGTCGTATAGGTCGTTGTTGACCATAGGGTGGCGCTGGCGGCTGAGTAAACGGCTGCTGCTGCTGCTGCTGCTGCTGTTGCTGCTGCTGCTGTTGTTGTTGCTGTTGTTGCTGCTGGGCCACCTGCTGTTGCCTCTGTTGCATCTGCTGCACCAGCATCTGTTGCTTGTACCATGTTGCTTGCGACTGCTGCTGCTGCACTGGCTGCTGTTGTTGCGCCTGCTGCGTCAGCATCTGTATCTGCAGTCTACCCTGCTGCTGCTGCTGTTGCTGCTGCGGCTGTTGCTGCTGCTGCTGCTGCTGCGGCTGCTGCTGTTGGGACATCATATGCTGCAAACCAGGTTGCTGTTGTTGTTGGGGTTGATTAGGACCCAATGGGCCGACTCCCCCACCATGCTGACCAGGTTGTTGCTGATGAACAAGCGCAGTCTATTTATTAAGAAGATCAGAGTAGTGAAATCTGTGTAATTATATGGATACATTATATATATTTTTCAAGTGTTAACCAACTCACTCGTTGCTTGATAAAGGCGGCCATCAACGGTGGATTGCTCTTGAGTATTTGAAGTATTTGGTTCTGTTGGTCGGGCGTATGTGGGCTCCTGAGAGTTTGCATCAACTGTTGAAGAGCATGCTTCTGCATATTGCTTGCCTGCGGACCGACCTGTCCAACCGGTCCAATCACGCCTGGTTGCCTCGGCATTTGCGCACTCATTGCCATCGGTTGAGGCTGATGCTGCTGCTGTTGCTGCTGTTGCATCAGCTGTTGCGGTGTCTGCTGCCGCGCCAAGTTGGGATTTTGTTGCATCACCGCATTCGACTGATACCTGCTAAGAGAAGAAGAAACACGCGCAGGACTAAAAAAACGCGTTCTTCCTCTACTATAATTCGTTAGTCAGTAAGGTATTGGTAAGAAGAGTCATATAAACATAAGGAAAATATATAAGAAAAACCGTGTAGATTTAATAGATACCTTGCAGCTGTCCACTGATCCATCGGAATGAGATGCGTGCCACTGGGATTCGGCATCTGGACCGGCAACGGCCGCTGCATTTGTGGCGGCGGCATTACTCCGCCCGATTGGCCGCCCACACCGACACCCACGCCAACACCACCGCCAGGCGTCACCTTGCCGTAACTGACATGCGGTGCTTGTTGCCTCGCTGCTTCCTCTTGCACCTGCTTCACCACCTGTAGGACATGAGCGGGAGGCGGCTGCGTCCCGGGTTTCAATCCAATACCTTGTTGATGCGGTGTCGGCAAATTCGATGTGCTGACACCAGGTTTCATAGCGGCTCCAGGTGTCATGGCAACGTTCGAGGTCTGTTGCCCAGCCTGCATTGCGGCTACAGGTCCGGTGGGCCTCGTATTCATCACAGCCATTCGCCTCCTACACGAGTAAACGCGAATATTGTCAATACATACACACATACATCTAATACATACACAAAAAGTCGATGATTCTACTAACCTGAGCAGTTGCGCCTGTTGTAATCGTTGCTGCAATTGCTGCTGCTTTATCTTGTGCTTGATGTTGGAACAGAATGGAACGAGACACTTGGTCTCTTGGCAGTGTTTCGCATGATAACAACACAGCGCAATCAGCTGTTTGCATATAGGACAACCGCCATTGGTCTTTCTCTTGCAATTCTTTGTATGCATCACCACTCGCTTCATCTTCTGGCAACTCGGTAGACGACAGTTAGCATCTCTGCACTGGCAGGCATGCACTAATGATTGAATGCATCTCTGTATCGATAATTTCCTGGCCTCCTACGTTGCAGAAACAAAAAAGATACGAGCACATTATAGGTTTATCGTAATTACAATACATAGATATTTTTAGAATAAGCTGACAAGTTACCTGTGGATTTGTTTGTTTCGCATCCGCAGGCGAAGAGCCATCATCCAAATCAAAGCCAAGTTTCTCCATCGGATGCGGATGACCGTCCTTATCTTTACAACTTACACATAAATCGAAATCCTGTAATATAAAGTCGGAATTACAGTAAGCACGAAAGTTATGAAAAGTAGTAAGAGTATTTTTCTCCAAAGCAATCTAATACGTACGTCACAAACTGTACAATGGTATCTGGTCTCCACATGACTCTTGCAGTTATTGCAAGTGTAAACAAACTTGTCTTGGCCTTGATTATGTAATTCGTACAGCATAGACATGGAACTGAACTTCGCTCTTCGAAGAGATGAGAACTCGTAATGCCTCTCTCTTGCCATTGTGAGAAATGCGTCACGGCCGTCCATCAGATCACAATTGATGACGGGATCGGGATCTTGGATAGGCTGAAAATTTAGATAAGAATTAATCTACGCATTAATAATACGTAGATACGAATTAATAATCGCATAAACCAAGCTTCTGGGGAGGAAAAAGATCTGTAAAATATAAAAAAAAACTTACTCCCAAACTGGCTGCACTTTGAGCGTGGTGCAACCTAATGACGAAAAACACCTCCTTGTGTTTTTCCATGGTGGCAAAGATTTTTGCGGAAAGATCATTGCCGGTCTGAGGAGTGTTCGATTTCTTGCTGTTTTTCCTTTGATTCGCTTTAGATTTGTTGGATTTCTTGGCCTTCTTCTGACCCTTCTTCTTACCGTCTGGAGTTTCCGCGTCTTCAGACAGCGAAAATATCTGAGAAGATACAAAGCCGACATAAATATATTAGACGAGAAAGACGGTTATTGCGTGCAAATAGAGACATTTATTTTCTATAACTTACCGCGTTTGCCGCTGCAGCAGCTGCTTCCGCCGCTTCAGCTTGTTTACGTTTCTCTTCTTCTTCTTGATCTAATTCTTTAATACTTTCTTCCAATACGTTCGGCCAAAAGTCGCCCTCAAAATATGGCAAGTCCGCCGCGGACGAAAGCCTGTCTTCCATGGCTTGTTTTAAAATGTCCTGTAAACAAAAATTTCATTTGTATTTCAGTTTCAAAGTAAAAAAATGCATGCGCAAAAAGTGAATGTAAAAAAAAAATGTCGTCTGCAAATCCTATGTTCAGTGCTATAAATGTAACAAGAACACTGGCTTTACCGCAGACATTAATTTAAGTCTCGTTTGACACCGATACGATATCGCGACACGTAACGGAAACACAAGAGACTACTTTAAAAATCAACGAAATGTATTTTTCTGCTAACCTTATAGTCGAGCACGATTCTTTCGACCATTCCTTTATCCAACATCTTCTTGTACCACTCCTGCAACCTCTTAGGCTTTGGTATTTTTTGTTCTGCGGGATGGCAGTGGAAGATATAATCGTCCCCTTCGGAAGGTGGACAAGCCCATATGTGAGCCATTGTATACCTGTAATTTCACATTTTCTTTGTTTCGTATTTTTTTTTTAATATACACAAAATTCATACCTTAATATATATTATCATGTGTGCGCTACATAACATCCAATGTAATTTTTTTTTGTTTAGCAATAAACTTACCCGAGTTGTTTCGCATAATCGAGATATCCAAGAAGAATCTCGTGATACACAGCCGTTCGAAATTGTCTAGGCCGGAAGAAGTGGACAGAGTCCAGATATGCGATGTAAACCCGTCTGGTGTTCGGCGGCGTGCATTCGCTTCCGTACTCCTGTACGTGCATACCGAAAAAACAGACGTCGGTGCCATCAACCTCCTCGAACGCAAATAAAGCTTTCGCGCGGTACGGGAATTCGCCGGGCATGTCACCATTCTCGACGAATCTGCTCCGCATACCGGGTTTGACCTCGACCACTTTGTCGCTAGAAGCGACCACTCTGATCGCAACCTCACCGGCGCCCGCTTCCTTTTTCTTCAGGAAATTGTTCACGCGCGTCTCGATATACGTGCCGAGTTTCGTTACGGGCAATCGTTTGGCATTGAACTTATTTTCTTTGCGTTTCTGTCCCTTCTTCTTTAAGCAATTATCACAGGTAAACCTGTCAAAGGAAAAGTAACTTCTAAGTACACGAGTTTTTTCGCAGTTTCTTGGTAGAATAAAAGATAATTATTTACCCTAATGGCCAGATTGCTTCCATATGGAGTACACAAATTTGATGTACCCTCCTACCACAGTCAGTACAGGTTACAAAAGGTTCCAATTCTAAGTGATCATTCTTCATTTCCTGGAACTGTTCTTTTTTGATGGCACTACGAGGAACAGAGACGTCTTATAAATCATACCGGATTGTTAACAAGATTACGCGCGTTATTTGATATCACTTACGTTTGAGGCTGCGTTGGATCGTCTCCCAACGTCACTGTGTCACCAGGAATGTCGTTGAAACATTTCTGACAGAAGGTGTATCTGTCGGAAAGAAGACCAATTCCCTTTAGACCGCTATTATATTGGCGCCGTGTGTTTTATTATGTAAATTCGATGTACGACGCCCAATTTTATTCCAAATGCGTGTCCAAGTCTCGGCGTATCGATTTCCGTCAATTTCCGGCAAGTGTTTTTTTTTTATATATATACATTCAATTTTTTCGTAATTACACGTGCATGCAATGGCCAATTGTTTCGGATCCGATTTTGGTTTCAAAAGATTGTGGAAAGACATCGTTTGGATTTTTTTTTTTTTCAATTAGAGTTTTCCAAGTATCAAGTTTTTCGCAGTAGTAGAGTCGAAAAGAAGCAAGGTCGCAGGCAACACAAGAAGTAAGCGGCAAACAAGGATTTGTGTATGCGTGCGCAACCCATGGGCGAAGATAACATACAAAGAAGAGAACAGTGCCAATGTTAAAAAAATATCAATTTATACGTCATTTTCTAAATTCTAATCGCATATACCGAAAGGCTATGTAAGGCCATTTATATCCGTCGATCAATAAGCTTTTCTTACAAACGCTTTAACTTTCCCCACGGTCTACTTTAAGGCTACATTTTCTACTTTTAATAAGATACATATCCCTTAAGTATATGCGCAACTAATAAAGAAACTTTAAGTGCGTGAGTTTAATACGAGAGAAAATTCGTACATGTAGCTTCGAAAAAGTGTAGCTCAGGGGACTGACCTGCTTTTGCAAACATTGTCAAAAGCAAGTTAATTATCCTGTCAATTTAATTTAGCGTATTCAGCGACAGAACACTTTTATATTAAAAAGGCCCATGCAAGATGAATACGCGAAGATCACCGTTTTTCAAATGCCCTATAGTATAGAACATTACTTCAAGTGTATATAAGTTGTTGCGACATTTTGTTACAAATATTACAGATGTGTCGCTATTGTGCCTTCTGATTACAAAAATTGCTCAAACTAAATGTAACATAATACTTAAAATGTCATTTCTCACGTACTTAATGCAGATTGAGAAAAGTATAGTGGATTAAGCAAACTTCGACAATTTGAAGTGAGAATATATCTATGTGTAAAAATATATTAATATATTAATATTTTGATATTCAGCATTAAAATATCTAATATATTTAACATTAACATTTTAAGCATTAGTATTTTCAAATAACGTATTCTCTCACGTCAGTTAAGTTCCATGCATCATAATTCAATATGAATTGAATGTACTGTGTATACTGACCTGTTCTGATACGAGTAATACTTTGCATCCCTGGGTATCGTGCACAGCTGCTTGCCGTAGCAACAGAGCACCTGCGGATTGAAGGTGTATTTTCTGCCGCAACAATACCCAAGGTTCTGCATCACGGGGTCTATCTCTTGCTCGAAAACTTCCGAGAGCTGTTAAAAAAAAAAAAAAAAGAGTTAATTATATACAAACACGTAAAGTATGTTTGCGATAATGTCAGATAAATATTACCTTGGTGCAGTATCTGTAGACTCGTGAAGTCTTGCGGTTATAGAGCCAGGCATTGTCAAACATCATCCATACATCGTCGACGTACTCCCACGGATCGCTGTACTTCTCCGTGTCCAGTTTTTTCTTGATCGTCGACAGATCCATCGGTTTCTTCACGATGGTTGGATAGTCCGGTATACCCAACGCTTGCGGATCCACCGGTTGCCGAAACGGTATAGACTCGGGATCTTGTCTATATAGTTTCTCCAATGTCGGCATAAGTGCCTGTCTAAGATCATCGGGCTTAAACAGGCACTTCTTCTTGTCAGTGGATCCACTTGGTTGAATAGGTTCCAATACCAAGGGCTTGATATCGGAAGCGGTCATGCTCTCTTCTTTAATACCGGGAGTCATGCTCTCTTCTTTAATGCCGGGTTCTTCCTTCACGGTCGCCTCGTTTGAGCCCTCTTCCATTGGTTCGGTCTTTGGCTCGGTCTTGATATTAATCTCATTGTTCACGCTCTTACCGTCCATTCTGTGATTTTGTGACTCATCTGATGGCTCTTGTTTTATCTCCATCTTTATTTCCTCTTTAATGGAATCCAACTTGCCCTTGTTATTATTCATCGGCGGGCTGGGTGAATTGTCACGATCCAGCGCTGCCGTGATGGCAGCCATCTGCGAGGACATGGACGTGCTGCGTGGAGTGTTCAACGCTGCCCGTTCCTGCGAGGTCATACCCTTACCAAGACTCGCAAGGCCAGCAGGGGACGGTGTCGGGCCCGAATGAGGCGGCGTCTGATTTGATGCGGAAGAGACAGTTTGATTTGGTGTCATTAGCGACGGTACAAGCGGCGTGTTCGGCGTGGAAGTGGTTGACTGAGGCCCGTTCGTCGTACCCGTAGTTGTCGCAGATACACCACCCGTTGGGCTTGGCCCGCTGGACACGGGCGGTGGTATCGTCTGCGGTGTCGATGTCGCAATGCCATTGTCATTAGGCGTGGAAGCTGACAACGGTCGAGTTGGGAATTGCTGATTCGATTGCTGTTGTGGCTGCTGCTGCGCGCTTGGTTGTTGCATGCCGCTAAACGGTGATGGTGCTTGCGGAATCGACGTTACCGGAGTACCGACCTGGCTCGGAGTACTCGTCGGTTGTGACTGTTGCTGACTTTGCTGCTGCTGCTGCTGTTGCTGTTGCTGTTGCTGCTGCTGTTGTTGTTGTTGTTGTGCTGCTTGAGCCTGGACCTGCGCCAATCTAACTTTCATGAGGTCATCCCTGAACTGATGTTGGTTTTGAATAGGAGAACTGTTGGGTAAACCAACAGCCGTGCCATTGGACGTCGGAAATTGACTAGTCGTTGCATTGTTAGACGCAGTAGTGGTTGTGAGATTAGCCTGGGACATTTGGGGCTGTCCAAACGGGCTGAGTCCAGGATTAGGCACCATATTGGCATTGGATGTGGATTGCCCGTTCGGGCTAGGACCGGGAGGACCGACCAGGATTCCTTGTTGCTGTTGCTGCTGCTGTATTTGCTGCTGAGCTTGGACCTGCTGTTGCTGTTGCTGGGCTTGCTGTTGTTGTTGTTGGGCCTGCTGCTGTTGTGGGAACTGCATCCTATTGTGCTGCTGAATGGCCATCGCTGGTATTGTTCCGAGTTGACCCATACTTGGTGAGTGACTTCGTAAGGTAGGTGGTACTGTCCCAACAGGTTTCGACGCTCCTGGCATAACAGTACCTACATTCGGAGGCGCGCATGGCCTTAGTCCAGGACCAGATGTACCCGGCGGTTGCTGCTGCTGCTGTTGTTGTTGCGCTTGCAGTTGTTGCTGTTCCTTCCGTTTTTGTCGCTTTTCGTCTACGTCATTCGGTAAATCGCTCTTAGAATTTAGGTACATGTTAACTTAAAAAAAAAAGAAGAATATAAGAATATAAGAATATAAAAGAAAAAAAAAGAATATGACTCTGTTACTTGTAAAAAAGTTAATTGAACCGTGTATGACTATGTGACATGTATATATTTTGTGACGTTTTCCAACGAGAATAGACGATACAGAATAACACAATAAATTTCATTCTTGTTTATCGAATGTTAAATAAGGATCAAATGATTCACTGTATTCTTTCACTTAAAAAAAAAATTTAAAAAATAATAATGACAGATTTGGGAATTGACTACAAGACTGTGACTTTAATAAATCCTTCGATGTTGTTGAAATTACGTACCAAGTTCCTTTTGAATCTTGTAGATTTTCTCGGCCAGCAGATGATAATATTCTGACCGGGAGTTAGCCATTTCGTACATGTCACCTTCCACCTTCCTCGCGTACGCGACCAAGTTGTGCATTCTTTTATCGAGCATAGCTTGTGGATCGGGAGTCGGGAATATTGCTTGAACCCTGAGAAAATAAGCAAACACACATGCTGGAACACGAGTTTCAAATGAGTGCGCGCTATTATGTATAATAAAAGTCTCACTAACAATTTATGAACGAGATGGTTCCTGAGATCTGGAGTGACGGACAGATGCCACTCCTTTGTTCCTTGCACCGGTGTCGCTGTGACTTGACCGGGTTGAAGACCGCCTGGAAGCTGTAAATTCGCTAATCTATTTTCCGCACCTATCACACCAGGTTGTCCGGACTCGTTCAATCCGAACAATGTTTGCATATTAACGGACTGCTGTATATTGGCAGCGGCCGCTGCCGCGGCAGATGTAGGTCCGGTCGTTGGTACCGTCTGATTGCCGGCTACCCCGACCGTACTAGGATCGGAATTTAAAGGAAGAGATACGTTCGGAGCGACTACTTGTTGTCCGGCACCGACTACGGATTGTCCCGGTGCAGCTGAAACACATATGGGCGCCCATCGCTTGTTGCTTTTCGCGTAAAAATCTATACAAATCATATTTTATATTTTTAACAGAATAAAAAAATAATATAATAAAATATAGTTTTATACACACACATATATATATATAATTTTTGTAAGATGTTTTAGATTTGAAAAAAAAAATGCAAAACAATTAATAGATTTTTTATAATAAAATGTTGTGCAACTCACTCTGTGTTTGAGGTTGCGCTAATCTAACGTTCCCCAATGCCCCTGGAGGACCACCCGTCATGCCGGGAGCTGGCATTCTAACGCCTCTACCAACGCCTTGACCGGGTAAAAGCCCCGGTGTTGTTGTCGGACACTGAATTCCTAAAGCATCATAAGCCCTTCTCATTTCGGATGGGCTTGGATTTGGCTGATTATTTGGTTGAATTGCGGGTGCTAATAAAAATAATACATACATACAACATAAATATAAATCGCCGAAACATTAAGATGAAAGATATTCTTGCGCACAATTACCTTGCGCAGAATTTGTCCTGTTCTTATTTGCTTGTTTTATCGGCAAGCAAACCGGACAATCACTTCGATTACAATGCTTCCAATGACTGATGATCTGCCTTGACATGCTACAGTGAGGCACGGTGCAATTCTTTCCGGCTTGACAATTCGTCATGTGATTTAGAACATTTTTCATAGTTTTGCAGTCCGGCAAAGTACATTGTCTCATCTCGCCGTTTGCTTGGCTTTCGCGTCGTTGACATTTATGTGCATGCAAAAGTAGCACCAACTGTTGCTGAATGAGTCTACATTTCTCTGGATCAGGTGTCGATTTCGCGCCTAAACGCCCCAGATAAAGTTCACATTCAGCAAAGATGTTACACAAGTAACACGATTTACAATGGTATAAGATAAACTTACCCGTTGGAGTACCAGTACCAGCCATTTGTCCTTGCGTAGCTTGCTGCGGACCTGGCTGTCCTCCGGTCGGCGCACCCGATTGTGGTTGAGCCGGACTTGGTGCTGGTGGTTGCGCCTGTTGCGCTGCCGCTCCACCTTCCTGACCACCCACAACGTTCGTAGTGCCGATCGGACCAGCAGTACCGGTAAATCTGCTGGCGGCGGCTGCCGCTTGCATGGGGCTCATATTCGTTCCTACACCCTTTTGCTGCGGTTTGACGACACCTACGGGATTATTGGTGCATACAGTTACTCCTGCTCCTGGTCCAATATTTGGAGAACCTGTATTATAAATTTTGTTTTCACCGTTCTACATCTACATCTATTTATCACACTGTTTTTTTTTTTCGATATAAATATACAAAACAAAAGAGGATATATTTTATGTACCATAATTGTACGGATTCGACGCGCCTAATTGCCCCATAGTCGGTATATTTGCCATATTAGGAGGAGCTTGCATCCTCGGACCACCCTGGCCGGGACCGACGATGCCGACTTGATGCACCTGTTGGTGAGGACTCTGCCCTCTCGCTGGACCAACCATATGCGCCTGTTGTTGCTGCTGCATCGCTACAGCCCTCGTGTTCATCATCCCGGGACCGTTTTGCATCGGTGTAACCCCATGAGGAGCACCCGGATGATGTATCGCTTGAGTATTAGGGCCCATCATGGTTACCTTTAAAAGATTCTTGGTCAAATTCAACTACTTATCTTTTTATCGGAGAAAACATAGTTTACTGTAAGATTACGTTAATCAACGTACTGTATTTAAAGGTTGTTTGTTCAAACTGTTGGTTACTATCAAGCTTCCGCCGGCCATTCCTCCCATGTTGTTCCCGCTAGCGGAACTAGTCATCACTAAACCGGAGTTCATGCCGCCCGGCATCGACATCGCGGGGTTACTTCCGGCCATGCTCATGGACGATTGTAAACCGCCCATCGAATTCGCGATCGACATTTGATTATTCGCCAACGAACTGGCTATACTACTTGGTAGGTTACCAAGACTCACGACCATCTGCGGATCGACTATCCCTCCCTTGGAAACGGAAACGTTCGGTGGCGATTGCATATTCGGACTTTTGTTGCCTAACGTTCCCGCAGCCATTACTAAGGAATTCGCCACCAAGTTTTTGTTGCCCTGTTCAACGATTGTTTGTGAAATATAACGTCGTTTAACAAAACTCTAAGATATCTATGTGATATAACGCATACCTGTTGCTGGAGGAGATGATGAGAGAGTTGTTGTTGCTGCTGCTGTACATGTTGTCTGAGTTCTGTATCGAGAGCACCGTTTTGCTGCCCTGGGCCAGGACCGGTCGCTGGTGGCTTAGTGCTCTCGGTCGTGGAACCCCAAGAACCAGATGACAGCAAGTCATCGGGAAGATCATTTTCAAGATCGAACATTTCTGTGTTAGAAATGTAATCTGAGAATGAAGAAGAGAAAGGAATTAAGAATCACCGTTTCTTAAAACATCCACAACGTGTTTCCGGTCGTGATAACAGACACTGGCTATCAGAAAAATACATCTCTACATTTGTTACACCTATATGCAAGTAGAATGTGACTTATGTATCTTCATTCATTACTTTCACTTTTACTGTTTCATTTTACTCGCATACCGTGTGTCAAAAATGGATTGACATTTTCGTCTGTTTCAAGCTTGTCGCGAATGCACATCAGCACACTGTACTGTTTCCCGAGATAACCAGTTCGCAGATTTAAACGATAATAATATTGAAAATGATAAGTACCATAGATACCAAGAAATCATTAGTAATTTTACAAGGGTAAGATTTTAGCGCCGTCACCATAGCTTTTAGCATCAAAATTTTTAGCAGAGTATCTTTTCGATATTACAAATGTACGTGTTACATCATTATGTGCATAATGTATTATAGCCTTATATATACATGTATACACATATAACTGCATGTAAATATACATATATACATGCGTGTATATAGAGACACGTACAGGCAAAGAAGCATTCGATTTTCATCTATATTACAAGGAACTTCCGACGCTATTAACATCACTTGAAAAAATGTTGGCGTAAACATTCCTGAGCAAATAAAATTGTTGAAATTTACTCTCGTCTACCCACGACTGACCATACATTGACGGAGAAAAAAAGGGTGTACATATAAATATATATACGGATACGTATATGTAGGTAGAGTATACAAATGCAAAAGGAGATCCTATATATTAAGAAGAAAAACGGGGGCGGGGGGGGGGGGAGAAAAAAATATACAGAAAATTGTACGTGGTTGTAAACAAACATGAAAAATAAGACATGAGACATACACTGCATGAGCATAACGTAAAGGAGCCTTATTCTACAGCAGAATGAAATATTTCGGCACAATTAAATTAGTGCTAAACTAAACAAGCATCCAGCGAAGCTACCGAATGGCAAACTTTATATAGAAGAGAGTCATGCGAAGAAATCAGTCACTCTAAAAAATATCTGTTCAAGCAAATAATACTCCTGAGAACGCGCTACGTTCGTTATAAGAGTGCGTCACTTTTCTTCGTCCTAAAGTCAAATGCACAATGATTTCCTCAAGAAAACTCGAAAGAAGATCCGTCCGCGCGCACGCACAGGTTGTCACTCTATTTACGGTTTCAGTTATAAATATCTGTAAAGGATTTAATTGACATAGACCTAGTCAACTCTCCCCTCCCTCCCCCCCTCCCATCCCACCTACGCTATTTATTATCTGCGCCGTATCGTGAGCCCTTTATGTTACAAGCACAGGGTTGTGTGCATATTTAATTTCACCTTTGCAATTCCTCCGCAAGTCCACGAGTGTGTGTCGCATGTCTATATGTTACGTTTGATTCACATTGAGAATGTCTCACGGTGTTTATTACAGAAAAGAGGGGAAACTTGGCTTATCCTGAATCTTTATGTACCTTTAGCGATCACCCGATCCAATTTTTCTCCATTGCTATGTAAAGTGAATCAGTCCGTGATCAGAGTAAGACAATACTTAATACATCCGTATTGTCGGCTCTATAATATGCTCTGCCATCTATATATACATGTATTTTTTATTTTTTTTTCAAAAATAAAGATTTATCACGACATCCGTTTTTCTTTCACTTTCTTCTCTAACTGTGTCGACAATAGACAAAAGTTACTGAGGGAACCATAGTGACAATATGCCAAAACTATCACCCTCATCAGAAAGTACCGCAACTGGAAGGCGCGTCACTGAAAACCAGAGACTGAGACAAGTAAACTTTACGAGAGGAACGATATGGTACTATGAGATGATCGGACGGACAAACGAGATTTTAATTTCAATTTTTTTTTTCTGCGCTGCCGGACTTAATGCTTTTTGTTTTTCGAGATTGTCGCTTTTTGATCGGATAATTGAATATTTACTTCGTTTCTGGACGGTATTGTTGTTCCAGTGTTGCTGCATCTGATGCTGTTGCAGATGTAGTTGTTGCGGCTGACCCTGAATTTGTTGCATGTTACCACTGCCACCTCCCCCGTAGTTCGTATAAGCATGGTGCATCAATAAAGGCGGCATACCCACTACTATATCACAGTTTTTCGTTTTAATTTAGAATGAAGGAGAGAGAATATACTTGTTGAAGCTTTGTTCTCTTGGATTATTGGTACTCGGTATAAGTGGTAGAAACAGTTTGAGAATCGACTTCGCGCAATCGTTATCGTCGACGACTCGCGTCGTCCTCGCGCGCCCGCCGCGACTCTACTCCACGCGAGGCTCTCGGCGAGGTGAAGTCGCCGTAAAGGTGTAAAACCGAGCACAAACTGTTTCTGCGACTTTCTGTGACTCAGTACCCTCGCGAAAGAAGCGATTCCGAGAAGTCCGCGTTATTACATCCGAATAAAAGGTAATTAAACAGAGTCGGTATAATATAGCGTTATATGTGCGTAAACAACTTCGAGACTGAAAACCGTTGAGGGATGATTAAGATGTGTGTGTTTCGAAGGGCTAATTAAAAACAAAAAAAAATTTAAAAAAAAGGGGGGGAAGAACAAAGAGATATATTAGCGCATCGTTCATGCCAGCGAGATGTAATCGTTTAACATTAAAGTGTCATGCACCCTCATGCACTACAGGATCGCAACTATGTTTTTAAATCTAGAGTACGTCTAAAAAGAATGTACAGAGCTGCACGTCTCAGTATGCCACATTCGTCTCTCTCAAAAAAAAAAAAAAAAAAAAAAAATTAAAAAAAAACAGAAGGAGGCGGTGAGCGTGGTAAGACGGAGGAAGTGAACGGACAGAGAATCGTTCTCCCGGAGCGAAACTCGGCGGCGCCGCGCCGCGGGCTCTCCTCGTGGCCATCCATCTTGCGTCGTCGCGTCACGAGGGTGTCGCGGAAACGACCGTCCCTCCGATCGGCGGCTCGCGAGTCGACGACGGCGACGGGGGAGAGACCGAGAGAGAGAGGTACGCGCGCCGTAAGCGCGTTTAATTCCGCGTTCGATCTTGACCGGAGCCGCCACCGCCGACGCCGACGCCGACGCCGCGACGCGCGTCTTGGCGCGCTCTGGATCGCGCCGCGGCGCGCGTCGCGACGCGGCGCGTGCCGCGATTTCGCTCGGGGATTCGCCGACGACGCCTGCGGGGGGGCGGGAAGGGGGGGGTCCGGTCCATCGCGACGCGTCGCCAACGGACGTCGCCAGCGATGGCGGGTCGTCAGCTGCGCCCGTCGGCGAGAATCGCGAAAACCGCGAGCCGAGCGCCGGGTAACTCTTTTCTTCGGCATTCCGCGGGAGCGTGGCATCGTTTACGTTTAAATTCAGAGGAGCCTCTATAAGGTTAGTCGTCGCGGAGAGAGTAGCGCGCGGTTCCTGGAAGACAGGAAGAAAAAGGGGGAAGGCACGGTCGTGTCTCAGGTATACAAAGAAATCGGAAGGACAAACATCGGAAGTAGGGAGAGAGGACGGGGGGAAGGTCGCGCGCGCGGGGGGAGGGAGCGAGTCGAGGAGATTGAAAGATTCAAGATCGTCGCTTGGGCGACTTGGCCAAGAGCGGGGGGGGCGGTGGGAGGGGGTGGGGGCCAACTTACCCGTCGAGTCCGACGTTCCCTGGAACGGATCGAGCTTGGGCCGCTTCGGCGGAGGGCCGTCCACCAGGTGGTCGGCCATGGCTCCTCCGCGCGGCTGTTATCTTTCTTCCGTAATAAACCTAACCTCTCGCGCTCTTCCTTCCCACTTGCGCCCGTCTCACGCTGATCCTTCCTTCCGACCACCAGCGCGCGAGCGAGAGCGAGCGAGCGCGCGCGCGCGCACGCACGCACGCACGCACACAAACACACACACGCGCGCACACCAGGTAGCACGACCGCGTCCGGCCGTAGACCGAACGGCACCGCGGATTATAGCTTGGGGGTGTTGCAAAGCCCTGGGGTTGGCCCTGTCTCTCCTCAACTAGAAGACCACCGTCGCCGTCCTGATCGGCGCTGGCGCCGTGCGTGCTGCACTCCCCGTGGTTGCCGTCGTTCCCGATTCCGTCACCAATAACGCGGTCGCCACGAACGTTGACGACGATGATCCACCGTACGCTTCTTCTTCTTCCACCCTGCCGGCGGCGTGGCCGCGGAGCAACACGTTCACCGTACCGTAATCGCACTCGCGTGCGCGACGACAACAACAACAACGAGAGCCGCGGCGCGTGGAGCGTCCCCGTGTAGCATCCTGCGGTGCACGGTCAACCATTGGGCATCGTAGGGTTCGGGGTACGTCGAACCCCCCCGGCGTCACACGGCGTACCGCGAGCAGGTATCCACACACACGCGCGGTACAACGCACAAGCAACAACCGCGAGCAATTGCTGCTGCGGCACCACGACCACCACTACCACCAGCAACACTAGCAACAGCAACACCGCCGCGGCAGCGACGACGGCGGCGACGACGACGACGACGGCGACGACGACGGCGACGAGCAATGTCTGATGCTGCTCCCTGTGTCTCTGTCTCTTCTCTGTCTCTCTCGCGCTCTTCTCCTCTCCGGCGGCGAACGACGACGGGACGGCTGCCGCGCCGCGTCGCCGGCGGGACGGGACGGCAGATCAGCGCGGTTGGAAGCGAGCGGGCGACGACGACGACGACGACGGCGGCGACGGCGATGGCGACGCGCGACGGCAGCGGCGGCGGCTGCGGCGGCGGCGACGGCGACGACGACGACGACGACGACTCCGCCGCTCCGAACGCCGAGATACGGATGAGCGCGCGACGCGCGGCGGCCGACTCGAGTCACTCGCGGGATTGACTCGCGGCGGCGGCGGCTCGCGACCCGCGACTCGCCTTCCTTCTCGTCTCGTCGCGACTCGGATTCACCTCGACTCGCGCTCTGACTCCCGCGACTCCGACGCGACACCCCGCCGAATTAATCTCGCGGCTCTCCCGCTCACTAGTGCTCACTGGTCCTCACTCTCGCCTTCTCCCTCGCGGCACACACACATACACACTCGCGGTTCCTCTTCCGTTCCTCGGTGTAAAATACAACAATCGTAATGTATATCGGCCCCCTGCGGTCGTACGTGCTCACGGCACGACGACTCGCCAAACGACTGGCTGCGCGCACGGCGCTAGCTCACGGCGACGATGTCGCTCCCGAGGCCCTCTGGTACCATCTTCCTTTCCTCTTCTCTTTCTCTGTCTCTCTCTCTCTTCCAGCCTCGGCACACACTGCGACACACGGGGCGCGCGAACGATCCGCGGGAAATGAGCGTTTATCCCCGTGCACTCGCGCGCGATATCGGGAACGCGAGCATGCGAACGCGATCGCGGGTATCGGCACGGTCGCGGCCGCCCTGCCCGCCACAGAAATTCGCTCGGGAAAACCGATCGCGAGTACCTCCGTTACCGCACGAGCATCGGCTAACGTTAGCTAACGTAAAATGGCGGCCGCTGTTGACGAGTTTTTCTACGCTTGTCAGAATATGCCCCGTCTTCTGACTCGGCGACAACGGCCGTGGCACTAGACCGGGCCGCTGATTGGCCGAGCCGGTCACGTGGCCCGGCCGGGCGTGCGCGATTGGCGGGCGGCGCGGCACTCGCCGAGGAACCAGGAACGCCGCCGCGGCTACGTTCACGCCGCCTGTCGGGTATGAGAGCCTCCGTCGCGGACCGCTCGTTTCCGTGCGGCGCGGCCCGCGCCGCCGTGAGCAATCATGGCCGTTTACCGACCCGATCGAGTCCCGACCGCCGACGCGGAGGAGCGCCGCCGCGGGCCGCCAGCGCGGGATATCGCCGAGATCGCTCTTCTCGCCCGACGGGGACGGACACGGACAGTGCCAGCGAGTGCCAGCGAGCGCGATCGCGACTCTCTCCGCGTCTCGTATATATGAATTCGCCGGCGTTTCGAACGAGTTAATTCGCCGACACGGCCGCACGGCCGTGGATCGTCGGATCTGTCGCGTCGATCGTGATGTATGATGTATTCTCTCGGGAAAAGAGTGACGCGCGCTCTGCCTATCGCGATATCATTTTTTTCGAGAACGACCTCTTTCTCTCGCTTCTGGGGCCCTATTCTTGAAAAATATCGCATACGATATTGTCATGAATATCACACTCTGCAACCAATAGCATACTTGCGAAGTGTGATTTTCCAGTGACATTCCTGAAATATCGTATGCGATGTTTGTCGAGAATAGGTCCCCTATTTTTAATCGCGTATACGAAAGTTTTGCAAAAGTAATTAATCCTTTTCTGAAACGCGAAAATCTGTGCGATCAGGTTTTCTTTGCGATGGTTGATGCGTGAATCAATTTAAGTTCCGTCGCGAATAAAAATTTCGTGCTGTATACGCGCTTATATTTATTTCTATTCACTGTATTAAAGAACACCTCTTTACCTCGCTATTATCCCAGAAAGGAAGATAATAATGTAAAATAACGCATGTTTTGTATCGAACATCGACTTTATTAATCCTTTTACAATAATGTGTTCTTAAAATTACGTCGTGGCGTGAGATCTCGCGCGTAATCTTTTGCGTTATCGACGTTATCGGAATTATCGTATTCGTCTTCATTACGTTATAACGCAGTATATAATTGTGTAATGTAACGAGATAATTGGCGTGACAATGTCGTGGCTTTAATAATGTCAATAAATTGGCTGCACGCGTAAGAAAACCTCTGTCGATGCAGATTGGAGTTACCGAAGTAAACCGCGTTATCCATCGCCGGAGTTGCCAGAGATTTGTCGCACGTGGTTTTGTAAAAAGAAATATTCGACGATCAGTAATTCTCATTTCTAACGTAATTAACACAGACTTGTATATGACTGTTTTCCAGCAAGTTACACTGTGTTACGCAAAGCTAATTTATTGGCTATATATGTTATCTTAGATTAGAAGTTTTAGATAAATGTAGCCAATAAAATGCCTTTGTGTAACACAGTCTATAACAGTGTTTCTTGCTGGAAAACGGTCTATATTAGAATTTAAGTCTGGCAATTAAATTTTTCAACAATAAAGAATCTTGCGTTATACAGTTGCATCGAGGATTTGCGAAAACGTGGAAATCTCGTTTCGCTAAAAATCGACGGTGCAGAAATTAAAACTCCGATATGCAAAATGGTTGAAGCTTGATTGAATTAAAAATATTAAAAAATAAGCCTTAAATTATATATATTAAAATGTAGAAAAAAAAAATTGGAGGATTAAATTTTTCGACAATAAAGAATCTTGCGTTACACAGTTGCATCAAGGATTTGCGAAAACGTGGAAATCAGAAATTAAAACTCCGACGTAAAATATATATACAAAATGGTTGAAGCTTGATTGAATTAAGATGTTAAAAAATAAGCCTTAAATTATATGTATTAAAATGTAGAAAAAAAGATTGGAGAAGAATTACATTTTTCGACAATATATAAAGAATCTTGCGTTATACAGTTGCATCAAGGATTTGCGAAAACGTGGAAATCAGAAATTAAAACTCCGACGTAAAATATATATACAAAATGGTTGAAGCTTGATTGAATTAAGATGTTAAAAAATAAGCCTTAAATTATATATATCAATATGTAGAAAAAAATATTGGAGAAGGATTGGGGGAACTTAACGCCGCGTTTTCCCAAGCGCGCGCTAGCCGCTCGTCCGTCAATCGCAGTGACTAGTGATTCATCCGCGATTATCCGCGCGTTGTCTATTTCCGCGAATCGCGGGTGTCCCCGGGACGATCGACGTCGTCGCGAAAGTAACGCGGCACGCGCCATGTCATTTCTTTCTTTCTTATCTGCGATCACTTTCGCCGTCGTGATACACGTCGCGTCCGTCCCCAAGGGGACGTTTCTCGCGCGCGTCCCCTCTCTCTCTTTCTCTCTTCCGATAAAACCCTCGTGTTTCTCTGTCTCGAGATTTTGGAAAAAATTCGGAAGAATAAACATCGACGGTCGCAAGATGGCCAGAGGTGATCTATCTATTTCTCTACGCCTCTCCCTCTCTTTCGCGATCGAGCCGGAGAGGAACGGCCGGCCGCGACTGCCGCGCGCGTACAGGGGGAGAGGGCACGTTGCGCGGAACGTTCGTCCCGTTCCGTGTTCCGTGGAGAGTCCGCGGCTGGCCGCGCGCGCGGGACGGAGGTGCGAACGGCACGCGACCCGACGCACGCATCGCGCGTGAACCTGTCGGCGTCTCCCTCTCGCGCGCGACGTCGGTCGTCTCCGTCGCGGCGGCGGTGGCGGCGGTGGTGGCCGCGACGAGGAGAGCGGAAAAGAAACGGGTGAACGCTCCGACGGGCGCGGGGGGTGGAGGGGCCCTTTCGAAATGGGACGGGAATCGGATGACGGCGTGGCAGCAGCCGCCTAGCCACCCGCCTCGGTGACAGCGGCTCTTTGTATACCAATATCGCCCGCACACGGCACGTATATAAGTACGCGGCCCGTCAGGCCCGTGTCCCGTCGCTCGCGGTTGCTCGCGGTTACCGAGACGACGAGCACGGCCACGCGCTTCTCCGCGCTCTCCTTCCATTTCTCTTTCTCTTTCTCTCGACCGAAGCGACGAGGAGGTGTGGGAGAAAGGGGGGAAGGGGATAGAAAAAAGAAAATCCGCGCATATAATCCTCGGCGACGGTGATCCCGTTTCCGAGAGAAGACGCTCGCCGGGCACGTACCACATCGCTCGAGTCATCTCCGTCACGTGACGATCGAGAGGACAATATCTCGACGGGATAGATCGATATATGTCCGTCCGCGCGCGCGATGGTATATTCGATAACGCGAGGGATGAAGACCCGCGGATACGCGTGTACGTACAAAACGTCGCGACAGGGGGGCTAAGGGGGCGCGGGGAGGGCCACGAGGAGGTGATCGCGCGAACCATTATTCGATGGCGGTTACGTAACTCTCCGTCTTTGCTCGAAACACTTCGGGCGGAGGTGGGCGGCCGAAGCGAAGCGTTCTCTCGCGCTCTCGCCTCTTCACGCCGCACGGAATTCCGGAAAAGCGTAATCGATCGTTGCCGCGCGAGCGCGCGACCGCGGCCGCGCTTCGCTCACGCCGCGCGCTCCGGTCGCATCGCGGCCCCACGATTTATGTCTGGTCTGGTCTGGTCTGGTCTCGCGTGCACACACGCGACCGCTACGCGGTGCATCGACCCATCTCTCGCTCTTTGCGCTTCGCGTCGCGATGCTATACGCGCCGATCGCGTATATCGCGCGTATCGCGAACGCGCGTGGCGAGGTGCGTCGCGAAGGATTTATTGTCCACCTTTTTTGCTCATCGTCCTCTTCCTTCTTCCTTTCAGAATATGCCAAACGCCGACGAAAACTAGGAGGAAGATTATTAGGCTCTTTATGATATAGGAATTGTAAGGATTGCAGAGGAAAATCGAAGGAAAGCTGAGGTCTTCGTATGTGTTGCCAGTCGTTACGCGAAAATCATGAAACTCACGCGTCTGCATTAAGTCATATCTACGTCAGTTACATAAAAACTCGGTATTGCTATGTGTCTTTTTCTTTCTCGTAAAGCTCACTTTAGATGGTTTATAAAAAGAAAACGTGACGAATTTTCATTCTTTTTTAATATATCTAAATGCATGGCGTATAAAATTGTAGTTCTATCCTGAATTCTTGTATAAATCGTGAATTGTCTGAGATAATCTCAGGTGAGAATTGATTGATTCTACTTGTGTTCTCGAACGACACGCGGTCAATAAACTACAACCAGTTACTGTAATTAGACTTTGTCGCTAAAAAAAAAAAAAAAAAGACTTGCCGAGGATCATGAAAAATTTCGTCTCAGATAATAATCGAATAAATAATAGATGAGCAAACTTTGATATATACTCCAAAAAAATTGAGTCAATCCATTTGTGGCTCCGTCATCGGTGCTAATTAAGATACTGTAAAAGAAACTACTGTCAGCTTCTGCCTTTTATCTTCTCTTATTTCGTTGTTCGCTACGTTTATTTATTTCGCGGCAAGACAGCAAGAATCCGAGAAGTTATAGATCACATTCAGATTCGAACCCTACGATCGAGACTTATAACGTTGAACATTTCTCGATCGCTAAATCTATTAAATAACGTCGAACTCGATAACTCGCGGCTTTCTGGAAGAAAGTTATCGTACGAGGCACAGAAAAATCGACGTGCCGCAAATTCATCTCGGACATTCGCGGGTTGATTTTCCGCGATCCGAAAATTCCTTCGCTCGCGACAAGTAAATTCGTTCTCTATTAGAATAACTCGTCGAGTAAAATCGTTTTGCTGAGCAGAGCGCGTATAATTATCGCGAGAGCTCTATCCGTTCGGTTTGCAGAATAATTTCCTGTTAATGGGGGATGCTATAGGTACCTGATTGCCTATTCAGCCACGCTCCAACCCTCTCCTCCGTTCAGCTCGCAGAAAGTAACGCTTTTGGTTAAATAAATAAGTATAAATAAAGAAACGCGAAACTATATCTTCTTAATCTTCCTAGGCTGCTGCATGGATCATTTTGGACCTATCACAAAATTTATTAACTTCTAAATTTCTAAGCTAAAAATTAAATTATTTTTTATCATCAATACTTCTTGACACACCATTTCTGTAACGGAATATAATTTATTTCAAAAGTTTGGATGATCTTTTAAAAGGGTATACGCTTACAATAGACACTGTATTACACGTGGATCAATTTATTGGCTTTAGCGCAAAATCGGTTTTAATAACTTACCTATAATATATATGAAGATTAAGGGCGAATGAACTTCGAATTAAAAAGGAAATTATTTTTTAGCATCAATATTTCTTGATTCTATTTCTATAACATAACATAATTTATTTCCAAAATTTGGACTTTTCTTTGACGGTAAATCCTTACAGTAGGCTATGAATCAATTGTCATAAAGTCAATTTCAACAGCCTATGAAAGTTAAAGGTGCACGAACAGGTGATGATGTGATTACACAATTTTACACATTTTTTAATAGATAAAATTTAATAAGTGCGAATTTTACGCGAGTTTAATAAGTAAAATTCCGTTTTATATACTTTATTCCGTTTCATATTTTAGCTTCATCCTGAAATTTTAGCTATACGGGGGAGAAACTATACGCCACGCGAGAAGAAACGGTTATACTTTGATGCAGGCTTATCGCTCTCGGGCGATAAGGAGACCAAAGTTTTTGTAATCTAGCCAACCGATACGTTCCTTCCCCATTCGTCATCAAAACGCGAGACAAACAGACGGCGAGCGTCCGCGTTGACTTCCCGATTTTCTCGGACGAATCTCCATTTTTTCCGTCCAGTCGACGAGACGCCTCGCGAATTCAAGCCCCGCACGTCGACCAGTCGACCCGGTCGGGGATGATCGAAACGCTCTTCTTCTTTCGTTGACTTCCGGAAACGAAAGATTTCTTTCTTTCCGGGACCAACCGGAGAAGGTTTCTCGGCTGTCGTCCGGTATATCGGAATGCGTTCCACACAAAGCAAATTCTGAAAAGAAAGCGGATTCTTCGCCGCTAATTACAATAACGCTCCCTGAAAATAAGTTCGTCTGTCCATCGACGAACCTGATCGCTCTCGACGGTATTCCACGAGTCTAAAAATGTATTTCGGTGCGAATTTGGTGCCCGAACGGATTCGTTCATTGCGTAATCTCAATTATGCCCATCGTGGAGATACGTAGCTCTCGAACCAAGTCAACCGTAAACGCGAAGCGGTAATCGATATAGTAATTATAATCTATACATTAGAGAAAATTAAGGCAATGGCTGATTCTCGATCTCACAAAGAGAACGTCGCAAACCCAAAAATTCTGAAAAAATGATTAAAAATTTTTTTTCGGAATATTTATAATGTGGTTAAATAGATAGTCTCTTATCGTGAAACTTTTGTATAAAACATCTTTTGACATCTCGAATACTTTTCGAGATACAACAGCTTACATCGCACTTTCTATCTCTTGCCGAACTTCGATTGATGACCGATTTTCGATCGGGAGTAAAAAAAATGACAAGATCGAATGCGTTTACTTCTCGTGAGAATACAAAACGAGGGTACAAAACGGGTTTTTCATTCTCGGGATGAGTCGCGATTTGAGATCACGTGACATACGCTTCCGGAACGAGCTTTTCGCAAGGAAAGCTCTCGAGGATGCTTTCCGGTGCGGCGTTTTCGCGTCACCGCTGGCTCTTCCAGCCGGCGCGACGCTTTAATTAGAAACGCCTCGGCTCTTGATTGCGCTGCCGCAAGGTTCTCGTAGGGATGTCCAGTCAACCGTGGTACACGGACGACGCGGCGCGTATATAATCGCCGCGTTTACGCCGTTGATTCAGGAGGCAAGGTCGAAGCCTCGCTCGAGTTCGGTCGCGCGTTCCAAAAATATTATTACGAGGCGAGAATGAACGTCCGACCAACTCTCGTCCTCGTAAACCAAACGTGCCCCCTCCCAACCCCCCAGGCCACTCTCTCTTTCCCCCTTCCGTCCGGAGGAGTCGAGCGATTTCTCGCATTTCAAAATACCCCAAAACTTGCCGAGACCTAAGATCAATGTTTCATTTGTTGTAGATATGATTCGCGTAATGGTGATGCTTTAATCGATTAAGATATTAGGTAGGGGGTCTGGCGAGCGCGCGAGCGGTCTGGCAGCGTTGAATAATTCAAATGCAAATAGCAAACGGAGCATCATTTTTCGTCGTTAGGGAAACAAAGTCGAATGTTTCTTCGCAGGTTGTTGAAAGGATTTCTATTTTCCATCCCATATGCCACTGCAGGGTCTCTGGACTCGAAGATCTTTGTCATCGCGTCGATAAGACAGCGAGCAAGTGGCGAGCAGTGACAAGCGAATAAATAACATTGCTGTGCTACCATCTAGTGGGAATGGAATATACTGGTGCATTTCAAAAGATAGTTTACATCGGAACTTTGTTCTAAAAAAAATCACGGACCTGTTCTTTGCAACTGCAATTTGTTATACTTTCTGCACTTAAAAGCACGTGATTAGATATACTGGAAAAATAATGGAAAATATAAACGAAAAGAAAAGCTTAACTGCAAAGAACAAATCTATTGATATTTTGACGTTAACATTTACGTCGAATGGTTAAAAACTTGCCGCGACTTTTATTTCGACTGCTTCCAAAGCTACTTAATATATTCGCTCTTGGCGGACTGCAATATTAATTACATCTGTCAAGCAATAAATTCGTGTAGATTTGCAGAGTAATAATGTTGCTCGAGAATGGGGAGAGAAAAAATTATTTCCAAAATAAATAGAATCTAAAAGCATCCATATATTATTGGTATACGAATAAGGTCATTAAACAGTGGGCGGTGATACGGTATGTGGTGTCGATGTCACAGTACCATTAGGCGTGGAAGCTGACAATGGTTCAGTTGAGAATTGTTGTTTCCATTACCGTTGCTACGGCCCCTGCGCGCTTGGTTGTTGCATGCGGCTCTAAACAGTGATGGTGCTTGCGGAATCGACGTTGCCACAGTATTGACATGGCTCGGAGTATTTGTTGCTTGTAGTTGTTGCTGCCTTTATTGCAGTAGCTGTGCTGCTTGACAACATAGATTGGGCCCACTGCCTTGGCCTCGGTCAATCTAACTTTCATAAGATCAGGGAACTGATGTTGATTCTGAATAAAACTATTGAGTAAACCGGCAGCCACGCCATTGGAAGCTGGAAATTAACCAGATGTCGCGTTCTTGAACACAGTGGTGGTCGTGAGATTAGCCTGGGACATTTGAGGTCGTCCAAATGGGCTGAGTCCAGGATTAGGGATTAGGCACCATATTGACGTTGAATTGATGTGGATTGCCCGTTCAGGCTAGAATCGGAAGGATTCCTTGTAGTTGTTACTGGATTTGCTGTTGGTGTTGGCTGTTCTCCTGCTGTGGGAACTGCATCCTGTTGTATTGCTGAATTGACCATCGCTGATATCGTTCCGAGTTTACTCATACTTAGTGAATGACTTCATTTTGGCTTCAGTCGGGCAAATAGAGCCCAAATTCCCTGTGACGCCTTCTAGACGACCAGTCGTACCCAGGAGTTGCTGCTGCTACTGTTGCTGTGTTACGTCTGCGGTTCCGTTTTTCCTCCTCTACTTCCTCCTCTACGTCATTCGATAAATCGCTCTTAGAATTTAGGTACAGATTAACTCAGAAAGAAAAGAATCTAACTCGGTTACTTCTCAAAAAATTAATTGAACCGTGTACAACTATGTGACGTGTATACATTTTACGGCGTATTCCAACGAGAAACAGACGATACAGAGTAACGCAATAAATTTCATCCTTGTTGTTTATCAAATGTTAAGTAAGAATCAAATGATTCACTGTATTCTTTTACTTGAAAAAAAAGTAATATTAATAATGACAGATTTGAGAATTGATTACAAGAATGTGACTTTAATGAATCTTTCGATGTCGTTGTAACTACGTACCAACTTCCTTTTGAATCTTGTAGATTTTCCCGACCTGCAGATGATAATATTGATAATATTCCGACCGGGAGTTAGCCTTAAAGTACATGTCACTTTCCATCCTCCTCGCGTGCGCGACGACTGACGCGACCAAGTTGGGCAGTCTTTTATCAGTTTTATCAAGCATAGCTTGTGGACTGGGAGTCGGGAACATTGCTTGAATCCTGAGAAAATAAGCAAACACACATGCTGGGACACGAGTTTCAAATGAGTGCGCGCTATTATGTATAATAAAAGTCTCACTAACAATTGATGAACATGATGGTTCCTGATATCTGGAGTGACGGACAGATGCCACTCCTTTGTTCCTTGCACCGGTATCGCTGTGACTTGACTGAATTGAAGACCGCCTGGAAACTGTAGATCCTGTAATCCATTTGGAATAACCTGTATACCGACAGCGGCCGCTGCGTCAGTGGCTGTAGGTCCGGTCGTTGATACCGTCTGATTGCCAGCTACCCCTACTATACTAGGATCGGAATTCAAAGGAAAAGATACGTTCGGCGCGACTACTTGTTGTCCGGCAAAGGCTACGGATTGTCCTGGTGCAACTAAAACACATGACGCTAATTGCTTGTTGTTTTTCACGTAAAAATCTAAACAAATCATATTTTATAATTTAAAAGAATAAGAAAATAATATAAGATATATTTTTAAATATGTATATAAATTTTATAAAATGTTTTAAATTTGAGAAAAAAATCGCAAAGCAGTTAAAAATGTGCAACTCACTCTGTGTTTGAGATTGCACTAATCCAACGTTGTCCAATGCCCCTGGAGGACCATCCGTCATGCCGGGAACTGGCATTCTAACGCCCCTACCAACGCCTTGACCGGGTAAAAGCCCCGGTGTTGTTGTCGGACACTGAATTCCTAAAGTATCATAAGCCCATCTCATTTTGGATGGGCTTGGATTTGGCTGATTATTTGGTTGAATTGCGGGTGCTAATAAAAATAATACATACAACATAAATATACATCGCCGAAATATTAAGATGTAAGATATATATTCTTGCACAATTACCTTGCGCAGAAATTGTCCCGTTCTGTGCTTGTTTTATCGGCAAGCAAATCGGACAATCACTTCGTTTACAATGCTTCCAATGACTGATGATCTGCCTATATATTCTACATTGAGGCACGGTGCAATTCTTTTCGGCTTGACAATTCGTCATGTGATTTAGAACATTTTTCATAGTTTTGCAGTCCGGCAAGGTACATTGTCTCATCTCGCCGTTTGCTTGGCTTTCGCGTCGTTGACATTTATCTGCATGCAAAAGCAGCATCAACAATTGCTGGACGAATCTACATTCCTCTGGATCAATTGTCGATTTCGTCGATTTTATATTGTATTTCGCGCCTAAACGTCCCAGATAAAGTTTGCATTGAGCAAAGATGTTACACAAGTAATACGATTTACAATAGTATAAGATGAACTTACCTGTTGAAGTACCAGTATTAGCCATTTGTCCTTGCGTAGCTTGCTGCGGACCTGGCTGTCCTCCGGTCGGCGTACTCAATTGAGATTGAGCCGGACTTGGTGCTGAGAGTTGTGCCTGTTGTGCTGCTGCTTCACCTTCTTGACTATCCATAATGTTCTTAGTACCAATTGAATCAGCAGTGCCGACAAATCTGCTGGCGGTGCCTCTCGCTTGCATGGGACTCGTATTCGTTCCTATGCCCTTTGATTCAGTTTGACAGCTAGGAAACAATTGGCCCATCGTAATCCCTTGCACAATGCTAGGTGATAACGGTAGCAATGGCGATAACTTTTTCAATCTATCGAAAGCCGTTTGTCAATGCTGTAGCTTTGTCAACAATTTTGTCGTTATCGCTATCGCTATCGTTATCACCTAGCATTGTGTAAGAGACTTTATAGTTTTGAAAGAAAAATGCAGAAAGAAAAAAGTAGTTAATAGATTTTTATAACAAACGTGTAATATATTTTTTTCTATATTGTATTTAAAACGCACCCCTTGGTGGAAATATATCTTAGAATTTTTCACATCATTAAATCCAGTATTTCTATAAAAATTTTCATATTTTCTCAGAATACTCTGAATATTTCAGATTTTTTTATACGAATTATTGGAACGTTTTTCAAGAAAATTCGGACATAATAAAAATAAAATTTTTTTCGCCAATATATTTTGGTAGAAATCTTATTAAATATGAGAAAATCTGTAAAATTTATCAGAAATTTTCATACATACAGATACTGAAATATTCCGAAAATCTTCATCCAATTATTTCGAAAAGTATCTGAGAAATTTTATATATTTTTTCACAACTTTTTATAAGTTCCAATTTTTGCAAAATTTCTGAGAAAATATGAGAAATGTTTTCACCAGGGCCGTTACCTCTAACCTTCTCAGGTTTTTTTTTACACTTCTACTTTACTCTTTCCGTTTGGGGGGACAGGTCGCATATTCTTCGCGCGTTAACTTGCTTTCTTTTAATTACTTACTTATATTATACAGCCTTGGTTGAACTATATTATTGTGCCTATTTCTCCAAGCAAGATTCACACATGCAACGGTGCAACGTTATGCGTCGTCTACAATGGCAGCAGGAGTCTACAGTAAGACATAAGCAGTAAGTTATTGACTAATGGGATTTTTACAATTCAAGAATAATCGACTGTGGTTGGTCAGTAGCTTACTGCTTACGTCTTACTGCATACTCCTGCTGCTATTGTAGACGACGCTTTTACTTACCATAACTTACTCCGTGCTCCCGTGTTTGAATTTGAGGTTATGTGTGGTTATGTGATATAGCGAGCAGAGCGAGCGAACATGGAGCATGCAGCGAATAAACATTTGCTGTGCCATCTAGTGGGAACAAATCTATCTTATCTTGAAATTAGCTTTCCAGCAAGCGGACACAGGTCGACACAAACGTCGTTCTGTATTTCTTTTTTCGCAACGAGTAACAAAGACAAAACGACAATTGTGTCACTTGCTTTAAAGCTTCCAACATTTACTTCAAATCAAATGATTGAAATGCACGTAAACTTGTCACGACTTTTATTTCAGCTGCTTCTAAATAAGCTACTTGTTACATATATTAACTTAGTCGCTCTTGTCGAACTGCAACATTTATTGCTTGTATCTGTCAAGCAATAAATTCGTGTAGATTTGCAGAGTAATAATGTTGCTCGAGAATGGAGAGGAAAAATTCTTTCCAAAATAAATAGAATATAAAAGCATCCATATATTATTGGTATACATTGTACATCATGATTCATATTTTATTGATAAATAAGGCCATTAGACAGTGAGCGGTGATACAGTCTGCGTCGTCGATGTCGCAATACCATCGTCATTAAGTGTGGAAGCTGACAACGATTGAATTGAGAATTGTTTCTATTGCTGCTGCAGTTGTTGCGGCTGCTGTACACTTGGTTGTAACATCCCGCTAAACGATGCTTGCGAAATTGACATTATCAGAGTATCGACATGGCTCGGAGTATTTGTTGTTGCTGCCTTTATTGCAGTTGCTGTGCTGCTTGACAAGATTGGGCCCACCGCCTCGGCTTGTGTCAATCTAACTTTCATGAGATCAGGGAACTGATGTTGATTCTGAATAGAACTGTTAGGTAAACCGGCAGCCATACCATTAGAAGCTGGAAATTAACTAGTTGTCGCGTTGTTGAACACAGTGGTGGTCGTGACATTAGCCTGGGACATTTGAGGTCGTCCAAATGGGCTGAGTCCAGAATTAGGGATTAGGCACCATATTGACGTTGAATTGATGTGGATTGCCCGTTCGGGCTAGAATCGGAAGGATTCCTTGTAGTTGTTACTGGATTTGCTGTTGGTGTTGGCTGTTCTGCTGCTGTGAGAACTGCATCCTGTTGTATTGCTGAATTGACCATCGCTGATATCGTTCCGAGTTTACTCATACTTAGTGAATGACTTCATTTTGGTCAGTCGGGCAAATAGAGCCCAAATTCCCTGTGACGCCTTCTAGACGACCAGTCGTACCCGAGAGTTGCTGCTGCTACTGTTGCTGTGTTACGTCTGCGGTTCCGCATTTCCTCTACGTCATTCGATAAATCGCTCTTAGAATTTAGGTACAGATTAACTCAGAAAGAAAAGAATCTGACTCGGTTACTTCTCAAAAAATTAATTGAACCGTGTACAACTATGTAACGTGTATACATTTTACGGCGCATTCCAACGAGAAACAGACAATACAGAGTAACGCAATAAATTTCATCCTTGTTGTTTATCAAATGTTAATTAATTAAATTGCGGGTGCTAATAAAAATAATACACACATACAACATAAATATACATCGCCGAAACATTAAGACGTAAGATATATATTCTTGCACAATTACCTTGCACAGAATTTTTCCTGTTCTTATCTGCTTGTTTTATCGGCAAGCAAACCGGACAATCACTTCGATTACAATGCTTCCAATGATTGATGATCTGCCTTGACAGGCTACAGTGAGGCACGGTGCAATTCTTTCCGGCATGACAATTCCTCATGTGATTTAGAACATTTTTCATAGTTTTGCAGTCCGGCAAGGTACATTGTCTCATCTCGCCGTTTGCTTGGCTTTCGCGTCGTTGACATTTATGTGCATGCAAAAGCAGCACCAACTGTTGCTGAATGAGTTTACATTTCTCTGGATCAGGTGTCGATTTCGCGCCTAAACGTCCCAGATAAAGTTTGCATTGAGCAAAGATGTTACACAAGTAATACGATTTACAATAGTATAAGATGAACTTACCTGTTGAAGTACCAGTATTAGCCATTTGTCCTTGCGTAGCTTGCTGCGGACCTGGCTGTCCTCCGGTCGGCGTACTCAATTGAGATTGAGCCGGACTTGGTGCTGAGAGTTGTGCCTGTTGTGCTGCTGCTTCACCTTCTTGACTATCCATAATGTTCTTAGTACCAATTGAATCAGCAGTGCCGACAAATCTGCTGGCGGTGCCTCTCGCTTGCATGAGACTCGTATTCGTTCCTATGCCCTTTGATTCAGTTTGACAGCTAGGAAACAATTGGCCCATCGTAATCCCTTGCACAATGCTAGGTGATAACGGTAGCAATGGCGAAAACTTTTTCAATCTATCGAAAGCCATTTGTCAATGCTGTAGCTTTGTCAACAATTTTGTCGTTATCGCTATCGCTATCGTTATCACCTAGCATTGTGTAAGAGACTTTATAGTTTTGAAAAAAAATGCAGAAAGAAAAAAGTAGTTAATAGATTTTTATAACAAACGTGTAATATATTTTTTTCTATATTGTATTTAAAACGCACCCCTTGGTGGAAATATATCTTAGAATTTTTCACATCATTAAATCAGTATTTCTATAAAAATTTTCATATTTTCTCAGAATACTCTGAATATTTCAGATTTTTTTATACGAATTATTGGAATGTTTTTCAAGAAAATTCAGACATAATAAAAATAAATTTTTTTTCGCCAATATATTTTGGTAGAAATCTTATTAAATATGAAAAAATCTGTAAAATTTATCAGAAATTTTCATACATACGGATACTGAAATATTCCGAAAATCTTCATCCAATTATTTCGAAAAGTATCTGAGAAATTTTATATATTTTTTCACAACTTTTTATAAGTTCCAATTTTTGAAAAATTTCTGAGAAAATATGAGAAATGTTTTCACCAGGGCCGTTACCCCTAACCTTCTCAGGTTTTTTTTTACACTTCTACTTTACTCTTTCCGTTTGGGGGGAGAGGTCGCATATTCTTCGCGCGTTAACTTACTTTCTTTTAATTACTTGCTTATATTATACAGCCTTGGTTGAACTATATTACTGTGCCTATTTCTCCTATCAAGATTCACACATGCAACGGTGCAACGTTACTTACCATAACTTACTCCGTGCGGCGTGCTCCCGTGTTTGAATTTTGAATTTGAGGTTATGTGATTAATGTGATATAGCGAGCAGAGCGAGCGAACATGGAGCATGGAGCGAATAAACATTTGCTGTGCTACCATCTAGTGGGAACAAATCTATCTATATCTTGAAATTAGCTTTCCAGCAAGCGGACACAGGTCGACACAAACGTCGTTCTATATTTCTTTTTTCGCAACGAGTAACAAAGACAAAACGACAATTGTGTCACTTGCTTTAAAGCTTCGAACATTTACTTCAAATCAAATGTTTGAAGTGCACGTAAACTTGTCATGACTTTTATTTCAACTGCTTCTAAATAAGCTACTTGTTACATATATTAACTTAGTCGCTCTTGTCGAACTGCAACATTTATTGCTTGTATCTGTCAAGCAATAAATTCGTGTAGATTTGCAGAGTAATAATGTTGCTCGAGAATGGAGAGGAAAAATTCTTTCCAAAATAAATAGAATATAAAAGCATCCATATATTATTGGTATACATTGTACATCATGATTCATATTTTATTGATAAATAAGGCCATTAGACAGTGAGCGGTGATACAGTCTGCGTCGTCGATGTCGCAATACCATCGTCATTAAGTGTGGAAGCTGACAACGATTGAATTGAGAATTGTTTCTATTGCTGCTGCAGTTGTTGCGGCTGCTGTACACTTGGTTGTAACATCCCGCTAAACGATGCTTGCGAAATTGACATTATCAGAGTATCGACATGGCTCGGAGTATTTGTTGTTGCTGCCTTTATTGCAGTTGCTGTGCTGCTTGACAACATAGATTGGGCCCACCGCCTCGGCTTGTGTCAATCTAACTTTCATGAGATCAGGGAACTGATGTTGATTCTAAATAGAACTGTTAGGTAAACCGGCAGCCATACCATTAGAAGCTGGAAATTAACTAGTTGTCGCGTTCTTGAACACAGTGGTGGTCGTGACATTAGCCTGGGACATTTGAGGTCGTCCAAATGGGCTGAGTCCAGAATTAGGGATTAGGCACCATATTGACGTTGAATTGATGTGGATTGCCCGTTCGGGCTAGAATCGGAAGGATTCCTTGTAGTTGTTACTGGATTTGCTGTTGGTGTTGGCTGTTCTCCTGCTGTGGGAACTGCATCCTGTTGTATTGCTGAATTGATCATCGCTGATATCGTTCCGAGTTTACTCATACTTAGTGAATGACTTCATTTTGGTCAGTCAGGCAAATAGAGCCCAAATTCCCTGTGACGCCTTCTAGACGACCAGTCGTACCCGGGAGTTGCTGCTGCTACTGTTGCTGTGTTACGTCTGTGGTTCCGTTTTTCCTCTACGTCATTCGATAAATCGCTCTTAGAATTTAGGTACAGATTAACTCAGAAAGAAAAGAATCTGACTCACTTCTCAAAAAATTAATTGAACCGTGTACAACTATGTGACGTGTATACATTTTACGGCGTATTCCAACGAGAAACAGACAATACAGAGTAACGCAATAAATTTCATCCTTGTTGTTTATCAAATGTTAAGTAAGAATCAAATAATTCACTGTATTCTTTTACTTGAAAAAAAAGTAATATTAATAATGACAGATTTGAGAATTGATTACAAGAATGTGACTTTAATGAATCTTTCGATGTCGTTGTAACTACGTACCAAGTTCCTTTTGAATCTTGTAGATTTTCTCGGCCAGCAGATAATAATATTCCGGCCGGGAGGTAGCCATAAAGTACATGTCAATTTCCACCCTCCTCGCGTACGCGACCAAGATGTGCATTCTTTTATCAAGCATAGATTGTGGATCGGGATTCGGGAATATTGCTTGAATCCTGAGAAAATAAGCAAACACACATGCTGGGACACGAGTTTCAAATGAGTGCGCGCTATTATGTATAATAAAAGTCTCACTAACACTTTATAAACGAAATGGTTCCTGAGATCTGGAGTGACGGACAGATGCCACTCCTTTGTTCCTTGCACCGGTATCGCTGTGACTTGACTGGGTTGAAGACCGCCTGGAAACTGTAGATCCTCTAATCCATTTGGAATAACCTGTATACCGACAGCGGCCGCTGCGTCAGTGGCTGTAGGTCCGGTCGTTGATACCGTCTGATTGCCAGCTACCCCTACTATACTAGGATCGGAATTCAAAGGAAAAGATACGTTCGGCGCGACTGCTTGTTGTCCGGCAAAGACTACGGATTGTCCTGGTGCAACTGAAACACATGACGCTAATTGCTTGTTGTTTTTCGCGTAAAAATCTAAACAAATCATATTTTATAATTTAAAAGAATAAGAAAATAATATAATAAGATATATTTTTAAATATGTATATAAATTTTATAAAATGTTTTAAATTTGAGAAAAAAATCGCAAAGCAGTTAAAAATGTGCAACTCACTCTGTGTTTGAGATTGCGCTAATCCAACATTGCCCAATGCCCCTGGAGGACCGCCCGTCATGCCGGGAGCTGGCATTCTAACACCCCTACCAATGTCTTGACCGGGTAAAAGCCCCGGTGTTGTTGTCGGACACTGAATTCCTAAAGCATCATAAGCCCTTCTCATTTCGGATGGGCTTGGATTTGGCTGATTATTTGGTTGAATTGCGGGTGCTAATAAAAATAATACATACAACATAAATATACATGCCGAAACATTAAGATGTAAGATATATATTCTTGCACAATTACCTTGCGCAGAATTTGTCCTGTTCTTATGTGCTTGTTTTATCGGCAAGCAAAGCGGACAATCACTTCGATTACAATGCTTCCAATGACTGATGATCTGACTTGACATGCTACAGTGAGGCACGGTGCAATTCTTTCCGGCTTGACAATTCGTCATGTGATTTAGAACATTTTTCATAGTTTTGCAGTCCGGCAAGGTACATTGTCTCATCTCGCCGTTTGCTTGGCGTTCGCGTTGTTGACATTTATGTGCATGCAAAAGCAGCACCAACATTTGCTGAATGAGTCTACATTTCTCTGGATCAGGTGTCGATTTCGCGCCTAAATGTCCCAGATAAAGTTTGCATTGAGCAAAGATGTTACACAAGTAATACGATTTACAATAGTATAAGATGAACTTACCTGTTGAAGTACCAGTATTAGCCATTTGTCCTTGCGTAGCTTGCTGCGGACCTGGCTGTCCTCCGGTCGGCGTACTTAATTGAGATTGAGCCGGACTTGGTGCTGAGAGTTGTGCCTGTTGTGCTGCTGCTTCACCTTCTTGACTATCCATAATGTTCTTAGTACCAATTGAATCAGCAGTGCCGACAAATCTGCTGGCGGTGCCTTTTGCTTGCATGGGACTCGTATTCGTTCCTATGCCCTTTGATTCAGTTTGACAGCTGGAAAACAATTGGCCCATCGTAATCCCTTGCACAATGCTAGGTGATAATGGTAGCGATGGCGATAACTTTTTCAATCTATCGAAAGCCGTTTGTCAATGCTGTAGCTTTGTCAACAATTTTGTCGTTATCGCTATCGCTATCGTTATCACCTAGCATTGTGTAAGAGGCTTTATAGTTTTGAAAGAAAAATGCAGAAAGAAAAAAGTAGTTAAGATTTTTATAACAAACGTGTAATATATTTTTTCTATATTGTATATAAAACGCACCCCTTGGTGAAAATATGTCTTAGAATTTTTCACATCATTAAATCAGTATTTCTATAAAAATTTTCATATTTTCTCAGAATATTCTGAATATTTCAAATTTTTTTATACGAATTATTGGAACGTTTTTCAAGAAAATTCGGACATAATAAAAATAAAATTTTTTTCGCCAATATATTTTGCTGAAATCTTATTAAATATGAGAAAATCTGTAAAATTTATCAGAAATTTTCATACATACGGATACTGAAATATTCCGAAAATCTTCATCCAATTATTTCGAAAAGTATATGTGAAATTTTATATATTTTTTCACAACTTTTTATAAGTTCCAATTTTTGCAAAATTTCTGAGAAAATATGAGAAATGTTTTCACCAGGGCCGTTACCCCTAACCTTCTCAGGTTTTTTTTTACACTTCTACTTTACTCTTTCCGTTTGGGGGGAGAGGTCGCATATTCTTCGCGCGTTACCTTACTTTCTTTTAATTACTTACTTATATTATACAGCCTTGGTTGAACTATATTACTGTGCCTATTTCTCCTATCAAGATTCACACATGCAACGGTGCAACGTTACTTACCATAACCACAGTTATGTGATATAAGCGAGCAGAGCGAGCGAACATGGAGCATGGAGCGAATAAACATTTGCTGTGCTACCATCTAGTGGGAACAAATCTATCTATATCTTGAAATTAGCTTTCCAGCAAGCGGACACAGGTCGACACAAACGTCGTTCTGTATTTCTTTTTTCGCAACGAGTGACAAAGACAAAACGACAATTGTGTCACTTGCTTTAAAGCTTCCAACATTTTACTTCAAATCAAATGATTGAAATGCACGTAAACTTGTCACGACTTTTATTTCAACTGCTTCTAAATAAGCTACTTGATATCTGTCAAGCAATAAATTCGTGTAATGCAGAGTAATGATGTTGCTCGAGCGAGAATGGAGAGGAAAAGTTCTTTCCAAAATAATTAGAGAATAAAAGTATCCATATATTATTCGTGTACATGACGACGATCAAACTGAACGTGCACACTCGCCGTTGGATTAATATAAACAATAATAAAACTTTATTTGCCACAATCAGTACTATCTAAGCATGATAAAGTTATATACACCATTTTTCTTCAAGTAGCTGACACGACGCGTGGTATACAATAAATAGGTTTTTCTTGTCACCTTTAAATGCCACCAAGACGTAAAATACGGATTTATCTTACGCTGACGGAGTTTTCAATTATATAGGAAGTGCATGCAAACAATTTACGTGTATGTAGAAATATATATATATATGTATGTATATATAACATAACTCTAATATTAATCTTTATTTATAAACTTATTCTCAGGTATAACTATTTACCAAAACCACATTTTTATTGGTGAATAAAGCCATTAAACAGCATTAATAAATCGATGCGTCGAGGTAAAACGCCACGCGGAAGTACGTGAATATTTGCGAATGTAACATCCTTTTTGTGTCCTTGTGTAAAGAAATTTTACAATGCTAAAATGCACCACAGAAGTCTCATATGTTTATTACTTTCGTACGTGTAAAACAAACCGTTAAAGATGCACACGTTTCCGCTCGGTTTCCGATACTATTTCAGCGATTAAAACTTTTACACGAAAAATGCGATTTGTCTGATCGAACGACCTTCGAATCGGTGTCTCTCTCTCTCTCTCTCTCTCATCTAATAATAATCACACGTCCGATGCGATTGCGTATTAAAGATGTAACATAAACACAACTCTGTGTTTAGCGGTTTGTCAGAATTAACGAGCGCCAAATCGGATTATTCGCAAGCGTATTATTCCAAAGTGTACATCTTTGCGCGCGTGATCCCTCTTCTCCCGCAAATTCGGTATCGCGATTCTTTTCAATCGCGCGAAATTGCACGAACGCGAAGTGAACTTTACATTCCATAGGGCGGACTTAAAACTAAACTTCAAAATGCATGCCGTACTCGCCGTGTACTCGTGCAGGGTAACGGATACGAGCGCGCGTACCGTCACCGCGCGCGTCGTACAGTCGGAAATGCAAGTAATTCAACGAGAATCTACAATGGAATATATACGGTTGTTATCTGCCACTGATTCGGCTCTTGGCGTTTTCTGTAGAAAATCTTTTGTACATATGTAAAAACATTAAAAGACACGAAGCGCCCGCACGCCGATCGGCGTGAGTCGGACATACAAACAAAGTCTTCGCGCGTAACCACCAGCTTTTATTATTTTTTCTCGGAAATGTATTTTATGTTGCTTCTCGACGCGATTAAAAGCCGGCCTTTCGCCTCCTTATCCGATTATCGTTACGAAGTAATAAAATATTCGGCCGAACGTCCAGAAATATATTCATGAGCGACAATTTCAAGGATTTCTGTAACAACAGCGTGTGCGTAGTGGGCTTCTGAAACAGTTCCGCCGTCGGGATGCGATCACGCGGTCATTCGCTCTTTGACTTTCCGGCGGTCTCGCTTTGATCCGCTTTCTTCTCCGTGTCGTTCTCCGATTTCGCCTCGGTCTCCTGCTGGCTACCCTCCTCTTCCTCGTCGGAGTAGTTTGTCGGTGCTTCGCCAGGCTTCAACAATTTTCCGACGTAATCGTATCTCTCTGCAATAAGAGGAAAAAAAAGACAAAACGTATTTATATATCTTCGATCGCTTTTTAAAATAATTCAGCCACGTGTCTCAATATTTATCTCAATATTTCCATATCATATTCATAGGCTAAGACGGATGTGTGTGATAAAAAAAAGCCTTGAACCATGCCCTCCTGCATTATTCATGAGACTCAAAGCTTCTGTGTATTAGCTTAGTGTTAGAAATAGAACTTGCCATTTCATACAGGCGAAGAATATCATTAGGAAGAACATTGTGTTTATGTAAAATTGGAAAAAAAAAAACATCCATCTCGTCTGTACCTTATCAATAAGACTTTACGCCACTAGATCTTTTTACTATAATGCCCTATGCGGATAAGATCTTCAAAATAAACTACAAATGTGTATTAACTCAAGATAAGATCGAGTCTGAAAGAAAACGTTCCACTAATGAGTATCAAACTCGAGATAAGATCGACCTCTGTAACAATTTCTTATATAAATTACGTAGATACATTAGCGTGGCGTCGCGAAGCAGCTCGCTTTGATAATTTTCCCTTCTCGCTGTCGGCAGCCACCATCATCGGCCGCTCGAAATGCGCTCACCTTTGAATTGCTCTTCCCACTCCTTGATGGAATTCATTTCCGTGGTGTTCAGGTCGCTCAGATCGTCGTACTTGTCCGTCGCGGCGTCCACCGCGAACCTCGCGAGTGCCCTACTGGCATCTTTGCCGCCGAACGCTTCATAGGGTCCACCTGTGCAACAGGTATAACAATAATGAGATTTTCGAAGGACACACATTTGGGCGCTTCCTGTGATCCGGCCCTTTACCTTATTCCTACTAGAAATCATCGACGATGCAAAGATTGTAAAGCAAGAGAGAAAATTCGAGCCGCTAATCGTCACTTATCTATTCGCAACTTTATCGCTACCTCCACTCTCGGCCGCCGGGCTTATCCGATTCCGAAGACAATACGGATTGGAATTCTCGAGTCTCGCCGCGGCCTGTACATATCCGGCCGTTTCTCTACATATTTAGCCAGACCTTTTCGCCCGCGACGCACGTCACGGAACGTGATAAACCGCTATCGTCGGGCCGGGTATATCGCGGCGCAATTGGACGGGGCACAATTGCTCGCGTGACGAGATCGGCGGGGACTTTCGCGATTTTATTTTTACGCGCCGCGGTAGCATGATATCATCGCGGGCACTCCTTGCCGCGGGGCCGCAAGCTAATAAAAAAAGGCGACTAATGAAACGCGCGGCCGTCGGGAGAGAGAGAGACGGAATGAAAAAATCTCGACGGGGAGGAGGAAAGGGGGGGGGCGGAGGAATAGACGGAGGATCAAATCATCACGAGCCGGGGAAAATGGTTCGATCGCTAATACCCGCGACGGAGAGATCGGCGCGGACGAGGGAGAATTGATCGCCGATGACGACGCGCGCGCGGGGGAGATTGGCGCGGGGGAGGGGGGGGGGGACGGGCGGTCCCCCGGCGCTCCGGACTCACCAGGGCCGTAGAACTTGGCGCCTCTGGTGACGTCGTAGACGCTGCCGTTGACACCGACCAGTATCCGGCCGTCCGGGCCCTTGCCGTCGTACTTTTTCAGATCCTCGACCGCGAAGTCGCGGCGCAGCTTCGGCAGCTTCTTCACCTCCTGCACGGGTTCCTCGGGCCGCGTGCGGCTCTTGACGATCTTGTAGACCAGAATGGCGATCACGCCCACGAGGGCGAGGTTCACCGGGCTCTTGACGATCTCGCCGATGAAGCTCGACAGGAACTGCGACGACTGCTGCGGTTGCTGTTGCTGTTCCTGAGCCGCGGCCGGCGAGCCGCTCTTCTCGGCCATCTTGACCAAAACCCGAACCGACCTATCTGTCTACCCGGCGGGCGAGGAGTGTCGCCCGGTGTCTCGCTGTCGCCGAGGAAGACCGAAAGACGAGAGGTTACGGACGCGCCGGGAGAGAGGAGAAACCGAAACGGCGTGCGCGGCTCCCGAATTCTCGTCACGATGTGCGTCTGTGCGTGCGCTGCGGGCGGCGGGCGCGCACGTATATGACGCCGTTATGCGTGGCGCGTGTCTGACGACGCGTGTACGAGTCCGCCGGAGTCGTACGACTTTGGTCGGATTTGGATTGGATCCGAGATCCGCGGCGGAGAAGCGAGAACTCGCGCGCGCGCGCGGGAGAGGGCGGGTAAAAACGGAGCCGATCGTCGGAAGCCGCGGACTGATATCGCCGACTAGGCGCCGCTCGCCGATGACGACTCAACACTCAACACTCAACGCGACGCGCGCTACGCTACGATTAATCGCACCAACGACGCGCGTACCGGTGCGCGTGTAAACGAGGCAAACGAGCAACGTAGCGACGTAGTCCCCTCCGCCCCGTGCCCCGTAGTCCACCCTGCTGTGCTCCCCTCCTTTCCTTTCCCGCCACCCGCGTGTATGTGTGTACATACGCGCGGCGCAGAAGCCGGAGAGACGGAGATTTGAGCCACGTTCTACGTGGCCGCACCGCGGTGGTGCGTCGCAGGGCCGTATGTACGTCGGTCCCGAAGACTGGCGGGGGCGGGGAGGGGGCACGGAAATCATTTTCCGAAAAAGTATGCGCGGCCCCCCTTGTTTCTCTCGAGACTACGCATTCCATCAAAATTGAAGTCTATTAATTCCTGTCGCGACGACGATTGCGTTGCGTTAATGAGGATGTATTTAGGCAAAAAAATCGAGACTTTGCATCCTCGCGTGATCGTCGGCGTAACCGGTGTCAATGTACAACGTAGCTATAACGTAGCTTGCGGCATGGAATTCAATGACGGGGCTACTCCAGAGCCTTTCGGGCGTCGTCGTCGGTGCCGCGACATTTTTGCCGCCCTGCTCGTCCTCTATTTTGACATTAATATTTCACATTTCGTCGATCATTCGACGTCCGTTATATCAACATACGAAACATATATTCGCAGTCGTACTCATTTGCTCTTCCGCAATAAGTTAGAATGTACCGTTTTCGCTTCCTCTCTCTTTCTCTCTCTGCCTGTCGTGCGAAAAACAGTTAATAAGTATGTCGCGAGAGGAAAAAGAAAAAATTACGAGCCACGACGCCCGGAAGAGATTATCGTCCTCCCCGTTTAAGATTCACCGGAATCTCCGTAACAGAATAGGAAAATATCGCCTCTCAATATCGCGAAACGTCCAGCCCCGGATTCCCCGGCGATTCGCGAAAGGAAAAAAACCTACAGTCATGGGCGTCGATTCTTCAAAGTCATGCTACGCAAAGTCACGTGTTTCAGATGCGCGTATCGCGTACGAGCGCCCCGCCGCAATTATGACGGTCACGGGACCGAGCGTACGCTGTTATGATTACGATAGGATCCTCGTTACTCTTTACCCTTTCCTTTCTCACACCTTACGTAACGCGAGACGCGACTTCGCCCCGTTCCAAGGCTCCGCTTCTAGAATTTTTTTGCAGATCATTGACGCTATAATTATTAATCTCCTTCGATTCAAGAGACTTGGTTTTTCTTTATTGCCGCACTCATTTCCCTTCTCGCTGAATTTCCAACATATGTTCAAACACATATATTTGTTTCACTTTAGATACAGCGAGCGCATAAGGAGAGTTCAATTTGTTCTTTGCAGCTGAATTTCTTCCTCCTTTCCCTCCAACGTGTCTCGTTTCAAGTGCGAAAAACAATGCAGCTGCAGAAAATAGACTTATTGGATGTATACCGTGTATCAGTCATTTTTTATTTCACATATATGGCAATCTACATGAAAACGCAGCTCGGTGTAGCAAACGACACCGAGTCTTTTATACATATAATCTATATTTGTATATCTATATATAATTAATATAATCTACTTGTACTTGGATAAATTGTACTTAAAATGGACGGCACTGTTGTATCGAGAATACTGACGCTTTGTCGCTTCAATCAATCGGAGCGGTCTATTTACTATCGCTATTGTTTGAAATTGAAGGCACCGCGCTACTTTCCGTCGCGTCTGCCCGAGGCAAACGCGATAATGATAAGGCACCTCTGAATCGTGCAGCACAGATGCAGATGTTTAGAGATAAACATCCTTATCGAGTGCCTAGTTTGCGTGAGCCAAGATATAGTTTCCTCTCGTACATTAAACGAATGTTACTCTACACTGAAATGTGTAAAAAGTTGATTTTACACGTTTAAACTCTCGTTATCTTTTAAGCCTTTATAATCGCCTTTGCCTCCTGATAGTCGAGGTACGGACGGATATCAGTGACGGACGACACGGCCTCGGGATTAACTCTCTCCGAGCACATCGGACAAGATTCTTCAGATTCCACGATTCTAGCGCAACAATAAAACTTTATTGCAACAGATAATTTTAAATAATACTCGCGCTCTTCTTGTGATATTTACCTGAGAAATTCACTTCTGATGGCTGGGAAATCACACTGGGGGCACACCGTAAAATCATCCTCCACGATATGTCGTCCCTGTAAGCACGATAGAAACGAGAGAACTTGGTTGGCGCGCTCTTCTCGTTGGTAAGCGATAATTAAGCGGGTCTTACCGTTGCAATGCAAAAAGGTATGGTGTTTTTACACTTATCACAGGTTACTTCAGTCTCGGGAACTCTGCTCTTGCAGTACGGGCACGGGGTAAGGGGCTCATCCTCGTTCTCGATATCCTTCGTTCTCGGTGGTTTCCTAACGATCGCCTCGATCTTCTTGCTGTACTTCGCGTCGACCTGGCCCCGATACTCGGGGCGCATCAGCATAGCGGCGAAATTGAAAGCCGCGTTTTTCAAGCCCGCTCTATGGCATTCTATCACGGTCGACGTTAATATCGGTACGATGTCTGAAACGTAAAACGTACCATTGTACCGTAAGCCGAGAATTAATTCATTCGCGTTAATCGCCGCGGAGAACGGCTTTCGTCGTACTAACGTGATGGAAATTTCGATATGTTGTTGGCTACTCTTATAAGCATCCGGGCACCACGTAAATGATCGCTTCTCTTCACGTGTAATCTCACCAAGATGTAGGAATGCAGGAGTCTTAAATTGGTTTGCATCTCCAAGGGTATGGTAATCTTATTTCTTTTCAATTCTTGGTACATGCCGAACAGGACGTCGTGAGCGTTTCTGTAGTTTCCTGAAGTTAAATAAGATCCCATATCACTGTAGCGTTATACATTTTTAGTATGGGCATAAATACATACCATTAACTTGCTCCTCGTTTGCAATTATAATCGCCGTTTTAGCCGCTTCTTTGTATTGCTTCCTAGCCATGTACAATCGGAACAGATATTTCGGGTCCTAATAGGGAATACGAACATATTAGAATCTTTCTTCTTAAGCGTTATTTATATTAGTAATATTTACCTTCGGTAATCCATCACCACCTAATAAGAAATCTATCAATTGATTAGCTAACTTATCATCCTTCGCAGATGCGACAGTATCTATGGCGTAGGTAATCGCTCTATCGTCATCTGGAACCAGTTGCGCAGCTTTCAATAAATGTCGTAGAGCCTAAAAAAAAAGAAGCCCGTGTTAAAACGCCGCTATTATTTGCATGATCAAACTTGAGATTCTGCAAAGATATTGCAAATTCACCTTCTGATATTCCTTAGCGTGGAAATAGTACTTTCCAGCTAAGAGATTATTTTTCTGAGACTCGAAATGCAACGCGAGGCTTCTAAAATCTTCTTTCCGGACATTGGTATCATCGATCGTGTTCACCAAGATTTCCCCGTACAATTCCATTTTGCCGTGTTGACTGGCCAATTGAAAGGCTTCGTCGTGACAATTTGATAAAATCAGAAATTTGATAGCCGAATTATAGTCGTTCATCTTTTGGAAATATTTCGCAACCATCTTTGCACCTTCTATGCTTTTGGTTTGTTGAACAACTTCAACGCTGCGAGCTGTGGAATAAAATAATTTAGTCAAGTATATTATTTAAATATTACTAATATATCCTGTTGTGGGATAACAAAACGCAGATACAAAATATATTTACCGGGATTATTTAAATGATCCAGATTAATTCTGATTATGTTATCGTAATCCTTGGCGGTTTCATACGCTTTGGCAGCTTCTTCATATTTACCCTCAGATTCTTTGGCTTTAGCATATTGTATGTTAATTTTCGCCGACGATATTTGCGGTAGGAGCTGTCCCACTTTGTGCCAATTTTTCAATTTTATATATGCGGATGCAGCCTTGTCGAAATATTCGGCCTTTTCGTATAACTGCGCGGCTTCGCTAAATTGCTAGAGATACACAAATATTTATGCAATTAACTTCATACAATTAAACCTTCGAAATTTAGTAGAAGTGAATATATACCTTCATTGATTCTAAAATCTCCGCGCATTCTTTTCGCAATAGCCTCGAACTTTCGTTATCCATGGCTATCCCGACGCCTTTTCTGCTATCACCGCATCTTATAGACATTCTCGCTATTCCTGCTAAACATTGAGTTCGATGGTGAGGATTTTGCACAGCCAAAGCGGACGTGTTGTAATCAACTAGACCGCGTTCGTAATTTGTTAGAGCTTTTGGGTAGTTTCCTCTGTGCAAAGAGATACATTCATTTATAATAATTATTTGCAGTATACAAGAAAGTTGTTGTGTATGTTCTTATGAGATATTTTGTTGAAGATAAGTAGTTGGATAATTTATAATCGTTATATATTATCACCATATGAAATCTGATTTGTTTATACTGGATTATATAATTAATAGGATTAATATAAAACTCTTACGTGAACTCCAATTGTTGGGCATACTCTCTGGCAATAAAAGGGATCTCGTCGGGTTTTAATTTTTGCGCCAAACTTAATGCTTGTTCCCACTGCATTAAATCTCTCCTCAGATACAAGGCCTGCACGGGCTCGGAAGATTGCAGAAAATACTTTTCGGCTTCGTTATAATTACCTAATAATATACACGCGTGTCCGCATAACAAAGCCAATTCATCTATATTTTCCATATTTTGTAACGTCCATACCATTGCAGCATCTTCCATATGCCGATACACGCGAATAGCTGCGTACAATAAATTTCATGTAATATTTATTTTAATGTCGTAATATAAAATTGATGAAACGTGCCTTACCAAATTCGACATTTAAATTTGCAATGGCGCTTTGTCCCAGTTTTAGCCAAGCATCTTTCTCGTTTAATTTTTCGCAGCTGTTCCATGCTTGCTGAAACCTAACAGATAATCCAAAAATGTTTTTCTATTTTTAAAATATTTTGTACACGGTTCCTTATTTACAAATTGGATTGTATAAATCTTACCGTCTGCACAAAATTTGATTATTAAAAATCTCATTAATTTTTTTCGATTCCACGATATTCCCTACTTCTTCGTGGGATGTTAATGTTGATTGTATTAATTTACTACCCATTGTACTCAGCGTTACTTCGCCAGAGTACATTAATAAAGGCACTGAATCCGATGGCAACTTGGTCGTACTTATTTTTATTACTTTGGTACCTGTTTACAATGCAATCGAATATGTGAGATTTCGCGATGAGATAACACATGACGGTCATTCAGGTCTCACTTACCTTCAACGAAGTATTTTACAAAAATGTATGTTACAATAACGCTTTTGTTGTACACGGCAAATATAGCACGTTCAAATATGTTCTGATCCCAGAGAATGCCGTCAATGTTATCAGGACAATCAGGCACGGCAATGGCCGCCTCGTTTATCGGATCAAATACATAGACGTCAGACTTATTGTCAACGAAGCACAATTGTATTCCATTTGCGTCCAAATGTAATTCTTTTATTCCATTGTTATGCATAAATTCGGTACACTGGTGAAATGTCTCCAAGCAAAAATATATAATATGACCCATCTAAAAATTTTAAATAGACGCATTTTCAAGTTTTATAATTTATAACATTGTTTAACATTATCTCAGGATGATGCTGACTTACGTCATTACCATAAACCAGGAAATCCGAGCAAAGAGCGTGACACGTTATTCTACTGTGGGAAAAATTCGAATCCGGGAACATCTTTGTATCCTTTCCGTTATTTATTAGAGTCTGATCGGATTTAATCTGCACATGAAGTAGAATTAGCAAGCACGTCTTGCGCGATTCTCACTATTGGTTCGTAATTAAACTAGAAACTCATACTTACCGAATGCAACTGCAGTTTCCCGTCAAATAGCGCCGATACATATGTCTCATTCAAGCGGATGCTATCTATCGTGGCCAAATAATCCCTCTCGAAATGTATTTTGTCATAATGGCTTATCGATAAATCCCAGAAGAGCGCTCTATTGTTTAATCCTACTGCTAAGTGTGATGGACCCACGGCTAATATCGCCGGTTCTATTATAGTGTTGATTACTTGCGGGCTCGGTTTGTCCTGAAAAACATGAACATTGGTGAAAAGGTCCGCTTTATCACTTTGCGTCGTTGGAAGGTACCTTGTCTAACGTATAAAGATGTACAGTCACTTCCATCAGGCTCGTCAATAACGCTATTTTGTTGCCGCAGACGCTGGTCAATTTCGGAATCTCTATCAAATAAATTAAAATATTGCCGACGTAAGTCACGACTGCCAGCATCGTTCCGTCCGTCGACCACTCGATACTGCTGATTCCATTCTCGTTGGTCACCGTGATCAACGTCTCGGTTTCCTCGAGATTCTGCAGACTGTGCACTTTCAGCGTATTGTCGCCGCAAGTAGCCACCTTTCCGACCGCTTGGCTCAACGCGATATCCGTCAGAGAATCTCTGTGGTTCTTGATTTGAAATAATTCTTGACCAACTTCCTTTATGTGCGTCGATATCGCGATAAAGAAACCAGCCTCAAATCCTACCAGTATGTAACCATCGCCATACCTGTAAGATAGAAATGCACGCGCATCGTCATCACAGTACAGCGCGTTAGAATTATTTCGTATTACTAGTAGACAATTACCACTTGTAAGTTACAATTAACCCGTAACGTTTCTGAAAGGCCAATTCAATAGGATTGTCCGGATCCAGAATGTTGTACAGGAACAATGTCGTTTTGCTAACGATGAGAGATACCTAAGTACATATTTTTGCACACGTAAAAGTAACAGCTCTACGTGAATATTTTGTGGATGTTTTTTAACAGCGAGTGTCAGTGAAATATTATACCGTGTTTTCACCGCCTAGTCTGTGGTCCATTTTCATCTCGCTAAATTGTATGTGAGACGGATCGCCTTGAAGAGTTATCTCTCGGCGGGTATCGCCCTCGCTCGTGCTGATGGTTAAAACCTTGTCCTCGCTTGCCAATGCGAGAAGACCGTCTGCCGACCACGCGCCGGATAAAATGCGCTTTCTGTGTTTTCCCAGAATAGGTATCCGCCTGTGCAACGCAGAAGAATTAAATAGAGTAACTTTAAGACATTTTACATTATATTACATTCATGACTCATTGTTTCTCGTCTTTGGCTGATATCGTACTTGGCATTTATATGATCGTAAAGCACCAGATTTCCCTTCTGCGTTCCTATCGCCAGCAGACAGCTCTTCTTCGCCCACATCATGCAGGTAAGCCCGTCCCTCACGCCCGCGTCTATCTGGGACTTTTTCCCAGTCGTGGCGTCCCATAGAATTAAAGTCGACGAATTCTGCGATATTATGGCCAACAGATCTCCGTCCGAGTCCCAGCCGAAGCCGGTGCACAATCCGGAAATTGGTATTCGCTCCTGAATGTCCCCTTGCCTGTCGAAAATGGCAACGGTGGAGTCGCAACCCGTTGTGGCCAGATGCGTGCTGTTGCCAGGACGCCAGGAAATGTAGACGTTACCGCTGCCGTGGGGTTGGTCTAATCGATAAAGGACCTGTCGTTAAAAAATTGTAAATTAAAAATTAAACGAACATTTTCCTTTGCGCGCAGAAATAGAGGAAAAAGCGTAAAATCTACGTAGCGGTAGATAAAATGACGAATAGATTACAGATTTGATTAAGTAGAACGTATTTCTCGCACTTCGTATCGTTGACGTTGATATTTTTATTAAACAATTTCGCATAGAGTAGGTCTGTCGACGCTAACATAACCTACCTTCTCCGACGACATCGTAACGCGGAGAATTTGTCTCTGACGGGGAAATTGGTCAGTCCGCGCATTTAAGTGATATATCTATACGGCATTACGATGTGCATAGCTTAAATATTGATTTATTAAGCAATGTCGCTTTCGCGTACCGACATATCTCCTATGTCGGCCATATTGTTTACCTTTGTGTTGCTTTGCTTGCGCGATCGATTTGCATTCGCGATTTGCATCTGTACGTTGACGAGGAAAACTGCTAGCTAATATAACTCGATAGATAAAGTAGTGATAACAATAAACACAATATAACAGTATCATTGATGGCTAGTTGAGAAAACATTTTTTTGTCAAAGATTTGTCAGAGATCTGTATAATTATCTCTTCTATCAGCTTTTAATTTTGTTGATGATTTCGATAATAATTTTTTTAAACAAGCATGAAGGATAATTCAAACTAGGCCTCGTCAAAAATATAATTGTCAGCCAAATAATAATATATGTGTTAAATAATAATTATTATAACAGCTAAGCAATAATAATTTAGCTAAATAATTATTATCTAATTAATAATAATCAGCTAAATAGTAATCATGTCAGCTGAAATTTCATTTTTTAAAAACTTAATTTTTCAAGATTTTACTTAAGTGTATCCTGCTGCTGATTTCTTTAGACATAATGCATCATTCAATTGTAGAAGGGAAATGACATCGAGAACGTTGAACGTAAAAGAAAAGGCGTGTACATATGTGTAATTTCGTTAAAAAATATATTTTGTAAAAAGGATTCTTTTATTTTTGAATATTAACTTATTTTGTGAGTAATCGTGGCAATCCGCTATATCAGTATATCACATCCATCAATATCGCGAATTCATATGGGAAGATAAATATTAATCACACAAATGACATTACCAAAAACACGTTTCGTAGTACCAACCCTATGCCTTAATTTGTACATACAAAAAGCCGATAGTTATATTTTAACTGTATTTTATGTTACATGCATATCAACAGTTTTTTAAGTATAAAGTATCGATAGCATGATTTTATCGGCCGAAAGCACGCGAACCCTCGTAATTGCATCTGGATTCATACTGTTGTTTCGCTCACGACGCTTCGTTCGTGCTCGTCATCAGCTTAGGGAGTAGCCTTCGGTTTCAGTTCGTCGTAACACGGTCTCAGGAAGATCTGATTTTTCTTCGCCGGATTATAGTACTCGTGGCCCTGAAACATTTGCAAATCGATTATGTTACGTGCAGACAATTTCGACGATTAATTTACTCATCGAACGACAGCAAGTCGTGGGAATCCGCACCTTGGACCAATCGTAAGAAACGGCGTACGCAAATATCTGCCCATTGTGATTGAAACAACAACGTGTGATGGGTTGCTCCATCGTTTCGGAGGATTTCAACTTGGTGCGTGCGTCCTTGTCCCAAAAACCAAAAGTACCATCGCCGCCTACGGTCGCCACGGTGCCATGCACCGGATGGAATGCTATGTCGTTTACCTGTCCGCGAATCGATAAGTTATCGTGTTTGTCCAAGAAAATAAAGGACGTATTTCATTTTTTAAATTTTATTTCAAGTCTACGAACCGCGTAGATGTCTTGGTATCCATTGGGCGTGCCGTTAGTCCTGTGGCATTTAAACGTAAAGTTCTCCTTTGTGCTGAGATTCAGATGATGAATCGCAACGCGTCCTTCCGTGCTTCCTATCGCAAAGCCGGTCGGCACTTTCTTCTTGTCCCTGAAGATCGCCACGCAACGATACTGATACTTCAGGCTCAATTCGACAGGTTTATATTCGCGCGGACTGCCCTCCAGTTGATAGACTATTAAACCGCGTCCGGCCGTTCCCACAACCGCCATGGGGTAGTCCTGTGATATCATTAATGTCAACGATACCGCACAGCGTCATGTATTTTATTATATACTTGCTTGCACTTACAACATCCGAGCAATAGCATCTTTCTGGTAGGTTGATAGTCATCGCCGGTTTAGGACTGCGCAGATCCCAAAACTGAAAATTTCACACTTTGATAACAAATTTCAGGCGTATTAGAGAAATATTTTAATAATAATAACAAATATAGTAAGAAAACTGGCAGACTAGTAAGCAAAAGAATTTGATGAATTATAAAATTGAAAATTTCACACTTTGATAACAAATTTCAGGCGTATTAGAGAAATATTTTAATAATAACAAATATAGTAAGAAAACTGACAGACTAGTAGGCAAAAGAATTTGATGAATTATAAAATATAACGTTGACTCTTAAAATAAGATTGCAAATTGAATATTAACCCTTAGTGTCTTGTCCCAGGAACCAGTCATCAGACAAGAATACGTAGATGCCTTTATCCAGTGACATGTTCTGATCGGCGCGTCATGAGCCGCCACTTGTACGCTCTGATTCGTAGCTAGGTCCCAGCACTTTGCCGTCTTGTCGCAACCCGCCATAAATACTTTGGTTCCATCCTAACAATTATCACGTGGTCATTATTACATCCTTTCGTGCTGTTATTTATCCGCAGTTGTGTTTGTTATATATAATTACATTATTATTATCATATTAACAAAGGGACTTACGTCACTCCAGCACACATCCAAGACCGGCGCTGCCATACTCTGCATGGATTTCGGTACCGTCTTGCCGGATTGCTCCACCTCCCAACAGCGAACGTTGCAGTCCCAGGAGCCGGCCACCAAGAAATTCTGCGGTATGGACGCCGGGCTGAAGGCCAGGCTGGAAACCGAGTCGTCCGGCGGCGAGACAACCTCGAAGTCTTGCATCGGATTCGACGTGTTCGACGTTGCCGTCCTCAACGAGTTGCTCTGATTGAACATACTTGATCGGCTGGATCTCGCTCGTCTCTCTCGATTTCTCTGCAGGTAGAAATATATCGGTGACGGACAGATCAATTTCCCGCGTGTGCCGTCTGCCGTCTCCTCCCTCGTGCGAGATGTAAGTATGCGATATTGTTTACCTGGCAGTTTACGTCACGCAGGCGAGAACGGGGAATCTCTACATCATCCACGCCCGAATCAATTCTGAACGAGATGCTGAACGAAATACGAAAGCAATACGGAGCAGTACGGAGTGAACGTTTTAACGATGGAGCTCGCGGATTTATGAATTCAATCAAAATAAAAGGTCGACATCTCTCGCTATAGTTCTCAGCTTCGCGCACGCGTCGCAATACGACAAGGAAAGTAGATGGTACTGAGATAGGAAACTGCATGACAGTAAATATCGGAGCGCAGCCAGCATTTTCTAATGATGATCAACGATTGGCTATAAAATAGGGAAGTCCACGAGTCTCTAGAATTTCTCTATTTCATACCAATTTGAAAATCATTATTTGAAATATTTAGTATTAATTTAATATTATAATATAATATAACATTAATATATATATATATATATATATATATATATATATATATATATTCCATTTTTTAAATTGCATGATAATATTAGTATTTTAAGCTACGATTGTAGACTGCAAGGCAGATAATTTGTTTCAACAAGCATTTAATTAATAGCCAATATTAATTTACTATATTTATTGTTATAATCATATGATAGAGTTGAGAATGAATTAAAACTTTTATTAAAAAGGTTTTCTTATTTCACACAAAACCGTGTATTTCTTAGAAAACTTGGCGTTACAAAAATAACACAAGAGAGAATCTCAATGATTTGTACACAACAAAAAAATTAAGTTATTTGCATGTTACATTAGATCTTATAGCTTTGAGCAGTATCAGATCCATAAATACGATTATATTATATATTTATTATTACAATTATAATCACGATATAAGAGTTAAGAATGAATTAACTCTCATTAAAAAGCTTTTCCTAACTCACACAACCGTGTATTTGTTAGAAAACTTGGCGTTACAAAAATAACACAAGAGAGAATCTCAATGATTTGTACACAACAAAAAAATTAAGTCATTTGCATGTTACATTAGGTCTTATAGCTTTGAGCAGTATCAGATCCATAAATACGATTATATTATATATTTATTATTACAATTATAATCATGATAGAGTTAAGAATGAATTAACTCTCATTAAAAAGCTTTTCCTATCTCACACAACCGCGTATTTGTTAGAAAACTTGGCGTTACAAAAATAAGATACGAGAGAATTTCTTTTCAATAATTTGTACACAACAAAAATTAAGTTAATTGTATTTTATATTAAGTCTTATAGCTTGGAGCGGTCCCAGATCCGTAAGTACGATCCCACTCGATGTAAATGTTCAGATCCGACTGAGAAACGCTGGGTCGCACGTTGATCAGCGCTTGCTCGAAATCGCGATTCGTTATGTGCCTCACTTCCTCCATTCTTATATCCTCGAGCTGACTGAAGGGAATACTCCGGATCGGTTCCATGCTCGCTTCCTTGCAGAGATTCGTCATGTCGGCGCCGGAATATCCCGCTGATTTCTCCGCGATCCTCGCGATTTCCTCCTCAGCGAGATCGTGATGCACCGATCTCAATAAATTGTTTATTATCTGCTTACGCGCCTCGAGCTCCGGCAGTGGTACGTACAATCTCTTGACGAGACGTCTCCTCGCCGCCTCGTCCAACTCCTGAGGCCGATTGGTCGCGCCGACGATCAGAATGCGATCGTCCTCGGACGTCGCCGCGCCGTCCAGCTGCACCAGGAACTCCGTCTTCAGCCGTCTGGAGGACTCGTGTTCCGTCTCCGAACGCTGCGTCAGCAGCGAATCGATTTCGTCGATGAAGATGACGGACGGCTGATGAACCTTGGCCACCGCGAACAACGCGCGGACCATCTTCTCCCCGTCGCCGATCCATTTGGAGGTCAGTGAGCTCGCTGAAATCGAAAAGAACGTGGACTTGCTTTGCGAGGCTATGCACTTGCCGATGAGGGTCTTTCCCGTGCCGGGCGGGCCGAAGAGCAAGATCCCTTTGGGCGGACGGCGGAGACCCGTGAAGATGTCCGGCCTCAACATGGGAAACACCACCACCTCCTTGACGATCTTCTTGATGTACTCGAGCCCCGCGATGTCGTCCCACGTTATCGTTTTACCCGAATCCATAATCTCGTTCTTTATCAGCTCGATCATGTTCGGATCGATGTTCTTCAGCCTCTCATCCTCCACTTCCTCCCCGCTCGCTGTGCCTTGCGGCGCACTGTTACTTTGCTCTTCTTTGTCGCGTTTGAACGGGCAGATGAACGGAGCATTGGCCGCTCCTCGACCGCCCAGAGTCTTCTTCGGTGCCGATTTATTCTTCTTCATCTCCTGGATGTGGAGTTCGTCCCTGGCGCTTCTGAAGGAATCGAGAGTGACTCTTTGCGTTTTGGCGTCTTCGTTGCTGGACTGTGGAGGAGTAGCTGGCTTTAATTTCGGTGCATGCGGATCTATCGGTACGAGTCTGCTGCGCGAGTTTTTACCATTCGTATCACTATTGTTTAATTTAGGAGGCATTTTTTGCACAAATTTATCCAAATTCGGATAAGAAGATTGGCTGTTTGATTGTACTTTGGGTGTATTCTGTTTGGCGTGACTTACATGCTTATTAATACTATTTCTAGGAATATTCTTGAAGTAAGTAGATATTTTCTGTTCACTGTTAGGCTTCAATGAGAATTCTTGACTCAAACTTTGGCTAGAAGTTGCCTGCAACTGCGGAGAGATTTTTCTACTTCTCTCTGATATATCCTTCTTCGAACTGTTTATTATTTTCTCTATATCCCTATCGCTGTAAGATCTTCCTTTGCAAGGTAGAGTGTTGAGCTTCTGACAAGCCAAAGGTTTTATAAATTTCAGCGTGGCGTCCAACTTCTCATCGTCCAACTTCGACTTCCACTTCAACGGATCGTTTTTTACGTCCGACAGTTGAGATTTAATCTGTTTCCAGTAATTGTTTACTCCAGTCTTGTCTCTCACCAGAGTATGATAGTCTTCAAGACCCTTTCGGAGCAGCTCCGCCGCCGTACCTTCCGAATCGCTGCGCAATAGACATTCACAAGTAAATAGAAAATGTGCGTGACAAATTTAACATGACAGAAAAACTATGACGTGCACGTATGCACTTTACTTACAACAACTTTGTCGTCATGTACTTCACAGCGAGAGACCTGCGTTCGATGTCCGCGACATCGAAGCAATCCTTATCTTCCTTTGAAAATTTCAGGGTATGATAGGCGGCCAAAACATTATTCTTCTCCTCCTTCGAATTTTGTGCAACACGTGTCTTCGCACCGGCAGGATTTACATCCTTATCCATGATACGTCAAGGTATGATATAATAAAGTACCAGGAGCACAGAATATCTTTCGAGCGTTATCGCAATTGAAGCGTCATCGCGTCTTAACAAATCGTTTGGCGCTAAGATTGAATTATCTCAAATTATCTCTGACACGTGATAAAACAACAACTTCTACCTTACACCTGTTGCGGCGCGAAATATTGCGTACATTGAGCGCACACTCACTCCGGAATCAGAATGCGTTTTGGATCACGTGTTTCACGCCCGCTGTTGATTGGCTGATCGCGGAGGCCCGTTTCTGGTCGATTTTCGACGTCAGGTTGTGGTAGTACGTCGTGTCGCGTTAGTCGCGTAACCTCACCTAACTTCAGATCGAACCTCCGAGCCTCCGAGTCGTCGGAGACGACGGAGACCGGAGCTCGGAGTCGGAGGCTTCGACGAATATACGCAACCCTTTCTGCAAAATTAAAGTATCATCCTAGTTCCATCCGATCCGTAGATAGAATTAAGTTTGTTTAATAGTCAAGATAATCCATGCGAGGCGACTTGACGGGAACGTTGGAATTTGCCAACGAGGTATTATCGTATTATCGTTTGATAATTTATCACTGAATTAAGATTTCTACACGCGCGACGCGCGGCACCAAATAAAAATGGTGGGAAATAGTGAGAAATATACTTCAGCTTATCAAAATTCTTGATGTATCATTTATCGCAAAATTGTTACTTATATTATTAATTATATTGTTAATTATAAATATTATTAGACATTATATATTATTTTTCGCGATATAATGGGTGCGATCCACTTGGCGCTCCAAACGCTCTGCTTGCGGAAACATTTCATCCTTGTTGTCTATCAAATATTGAACAAGGACAAAATAATGCTCTGAAGCGTTTGAAGCGTCTAGTCGTCTAGTGGATCGCATCCAATGTTTTATAATTTTATATAGAAAACAATAGAGAGAGCAATTGGAATATTTAAATCATCTACAGTCTAAATAATTGAAAACGCTAAGAAGATAAGAATTTATTTATGAAATAACTGCAATGAGTATTTTAATGATAACTTTATGCTCTTGTCTGTTTATTTATTTTTAATTTTACAATTCAATTAGGTTAATTTGATTAATTTTTTTTATTTTCATAGGATTCATACTTTCAGTAAATTTATTCATTATTATTATGCAATATAAGGGTTTATTTAAAAACTAAAACACATTTAAAAAATTAAAATATCCAGCAAAAGAAAGATTTTACTTTTTTTTATATAAAGGAGTACAATTATATTTAAAAAAAATTATATTATGTAATTATCATCCCTTCGCTTTCGATTGCATTTCGTTAATTTTTTACATTTCCAAACTTTTATAACTCTATGGAAACTCACATCATTTGCGCATCTAATCGTAACAATAATAGATATATATAATGCTATTCAGCTCATATAGTTATCTCTTCATAACAACGTCTATAATTCACAGTGCGAGCAATGCACGCAGTCTGAATCGGAATAGCACCCGCGGCGCGCACCAGTTTCGAAACATTTAATTATTAGCTATATAAACTTTGTAACACGTCCGTTTATGCCCCCCCCCCCCCGGCAAAGCCGTAATAACTACGGTAAACCCGATTCGCACCTCGTAATGGATTCTACTTACATACGACAGCGAAATGTCAAATAATGAGGCAATCGGGTAGTAACGCGAACGAAAACGAGGAGTATTGTTTCATTAACACGTAATTAAATAATGTTAATGCAAAAAAGTGAGAGAACGTAAAGTTACTTTTGATGGCGTTAAAAATAATAAAACTACGAGATAATCACACTGAAAGAAAAAATTATTATTTGCAAGAAAATAGATTTCTTTGTATTTAGTTTCCTTAATTCAAAGAAGTATATTAGGTAGATTTAATAAGAAAACATTTTTCTGAGTTTATAAACTCACAAAATAAAGGAGAAAGTAAAACGAAGGTTTTTTTCCTACACCGAGAAAAAAATACTTAAAAATTTATTTGTGGAATATAATATGTGGAATATCTGTGAAATAAACCTTCTCTGTGAAATAAACCTTCTGTGAAATAAACCTTATAATACTCCACGAATAAATTTTCAAGTATTTTTTTCTCAGTGTATAGATTGCATGTATCGCTTTTCTACATATATGTATAAATGAATTTTCTCCCTGATGCATTCCTGTTTATCCATCGATCTTTTTCAGCGTCCGGACGGTCTCGGAACTCTCGGACTGAATTCCCTGCATGACCAGCCACGACTGTTTGCCATCTCGTTATGGATCGCGATGATGACAGGAACGATCGCCGCGGAAACTGCTACGTGGTGAGTATAAGGGGTTACATTGTTCCATTGGGGTTACATTCGATCGCCGTCGTGACCGCATTTGTGTTCGAGGACCATAAGACTATCGGACACGTACATATAGGGCGTTTCCAATTCCACGTTTATCCCGTATATATTGCCGTTAATCTGAAATCAGTTTTTGCCAGAAGCTTTATTTAATTGCGAGGACTGCTACTTAAATGTTTTGCTAAGGCAACATTTTCTTTGAACCGGCTGAGGAAGACGCTTGCGAAATTTCAATCCGCAGCTTTAAAACACCCTGCGAAAACGTAATATATAATGTGTCGCCTAAATTAAAGTGCCAGCGATGCAATTGCGACGAGCAAAATGAGTTTCGGGCATTAAGATTAAGCGCGTTCCTTGCGATACGTGCTTGTCGCGCTGTGTAAAGATATAACATATTCTACTCTCTTGATCGAAGCTCAGTGATGTTTGCAAAAACATATCTTGTCTATTATTATAAAGATATTATTATTTAGCAGACAATTTAACGAGGACGTTAAAAGTTCTGAATTATTATAACACAATTCTTGAGAAAGAAAGAGAGAGAATTATTATTCGCGCTTTTTATAATAATTATACAGTATCTTTTACATAAATAAATTATTCTGCCTTTCATCTTCAGAGAGACTCATTCAAGAAGATAATGACACGAATAACATCTTATGTAATTAATCATTGTGAAAACCATTGATATTTCTCAGTCAATCCATTTCAATGCATTTATTTCCGTTTGAGAAATATAGGGAGATGGATATATAAATAATATACGACATTAATTTATCATATATTTATTTACCGTGTTTTTGCAGTGATACGTTTTGCTCGTTATAAGTATAAATTTGCGTTTAAAAATTCATGAATTTTGCACGGACAGTGATTTATTATCGAGATGTGAAGCGAATAAACAAGGCCGGTTTACATAACGCCGAAACGAGAGGGAGAAGTTTACAAGCTCTCGGGAAAAGGAAATATCTAGTGATTACGCGAAGATTCTTCATGGTTGAGTCAGTTACAATAAAGTTTGAATTTAAATCGTAACAAAAGCTGTCCATAAAACTCGTGAGAATTTCGCAGAGCGTGCATTCGAGTTCGCAAACACGATAAGACAGTTAAGACTTGACGTATCAAGCGTCAATAGTGTTCTCCCGACAATAACTTCTGTAACAAGCTTACGAGAGAAAGAATGACATCTCTTCTACATTGCAGACGTCAAGCGTGCTTCTAAAGTATTGAATTTGCGAAGCGAACAGGATAGAAAATTTTCAAACATATTGAAGACGACAGTTTATCATTTCCTTATTGAAGTTTTCTTACGAATAATACATAGATATTGATTTGCATTAAAAAAATATATTACTTAATTCTCTTAAAACAATTAAAAAGATTAGAAAGATGTAAAAAAAATAATTTACCTACTTTTTTCAGAACTTTCAATGTCTATATCAACTCTTACAAAACTAAATAAATTATTACTAGAAAATAGACTTTTTTATTTTAAGAAAAATAAATAATTTATTATAACAAAAAGGAAAGCTAGGTTTTTTTATAAAAGAAAATCTAGAATGAAGAGAAAGAGTTTCTTTTAGAGAGAGGTATAAGAATAATTAATTTTTTTAATTCAGAATATAATATTTTAATTATTGTTAAAGGGGTAAATTATTAATTTGTATTTATAATAAAAATAGAGAGATATATATATAGAGAGTGATACAAAAGATATCGAAGGGTTGTTGGCAAACACTTTCTCAAGTCAGATCGAAGGATCAAGTACGATCGAAGGTATTAGCGAAATTGGTATAGGAGCTAAAAGCTAAAAGAGGAAACTGTGACGTAAATCGTGCTATTTCTTCGGAGGAAACCTTGATCTCAGACAGTTGATCTAATGCAGCTTACTCGACTTCCGTGAATGGGCTTTTAACGATTGCTAGACACGCTACGTGTACTTAGTGTGCAAAATATGCTTAGCGTCGGTGATTTCTGTGATTAGTGGCGATCAAACGTCAATAATGGTGTTTCGGTTCGGTTTACTAGTCTGGAAACTCCCGTTCCAAAATTGGCTTAATTTCCGTTGATTAATTTTATCCCCGAGCCTCTACATGCCAATCTATAATGCTCTGTTGATGTAGTGGATAAACTGTAACGCCGCTGTCGACCACCGCTCCAAGAGAATTTATGAGCTTCTAACTTCAGTAATGTCAGTAGGAATGAATGTGCAATGAAACTGGTGACATTTAAAGTAGAGAAATCTATCAAGAAATCCTGCAAAATAATTTTTAGGTATCTGCAAGTTTAATAATTTATGGCAACAGTTTAAAATTACAAATGAAAAAAAAAGAGTTTCTTTTCAACATCTTTTTCTGTTTAGTAATTTTATTCTAATAATATATATCTTAAAAAATATTTAACTTTATTTGTTGAAAAATTTCTATCTGCTTCTCAATTTTATATCGCTTATGTCGCTTAGTTTTTTAGTCATTTTTTGCAACAGAAGTAATGTTCTGTGAACTGTATCAAATTTATCGAACGATAAATTTATTCTGTTATTGTGAGTGTTATTATATACTGTTGTGAACTTTTCTATCGTACGACCTGTTGATTCGGAAATATTGAAATGAATTAGTATAGGATCTTGCAGAGAGGAATGGGTTATAATTTTAATTCTTTGATTAATGTATTATAAGAAAATAGAAAGAGTATTTTTAGAATTTGGTAACTTATTTTTATTGTAAATTAATATCTTATATAATTATGTTGAAAATATCAATATGAAATAATAATACGAAAAAGATATTATCTACAAATTGAATATAAAGCTTATGTAAGCTTAAGATGCGGATAAAACTTTGAACGACAAAATTTTTTTCATTTTTTTTTACTTCTCTCATCTGCGTGCAATTTAATTTTTCGTGCACGTTGTAGACTTCTAGCATCCTCAATTTTAATCTTTATTAAGCTTCTCATCAGTAGGTGGATCTGAGATAAGAAAAAAAAGAACCCTTTTTTCTATTCAAAGACTCATTAAGTTCAAGATTGCGACACTCTTGTAGGATATTTTGTATTTCTCTCTGCACTCAGATTTACTTAGCCCGGTATGTTTCCCGCTTTCGACCCGCTCAAGCGAGAACAAGCGTTAACGGAACCACTAAACGCCGAGGAGATCTTAATTACGGAAGACACTCAGTCGTATCGATGACACGCCGACCTTTCCGACAGTCGGCGATTGGCGACTTGGGAGTTATTTAGAACTTGGTAAATTAATGAGCAACGAAGTTAGTTGCCGCGGCACTCCGACGACGCCGAAGTCCCGATTCCCGCGGGAAGTAATGATCGCGCAATTAAATCTTTTGTGACAGATGCTACACGCCGACCGGTTTAATCCGATTAATGACGAGAACTGTTAGGGCTTCGAGGGTTCTTACATTTGCACCTCATTTTACTCCGCTGTTAGGTATAGCGATTACGAACGAGACTTTACGAACCGGCACAAAAGTACGACGGAGGAGGAACGCGAGCTTGGCAGTTGCGAGTTCACGAACAATATAAATCCATCAAGTGGATCTATATTGTTCGTAAACTCGCTAGACGCAGGAAACTTATGCCATCAATATTCCTCAAGTATTTACAACGTTTATTTTTATTGGTACACTGGATGTTCACTTGATATTAGAATGACGAACAGCATATTTTTAGCATTTTTCCGACTTTTTTTTTTTATTTTGGAGTTTCTCAGCTCCCAGGGAAGTGTAATTATAATAACATAATGAACATAAAATAATGATTTTTTATCTCAGGATTTCAGTGAATGAATTTACTCGGTGGCTCTGTGTCCACCGAGAAAGATAATCAAGAAAAGTATTATATAATTAAACTTCCTTTAATTAAACATGCGGAAACAATACGAGAAACAGCGATGCTCAGGAATGCTCTTGGAGAAATTCCGCGACTCTTAATTCAATCTCTTTGCGTGCGTTCCACCTCCGAGCGTAAAATTTAATACCTTGCCGAGGTAACGTTACCAGTTTTCTAAAAGATTTCTTTTGGGGTTAATATTGTATAAAACAACACCGGACTTGCTTGTTATAGCATAATTATTTGAGATCAAAGAATAACGTCATGTCTCATAATTATACTCGTAAAGATCTAAATATGTACACCGTTTGGAGCATCTGTTTGAAAATTTACAGCAGAATAAATGGATTGTTTGCTAGATAAGATCATTTAATACCATGTCAATAGACATTTTGACAAAATAGCTTTAGAGGTAATCCTATCACGCTTGCGTCATAACCGCGCCGCATAACAAGTCTAATACACTTTCCGCGAAATATCATTATTTCTAATGCCAAATTACAGTACAAGCTGCACAAGTGCACGCCTTTTTCAACTACCTTGACGTTCTGTTGCAATATACTTACCTTAGGATTGTCTAATTCGTATTTCTCATAATTTCATAGATCTGATAACTTTGAGAGAAATTAATATTCTGAAGAATATTCTTTACACAACTTGGTACGTATTCGGAAACGTTTGAAACGTTAATCCATTTGAGGATAATTTACTATTTTTATTTAAAAATAACTCGAAGTTTGCAATTCCTATAATTTTTTTTGCAAATAACATCATTGAATGGTAAATTCTGCGATCATATCCCGTTTTGAAACTTCAATTTTACTATTATTCAAATTTACTACTTATAGTTTCGCTAGGTTTATCGACACGCTATTATCGAAATCTCGCCTCGTTGAAATATATGACGTTATAGTGTTTATCTGCGAATTAATGGACAAAAACACCGATTACTAGAAAGCAAAGTTTTATTTGTCACAATGCATCTCGTTACATTCACAATGTACAGACGATTAAATCGGGCGTACCCGCGCTCGAACGAAGTCGATGCAACGTTGATCCATGCTCGCGAGCCGCCTTGATGGTACTTTTTTACGTAAGAATTTTAAAATCGAATTCGAAATCCCGGATTTGTCGCTCACGGACAAAGAGAGAGAGAGAGAGAGAAAAAGAGAGAGAGAGCTAAAAAACATTTTGCGGCCGGACCGCGGATCGCCCGTACGCGGGTTTATGAGCGTTCGTCTCGATAATCGATACATCTCGGCGACAGTTTATATTTCACCCGGGTTCTGAAAATGAAAATTCCTCGATCATAATGAAGCCTCCCGCGGTGACCGCGCGGATACGAACGAACCGCCGATTTTGGTTTTATTTCTTTTTATCCGTCTCTCTGTCTGTTCAGTTATCTCTTGCCCGCTCGACCGCATTTGAATCCTTTGCACATCGCTCACTTTGTACCTGAGGCACGAAAAGTAATTCCTTTGCCGGCGTTCCCTTAAGATTACTCGCTCGCAAGCAATCTTCTGCACGAATACATTATATGGTAAGTCCCTTTTCTGCATACGTTATCCGTACACAAACGCACATTCGTACGCACATACGGATATTTTTTATCCTTCCCGAGTATAAGGTGATGAACGAGCTCTTTTTTTCTGAGACACGAGCTTTTTTTCGGAAACCACATACCTCAGTCGCGAGACTTCCCGTCTGATTAACCTGTGAGAGCTTTATTCAATTCGAGACGCGGTCTCCCTTGAGCGTTACGTTACACATACGAAAGGCGCTTATCAAACGCGCTGTTGATCGAGTCCACAGAAGTTGCCCGAGACGCGTGTCCTATCTGTCCCGTAAGTCCCGTTGACAGGATATGTCGAAGATCCGATAAATATCCGTCTATTCCCTCATCCGACAGAGACTCGAGGATTTCCGAGAGGAATTCCGCCGTTCTTCCCTTTTCGCATCTCATTATCGAGCGTTTATTTCCCCGCGCGATATATTGAGGTCTCCACGCGATTCCTTTGAATGATGTAGGTAAAAGTAGATAGCTCTTCATTAACGCATCGCTCGTGTCGTTTTGTCTTTTTAGACATCATCTCTTTTCCGCTCATTGTTAGCTTTTTCACACTTGCACATCGAATAATTGTCGAATGACCGCACAGGCAAAGCGTCGACAGAATTTTCAATTAGCTCGCAAAGAAATTTTATGAATGATAAAATAGAGTTATAAGATGAGAAATAAATGATTTTGATAGATTAAAATACGCTGCTCAATACACAATTGTAGAGAATCTCATTAAATGTATATAAAAAGAGATAATATGATTTAAAAAAAATATTTTTTTCAAGAAAATTATCTTACTTGTAAAAGTTTTTTTTATCAGAAATATAAAATGTTAAATAAATATATTTTACATTGATTAGAGTTACGATATTTTTTTAAAGCTGTTGATAAAATAAAGTAATTATTGAAAAATTATTAGAATTAGAAATGTCCGAAAATGTGCATGATCTTGTTAATACTTTGTTGAATTATAAATTATACGTTAAAAGATTGTAAGGCTATATGTTAATTTATGAATCTCTGTTATGGTCGATTATATGTCAATTATTTATTATTACATAAACTCCGAAATATCTAGCGATATATTTTTCTTTACATCGCTTCCGGTCTTCTGGTATTTGGAATTACACACATCAGATTTTGTCTTGTAACTTGATTTTGTTATTCATATATTTTTTTGTTAGCGCGAATTTACATATGAAATGTGCCTTGTATTAATTAATTAATTAATTTGATTACGCACGGAATGCGATTAATTTCGCGAAATATTCACTGGCGATTGTAACGTTCGACATTGTAATAAATTAATATTTAACATATTAATATTGCCAAACTTTCTTGGTTTGATTTTTCGTCACGAGCACTTCACGATTTCGTTTATTTGCGTCATTTAAATGCAACTTTCCACAAAACTCGATTCTTCGTCCTGACTACGAACACTTATCTCGGACAGGATATCGCGACACGTCTGCCTCTGGGAAGCTGTTCTTCAACGCAGGATAATGCACAGCAGCCACATCAGTTTCGTCGCGTACGCGGAAACGGCACGATAGCTTCTTGTCAAGGATGCAAGTGGTCTTTATGATCCCCGCGCCGCAGCATTTCTTCCTTTTATCTCCGGAATAAACCGGAAATCAGATGCACGTCTCGTTCGCCACGATCGGTGAGATGCCGTCTCGCGTTTCTTCGTTCGATCGATATTTGGTCCTACCGTTACTCGCTGCGAAGGAGGATCTCCTCATATCTTGTGGCTGCGTGTCGGGACTGAGGAAGTCGCACGGCATCCTTTCCGCGTCGCAGTGGCTCACGTCATCGTCCTCGTCGTCGTAACGTAATCTTATCGGCGAACGAAGCATCGCGCTTGAATGCGACACGTTGCATCTGAAAAAAAAATTGCATTTATTTTAATTGTATAATAGCGAATTGATAAATAATCCCAATTCCGGGATTGTTTAACGTTGGCAACAAGGAGCAATTGCCGAGAAGATTGAGCCTTGAAATGATAAGTAACAAGAGTTACGAGAACTTAAACGTAACTGTTAGTAAATGTAATGTTCATATCTCGAAACTATATTGAAAATGTTCTGAAAAATTTCAGCAAAAATTATGGAAAATTCAGGCGTACTTTTTGACAAGTGAATAATCTTGATACTGATAAGATTGACAAGGGAGGGTAAATTAAGGTGCATGTGCTTACTTGATGCTACGTTGGTAATGTACACTTCTCACGCGAACCAACTGGGACCCTCTTCTGGATCCGCATCTGCACACCGTGGTATCTCTCATACTACTGAGGTCGTCCCTCGTGATCATGGGACTCGTCGGCGTGCAGTACAGCGTTCTCTTGAACGCCAACCTGTATTTGGCGCTCATCACGTTGTACAGAATTGGGTTCACGGTGGTGCTGAAGTAGTACAGGCAACCTCCCAGCGGATACAGCCACTCGTTAATGTCGTTGAAGGCCGACACCTGATACACGTACATTAAGCGTTGAGCGTGAAAGGGCGCCCAGCAGATAAAAAATGTTATCACGACCGCACCTGTGGAATGAAGCCATCGGTATCTTTCACGTAGCCGTATATCATTGTCACCACTTCGAGGATTAGACAGAGAGAGAGAGAGAGAGAGCGAGAGCGCGAAGAGCGTCACGCAGGAGGCATTATCGAAAATGATATAAAACTTGAAGCGTCCCGGGTAACTTTGATTCACTGAAAACAAATTTAATTCCCGACAGAAACTGATTAAATAATCCATTAATAAAATCTTAAATTAAATATTTGCTAAAGGAGGATTTTTATTTAATTAAATAAAATTCATGAAAAGAACACAAGAAGAATTTTTCGCGGATCTAAAAGTATTCATAAAAACGTCATCTCTAATTAAATTCACCAATTTTTACTCCATTCCGTGATACCTGGCCATAAAATGCAGACACTGATTCGAATCAGTGATATACTTTATACTGATATCAGTGACTATTCACTGATTCAGATTTAGAGAGCACGGAAATGTCGCTTTATTGCTACCTTATATCGATTATGGAAATGTATTCACGTGATAAAAAAATATATGCTCTCTGCTTCTGTTCTTTGACGTAGCGAGACATTTATAGAGACACCAGATATGGAAAGAATTCAATATTTATTACCATCGAGTATTCCAAATTGTTTAGAATAAAAAGTGCGTAACAGTCATGGGAACGACGGAACACAGACGTTGGTGGAAATTTAAACGATACTTTTACCATATCGGGCTATTCAGGTATTGCTCATAATTTATTATATTCTCGCGCTTGAATGCTCTACGAGCGATATTCCGCTTCCGTGAATTTGCGTCGATATAATACAACCATACAACCTTACTTCTTGTTAGATTTTAACTGAACTACGGTATCTTTGTGGTCATGGAAATAGGAAATCGCAGCTCGATAATTAATAGATGCTGCCACCGACTCTTTCTGATCTTCGCAGGAGTACTTTACATAGCTGTTTACAAGCGCGACATATTATAAAGGAATGACATCAACATCACAATGATGTCGATGATGCACGGGCGATGCTTGCGCAAAAGAAGGAAACGTTCTTCCGGGAGTAATAAAACTAGGAAAATAATTATTGAGCAATTAAATCCCATTTAATTTGAATTACTTAAATATAATTTAAATAATAAATCAAATAAAACATTTATTACTTACAGTAATTGTTGGAAGTAAGTAAAATTTGCCAAAAGAATTCTATTTATATATTTTACACGCGCGCAGAAATTCCATATTTTAACATTTAAATTTATTCTTCTGACATGAACTTTTTCCCTGAAATATTCAATGAGAAATTGAGGATGTCAGAAATGTGAAAGAATTCCTTCTTATGTTATACACCGCGATCGGCAGTACTTTCATTTCTTTTTAAAGAACTATTTTTCAAGAGTAACATTTTTCTCCCGATTCACGACGAGGAATAATATTAAAAATTCCACGTTGTTGTATAACGCCGTATCTCTGAGAAACTAAATCAAGGAACTACTTGCGTTATGCAAACATCACTTTTTCTAACGACGTGAGATAAATCTTTTAGTGATATAATTGCCCATAAACTTCAAGTTAATTTTAGATTGCATCGACTTCAGAGCCGAGTGGCGGCGCGCAAGTGCTTCATAAAAAAGTAAAAAAGTAAATAGCGGGATTATGACGAAGGATAAAAGTTTCTTTCGTTAGATATCTTGTTATGAGGTTGATGTGAGAATAAGCTCACCTCGGGCTAATGACGCAGCTTACCGCGTTGGGAACTATCGCGATATTACGTCCTCAATGGGTTACAGAACTTCATTCGCCGTCATGAAACATGCGAGCGAATACGAAAACCGTGCGATTATCGTATGGAATTTTGACACCTCCGTAATAACTGCTCTCGAAAATGGCACTCGCAATATGACCCCTCGCAATTTATCGTACGTCAAAAATATTAAAGCACGCTGATACAGAGGCTTGGACAAGATTTATGCGATGGAAGAAAAAAATTGCAACTCTTACGTACTATTTTTTTCTTTTTTGTTTTGCTCGAATAAAATTCCCATGTATTTCACGCGCAGTTGCTTTCAACTTTAAAACGATATTGTCGATATTATACCTATGTCGATCAGAAATATACACGCGATATGTTTTGCAGCATTATTACTTTAGAAACACAACTTACGTTCGTTGCGCGTCGAGCCCTTATAGAAATTTAATACTGTAAGTGATTATTTGGCTAGTAATTAATTACTTATTTTGAGTATTAAAATCATTAAAAAAAATACTTTTAATACTCAAAATAAGTAATTAATCACTAGCCAAATAATCACTTACAGTATTAAATTTCTGTAAGGGAGTTTAATCGATTCGTCGACTTCGTGCCTTCTAATAAACGAATACCGTCGTGACGGAGATCGACAGTGATATAAAATTCCATCGCGTGTGATTTATAAAACATACGAAATTATGTCTGACGGTCTCGAGGGTGTAAAAGAAATGCGATCGAAATAAAACGCGGCGTTGGCGCGGCGCGATAAATTCGATGTGGCGTGTCGCGCCAGTTCTATGTGTGTGTGTGCGTTTTCTCTGTGCGGAGAGTGAGGTATTTTGATGTTCCGGAAAAGACGGAAATTTACTGAGCATTCGGATGATGGCTTTTCGTGATTGAGCCTGCCTCGTCTCTCCGTGAACGGAGCCCTCGATGCTCTGACCGAGACCGTTGCTTTGTATTCGGAGGCCCATCCTCACGTAAAGCACCGCTATGGACAACATCGGCACGAGGAAGAATATGAGGCAGCTGAGCTCGTAAAGCGGGAACTTTGGCATGTTAGGCAGCAACATGGCACACATTGCCGACTCCTCGGAATGACGACCGGATCCTGCAAACAGATGCGGACAACACGTCCCTCTTCTGAACTTCCATCATTATCTCCGGTATTCTATCTTTATAGATGATATAAACCCGTAAACCCGACAAAGGGCGGGGGACTTTATTAAACTTTTCATACTGATAATAATTAATTGCCACTTGGCAATATTAAGTCAGGATTTATTTTCTCCGCGAAATCAAAAAGTTCTAATTTTCGGAATGGTATCGGAATCGTACGTATCTTGAATGAAAAATTTATAGCATATAACCGCTGGCATTTAAAACTTGTGACTTGGGTTTTTTTTATAAAGTTCATTTCAGTTACACGAATGATAAAAATCTGTCACAGACAGCCCTAAATTGTTAAAAAGCTTTTAACTTGAATTTTAGGGAATATGCTGGTTTTATTAATATCCAATAATCTGAAATACAAATTCTCTTGCAAATGGAATTTCGTTATAATCTGTCAGCTACATATTGCAATTGTCGGATTAAAAGCTTTAAATCATATCAGTACAGAAGCATTATAATATGTTCTAATTAATTTGCGATTGTATAACCACTTATCTGTGCGATGTGTAAAACGGATTTAAATATTTGAATTGGGGTTTTGTTAAGTATACAACGTTTGGAATAATAATTTGCATGTTTTATGATCATGTTTTATGATCACGGAGATAGAAAAAGTTGGTCTTGCAAACAAATTCATGAAATATATAAATAATTGATTTGTAAATATTGATTTAAATTAAATTCAAATATTTTTAGATCAATAGTACAAAAATTTGAAAAAATGCTCTGATTATTCCGGAAACCAAAGTTTTATTTCACTCTATACATATATATTCAATAAAAAAATTAATTGTATCTTACTCCGTTTTGCATATAATAATCGTTTTAGTCGATCGTGTCAAAACTGAGAATATAATTGTACTTATAATTTTACGTGTCACGAAAACATTTAAAAAATTGAAGAAGGATCTTTTAACATTATTACGCAAGTTTAAATTTATTAAGCAAATAGTTAATTATGCAAATATTAATATTGTTTATATGATCTATTTTATATCTCGCGATTCGAGTTTTAAACAAATTGTCCATTATCATTTTCCGATTTTGAGGGTTTGAAGTAATATACGAATCGCCGGGATAATTTGAATAACGATAAATTATATGCAATATATCAATCATTCATCGATAATTTCGTGTATTTCGCGAGATTACGCGTTGCGTATAATTAACGAGTAATATCGTGCGTTTATTTTTACGTTCTATTAAATGAAAAAATTACAAGAATAATTCATAATATTACAAGTATTTTTAAACAGTTTTAAAATAGCTTTGTTTTAATATAAATACAATACACTGGCATAAAGTTATATAATAATAGGTTAATTTGCATAAAGAATTAAATACTATCTCGATCAAATAGAATAGATGATATTGTTTTGAATAAACGTGAGAGAGAGAGAGAGAGAGAGAGAGAGAGAGGATAATCCTTTTATCGAAATTATGTTAAATTGCGTGGGACAGAATACATATGTTGAAATTATTTTGTAAATTTAAATATTTCGTAGCGACAAATCCTCCTCCTCCTCCCCCAGGCCATTCACCAGCAGATTGATGGGCGTGTAGCCCTGGGGTTTGTTGTTGCGTACCCCGGGTCGTATTTCCGTTCCGACACTCAAGTAAGCCGGCAGTGGCGCGTGCCGCTCCGTGCAATTTACATTATCATTTCTCAAAATGCGATTATTCTTTACGAACGATACAATTTTCACGATTGATTGATTATTACGATTTGTATGCGACAGCTACTTATTGACGCGGTTATTTTACGAGCTTACTTTACTCATTTTATGTCAGACTCGAAGCAATAGGAAATGAAAGTTGTATATCATTTTATTGGCATATTTATTGCCGGTAATTATTCCTTTGTTAATGACTCTTGCGAAATATCGCATCGCTCACTAACTTCTTCGCTCGATTAAAATACGGTTTATCCGTTATCATTTCCGGATGAGAGTGTAGAGTAATACACGAATTACCAGTCCGGAATATTTAAATAATGAGGAACCGTCCTGCGCGAATTATTTATTGATAGTGTTTCGTATTTATTGGTAATATTTTCGCAAGAATGCATATCGCATTTGATGCCTTGCAAAATGCCGCGCGATCTGTATTTCGTTTGTTATTAATATACGTACAATTCTAATTAAGTGTAATCGCAACCTGGATCCTTTATATACAAACAGGTGTTTAAAAAAAATGCAATTGACAATACCATGACATATTTAATGATATTAATAATATAATATTTAGAAAATTTTACTACTTAAATGTACCGTAATTGATTAAATTTTATCGCTTAGAAAAATAAAATCGTGAAATTAAAAATGCAAATAAAGATAAAATAAAATTACAATAAATGAAGAATATATTGATATATCGAATTGGGCTCTCTTATAGTCTTTTTTTTTTCTCTCTTTCTTTTAGAGTTAAACTTTATATAAGAAAATCCAAGAAAGCAATATTCAGAATTTTTATTCAATTTGTCTAATTGTGAGTTTAAATTAGAAAATAAACAAGAAATATCTCACTGTGTTAAAGTATATTCTGCACAATTTATTTCATAGAACACGCACGAATGAGTGTAAACTGTATTTTTTGTCTATAGAATATAAAAAATTATTTGCATATTAGTTAATTTAAATGCTTGATATTAAAATATTATTTTTAAATGTTTTATATATTAAAAATAAATTTGATAAAATATTAGCGTTATAATAACGAGATATTTATTTTGACATAAAAGTTCAAAGGGTAAAAAATTTATGCTTATATTGAAATTATGCTGATACCTACATATATATTGATTATACGGAAAGTATTTTAACATTTCAAAGAGGAACATGTCTAGCACATATCTTCTTGGAAACTGAGACGTTTATAAAGTAAGACTATGTTCCGAAACTTCTCTAAAATATTCAAAAATACATGGCAGGAGCCCGAGAAACCACAATATCAGAAGCATTCTGAAGTTGCCCTGTTATTTTCATGACCATATCGTGTAGAAGGAAGAAAAAACTCAGATAACATGCATGTTGCATAAGACGTCGTAAAGATATCTTTAAGACAACTAAGATATCTTAAGATATCTTTAAGATATCTTTACGACATGCATGTTATCTGGGAAGGTATATGAATTATAAATTTATTGTAAATTGTACTGTAGGTTTTTTTAAATAATTAAAGTACTACATAATTAAAAATTATTAATTTATGTACTCGTACATACGGAATATTTTGATTTAACTAAAAAATTCTTCAATTTTTATAATATAAAAAATATAAAGAATCGATCACTGTTATACATGAAATAAAGTATCTAATCTTTGCACTATATATTTGCAGTATATAATTTTTACAGTATATATATATTTTTCCTTCTATAACATAACCTATGCAAATAATAAAATATAATGGCAATTGATTTGTATGTAATTTCAAGGTTATATTTTAGTCTGAAAGAATTCACATTAAATCTCGCTTTAGGTGATTTATATGTAATACTAGCTTGAGCTGTCCAGCGTTGCCCGTCGAGAAATATGTGAAAACACATTTTACTCCTTTTTACCCTGTTAGGAGTCGAATTTCTAAAAATCCCTTCTTAATGGGTGCTTACGTCATAAAAGGAATATACTCCCCGAGTTTCATGTTTCTAGGTTTAGGGGTTTGGGCTGGGCGTTGATGAGTCAATCAGTCAGTCAGGGGACTTTTGTTTATATATATAGATATATAAAATATACAATGTACTACATACCTATATAAAATTAAATTGCACACTTATATTAAAAAAATACACATATAAAATTATGAATAAAACTCCATTATGAAATCTGTTGCGAATTATTGTCTAAAATGGGCTTTTCACTATCTGTTATCCAGTTACATGAAATATAAAACGTGACATTAACATGGACGCCGAACAATTACAGCTATTTATAATCTTAACGATGCACATTAGGTGCATTGTTATACCTAATGTTAGTACTGTTAGTATTATAAGGATTATAAATCCCTAGACTTTAAGATGATTTAAGATTTTAGATTTTAGCAAATTAGTGAAGTTTGCGATGAAAATTAAATTCTATACAGATGTATAATGCGTGTTTGCACTTGACGAACACCGCTATCGTTATAAGGGTACTATTTCATTTGTCGTACGATTTGGCGTAATTCAGTTTTTACCCATTTTGCGTAAAAAATGTTAGAGTAAAATATACGAAGACATATATTTAACGTTATCGTCATTTTCTTTTTTTTTTGTAGCACAGCATTAAGTCCGCGATTGCCGAATTGTACATTAAAACAGAGTCATATATATATATATATATATATATATATATATATAATTATTTGTTTTATTGATAATCCTTTGATAAAAATATTATATAATCACGAAAATGACACGATTACAAAATTTATTGCATTAACATGAGAAATACGTGTTTCTTGATGCTGCTAAATTTATATATTCTTCACTGCCGGATAATAAGTTTCTCGTACGATCTGACGCAGTTGATAATCGCGATTTTCATCGGTTGTTCGTGATAATAAACGTTGATGAGCACCGTGAAAAGCCCCTCTTTGTGCGATATAATTGCGCTTAGTATATCATCGTGATGAGCGACGCTGGTTTCTCATTGAATATCCGAACGCGTTATTATTATCACGTCGCTGCATATGATGCGCCTAAGAGCTTTTATGAAAATTAAGAATCTATCTCAATTTTTTTTTTCGATTTGCTTGTACTCTCTGGGTAAATGCAACCGAACGTCAAGTGCGAAATGGGAAGAAATTTTTTCTCGATACATTTTATATCTGATATCTGCAAGGAATTTCGTTAACTTGTAGATGCCTTTGATAAAACTTACAAATAAATTAAACTAATAGAAATTAATTTAAACTCATTTAAGTACAATTAAATAGATATAGATACGCGGAACAGAAATTAATAGAAATTAATTTAAAAAAATATATTAAAGGATGAAATTTAAACCACTACCTTGAATAAAATATTTTTGTTATTTTCAACTACCATGTGTGTCAAAATTTGTTATTTTAACACAAAACAGTATTATTTTAACTCCATCGGCTTAGTTAAATTAATGACATGTTTTGAGTAGAAGCATGGTGACGACCTATATGGTTAAAAAATGATTCAAATTGAGTATAATTGGTTAAAATTTTACACCACGAATTAAACAATGCATTTAAATATAATTATATAGATAGATACGTCGAACACAGAAAAGTCTAAAAACAATCTCTAATTTTGAGACTAAAAAGCTCGTATTTTCGTGAAATAATTTCTTATCGGTTTTTTTTAAATTTAGCTCTTTGCAATTTACGTACGTTGAGTAGATCTCGAAATGGTCGCGTAATGTTCCGATCAAGGTTAGAGATTGATTTACCGTTGATTTACCCCGAAAATCTGTGGCGACACGGTCCATTTGACATATTCACGCGACCACAGAGGTGTTTTACATCACCACATGTTGCAATTTAGAAACAGCTATTTCCGTGATATAACATTCAATGTCTACTCGCGATCAAAACAATTCCGGCGGAACATTGTGTTCAGAGATTAAAATAAATGCTCATAAATTTTAAAGAAGACGTCCTAACCTTTTGCTTCTATTGCTACTTTTTATTGCCTTTTTAATGCAGATTATTGGGTTTGTCATAAAATTTTTGTAATCTAGTTTTACTTTTAATTAATCTTTCCTTTTTCTTTGTTAAAGGAAATTAATGGATTCTATCTAACTCTCTCTCTCTCTACCATACGCGGTATCGATTTTAATTATTTTGTTTTTTAATTATGGAGCTCTGTGATAACTTTAGTAATTATTTGTAATAATACAGCGAATCTTATAACCGCGTAGAATTAGTTCAGATATTGATTATTTAAATTGAGAGATAGCTTGATGGTGTCATCTTAATATATTGTTTTATTATTATTTATATGAGCGATATATAGATTTAATTTCTATTTATTTATTTTAACTCTTCCGAAATGTTTTGGATAATCTTTTAGATAATTTAGATATATTTCTGATAATCTCTCTTCGTGAATTAATTTTTTACACGACTCGTTTACATTTTTTTTTATATAAGAAAGATGTCATTTTCGGTTAATTATTTTCTTGTGTCTACGATCATTGAAATTAGAGGACCGATGAAAAATTCGCAGAGATAATTGAACGAGCGTTTGCTTTAAATGAGTTTACTCGTCGATAGTCCACCGTTACTCACGGTGAGCAAATAGACCAGCCATAATTACACGTAGAACGCAAACTCGCTGCGTTCATGCATCAATTCGGTTCTCTTCCTCAATGATCCCTATGCGGTTAACATATTATTTTTGACTCGGCCTATTTTCATAAGGCTAAAAATGGCAGATTTCTTTGAAGAGAAAATAAAAATAGAATAGAAAGTAAAAATAGAATAAAAAATAATAATGGAAGGAGAAATAAATAAGGAAAGATGAAATAAAGAACGGAGATCAAGCAGAATGAAAAGATTACAGAGAGGGATAAGAAATAAGTGAATTAAAGGAAGATCGAATGGATCGTGTGAATGAAGAAGATTCAAAGAATTAGAGAAGGCGGATTGCAAATGGTAAATTTATAAAATTAGAATACAGAAATTTAAGAGGATGAAAGGAAAAGTTAACGAAGAAAATCGAACAAAGTGAGTGAATTAAGAAAAAAATAAAGATGAGGGAAAAAAGGAAACAGGAGAGATATAGATGAAAGGAGGCTTGGCGAGGTAAGCTTCATTAAAAAGAATTGTTGAAAAAGGATCAAAGAAAAGAAAGTCAGGAAAGCGAGAAGGAGATCTAAGACGGAGGGGAGCAAGAGGCAATTAAAGAAAGAAGATTAAAAGGAAGATTAGAGCAGAATTCCAATATTATTCTGTACCCATCTAATTTAATATTTAATTCTCTCTCAACGGCTCACATTTGTGAGCGCAGGTTTTTTAAATAAACAACCTGAGGTACCCAAGCCATTTAAGTGTTTGATCGGATCATCTTTAATCCACTTTAGATGATTTACAATTTATGAAAATTAAAGACAGAATTCTATTTATAATTTTATAGACTACAAATCTTGCGAGAGTGCTTTGCATATTTTGTAAAGTACTTACTTAAAATTATAAATAGAAGTAGTAAAAACTATATTGTACATACCTATATTACAAATTTCTGAGGTTCGTAATTTTCTTTTTTCTTATCTCGTAATCGGTGATATTATTCTTGTGTTATAGTTCTCGTGAAAAATATAGAACTTTTATTTACGGCACTTATATCACTGAGCACTCGACTGTATATGAGTAGCTAAGTTATTAACACAAGTGATATACTCACTTGGCGGATACTCGATGTAATTGACGGTGGTGTAAGCGGCGAAGGGTAGGGCGAAGATGAGAGCTAGCAGCCAGGCACCCAAGATAAATCGTACAGGTCGTTTCAGTCCGCTCATCGAGTACAAATGCAGGGGGTGGCATATAGCTAGGTACCTCTCCAACGAGAACACCACTATCGTTAAGACCGACACGTAAGACGACCTTAAAAAGAACACATAATTTTATAGTGTCGTTACACGGACACCTATTCACACGAACAAAATTAGTATTATTAAGAAACATGTTATTTTAACATCGGACTTTAAATATATTCTTTAATATATAGCTCTACTCTTCTCACTTTTATCTAAATTTTTGGATATTTCACAATTTTCTTATAATTAAAACATTTCTTAATTTAAATTTTAAAATGTATAATTAAATTTTTAATTAAATTTTAAAACGTATAATTAAAAAACTTGAAACTATAGTCTTGAACGCAAATCGTAAGATATTTCTAAATTTTATTGGTACATATTTATGCAGTTTCTTCTAGTAAAAATATATCTGCAACAAGAGAGATGTGTAACGAGCTTCCTATTTAAGAGGGAAGATTATTTCAAAACAGTTTATGTTTTGTATGTATACATAAATGTTGCAAGATCTTATTAGTTTCTTATTATTCATGTATTTCTTAAGGTTATTGCATGGGAGATCTCATACGCAATCTAAATGCAGAATAAACATGTTTCGGGCAACTATACGTACTTACTTAATACCTTTAATTAAGACTCCGTGTAGTGAGCTAATTTATTGTACAGTTATATACTTTGTGCATCCTCCTCTTACATCCTCTTTATTTCTAAGCTCAATTATCTGACATTTATTTTGGAATACAATTTATTTTGTAGAAAAGTTAGCAAAATTTATCTACGCACTTGTTGCTTAGTTTTATCAAAATATTTTTTTTCTTTGCTGTTCTTCTTATAATAAAGTATAAATTATCAGCTGCATTGCGTTAGAAATTCCAATATAGAGTTTGCAATTAAGCTGTTAAGTTTGCCTCTCTGTTCTTATTTTTTCTTTCGTTAGTTTTTTATTGTCTGAAACTTACGTTTCTGAAACGTACGCTCGTATTTTGCACAGACCCACTCCAAATGTCCACGGATATTGTTGCCAAAACACGCTTAACTCATTGGGCAGTCCTGAAAGCAAAGAAAATATTGTCGATTATTGTATCATATGTATATGTGAGTCCGCAAATATGAATTGGAAAAAAAGATTCGCATTGAAAAAGGGATTGTGTGATGTATACGTGTATTACGTTGTGATTATAGTTATCTGTTATCCCCATACCACTATTTTGCAAGGCGATACTTAAAAAAAAAGTCCAAATTATTGCTCGCAAAAATCTATAAACGTTACTTTATACACTTTTCTCTGGGATTATTAATTACCTTTATTGATATATAAGGAACGTGAAACATCCGCAATTTGTAAATAGAAAAGTATCAAGTGACATAAAAGCAAATCTTCAGAGTAATATTAGATTCTTTGTTAAAAGCTAGCACAGGTATAATTGTACGAATCGTAACGAACACGCGTAAACGAAAAGACACAGAAACAGGGCGAATCAGAGATTCAATTGTCATATAATTTATGCAGAGAGCCTCTCGCGACCAATCACTAATTACAAAGCAGCGAGTACAACTCGCGTTACAATTTGCGCTCCGATAAATTTTCTATAAATCAATTTTCGCTGTTGAAATTTAGAGTTCGAAACTTTACTTTCTTTATATAAGTATAAAAGAAACTTTCGAAACTTTCTTTTCGGGAGTTCTCTAATAATTAAATATATTTTATAGCAGATGTATAATGATCATTGCGTGCGTATGCATAATTCAAAGTCGAGCATTGGCACAAACATTATTTTTAGTTATCATAAAAAACTAATTAAAAAAGTGATATTCCACATGACAGAAAAAAGCCTTGAGCTACATTATTTTTTCTCTTGCGTGATAACAACTGAACGAGATTCTGCATGGTATTAATTGTGTTTACTAGGTGGTGATGCCGCAACTGCCTGTCACCGCAAATTACTTCATGACTCGCTACGCGTTATTTATTTCCCGCGCGAGACGCATATGCTAAATTCTTCTTATATTTTTTTTTACAAAGAAAAAGAAGTCGGTTTGCCAACCATGGAACGTAGTACTGATTCGCATCGTTTGTTATATCCGGTTGTTGCACATGCAAAATATGTTGGATTTAAAATAAAAGTAAATATTTTCTCTCGCATTGTTTTTGTTTCCCTTACATTATGTTAAAATGTAACAATTCTTTCACACACTTCGCAAAAATATGCTCCAATTTTTGCGAAATGTTTGTAACTTGCAAGTTACAGTAAATAATACTATTTTATTATTTTACTGTCTAGTATAATGTCATGGGATTAGTCGAAAATATAAATCTTAATTAAGGGTGTTACAGGACTCTGACAGGAGTAAAAATTAGGAAAAATTGGGGGGAATCGTAAAAAGCTCGTACTTCTGTTAATTTACAACTTTTTACGAACTCCTCGAATTTTTTCTAATTTTTATTTCTGTCAGTCTTGTAACCTCTTAAGGAAGAAAAGAAAATATGATGTGATAAAAGTGAATCCTTGTCTTATGAAGAAGATGAGGATCTATTAAAGTTGGCGTTTTATACTTTTAGATCTTTACTTTTTACAATTTAGTTAATCGGTAAAATTTTGTCGAAACAATTTTAGAAACTATAATTCTTTATTAATAAGTATAAGATTATAATTCTTTATTATTTTATATAAAAAAGCATTAACGTGTAATTATTAGAAAATGAATATTGCATAAGATATTTTATATATGTTACAGTAAAGTTTGAAATATATATATTGTAAAATGTCAATTTTCGATTATTTCAGGATCTAAATATTTTTGCAAAGTAACAAAGAGAATCGATTTATATAAAAATACATGGTTCTATTAAAAAAAGACGAGAAATCTTCATGGCAGATAGTATTCCGTTTATTCTATAAAAGATACAGGTAAATTTTACAACGTCAAAAAAGAATTTATTGTATATCTATTTTTAATAGTTCCCGAAAAAGACAGCCTATGACACTTGTATTCTGTTCCTCTGGAGATCATGTCAGACAAGTGTTGATATAAAACCAACATTTTTGTACAACGATCTGATATGACAAATTAATATATGGCAAAAAGATTATCGCAGACGATAATCTGCCGCTTATTTGACAAGCTTCGCCTTTATGGCGAAAAAATAAATCTTTGCGCTGATCATACGAGAGGGAACTGACAATATCATGAAGTAATACCTATTTAATATGCACACCGCCTGACGCTGATAGCTCCATTTTTTATTCGTTTTGCGCGTTGATATCCACGTTTTCGATATGCTATTTATGGATTCCAAAGATATGTAAAACATGTTATTATGAATAATGCAAGAGACAGCGTAAAGGCGACGTTTTATTTAACGATTTATCCCAATACTTGGTATCGGGTATCACTAAAACGCATCTGGCGTCGTAAAATTACACAATTCAATGGTGAAAGTTTTAGCTTTTCGTGGCGGCATTAATGCCGTGTCACTAAAACTTTGGACAAATCCCAATATATTCACGTATATATTTCGTATTCGGATTATGGGATTTGGATAATATATATTGGGATTTGTCCAAAAAGTTTCCAGTACACATATATCAATATTCGCGCCGCAATTTTCACAATTGATGGTCTTCATCCAGAATATTACGAAAGATTTTTATCTTTTGTTAAATGTATTTTTCTCAATATAGTGTTAGATTGTATAAAGCAAATTACACAAATCACAATATCAAAAGATTCTGCAATTATATTCTAGAATATCGGAAACTTTTTAAAATTTAAAATTCTGGAAATTTTTAGTTCAGTAATATCGCGCTAAAAGTATTACTTTTTAACTAAATAAATTTAAAAAATACAAATCTTCAAACCATTTTGAAGCCTTCTTCTGCATTCCGGTATATTTACCATGCATTTCCGGTATATTTACTTGCGCACCGCTCGTCTTTATTTTTCATTAAGGATTTTGCATTTAGTTTACCTTGCTCCACTTTTACCTTTACTTTATATATACGTGTACTTTAGCTAGGAATTGTATTAAATTCATCGCTGCCGAGAAATAAAGCACAACAACGCGCGGATAAAAAACTTAATAAAGCAGCATTGATGCATATTGTTTACGGGGGGCGTTGGTTTTATCGGGTTTCGTTCAATCACTTTGGATATACTTGTGCGCGCAATCGAACGCCGATGCGAAGTTGTAAATCGTAATTAATCGAAGGCCCGGCGGAATTGCATTAGCCACACCGCGCACGGAGGAGTCGCCCATTTTATCCGACTTCGGAAATCGACAAAATCCATTAACTCGCAGTTAATATCGAGTACGTGACGAATCCTCAAATCACGTGATAGAACGTGTTCTCGCATAGACATTGGCTTTCACTAGGCTCAATGACGGGCCCTTATTAGCTTATCATTATAATGACGATATCGGAAGATTCGTGTTTGAGAAGTTTAAAGTTCACAATTGAGAGCGCAAGGCTCAGTTATATGAACAACATAACTCTCCACATAAACTTGAAACTTTTCAGGTGAATTTGAAACTTTTCATGTAAATCTAATAAAAACTCGTTGCTCGTCAATTCCTCTTTGCAGTCTTTTTATTGCTTTGGAGAAATGTTGAGAAAGAAACGATAAAATCTGTAGATTCATTCATTGTGCTTGTGCGTTTCCGTACGGTCAAGATAAATATCTTTTTTTTCACCGTTTAATTAAATTTCCAATTAATTTCTTTAATCCTAAGTATTCTTTTATTACGTAAGATGCAATATAATGTTATAGAGATCCGCGCGAAATCGACGTTTCGCCGTAAAATTGAAGTTTTTGTTCTGAGGGGGAGGGGGGAGTCGCTTATTAAGATACGAAGTTCTCGTATTTTCCTGGCAATCTGATATGTGATCAATGAAAGAGAACGTTGAAACGCAATATATACGCCGTAATACGTATATCCGGATTCTACACGAAGATCCTTTTAGCCAGAGATATCGAAACGCAGAGTTCTTCTGGTTCTTAAAAGTTAAGAGCTGCTGAAAATAAAATTGATTTTTATGAACAAAGCTTTAGTAAATCAACTGGAAAGTATTATATCTCTTGTCAGGATAGCATACGCGGATAATCTGAGACATCCTGTAAGTTCAGACATCAGTCTTTACCTATAGAGTCACGTCGTGAGAAACGGATTATCGCTAGACCATGTAAAGGTATTCGGAACACATATGGGTCTGTACAGGCGAGCTTCTTGCATTCAGATGAGAAACGATACTTTTCCAAGACGTTATTTTTCATTTGCCGCCTTTCCTCGCAGCGAAAAGCGACTTTCGCGGTACTAGTTTCCGAGGCGCACTGATCTACGCGGATTGTAAGCATGACCAGATTCTTAATCATCGCGATATAGCTCGAGCTTATCTGAAGATGTCACTCTAACTCCGCAATCACCGAAGAATTATTAAAAGAATTTCGCAACTTCATTCATTAAGCAAATTGTGAGGATTATAAACTGCAGTATTCTTGTGCGCTCAATATAAAATTTTAATTATTCTGCTACATCATATGTGTATGAGTCTTTTCTACGCTTCCAAGAGAAAAGATATTTTAAGGAGAAAAATACACCGAGAAAAAAATTTTCTGCATTCTAAGTAAATATTAGTTTGCATACAGCTGTGGCTCCATTTGCTAAAATGAAGAAAAATTTTTCTTTTTATTAGTACATGTGTATTCACTGAGAAAAAATATACTAATAAAAAGGAAAATTGTTTTTATTTTAGTTAATTTTAGTAAATGGAGTCACAGAGTATGCAAACTAATATTTGCAAAAATACAGAAAATTTTTTCTTAGTGTATGGAGTTTTATCTCTCTAAATCTGAATCAGTGAAATTCGCTGATTCAGATTTAGAGAGTGCCAGTCCAAAAAAAATTTTTATTATTACGACTGCAAAAAATGTTAAAATAATCTTCTGCTCGATTTTCACTCGATTCGGGATATCTATATTGCGTGAAAATGTTCACTAGCTTTAAGCTCTCATTTCCGAAATTCGTAAAGTACGAAATCAAGTGGCATATCAAATAAGGCCAAACAGTTACGAGATATGCCGATTGCAGTAAGGGCGGACAGTGTTTGAAACTTCGAGTAGCCGCTATCTATCGGGATGGAATACTCGGCGGTCGGAAAGAATGGAAAAAAACGAAGGACGCGCTGCATTCGAGCTCAATATCGGTTGCGTGACTAACGTGACTTTAATTTCAAAGTTAGTGATTATTTCTGCGAGTATTTTATCGTATTTTATTGCCGACGGACGGGACGTTACGCCATTGTTAATTACGAGGCGAAAATATCGACGTTGATTGTACGTTAAAAAAAGAATCGTTCGATATGACTATTTTTAAGCCTCGGGAAGTCGACAATAATATTATTCATTGCACTGGAATATTCATTAAGCGACGAGCTCGCATGTTCGTTTATCTTCGTCTTAGTTATAATTTATAATTAATCTTTTAAATCTGATTGGTAGAATCTCCGCTCATTGTTAATCCCTAAAGAATATTTGTAACTCCGGAATTTATCAAATGAAATCTCTGGAAAGGTCGTTTATCGCGTATTCAAAAATTGGATTTGCGGGAGGGAAATAAAATCGACCAAACAGTATTTTCGTGTGCATCCATGTAGCGTGAAATAATGGTTCCGCAATATGTGGATGTCTGATCGTTAATCACTTTTATATAGCTGACATAGGATCCGTTTATTGGAAAGTACTATATGTCCGAGTTCATGAAGCATCAAAAGTATCGGATCACGTTGCAAAGGGAACAGAAACATTACACTATCAATATATAGCGATCAGAAACCGGAGAAAATAATTTGATGCTATTATTTCTACGTAATCAGTCTGCGTTGAGTACAAATTGTTCTATAATATCAGAAGATTGTTTTTTTACATCATTTTTGTATCATATTTTTACATTATCTTTATAAAGATGAGGCTTCCTTTTTTTTAGTACAAATTGTTTTATAATATCAGAAGATGTTTTTCACATTATTTTTGTATCATATTTTTACATTATTTTTATAAAGATGTGAGGCTTCCATTTTTTAGTACAAATTGTTCTATAATATCAGAAAGATGTTTTTCACATAATTTTTGTATCATATTTTTATATTATCTTTATAAAAATGAGGCTTCCATTTTTTATTCTAAACAAATATTAATACGATGGCACGACACAGGCATTTAGTTAAGTAGTCGGATAAAACGGAAATAGAGAACAAAGCGTCGTTTTGTACACAGCATTAAAGCGAGAATGTTCTCGCATTCGCGTTGATTTCAAAGATCAATGATTGTGGTGATGAAAATGATATTTTTTTAAATGAATATTTACTTTATATTTATGAGGGGGATTATGATTATTTATTCATCAAGGGTCGATACCGTGCAAATCAATATTCGGATTGTTTATTAATCACTGGCAGATGACGCTCATAATTCTGACAGATAAACTGTTCAAGACAGCGCGCGTTGGGAAAATAACGGAGGCGTTTCGAAAATTGCGAGCGCAATTTATTCACCGAGTGAAGGAAGAGCTGTCGATTAACGTCGACGTCTGGGATCGTCTGTCGTATGCATTCTTCTCTTTAATACACGCGAGGGAAATATTCCTTTTGCGAGAGATTTCTACGAAGAGATAATAAAGAAATACGATCATTGGTCCCCTAATGGCAATCGTTTAACGGTCATTCGCGATAAATTCCTGCAGTTCGCCACGTTCATCGTCGGAATGCGAGTGCAGACAGATAGTCTGCTAGCTCGAAGAAAGAATATTGAATCCGAAAAAAAAATTATACATATATATATGACACCGGAAAGGGAAGTTAACGAAATCGAAATGAAGGAAACATCATGAAACCAAATATATCACGTTTAAACTTTTAAAAATTATCATAGAATTGTTTAAAACTCGGATTATATTCGACTTAAATTAGTGTATTTTGTAATTATAATGTATGTAATGTATTTTATTAGTGCATACCTCTATTAATCGATGCAAAAATATTGAAGATAAAATGCGACGCGTTAAAATTTTACGCTGATCCGCGATACAATGATGAAAATATCGAAATTAATCCTTGGCACATAACCCTCAATCGTGTAATTAACACGTATAATGAATAGGACACGGTGCTGTGTATACCTTCATTATCGCATATGTGGTGAGATTCATTACGATGATTATCGCCTGCGCGAAGAGACAATACAATAGTTAGGTTACAGTAACTTTGTTTCAGAGAGCAGCGACATATGTGCCTATTCTTCAGCCGCCCCAAGGTGCGACGTTTTGATCGCGACAATATCAATAGCTGATTAAATCAATCGTCGCCGGCTAAAGCGCACTCATTACGCGTATAATAATCTCGATCAAAAGCGCGTATATAATAATCTCGATCAAACGATAAACAAAAGCTGACGATTCTAAATTTTCAACGGGTCGCGGTATAAAGTAAAAAGTAAACCATTATGGTCATTAACAATTTACGTACACGTACGCGTTTTTCTCTGCACTTTATTGTTAGCCGTTATTGCGAAAGCCCGTAGTATAAATACTTAATACGATTACTGCTAATTGGATGGGCAAATAATTATTACGCTCTGGTGTGAAGCTTATAACCAACTAATTAGGAAATGGCTGTAGAATGCGATTAATAAAACGTAAAGCCGAATTACTAACGCCACACGCAACTTCTGCAGCGAAAACTTCGGCGGGCGCGGAACAGACGCAATAGGAAAACTCAGATAGGAAAACTTTAGAACTTAGACTGGTTTATAACTGCATATCGGATCGAAATACCAAGCGAGTCACACTTCCGCCGATATTATTCTAGCTGTGCGCACGGTGTCAAGTAGAACGAGACGAGATAAATCAGACGCAGGGCGAAGTGGTGATCTTCCGACGCGAATCGAGCGCACCGAACAACTTAGAACTATGCCGGGGGGAGAAAATTTTCAAGCAGAGAGAGAAATCTTTGTAACCCGAGAAAATAACTCGTACTAAAATTTAACTGATTACAAGATGCACTAATTTCAGGGAAGAAAGCAATTTTCCGAAAGCAGTTTTTAAAATCTGAGTAAATAACTTACACAAATTTACGCACTGTAAATAGTAGTAAAAAGTAAGAAAATGTGCTAAATAATTAAAATTTTATTTTCTGTATAATTTAACTACCCAAACAAATAACTTGTATCATTTTGCCGATTTTAAACAAAAAAGAGATTTTTTTTATATCTTATAATTTATGTAAATAACTTGCATCGTGTATTAATTAACTCATAATATAATTTATGTAATGTGTACTGTATTAGTTTACTCATATTATGCAATTTAATAATTTATTGCGGTTAGAAAATTAAGTCAGAGAACATGATAGTGTGTTCTGAGGAAAATGTGTGAGAAATATTTTTATAACTCGGTAATTATTTGCTAAACCTTAAGTGACATTTACTCTTTATTAGCAAAATTAATATTGTACAATTTTCACTTTAATAACAAATTAATAAACGGTGAATACGAGTTAGGCGCGGTACGTACGTGGTGCGCAAATAAAGAAATTAATAGTCACAGAAGTAACGAATTATAATGTATATAATATACATATATATTCCAACTTAATAAACAGTAATAAAATTTCACTTTAATATTTCACACATTCCAGAATACGTTAAAATTTTAATTATACAATTATAATTTTTAAATGAAACATGACTGAAACTTTAAATATTTTAACTCTTATGTTGAAAATATAAAAATAAAATAAATTTTATTGTAATACTATAATTTTATAAGCGATATAAAAATTTATTAAATTCGTCTTTTAATTCGAAATTGATTTCCGAAACCTAGCAATAATTTATTGAACAGTTATATTGACGTTATAAATAGATTCATTGTGTAACAAATATCACATTTATATATTTATATATTTTCCCAAATTAGGAAATATTACATTTATATATTTATACATTTTCCCAAATTTATGAATTAAAATAATTAAATAATAAGATATAGTGCATAATATGCGTATTATCACAGTCCGTAGAAGCATAAAGAATGGGAGAATCTCAGGAATTGCGTTCTTCGATTTAGAATTGGAGTTGAAATTCGCAGTTGAAAAGAGAAGATAATTGACAGGAAGCCTTGGACTCACCGAGAATCAAGAGAAGCAGGTCGGATATCGCTAGATTGAACAGATAGTAATTGGTGGCGGTTTGCATGACGGGATTTCGCCTGATGACGATGCAGGTGACCACGTTGCCGAACACGCCGGTGACGAAGATCGCGACGTAGACGAAGGTGATCGGCAACACGAGCTTCATCGGCAGGTGTTTCGGTCCCAAGATCGACTGCAAGTACTCGGACTCGTTCAGGTTCATCAATTCCGTGATGTTGTCGATCTTCACGACATATCGGTCCGAAAATTCCATACTTTGCGCGTTTCTTCAGCCCGATCGATCGCTTTTCCCCCAGTCAGTATAGTATCACCGATCGAATAGGAATGTCCGCCCTTTCTATCCTGGATAAGGAGGCTCGTTTCTTCTTCTCTTGACAGCCATGATTCCGCGCTACATTAAAATTCCAATCAACCAATGCACAGAAACTTAACGTAGTCGATCGTTCTCTTGATTCTCAACACATTAAATCGAACATCGCGCAAGCGAGTCGCTCGTAACTGGCTCATTGTTCAAAAATGATAGTCACTGATCGATCGATTTCGATCGCTCGGTTTCATAGATATTTTCGAGAATGGGCTCGTTTTTTTTCGAAGGGATAATAACCACGATACGCGCGAAAAATATATGTATAACGGGGTGAAAAGTGCTCCACTCGACAGACCGTGAACAAGTGACGACCGCGGAGCGCTCCGGTCTTCGCTATCGGACCACGCGCCCATCCACCACGCATCCAACCCTTAACTTCAACCCCCTCGAGAGAGCACGCTGCGCCACCCGTCCAATAGAATCTCGCTGATCGCCGCGTGCAAAATATTCCAGATATTCGACGCATATTGTACTAAACGATGTAGCGATATCTTGAAGGCGATCCGGGTTAGATGATATCGAAAGATTTAGTTTAATCACACGGTCGATTTATCCGAAGGATTTTATATACGGTGCTCTGTTACTGTCAGTAAAATCGAGAAGTAGTTTTATAAGTTGAAAATGTGCAATGAAATTTCTGTACATAAAACTTTATTTATCGGAAAATTAAATCGGAAAATCGAGGTGTTAGCGATATTCATTTAACACGTTAAATAGAACGATTATATTAATTCTTACGAACTTTCCTGGAAATCCTATTTGAAATCGCGTTGAACGTTCTTTAGAGCTTGTCACGCGATGTTTGTGCGAGTAAAAATGATTTGAGACTGCCAAATGGATTTTAGAAAAGGAAAATTCCGTCTCAACTCAACGTGGATTTCTTTTTAGTCCATATTTGGCATAAAATTCACTGAATTTCTGATTTAATATATCTCCGCGTTTCCCCAAAGATATTAAAGGCAGTTTGATCGTGTCACCTCTTCGCTCGCAGATCTTACGTATTTATTAATTCTACTTATTATACACACTTAAAGCTCATGGTTTGATTCTTAGTAGCAGCAATAAATTATTTCGTTTATTATCTCGGAGAAAAGATGTAATAATTGATAATGATAATACTTTCTATTCCACATAGAAAGAAAAAGAGAGTGAAAGGTTTTAATAATGCGGGGTATAATTTTATATCATATATATAATTCTTTTAATTGGCAGCGATTGTGGCAAAATGTGTGGTCAATGTAATCGAATTGGCTCTATTGTTCCATAAACATTTCTCATTTTGTACAGCAAACTTCTGCTTTCCCTGTTGCTTCGCTTTATTTACAGATTGTTTAAAACCGCTCCGCTGCACGTTTCGTTCATTTGTCATATTATTCATTTCACCGTGTTGTTTTTCACCTGTATTATTGCCTTTATTTTAACGCGTGAAAATAACTTGCCATATACGTGTGTGTGTGTTACTACATATATATTATTACTGGTTTATTTTTCTACCTGTAAAAATTATATTCGCAATTTTGATACGGTTTAGGTATAATTTATCAAGTATTACTCGCACGAATTCTGTAATCGTATATTACGTTGCGCGGCGTTCATTATCAAAATGATTTTGCAGATAATGGACGTTTTAACTTTCAACAACACTGCAAGTCCAAAAGTATTATTTTAGCGCTGAAGCCCTTTTTACATTCTTACATTTCTTTTTGTTAAGGTAAATGTATACCAATGCCTGGACAGTCAGTGGACACGTACCTAGTCTGGATACCTTTATCATATTAGTCTTTAAATAAGTATAGCGAATTAACGTCTGAACATTATAATTAAAGTTTCAAAATACAAGAAAAATATTTTTATCTTTGATTTTAATTTGCGTTGTACTTATTTAAGGACTAAAATGATAAAGTGTCCAGACATAGGTATCCACTGACTGTCCAGGCATTGGTACATTCACCCACTGAAAAAAAATTTTTTCATATTTAAAAAGCCTTACTTGAATACTCCTAACAACATATTTACTTAATATAATCACATATTTATTTAGAATTAGAATTTATTTAGATTTAAATTAAGTAAAAATATCGAATTCTAAATAAATATGTGATTATATTAAGTAAATATGTTGTTAGGAGTATTCAAGTAAGGCTTTTTAAATATGAAAAAAAATTTTTTCAGTGCCTTAAATCATGTCATTTAATACGACTGAACAACTTGTAATTTAATACGAATAAACGTGTTAAACGACGTAATTTAACGCAAGAAATATGTAAAAAGAACTTTAGTACCTATCAAATGTGTCATTTTTAAACATTTATGCGTGCAAAAATAACACACTTGGATTTGCAGTGTGCGCTCATTCGCTCATCAACAACTATTGCGAATTTTGCGAAATGGTACATGACTCTTCTTCATCAGTTTAGTTTTGTTATCATTTTTCCATCAAATGGTTTGTCAGAACGTGAACTGGGTAAGCATGATATAGTTTATCATCAGCGAAGAAGTTACCTTTTTTTCGAGAAATTTATAGAATTTCTCATTTTCTTTAATAGCTCTACAGCTCAAGATTGATAGCCTTTTGAAGTTCGGCCTTTATCAAATCCGAAGCTTGCCTTCTGGTTTTATAACAATAATTTTGCCCTAGCGCTCCAACCTGGAGGATATTACACTTTCGGTGGGTTGTCATTAACCCTTCCGAGAGGTGGCGATCAAATAAAAACCGACGATTTTTGGTCGGATTTGAACTCGGATCTTCGGCTCGTTAGAGCAGCGCACATCTTTCTGCGCTATGATCGCCACCAATATATCGAGTTTACCAGATAACATTTCAGTTAAACTAATTGTTGTTTATTGACGACTTAGGTCGTCGACGTTTGTTTTTCTCATGTTAGTAGAAGATCGACCTTTAACTAACGTTTCATTTATTGTAACAATCATGCATGCGTGCTAAATGACATGATAATACGATTAAACGTGTTAAATGACGTGATTTAACATATGAAGGAACATCTAAAAAGGGACTTTAGTCAAATGTGTCATTTTTAAACGTTTATATACGTGTAAAAATAACACACTTGGATTTGCAGCGAACGACGAGCGACATTGCGCGCATCACAGATCATTAATGAACATACCGTTTGGCGAATTTATGTCGGTGTATAAATGTGATTAGTCTAGACTGGTATACGATATATCAAGACCTGTTTTCAAATTTGATTATACCTTACAATTAGACGTACTTGTAACCGGAGCACTCCCTTTCGTGGTACATCAGACGCACGCTTTAATTATGGAAACGTGTTATATACGTTATCGTAACCCACATTCTGCAATTTCTCCACGTGATATTTTCTGAATCCTACATTTTATACAAAATGCATTTACGTCTAACTGTATACCTACTAACAGTTAACTGAAATTGAGAATTACGCATTTTTTGTTAATTATAATTGGCAATTATTTACGCTTTAGACCGACAATCAGGAATATTACTTTTGACGTTAATTTTATTGTATCGTTATTGAAATGTTCTGTTTTAAACGCATTGAAAGAAATTATATCCTTCCATTTATTTTTGCTTAAGTGTTATATATGTTTATATTTATGACTATAAATATATTGCATACTGCACTATTTTTTCGATGGTGCTTTACATAAAACTTCTATTTAAAACTGCTGAAATAAATGCAACTTTATTTTGCAAAATAATAATATATTTTGCATTTAAATAAATATTTTGAGAAAAACGGTTTATATTCCGCGCGAGTTACATACGATACGATCTCATATATAAAATGACTAACTCTCGTAGTAACTAAAAATATACTACAAAAGTTAAATAGGATTTTTAAAAACGGGTTCTAAAACTCGAAGAAAAAAGAATTCGTATGCATTATATGATTTTATTCGAGGTTTCAAGCAATTGCTAGAGAAGTACGACTGTGTCTTTCTTTTTTATTTAAAATAATTTTTTTTATGTGCCGAGTAAAATAAGGTACTGTAATTTTAATGTCACGCGCTTCACAACGGAATACTCAGATAAACAAATGTTTTCCCCAATGATATCGGGAGATATTACATGCAGGTCTCGTACATAGTTTATGCATTTTAAGATTAAGTTTACAAAACTAGGCGTACAGCTACGTGAGTCCCGATCCGTGAAACGAATTCCTGGTTTACACATCGCGAATTCGCGGAACGTCGCCGACCGTGAGAATAAGAGAAGTAAATTATGCGGAAATGTTAATTTTCGATATTTATGCCGCTGTGAACGCGCGCGTGCTGCGAATTTATGAAACTGTCTAAATTTGCTCGGACGACGGTTCACTTTGCGTTTTCCGCCTATGCATACATACAGCATGTCATTGATTGTGTAATAAGGATATTTTAACTCGAGGAACAGAGCGCTTTCGAGATCAAAGTGCCAGTCGCTTCTTTATGGAGAGGCACAGATCAGATTTGTTTTTTAATCGCCCCATTTATTTTCATCGTGACCTATTTCTAAGAAATTCTATTCGCGCGGAATGAATTATGTTCGCTTACAGGTCTATTTAGCCAGATAAAAGCAATGAAACCGAAGTGGTTTCGGTAAATTAAATCCTCTATACAACGCAAAAAATGTTCCATTCTTCTCAATTACTGCTCTTTTATTACCGCGGCTAAAAGCTGAGACGCTCAGCTCAACAATGGCCCGTATTAATGGAGACTTAATGTGTGGAAAAGATAAAAATAATTTTTTAGTTTTATCTGATTTCTCTTTGTTTTATCTTTTTATTTATTGGAAAAGAAAAAAAAAGATCTCTGAGACGCTGTTCATAGATCTGATATAAAGTTTTGCTGTAACAAATTCAAAACTGTGCTACTTTCTTGCTTTTGTGTATCGCGTCATTGTCGCGGCGAACAGTTTTAATATTAAGTATTTTCGTCTGTTTGTGACACATGCGAAATTTAAACTCGTCGGTTTCAACAATTGCGTTGTCATATGGAAATGTGATCTCGTTGAGATTTCGGTGAGTTTCAACTTCTGGCACAAAATTATCGTCCGCGTGTTGATCAAAGTAGCTATCGCGGTAAGCCATCGTGATTTTGCACGTCGGACAATACGTTTCGTCGTGCAGCTTTTATCCTTTGAAAAGACCCGAGCCAGTCTCTCGTCGGTTTAAATGGCATTCTAAAACCTCCGGAGAAACCTCATACGACACGCATGACTGTTCTTTCCATTCGTCTTTACACCGCTCAGTGCATTCGAGCGGATTTCTTCTTCAACCGTGTGTCCGCAAACATTATATACACTCCAAGAATTTCCGCAAGACCATCGGTAAACCGTGAATATTATCTCTCCGTTCGCCGCGTATTTCTGCAAGTTATAATTCTATTAGACAAAATGAAACTTGCACCTAATAATAATTTTATAGAATTTATAAATGGCGAGTAGAAAATAGGAAAAATTAATATTGCATCAATTAAGAGAGTTAATCGATATCTTTACATCTTGTTTTTTGATCGTAACTTTATTTTTTATTATTAAAATAGGGTAAATGCAAAGGACGTGAAATATGTTTTTTTTTAATAACATGATTATTCCAAAAATAAGTCTCGAGATGATCGGAAAGATTGGAAAGAAACTGACTCAATAGCGGCTCAGCTTTAATCGTTTACATAATATCTGAAGTTTGCTCTAAATCCCGTCGCACGTGTCTGGAATATCTATATGTTCTAATATTTAAATACCTTGCCTTGCGCTAAGAAGCCATTTTTCTATTGATTAATAATAAAAATCGCTTTAGCATGAGGGACATCCTAATTTTTTTGACGTCAGCCCGAAAAATGTTAAACTCCATTTAGGACAGCTTTTAGTCTGAAAGCACGCGAAGATCAATGTTGACGTGACAGTTACGTAAAATATCGAAGTATAGAGAGGCAACTTGCGATGCTATCGTTACTTTTCGTTATTATCGAGCTATTTACCAACTACGAAATGAATCACGTTCTTCCGCCGATGTCTCGCGACGCCTTCCAAGAGATAGGACATTCCTCTGCCGCGTGCCTGCAATGCCATCGCTTCCTCCGGTAAATACACTTGATGGTAATGGCAAACGCCATACGTACTTCTCGTAGGAGACAATTTTGTTGCGTACGAGTCCAGCAATAGAAATATCGTGCCGAATAAGTAAAAATAAAACGCGAACTGCAAAAGATCAATAACATTTTATTGCTATATCGCACTTTATTGCTATATATCATACTTTGACCGGTGAAACAGATAAATCAGATCGTCGATTTTCAGAGGAAGATAGGAAGGCAAAAAGAGATAACAGACACGCATCGCGCGAATACGATATATCATAAAAATATAACGGAAATATTGAACTCCATAAGAATCATCAAACCACGTGAAAAATAACGTTTTGATACAGATATCGCTTCCGAAACGACCTCCCGAACGACGCTTCCGAATAACTTTTAATTGTCTGCGTGTCTATTTTATCAGATGTATCACCTTTTTTAACATTTAATATCAATTTCATATTTTACGGCCGATTTAACGGAAGACTGGATTCGGTACAAAATATTACTGTACAAAGGAAGGTTCGATATGTGTTTTATCCTATATATTTCTTTCGTAACATTAAATTAAATCATAAAAGAATATCCAGACTTATCTAACTACGTATATAATTGTTGAAACTTTATCTGAAATTAATATATTGTATAAAAGACACGATTTTTATTTAATATTAATAATTGTCTACATGTATCGCACAATTTGATAAAGTAAATTTTTCAATAAATGTTGTGCAACTTAATGTACATAATGAATATCGTCCTTCCACGAAAAGTAAAACGTCATACAAAAATATTCAAACTCTTGAAGAAACGATTTACAAAGATTTGTCTCAGAAAGTCTGTTTAATGCGCGATTACGTCTTTTATTTATATGCAAATCATGCATCTGCAGTGCGTCATTTTCCTTATATATTCGTAAACTTTAACGATCGATAAAATGCAATGCGTGTTTTAATCTGCGAGTAGACGGAGCGCCGTATGTATATTGCAAAATGTGCCATGCAAAATGTATATTTGCACGAAACATTTATACGGCCACTAATGGCTAATGAGCATTCGGTATTGATCTTTAGGCAAGTGCAATATGGAACCTCAATTTCGAGAGCTTACAAGTCCGTAATCTTATTAGTAATTAGTGCAAAGACGTATCGTCGATCTACTTTGGCGTACCATTAATTACCAGCAATAACTTGTCGCGATTGGATCCATAATCTCCTTAACGGTTGTAACACGTGGCGTAATACACGTTCACGCATGATCACGGTTCACGGCGGATGAATGCGGGCAAAAACGGGAATCGTTAAGCACACTAGAACATAATGCGAGCGATTATAGGTACTTCTTTGCCAAGCGTTTCTCTCGTTCATTCTTTTACTTCCATCATAATTAATGCTTACCGTGATAACGATAACGAATGTGTCGGATTAACGTTTCTTCATTTTTGTCCTTATTCATGCCGTACATAGAGAAGAGATTCGCACGAAATAAGATAGCGAGACTAAAGAGCATTTCGCGCCTGTAAGCAGAAAGCCTGGATCGATCAAACAGGTCATTTTTCAATAGGTCGTTATTTCGCTGCAAATCATCGAGGCTTTACCCATCGTAAAGATCTTGGTCCCGTTAATTGAGCGATCACTGTCGGCAGCACGCATTTTATGATCGTTGCAAAGGGTTGCGCTATAACGACGACGATCAATTCTTTCAGGGATACGAGAAACTTTACGAGAGTAAAATTTATCATTTCACGCCGCGCCGCGGCCGGTCGAATTTACTCGCGCAGCATTTCCGCACGAGCGATAATCAATAGTTCAGAATACATCTGTCACGAATGTTGCTAACGTAGGTTACATTTTGTACGAGAGGAATTTATCGTGCTGCCTAAACACTGTAACAATCTGAAATCTGTCACGTAAACAACAAAACAAAAAACGAACTTCTGTTGGAATTATATCTATTTTTTTTTAAAGTCACGCTACATTTTCTACGCATTTAAAATGAATGAAATTGCTAAGAAAAAGAGAAGATGAAAAGAATACGTGTGTATTTTATAACAGACAGACCTAGACTTATTGTCTTCCAATTTTATTTAAATTTGGACAATTTTGTTTTAATATGTGCAATTGTATGTTTATTATTTGAATTCGAATCGAGCTATTTTCACGATTACATGTATGCATTTCTAAATAATTGTATTTTGTTCAGCTAATCTCATTGGATTAGCAATTATGCATAATTGCATTTGTGATTATGTGCATTAATTTATGATAAATCAGCTTGGAGAGAACATATCATTTTATTATACAATAATTAGTTATTTCACGAAGATGTCAGAATTTATCGCTTTGTGTAATGGTAACGATTTCCAAGATATTAATGCTGGACGGATAATCCAAATTATTTTATTTTTCAAACATCCGGATATTTGAAGAGAAAAATAATGAAGGAATAATCCAAATATTTGAAATTCGATAATTCGGATCTCGATATAATTCGAATAGTCCGGATATTGAACGAAACAGAAATCAATCTAACATACAGTAATTATTGTTAAAATCCCGAAAAGTAAATATATAAGTGGTTTTTTTTAAATTAATTATTTTCTACTTCTGCATTTAGAACAATTTTATAGTTTTCTTGAATATTCGGATTTTATTCGAATATTCAAATAATGGATTACACGAATATGTTATGACGTCATTATTCAGATATTCGGGTAGTCCCAACACTACAAGACACTCTTAGTCACAGCATTTTTCGGATTTGTTAAATTTATAAAACGACACTTTCCCCTTCTGGATAATTAACTAGACCGGAAAAATATGAAGAGGTAAGGAAAGCGTGACGCAAAGTAATGCGGCCATTTCTAAGAGAGATAAGATGTTACGGCGCGCCGGAAAGTACCCTCTTATTTTACTTGCGGCAATCCGCGACCCGTATCTTCTTCTGCATTCGTGAAATTTGCACAAATGAGATTTTTGCGTATTACCTCGGGGTATTATATATAAACAAGTATTCGCAGCAGAATTGTAGGCGGCACACATTACTGTTGCCATAATTGCGCAGTTACTGCTTACGATTTAAGAGTAAGGGCCAAAGCACGTGTGACAATCGTAGTCGTGGACGTAAGTAACGCACAAGCTTTGGCGTATCCTGATCTGTCAGGTCGGGGACTACGACCGTCGTATATCGCTACGTCATGTTATGTGCTTTGGTCCTAAGGCTGATGGCAGAGAACGAAATATAGGCTCTTACGTCTATCGTAGTCATAGACGTAAAGCAAGGCAGAGAAAACCGTATATACGTAACTATACGTTCGTATCGTCACGTATCGACACGATAGCTTTTCATGACTTTACGTTTAATCCGGGTCTACAATAGGTGTTTTAAGCCCTAAGCCTTAAGAAATTGACCAATCACAGTCGATTATTTTCCTCAAATTCGAATGTGATTGATCAATTTCTTAAGGCTTAGTTAACTTTCAGCTAGCAATTCGGAATAAATCTTCATCGATCGTTTACGAAACGGTAGCATGTTCCCCGGTCCTAATATATGATTACGACGCGTCTGAAACTTCGCTAATTCGACGTTTTCTTTGTGAGAATCCATTCGTAAGGGGCTTGTTTGTATTTGAATGTCAGATTTAATGGGTGTTGCAAATGTCACCGCGAAGGAAATGTCACGATAATGTCGTCTCCTCGGCATAGTACAAATCTTACGATTGGTATCAAAAATATATTGTTTTATAACGGCGATAGTGATCGATAACGATTGTATATATAATTTCACATTTTTGTTATCGTAGTTTTATGCATTGTTTAACAGCTCAAAAGAACTAAATCTTGTAGCCTTGCGTTCAAGAAATTTGTTTGGAATAAGCAACGTAGATTTTTCGCGAATTTTTTCTTTCGGCATAACACTTTTGGAAACGAGTTTAAAGCTAATTTCTATAAGAATTTTCTCAATTTTTATTGAAATAAAAATATTATGATATATTTAATAGTACATACGATAATGTGAGATCACAATGCGTCCGTATTTGTCGAAGAGGTTTTTTCGAGCTCTGACACATTTTCTTCTAAACTTTTGTAATTTAATTTGAGTGTTTGTTGGTACTTTTATGCTTTATAACTTAATTATTGTAATCGGGAACGAAAACAACCGTATAAATTATTTTTGCTCGTATGTTGCTCTTAGGTAAGAAATTTGTTGATACACAAGTATTTACCTTCAGCCTCTCTTCATGAAATTTGAGACAACTTTTACGCCTTTTTCCAGCAGTTATGGAAACACTGGCAAAAGTGGCACTAAAAGGATTTTATTTTTTCAAAACTTAAAGTTTTATTTCCAGGAATGTTTAAAATTAAAAATTTATAGATGGAGAGATTCTACATCCCACTAAATTCTCGATAAAGAAAAATCGATTTGCAATTAGTATTAACTGAAATATGTACGAGACGCCACGTGTACACTTCATTTATAATTAAGACGTTAGCAATTTGTTACCGGAAAGCGGAACCAAACACGGAAGCTCCCCTACGGTCTATGCAGTCGTGCATGATTAATGGTCGTGTAAAATATAGCCAACGGTTGTAATAAATCTATTTAGTGCAGCTTTCGCCGAATGCAAGAAACCGATTGATCCAAGCCTCTTCGATTCAAGACGGAAATTAATCTATCCATAGAAGCTTAGGGCGGCAACAGAAATAAACGATATATTTCATAACAATAGAGTAAATTATTATCTTATACGTACAATGTGACGTTAACATATTGTTCGCACGATCGGATTTTTTCTTTATCAAGGAAAGAATCTAGATTTTTTCCGGATAATTTTCATTCTAGGAGACTCTTGGTTTTAATCCTAAGGGAAGGACCTCTGATATATTTCGACCGACTCTACAGATCTGTTCTTGGTGATGAATTTTTTATACCGTTCATCTTTCCTCCTTTTCACTCCACATTAGAGAGAAAAAGAGAAAAGATAAACAGTGTAAGAAGTTTAGTTAAAACAAAAAACAGACCTTATATATAGCCGAATTAGAACTAGAACTTATTATTATTTGTTTAATATAGGTACGTATGTACAATGAATTTACTTGAAATTCAATGAAAATCCAAGTGTGACGGGGATATCAAGTGATCCTAGAAATCTAATTTAGCAGAAGGTCTCCTAGCATTAAGAATTTCTGATTATCTTTGAGACGCGAGACGTCTTTTGAGCGTGGGGAAAATGAATGTACACAGATTATACCGGTTTCTCATATCTTAAGTTGCTTTATATATATAGCAAAAAGTCATCATTCACGACTTGTCTACGCGACTTTAAAGCTACGGATGTGTAAATAATTGCACGGCGCTGAATATTCTCCAAGTTCTTATTGACGTCGAGAGGCGAAAAAGCAAAGGAGGGTGCTACGTTATGCATATAATACGCATCTCATTTCAATTGAAATAAATGCATGAGCTACGTCACTTGAATATAATGCAAAGAAATTATTGCTTGAATACGTCTATCTGTTATGCAAAACTTGGGAAATTAAATAAAGCGAGGTATTGTAAATTAGAGAAGATATTAAAAAAATCGATATAAAGGAATATTATTTTCTTTGTGTAGAAAGATATTAATTGCTACAAGTAACGTTTTATTTGTGCAAAAAAGAAAATACGCGTTACATGTCGAGAATTGATCGGGAACAAGCTGATAATATTACTGCTGAAATGAGTTGGATTGACAATGGAGCTTTTTATTAAAAACTCACTTGAATCATTATTACTGCAAATTTATCTTTATTAAAGTATAGCTCGCCGATGTAAAGCATATCACGATTCGTATGGAAATAATCGTATCAGCATTTTGACGAAAATTATTATTTTCATGGCGGGGCCTAACACATTTGTGTTCTAAAATTGCATAAATTCACGAACGCGTAAAATAAACATCAGGCATAATATGTGTAAAACTTTATTCTCGAATAAATAGTATAAAATAAATTTTGACGCATTATAATCGATAAAAAAAAATAATTCGGGCTATCTACCTATTTACAATATAGTAAAGCCTCTCGCGCTTATAATCGATACCTCAAACTGTCTACAGTTTTATTTACAACATGCGCATTATATCTGTTTATCTAAATAAAAGCGAATGAAAATAGATCACAGACTGCTTTTAGCTATGGAAACAGTATCTTCTGATCTTTTCGTGGACGTTGTGCTTTCGTTGCTAGGCTGCTGGTAAGCGAGAAGATGCCCTCGTTCAAAGAGAAACGTCGAAGATGAATCTTCCTTTTGTGACGAGTAAGCATTTTGAGAAAAATTGCTTGCATTCCCATTAGTTCTGTTGATATCCTTTATACTTTCCTGTCGACTCGGCGTAAAACAAAACATCTCTTTGGCTTGAGCAATCGTATACCTAAAGAAAAAACGTAAAATTGTTGTAATATATAGGATCTGTTTTCTATAGCTGAATTGGCTGCACTAGTTCAGAGTCTTTTTTACTTACTTACATCGGAAGGAAAGAGATAAACTTTGAACTAGTGCAGCCAGTTTAGCAATAGAAAACAGACCTGGTGTCTAATTTAAAAAAAATATTGGTGTTTAACAAATACGTTCTACTGTAAAATATAGGATAATTATATAATATTAAAATTATATTTATCTTATACATATCGAGTCAAATTTTTTAAGATATATTGACTCGTGTGCATAGATGCGATCTATAATACAATATATAATATAATACAATATATAAATTACATTTATGCACACAAGTCAATATTTTTAAAAATTTGACTTACATCACTATGGCTTTTACTCATCGATATATTGATGTGGTTATTATATATATATATTACACCTATGATTCTTTTAAATCTCTGGCATGAAAAATATCGAACTTTCATACCTGACAGAGCATACAACACTTCGTTCGTTCGAGGAGTCGCATCTACGCGGATGAGATTCCTTTGCCATTAAAGATTTGCTCGTCGGCCTCCTCGTTCTGCAGCATATCGTTTGTATGAATGCTTGGCGGTATTTGATGCTCATCAAATTGTAGAGTATTGGATTGACGGTAGTGCTGAAGTAATACAGACAGCCACTCACAATGTAGAGGCATTGGTTTAAGTCCGGATAATAATCGGATTCCTGTGCGTAGATGTAAAGCAGACGCTGGGCGTGAAACGGCGCCCAGCAAAGGAAGAACATGATAACGACCGCGCCTGAAATTAATCACGTAGAGAATTTGAAAACTTAAGGAGTAAAAAGCAAAAGTGGACTATGAAAGCCAAATTTAATTACTGAAATTTTTATATTAATTTACCAAAATTTTTAATACAAAAATGTTGGAAATAAAAAGAGAGAAAGGTACGCGAGAATTGGTTGCTGCCAATAAAAATTACAGTGCGATCATAAAATTCTACTTAGCCATTTGCCAACTTTCTAACTGGGCGCAGTTCTGCAATGCGGAATCAACGCCAAAAGTGTTTTTTTTTCCGTTAGAGAAAAAATTTCGCAAAACAGTAGAAATAAAATTCTGCGCCAACGTTATCTCAAATATAATGATCGAACTATAATCTTCTCAAATACAATTCCATATATTATATGCGATTTTAGAAACTCCTGTTCACGTAAAGTATTACGAAAAAATAGGAGCGTTTTAATTTAGCGCTTCTATAATGGCGCATAGTTCCTTATTACATAACTGCATCAAAAATTATCGCTACAATTAAATTATTAGAAGGAGAATAAAAATTATGATGATTATCGTACTTAGCATTCTGATGACGGATTTTCTGGTTTGAACTTGTCGATGATCGCCGTGAACGTAGGAACCTTGTATCGGGCCAAGCGTTTCTTTGGTACTGCTTTTGATCTTCAGTCCCATCCTTGTGTACACCACAAGGATCACGAGCATCGGTATCAGAAAGAATACGATGCAACTGAGTTCGTAAAGGGGATATTTTGGCATGTCGGGCAGAAGCATCGCGCAAATCGCCGAATCAGCCGAATAATTTCCCGATCCTGAAAAGAGTAACTTAACGTTTGAACGTAGGTCAGACCAATTATATAACTATTTTAAATAAATTTGTGTATTGAAACTGTATAGTTTCAGATTTATGAATACATTCAAAATTAACAGAAAGTAATCCTTTTATCGCCAGTAATAATAATTAACAAAGTGAAAGTTTAGTTCGACCCAACTGGCAATTTATTAAATATAGCAATGCTCACATACACAACGTTTCGACGATAGTTTTTGGTCCTTATCAAGTCTAATCTAAGTCATAAATTTAAAATATGGCTATTCTACGAAACATCTTAATAGTTCTAGACAAAACTTCATAACTATTAAGATGTTTCGTGGAATAGCCACATTTTAAATTTATGACTTAGATTAGACTTGATAAGGACCAAAAACTATCGTTGAAACGTTGTGTGTGTGAGAATGGCTATTTAATAAACTGCCAGTTGGGTCGAACTAAACTGTCACTTTTATTCGAAATTAAATTTTGAATATTTTGGACTAGTTGCATACAAGAAAAAATTCTGACAAGATCTTAACAGAAATGAAGACTTGAGATTGCAAAATAGCATTAAAAGACTATAAGATTTGAATAAATTAATTATCGGATATTTACGATAATCGCAAAGAAATTAATGTGTCTGCTTAACCTGGCGGATATTCGACGAAATTGACCTTGGGATAAATCGCGAACGGTATGGCCGAGACCATTCCAATTGACCAAGCTGCAACGATAAACTGTATCGGTCTTCTGAGACCGCTGATCGAATAGACGCGCAACGGATGACAGATGGCCAAATACCTTTCCATGGAGAAAGCCACGATTGTGAGAACCGACACGTAGGATGACCTGTGAAAAGTGATGCTCGGATTTAATGGAGCATGCAGATATATCTTCGCGCGATAATAAAGGACCAGACGAGATGGAAGATGGAATTTCTTACATTTCTGACACATACGCCCGGATTTTGCAAAGCCCCGTGCCCAGGGCCCACGGATATTGCTGCCAGAACACGCTCAGCTCATTGGGAAGACCTAAAATAATTAATTAGCGTTTAATAGATCATTAGAAAATTATTCCAACAATGTTATATGCATGCTTCGTTAAATCTTCGATAAATTGACTCGAAAATGCCTAAGATTCCGTAGAGGAAAATACAAGTAGTCTGGAACATCCTGTATGCTCCAAAAATACTCATTGGATCTTTTTAGAAGTAATTAAACTTATGCAAACACATGCTTAATTAAATATATTTCCCGTAATAAAAAATTATACAGAAATTATATGCACGCCGTGTCACTTTTAAGTTTTGCTTTTCTTTCTCGCCAAAGGGACACGATACTCGATTTTTTGCTTTAATCTCTCCGCGTTTTCATTTACTTTAATGCACGTCGGCATCAAAGTTTCGTACGACTCTGGAGTAAAACGCTTGCGTAATTCTTCTCTCCTCTTCTCCGCGCGGGCGTAAATTAATTTTCCGAAAAGCAGATTTACGACTGACTTAAGCCTGGCTGGTAATTAGTGCGAAGGCATCATACCGTATCACATTATGACAATATTAACGAGGTTGCGCGCACTCCGTGAGCAAATTAAAATAACTTTCACGCATTATCCTCCGCTATGAAAACGAGCTGAACATTCGTCGCGTATTGTTGTGACTTGAATAAATTCAATGAACGCCATTCGTATATTTGTGTTTTAATTAATGATGGTGTCTTTCAACAAAAATCTTTATTCCGTCATCTGATCGTTAATGGAAAGTCATCAGTCTTTTTCTATTGCTTTTGTACCAACTTTTCACGTTTTTTCTCGTTCTCTCCCTTTTATGTGTTTTTCTCTTTCTGTCTCTCTTTACTTTGATTTTAACTATTTTACAATGTAAATTTTAATTCTATTTAAATTCTAATGAATATTTTAACTCTCATGAATAAATATAATTTACGTATACGTGTATGAGGTAATGGAAATCAGAGTACAGAGACCGAAAAGTGAAAGAGATTAAAAGGAAGCAGTGGCCAATTCTGTTCCCATAAATTAATGTCTTATCTATAATAACACTTATCAATTTGCATTAATTCTCTTAAGCGATTTTTTTGCTAGCGCACGATACAAAGATCGTTCTTCTAACGATAATCTGGCAAGAACGAAATTCTAAACGAAAGCATCAAGAGAGTAATATAACATCTTATAGAGTCCATTAGAAATTAATTGGGAAATAAAGCACGGTGTAATTTTTATTAATAAAACATTAAAACTGCACTTTTTTCGGTATTTCTCGTCGCGATGTAAGCCGGATTTTGTACTTTCCAATCATTTCCCAAAGCATGAAAACTGTCCAATATAGTCATCCGATATGTATAGTCGTCCTGCACGTTCGTCTTTTTGTAAAGCTTCAAAATGGGCACCGAAACCCTCGTAAGTTCCTACTACCCGGTTCCTACTATCGGAAGTTGATGTGAACTTATCGTGAATGGTATAGCTTCCTCGAGTAGAAACCCTTCGGTCGTTCCTATTGTGCCTAACGTTTTCTAAAAGCAACGCCCATGTTATACAATAACATTCGTCACCTAACGAAGCGCGGAATCTTTTATTGTGATGCAAAACCGCTTTTTACTCGTCAACTCTATGAACACGCGGTCGTGATTATTTCAGTCTCTTTCTCTTTCACTCTCTCATGCCAGAACCGACAACCGATTTATAATTAAATTCTTCTCGTGAGTGGCGCATCCCTCTCGGTATTCCCGACCGTTTGAATAGTTTGCACGTCTGCTGCTGACTTTTTACGATATTTTTCTTTACAAACAATTCCTATATTTCAATTTTAGCGAACACGCCAGTTTTAATTTATTCGTGAGACCGAAATCAATATTTATCTGTACCTGTCTGTTTTTAATACTAGAAATTTTGGATTTTTACTAAATCCTTATTTAGCACACCGAATGCTGTTCAGGTATTATTCAAGATGTTATTCAAATTAGTCCATATATTATGCGATACAGGCATTGACTTCCCTCGCAGTACGTTACATATATTAAAATAGTGAGCTATTTAAAATAGCGAACAACAATAGCCTGTCTCTCAGAGCTTTTGCGTAGAATTGTTATCATATCCAAGTTTTCAGTCTCGCGGATTCCTCGCAATGACGTAAATACGAACGTCGTTGTTACCATCGAACAAACAGACCACCGTGCAGATAACAATCGCGATTGTACACATTAAAACGGAGATTAATTTCAAGCTTTTATCTACTTGCGTCAATGCTAGGAAGGCAGGAGAGTATCTCGTGGCAAGTTGCTGTGTGTTGTGTATGTGATTGCGATAATACAGATAACACAATAATTGATTTTATTTATCCTGATGAAAGATCGCCTCCGTCGTGTTTTGAAACGCTCGCGTCGTCAAGCGTTACTAATGATACTGTTAAAATTAATCAAAGTTATAAATTACTTATCTCTCTAAATCTGAATCAGGGAATAGTCACTGATTCAAATTTAGAGAGTATAGATGTGAAATATATATTGGCGACTGAATACTTCGGCAGTATCGATGAAAACGATTTTAATTGCATCTTTGAGCACATTCTCAGTTACAGTCGTTTCCCCGTAGTATTTTATCAACAGCTTTGACAAAGGGAACACTTATATTTATCTGATATTCAATATTTCATTTCTATTGTAAATGTGATAAAAATGTGCGAATAATACTGAAGCGTTACAGTTTTACAATACTTTTCATCGATCGATATCGTTCGTTAAAATTACGTAAATTGCTACTATTGCTAGGGATTCTCAGTTTTATTTGTCACCACGCTAAAGGGATTGGTTCCATTTTGTCATTCTATCGGCTTTAAATCCGAACCAACTTGTTCCTCTGATGGCATTTGACCTCATTCATAATTAAGGCCTTTTTGCACCTTAACTCTGCGCTAGGAATAGTCCGACGAAAGTTATACATTTTGCAGACAAGTTCTCGACCAAATCGACACCGCGGCATATCTATTATTCCACATTATCCAAACGAGAACGGTTTAGTCAAACCACCTATCGTTATCAATCGCTTTACCAATTATCAAAATCGCATTATCAGCGAGCGAAGTGCCAGTTAACAAGCTGTTGATTTGCCAGCCAGAGGCGATTCGGTCATCGACGTTGCTTTGTATCGATCCCCGATTGAAGCGAGAGCGATAAGCGGGGGGGGGGGAACGAACTTTCCGCTCGCGAATATATAATTTGCGTTATAATTCGTATAAGATTCTACGCATTATGCGAGATAAAGAATATATGTGAAACGCGAACAAAGAACGCGGAGTTGCGTGAAACGCGAAATAGCTTAGTCCGTGTCCCATTAAATCTTACATTTATGTCATCTGCTATTTTCAGAATGATAAAGAGGAAAGACATTTTGAAGAAGGTGAAGGCAGAGATTTCGTTTGTATACTTAGGCAAACATCTTATTTAAGGCTCGTATTTTATTTAAATAGCAATAAGCATGTAGTATCATACATGTTCCTATTTCTTTCGTTTTACATTATAGAGGTTTTTTTTATTAAATCTTTCATTTATGTCATCTGCTATTTTCAGAATGATAAAGAGGAAAGACATTTTGAAGAAGGTGAAGGCAGAGATTTTGTTTGTATACCTAAGCAAACATCCTATTAAGGCTCATATTTTATTTAAATAGCAATAAGCATGTAGTATCATATATGTTTCCTATTTCTTTCGTTTTACATTATAGAGGTATTCTTTTATTAAAGTCGTCTGCGAGCGTCTTTCATTTTGCTACCATTAAAAGTTGTTTAAACATTGATTCCGCATCGAGTATTAACTTACACTAGGAATGTTAGATATCTGATGCTATTATATCTGATGCTATCTACCTTTATTTATTACTAAAATACTCTTTTACATTTTAAAAGAACATTGTAAATTCAGTTTCTCTACTTAAAACTCTGAGTTGAGAATATTTATTTTGTACAAATTATTAACAGTTTTATTATCAGCAATTATAGTCATTATATCTGACAAGATCATCCTAATCGAGACATCACTAACATGATTTCTTTTTACTGGTTCTCACTGCGCTGGTGAGAGAAACGAGGTATAATCGCGTCAAACAATTGATTAAGATTAAAATTTGAGGAATATTGGTCTACAAATATAACGCTCGAAGTGCACAGAAAAAAGAATATTCTTAATTTGAAAATATATTTAATTTCAACATGAAAATCTTGAAATGAGATTATATCGTGTTAAACTAAACGACGAAAACTTGCTTGAATAAGGTCATTTTATATAGTTCAATAAAAAAAAAAATTGAAATTCTTATAAAAATATTATAGATTGTTGCATATATACGAAACAACAAACGCGTTAATTTGATCATATAAGTTTTGATTCGATACTTCTTTTTCTTTTCTATGTACAAAGGCAACACGGAGAAGCAATTGCATCCCGACATTTGCGTGCCATCCTTTGTTCGCTCACCAAGTATGAGTAGAGTGAGATCAGATATGGCCAGACTGAAGAGGTAGTAGTTGGTGGCGGTCTGCATGGACGAGTTCCGGATGATGACCGTGCACGTGGCGACATTGCCGAAGACCCCGGTGATGAAGATCACCACGTAGGCGATCGTGAGCGGTATCGCCAGCCTGAGAGGCATGTACTTGTCCCCCAGCACCTTGCTCAGGTACTCAGCCTCGGTCAGGTTGCTCAGATCCCAGTCCCGCCAGAAATCGAGCGTGTCGTTCTCGTCCATGCTCGACGTCCCCATGCTTCGAAACTCTCCTCGCGAGGATGTCACACGTTGGTTCGACTCATCGCGACGACACCTTCGCGTATGTACATTCTGATTTATCACAAGTCTCCAGTATCGCGCGCGCAAACAAAGAAACGCCTCGATAACCCGTCAGCAAACCTTCTTTCGCTGATTGTTAATGGGTCACTCACTTGCGACGGTAGAGGCTTTCTTCTCCCAGAATCCTTCCGGAATAGTGGAAGGAAGCTAACGCGAAGCTGATAAGGTAATAGGCACTCGTGCGTCCTTATTATAGCTTTTCCAACCGAATCCCAAGACTGCATACGTGAAAAGCAATTCCAAATGCAATGTTCGTATTAGTCCTTTGAGAACAATCTCGCAAATTGAGTAAGGTGCTGATAAAAGCGTGAATACGTTTATTGCTATTTGGCAAAATAAACGTTTCCCCTATCCATTCGCACTATTATGAACGAATTATTTCACGCTCCAATTTAGCTCAAGTTTCGCTGCCAAGTATCGCAAGAATTATAATCATAATTTAATTGGAATTAGATTATCATTATAATTGTACTCGAAGAGTCATAGGCAAATATCACGCTTTCAATTGCCGCTTGAATATTTACGCAGCGTTACAATCCGCGATCGCGGCGCTCCGTCACTATACACAATTTTCGCACATTGCTACGGTTTTCACTTTTATCTTTTTTTTTTATTATTTTTTTCCACATACTCTCTCGAATTTCCGACGATGAAACCGCAATATAACCGGGAAGCTTGCAATATTGCAGTGATCGAGTTCCACTTTCAACAAATCGTTATATATAAACGAAATTCGACGAACTCCGGCTCGTTGCTGGAAGACGCGCTGTTTACAATTTATAGCGTTCGCGAGACACAACGTTCGGTCGGAGCAACATATCAGCTCGAAAAGCACACGAGTGTTTGTAATCTCAAGTGAAACACGTGTCTTCGCGGCTTATGCAAGGTCACCGATCCGATTGTTTGGGCATGTCAATCGGCGCTATCGATCTGATACCAGCGAAAGTTAAATCACGTCTATCGCGAAGAAGATGTTAGAACGAGCCGTCATCCGCGATAGAACGTCGCCGAGTATGAACTGAACGCGTTGATCTCGATGATACCACCACAAACACCTGTCGACTGCTCTGTCCGTAGATTCCGCTGATAGCGAATTTCCTTCAACGGATAGCATCGGATCAGATCTCTTTCTGAAGGTGGTTATGTCGCAGAAAATTCCGCGTCACTGACCAATATACCGTTTTAATATTCGATCATTTCGAAGTTCAGAGGCAGTTTCCAGAGAGTTCCTATCGAGATGACGATGGAACTTTTGAGTGCAATTTTTTCCGCAAAGAAATAAAACATGCGAATTTAATAAGTCATTATTTTTTTGAAGAGAAAACTTTTCTTAAAACCTTAAAACTTAATTACATACTTTTTCTCGATTGTTTCGAAGTTCTCTTGAAATCACTTTAAAGTTTTGGAAGCAATATGAGCATTTTAGATTAGGTTTTTATCAATTCGATTTGCAAGCATGAAAAAGTTTCAGATAATTAAATTTCGCGCAGTCAAGTTTTTAAAACACTCCTGGCGGCCTTTCCATTCTGATAATTCTGTGTAGGAGATCATCGTTATCAATTAATTAACGAGTTAAACTATATAGTTTTGTATTACAATTTTATTTGCAGATCATCTTTTTGACAGTGAAAAAGTGCATTGTTTAATAAATACTACACGAATGACAGAAGAGACAATTCCAAAATAACATTATAAAGAATATATATGATTTATAAAAAAAATATAAACTAGTTTCATGCTTGTCATGAAATAAATTTTTACAGTGGATGCTCCTGTGATAATGCTTGCGTGTCCGTAACATGCGCTTTTTTAATTGTTGAAAAAAATCTCGGTCAAACCGCGCAACCATGGTTTTTTTCCCCCCCGAGATACATGAAAAATTCGCTTTCCAATCTAAATAAAAAACTAAAAAAAAAAAAACAGTAAAAAGAATAATATAATCAATGTGTACGCGTTACGAAAAAATTATTTAATATACAGAAAATTAAAACTTAATCTACTCTTTAAAAAAGGTACATAAAATTGGTACTATCATGTACTCGCATCTAATTGTTACTTTTTTCTGAAATTGAAAATGGAAAATAAAGAAATTTTAAAATATAAGAATTCAAAAACTTTGAAATTTAATTCATATATTGTCCTAGTATGTTAAAATAATAAATATTATAAAATTCACGTAGAAATATTATTATTAGGCTACCAAGATCCAATCAGTAAATGGCATTTTCTCTAATTGATTGTATATTGTATCGGTCCTGTGTCACACACACACACTTATTATTATAATAAATATTATAACTCGGCTACTTGTTATTTTCTCTCGTTAAATCTATTTTTTATATACTAGAGAACATAAATTTTTGTTTCTTCCGTGCTACCAGCATTTGTGTAATATTTCTCCCTTTCAGCTTTATGTTTGCTCCACGTCAAAAGGATTCAGCCGACCCAAAGCCAGTAAATCATCCCTTATCTGTGCCGAAGTGACTTCTTAAATCGAAATAAATCGTTTTTGCTAACGTCGCTAACGCGTTTCTAATGCGAGCCGTAACACAATTCTTTTGTATGTCATAAACAGAACGTTTCGTTTCGCGTAGATTTTGCATTCATATTGTGTATATCTATCTTTTTCAAACAGAAAGGAACAGCGGACTTTTATTAATAATTCTATCCCGTGTTGAGTCGTATCCTTAAAAATATTCTTAAGTTTTTAAATATATAGTTTTTATAAGTCTGCGAAATGTCCCCGCGGAAATCTGTTGTTAATTTGATTCGTACATTGTCCCTGTTTAATTTAAAATTTTTCCACGTGTCCGATTGTTTTTACGTTGTAGGAAATGACGAAGTGAAATTGAACATTTTAAAAATTGTTTTTATAATTAATTAATAAGTCCAAGAGAATTAGCTTTTGCAGAGAAAATGAGATAGGAGATAAAATTGATTTTGAAAACAATTCTTAATTTATAAACTTAATTTTACAGAATCAATCCATTAGAATATCCTTCTATTCACTTGTTTTTATTGTGAGAGTTCCGTAAATCCTCTAGTTTAATAAGAAAAATTGCCGCAAGCAGACATCAAGGAAACTTGAGCATTATTCTCACGTAAATACGGAAATGACATCTTCACAAGTTCGTTTTAACTGAAATGGATGAGTATGTCATTCTGTCGAAACTTCTGATAGATGCAGCAAAAAGCGTGGCGTAACCAAAACTTCTGATAGACGCGGCAAAAAACGTGGCGTAACTTTTCTGAAAACGCGTACCTAAATCGAATTTAGCGAGTTGCGAGTTTGCCGCAAAGATGTGAACCGTCGCCGTCGCCAGGACAATATCAATCATGTGCACTGGATATAGGAAACTTGATAAAAAACTGGGTCAAGTATATATTTATAAGAGTACGTTTTAAATCTTTCAGATTTCCTCTACTCCTTGACTTCAATTTCCTCTTCTTGAATTCGCTGAGATGGCAATCGAGTAATCTCCTTGGTGGAGGAAATAAGCAGCTTTAAAATTGCTCAAAAAGCAGTAAATCACTTGATTGAAAATAATAAAGTGAAATAAATGGCTTAAATATTGTTGCAAAAAATTTATTTTGATTTAGAGAATGTAAGCTATAAAAAGAATTTTCAAATTTTTTGCAAGAAGCTAGTTTAAATTAAATTTTACGATAATTCTGAGTAGGATAGAAAATCAAGTTCGATGTTGCCAAAATAGTTTTATTATTAACTATATTATTAACTATATACACAGCGATAGTAAAAATAGAAAAAGTACTTTTTAATTACAAAATTATATATGTATATCAACAGGAATAGGCAGACTACAGCGATGAAAATGAATTATCTGCCAGATTATTTTTCAATATCTTTAACATGGGCCCTTAGAATTATACAGCGCCGGTTAATTTTGTCGCTGGTGGTATCCAACAAGCAGGAAAGAGAAGGAAGACGAAGAAGAGATGCGGCAGACGAAGTTCGAGATGAGGTTTTTGAACGTAATTTTTTAATGTAAACTGATTCTGTTCTTGCTCGATATTTATTAAAATATATATTCAGTACACTACAAAATAAGGTTTCGTCTGCCGCATCTCATAAAAGACATGAAATATATAAATATAAACAAAACAAGATAAAGTAAAAGAGCAAATTAATAGAAGAGATATTCTAGATTTAGATGGGATTTGAATATGGTAAAGATTTAAGCATCGTTGAAAATTATGAGAAAATACGAGAATTAACGACAGCTATAGTTAGAATTGGTAGTTTTGGTGGTGTAACAGCAGAAATGTTGACAAAATGCGATATCGAAGAGAATATGGCAATACCTCGTATACTATATTGTATCATATTAATTATTTATGTATGAATTTATTAATAAATCACTGTTCAATATATTCACTACATGTTTTAGTTGATACTGTATGATTGCGATAGCATAGAACTTGCAAATATGAAGAGGTTGTATTATTTTAACCGTATCCAGCAGGTCGGAGTAAAGTGGAGATAATAGCAAATACCTTGCACCATGTAAATCCTTCTATTAATTTGCTATTTTACTTCGTCTTGTTATGATTTATGAATAAATTACTGCTCGTGAAATCCTGCAGCAACAATTTAGCATTAATGACCTTTGTATGCCTTCCCAATTACCCATTCCGCTTTTCATCAGCAATGGATTTATTTGATTGCGTTTTTTACGCAGACCCGCGATGTCGCTGTCCAAATTCAAGAAGGACGGACATAATATGAAACTTATATTTCAAAAAGAAAAGTCACGAGCTAATGAGAATCAGATTCACTAGAATCTGAATCACTTTCATTGTCACTTATTTTCTGATTAGTGGGGCACCTATTCGTATTTACGAAAAGCTCTTCGTCGTCGCACTTAGTGTAATTCGTTGGTATTGAATGTCCATTCCTCTTTGGATCCTCATCGAATTCCGGCGGCCAACAATTCTGTGCACGATACCATTTTATGTGATCCTGAAAATGCATATATTTATTCATATTAATAAAAGAGATAGGTCTTTTTAACGCTTGCAAAAAAATCAATTTGAATATTTTTTTTATAATAGAGTTAATATATTTGAATCAGAGAATATTTTTGAGACGATAAACAGAAGGAATAAAAAAAAAAATGATATCGCTAAATATATGTAAGTATTGCTAAATTGCTTTAAGGCAATAAATTACCTTTGTGAGTATCTTAACAATTTCGCCCTTGACTTTCTTGCCTTCCATGATGGGTTCGATAACAATGTAGTCACCTCTCTTTACCCAGATATTTTGCCTAAATTTGGTGGGCATCGAGACGATGAACTGTTCTCCGGTAGGCGTGACAACTTCGTGAAGATTGTGGCCGCGCGCCTGTACAATTCGTACGATGCTTTGTGAATCCGTGGGAAGGGTCATATCGTCGAGTTCTTGAAAAACGTATTTACGCTTCGTTGCAGACGACATCGTGATCTGTGAAATTAAATTAAAAATACCATTAATTTTTTATTCTCCCTTCATTGATTTTCCTTTTATTTGAATATTGAGACAAAATTTTACATTTTTGAAAATCGCGATACGAAATGGGTTTTATAATTTCCGTTTAAGTAGCTTTTTGAAAGACCGCGGCGATTTTTCAGCGGTGAGATCCGCGTCTGATTTAACTTTGCGACTTTTCGCATCGTGCCAATAGCCTAGCGAACCGCCGGATTTTTCCAAGGTGGCCCAAACATCTAAACTTTCCCCGGGTGGTACTTCGTATCCGTTTTGTAAGCCGTGAGGATTCGACGGGGTCTTGCAATCGTGTGTGGACTCTTTGCGAAGGACAGTATCGACTTCCACGGCAGCAAAGAACGCTACCGACATCGGCAAATCTCTCATGCCTAGTCTAGAAGCGCAGAACGATCTCGTCATCAAGTTGGTCACGTGCATGGCCAGCGCAGCGTTGTACTTGTACCTGGATGGGATCAGATATCTCACTTCATCGTGAAACGACAGGCAGAATCTAGCGTTATCTCTCATTAGCCATCTCATGGAGACCAGCATCAGGTGAAGGAAGTCTACCGCGCCACTCTGCACCACCCAATTAATTTTGGTGGGCCAGAACTTGTCGTCATTGTCGGTATTGGTGATCTCCAGGGCGCGGCTCAATCTGGCGTTGAGGAACGGCGTGACTGGATGTTGACTACCGGCGATCTGTTCCAATCGGTTGAACATAGCTGATTCCGAGCCGCCTGTCCACTCGCTCTTCTGGAAAATGTCCTGTAACCCTTTGCCGTAGGCCTTCGCTAACTGAGATGCCTGAGAGGAAGTGTAGGGAATATCCTCCAAGTCATCGTTGACGAATTCAGCCTTCAACCGAAATTTCTTCTTACCCTTGGTAAGAGCAAACATCTTGCGTGACTTAGAAGTGGCCTCGGTGTCCGTCATAGACGGATTGAACTGTTTCAGCAGTCGTTGGGCAAACTTCTGGCCGGCACCGTAGATGCGGGCGTAGTTGATGACTTTGGCGTGATCGCGCGAGATGCCGATGGCCTTAGCAGTGACGCTGTGCATGTCAGTGCCGTTGGACTTGGTACCGATGAGGGTCATCCAGCCGAAAGGCGTCGCTCCGTGAATACGCTTGTAGTACGCATCTCCGATGATCGAGGCGATCCACAATTCCTGACTGTCCACGTCGGCGCCGACGATGTTGTATCCCGGCGGCGCTTGCACCATGCCTCTGAGCTCGGAGCCAATTCGTTCGACGTGCGCGTTTGACGCTGTCATCCACGTGGGCTCCACGGCGCGACGCGTCAAGGTACCGGAAACAATCACTTGAGGTATTATCGCGCCGTAACGCGTGTGCCGCTTCGTTCTCTTGATAATGCCGGACAAAGAGTGATCGTCCAGCCATATCACCATCTGCGACATGATCCTGTCGCGATTGTTACGCCAGTAGGACAGCATACGAGCGATCTTCAACACCTCCGCGGCGCTGACGTCCAAGCCGGCAAGTACATTCTCGGAGAACTTGTTGAGGAAGTCCTTGGCGAGCGGATTGCCGACGTTGTAATTGGCACCATTCTTGTGCGGCAGCTTGAAAAAGTAGCAGCAATTGTCGAGATCGACGTTGCACCATATGCCAGTGCCCTTGTACGTTTCGTTGTGCGACTCGTTCTGCTTCTTTTTAAATCGCCAGAATTCTATCTTGTGAAGATCGTTCTGCACATCGGTGCTCAAGGTGGCCATCGCGTCGTCGGCGATGTCCCTGGACGGACTGGACGATGGCAAAGGACACTGCTCCAAAAGATTCTTCAACGGCAGTTCAGTCTCGATGTCGGGATCGTCGTTGTAAGGCACCAGAATTCCCCAACCGTGATCCTTTATGTAATGCAACGGATACTTCTCCCACGTCAGATTCAGCAGCTTCGGAACCACCTGCATGGAAGTGCTAATATTCTGCGGACCTGGCGCCCAGTCTTCCTCGCTTTGCTTGGGACAGAGCTTCCTATACCACGCTGGATATCCCGGCATGTGCGGCATTCTAGCTGGTAACAAATGCCTGGTTTCCTCCAAATACGCGAATTTCTTTGCCAAAGGATCCTCCTCTTCTTCTTCGTCGTCCGATAAATACTTCTTAATGTCTGACTGCCCTTCCGTTTTTTCCGCTACATTTGTTTCTACGCCAACAGGCTTTATTTTCGAAACTTTGCTTTTCATCTTAATTTTCTGCGTGCTCCAATCTTGATCCCACATCCACAAATCTTCCTTGTATTTCTCGTCGTGCATGAGATGGCAAACAGCGTCGGCCCTCTTGGCGAGAGTGAATTTCGCTTCGTAGTTCAAGTCGTCGAACGTCGACTCCGATTCCTCCAAGTATCTCTGCCAATTAGAATTCACCGGCAAGTACGCCGAGCCGAGTTCCAACATTCCGGCCAGCGTAACCGGATGAGGGAATCTCTCCTGAAAGAGCGGGAATAGATTGCGTAGTATATTGTGAGTGGCAACTGCATCAGAGGCACAGTAGGACATTAACATATTGAAATTATTCTTAATATCTTCAATAGTACCTTCGACGAATAAATCTCTCGCCTCTTTACTTATCTCGTGGCCACAGTACAACTTATGCACTTCTCTCAAGCTGTTCAACGACGTGGTGGACTGCCAGATCTCCTTCTCCGTGTTTGCCTTTTTGGACAACAATAGCGCTCTTTGGTAGCTGTTGACACCGCTGACGCACACGTGCAACGACATGGTGTCGAGGAAACGAGTTCCCGTGGAATTCAGCCAATACTGCTCCTTAATTCTACTTCTGTCGTACGACACATTATGACCTACGACAATCTTTGGTTTCTTCTGATGCTGATTAAGTCTAGATCCGTATTCCTCTCCGTTACTCTCCATAGGAACAAGCATACTTGGTGCGAACTGTGTGTCAAACGTTTGACTGATGCTGTGCGCCAAGGAATTCGACACCCAACCGTACCAGGCTTCATTACTGACCGCAGTAGCTAGAGTAGGCAAAGGCCCTTGTTTCATGCAAACTTCAACGTCGAAAATTACACCGTCTTCCAGCGGATAATCTACGCTTTCTGCTGTACCGTCCGCCGTGTATCTGGTCCATCCTTCTTCGAAGAGCCACTGCTTCGGCATCTCGGGAATGTCCTTCATAATGTCACTTATGATTTTTAAATACGGCTTAGCTTGCGCTTTCCCAATATTATAGAAATGCTCCTCTATATCTTTTCCTTCTAAAGCTGGTAGCCTCAAGTTCACATCCGGCAATCTGGTCGCGTCCTCCACATTTATACCGTATGTGCCTAAATTTTTCTTCACACTGTTAACTTCCTCCTCGGAGAGACCGTCTTCTTTGTCGTCCTTCCTGAACAATTGGCGGTGTAGCGCTTCAGGCAGCATTTGCATATTTATTTCATTAACTCTAACATTATTTTTCTTCGAATCTGAACCATCATTCGAATCAACATCCGTATTATTTTCCAATTTCCTTAATTCTCGAGTGTCACTTTGATACAGCTGTGAATCCGATCCAGTCATTCGCCTGTTGATGTCACGAACTTTAATACTTTTAAATACTACATTTGGATTTACATGTAGTTTCGTCACCGACTTCCTCGACGCCAGCGTACTGACGTTCGACTTGCTCGGTGCTCTCTCAGACTCTGTGAACAACTTGAGGAAGCCCGCTTCGAAATTAACAGGTATCACAGGCGAGTTGTAAAGAGAACTCGTGGTAGATTTGTCGCTCTTGGAGGTTAGGCTCTCCCGGTTAGGTTCCGCGTCTTGGGCGCTCTTCAGACGCACCCTCTTCCACCGAGTCCTCTTGGAAGCTCCGACGCCGTCCCGCGCGTCCACGCACTTGTGCCGAATGCAAATGTTAATCAAGCGAGTCCTCAGTCTCATCTTACCGGCCTCTCGCTCCCCGTTCGTAACACCACGCGGCTACAACGAGACACGTGCTTCGACAGCCGAGGCTGTCGAAGCCGTGCGCATTACGAAGATGCAGTTTCAATAAAGGAAAAAACGAAAAAAACAAAATCTTACCCGAACCGGCGCTGAATCAAGCAAATCGCGTTTTCTCCGGGAAAACAGTAATTCGATGAATTATAAAATTGTATCTTGACGAAATGAGAGAGATGCACGTCACCGTCACGTCCAATCCAATCACGTCTGAAGTCAGGCGTTTTCGGGCAGGTTGGCCATCCTGTTCGAGCCCCGCACGGGCCTAACTTCAGGCTTGAAATACGCACTATAAGTACGCAGAGCCGCCATATTCCACTCTCTCGATCACGCGATTTGAAAATCAATAGCCGCAGACGCTCCTCTCGCTTCCTATTTTTAATTACAACCGCAGAGCTTTCTCTGCAACAATATTAAAAATAATGAAACAAATACATCAATGTAATTAGCTAATTTAAATACATCCATATTTCGCTGACAAAAGCAATTCTAATAAATTCGAGAGATCTCTGGTTCACACAAAACACTTTGACTGTAGAGCACAAATATCATATATGTGTGCAATTTGTCTATATATGCATATATGTATAAAGGCATCTCGTTCGAAAATCTCATATATATATCGATTCTCGTATCGTGACCGCGACGACATCTCCACATCTCGGCGTCCGCCAGTTTGTGTTCATCATGGCTTCGACGGGTTAGTAATCGTCGCGGGATCGCCGCTTAATTTTACGTCTTGATTTGTTTACCGCGTGGCGACGGCGGCACGTGCCGCGGACGAGAGATCGCTCGTTTCGCGCCTCGCGTGTCCGCGGCTTTTCGTCGTGCCAGCACGACTAAACTCTCACAATTCTCGCGCTCGTTCAGCCTGGCTCTGGCTCTGCCCGTTGCTGGCTGTTTACGGTTTACACGCGTCGCGAACGCCCGCGGATCGTGCCCGCGTGACATTGACGACTCCTCTTTCGTTTTCAGAGTCTCTGGTGTGCGACACTCTCGACCTGAGCGGCCAGGGCCTCAAGAAGCTCAGCCGGTGCCCCTCGGACGCTGATATCAGCACGTTGATCATAGACGACAATGATCTGCAGCGGCTCGAAAATCTGGAATCTTACCACAGAATTACGAAGGTAATGCAGGCAGCCTCGAGTGGGAATTATCATTAATTTGTTTGTATAATCGCAAAGTTCTGTACTGGAGCGATATTTCTTAGCTCTGCGTTCAATCCCTTCGCTAAGTTATCTTCATCGATATTCCTGCGTTTAACAGTATTTAAAACTGTAAATTTTATATATATAGTTTCAATAGAATAGAATTATGATAATTATAGATGTAAGATTGTAGTAACAATTTGATTAAAGCATCAAAGTTGATTCAAAGTTGTTCATATTGCATAAAGATAGTTTGTTATGTTGAAATACATCTGTGTCCTACAGTTCTATTGCTTTCAGCTTTCGATAATCAGAAATCAATTGCTACGGATGTACGGTGTGTCGAAGTTACATAATCTTGTTACCCTCAATTTGGCGAACAATGGTATACTCACGATAGAAGGTATCAAGGACATGACCAATTTGCAGACTCTCTGTTTAGCCGGTAATAATATCAAGGTACGATATGTATGTTACTTTATGTAACACATGTAATTGTATAATTGTAGCATATATTTCTACTATTACTGTTATATAATAATGGTATTTTACAGTCCATTGAACATCTACACACAAATACCAAATTGGAGCATCTGGATTTGTCGGAAAACAGCATCAGCCATATCTCAGATATATCTTATCTGCGAAGTTTGAAGGTACATTTATTACACTTGTTTAACATTTTGCATAAAATTGTTTGCATAAAATATAATGATAATTAAATGCTTTTTCGACTAGTCGCTTTATTTGATATATTGAATTTACAATTGGTGTATTTTTTTTGTATTTTTACAAGATAAATAACATTTTAGGAACTCTTTTTACATAACAATCGCATAATAACACTGCGCCAGTGTGAGCGCTACTTGCCCACATCCCTGGAGACGTTCACATTAGCAAATAACAACATTACTGACTTGAATGAAATGTCGCACCTGGCTAATCTAAAAAATCTGGTGAATTTCTCGATTGCTAACAATCCGTGTGTCAGCATAACTGGTAACAGTATGTATCCTTTTTGTGAGCGTACACGCGCGTTATTATTCCATCTAGAAATTAGCAGACCTTTCTCGATGTTATTTTTTAATATTAATTATAGTTGCAAAGAATTTCATCGTTACTCTGATATGGTGTTAATAGTATTTTTTTCCTTTTAATTGTCATAAGCATTAATTTTTCTGCCAATTAAATATAGCTTTCACAGTTACTAGACATAAGAAAATTAGTTTACATTAATCGTAGCATTGTTACAATAGCATATTATTCTTAACAAATGGTCTATAGCGGGTTTGACTATCGGCCTTTTGTTATTAATTGGTGTATGAGCTTAAAGTCGATCGACGGTTATGCGGTTGATCCTCTTGAAAGGTGGGTTTTCTCAAAAATACATTCTTAGTTAATACTGTATGAAAATTAATCCGTTGGACCTCGACGATCGAAACTGATTGGCAACACCTCACTTTGCTTAGCTTGAAAGCAGAGTGGCTGTATTCTCAGGGACGAGGTAGACAATTCCGCGTTGGTGAACACGCCTTACTTGCTCAATATCTTGCGTCTGTCTGCCCACTTTCGGGCGAGTCCTTAGAGAACGAGACGGACCGGAAACTTAGACTTATACTGAGCAAAGCTCAACATCACCAACAGCAGTTGAATCAACAGAGCGATACCGGGAGCGTGCACAGCTTGAGTAGCGTGGCAATGAGTCCTTCCCCAGCCGCTAGACGTAGACTTAGCCAAAACAGGACAAATTCTCCCAGACGACCTAGTGAGTTCAATAAATCCATCCATTTTTTGCGTAGTGCCATAAAGACTGTGGAATGAATTCATTTTTCGACGATTCTTAGAACTAGGTTTTACTCATAATTGCGACAAGTGGTTTAGTAGTGATTTAGATTGTCCAGTTCTTCTGTCGAGTTCTTCAATACATACATCCTAGTTATGATCTGTTTTCTCTAGTGCCAATGTTGACATACTATGAAGATAAATACTTACAATCACCAAAATTTTATGAAGCAAAATACTGTGTCTGCCATATTCCTTGTCCAGGTATCCAAGGCCATATTGAGGATTTATCATATATTGAATAAAACCACATAGTAGGAATGTGCAAGAATCTAAAGACAATTTTATTTATTTTTTTAAATCATGCTAAATAAAATTATATATTTTAGTTAATAAAGTTATATTATTATTCACACACATAACAACGTAAATTAAATTGAGAGGAAGAACGAGTAGGACTTATTTATATATATATATATAATTTATTGCATTAAATAAGTATAAATATTCTTATGTTAAATTTTTTTTATATATTTTCACTTTTAATAAATATTACTCAATTACTCATAACATCATTAAAATATAAAGGATCATCTAGTTCGGATTCATGCACATACCTGTACTCTAGCTCTCTTCATGCATAGTACTTTCTAAAGCAATTGCTTCTTTAGGCTTATAGTGCGAACGATCATTGGCCGATGAAAGCAGTTAAAATATCAACACTAAGGCGCTATTCTTAGAAGATTTCATTAGCATATTAGCATAGGACGATTGGAAAGACTTGATCTTTTTTTGAATAGTATTTAACTTCGATTAGTAGACTATATATCGTTTGCAAGCTTTTCCTAGCAATGCTAGCGTCAGAAATTTCCCAAACACAAATGGATATAAATGATATAATATAATTTTACTTATTGCATGATAAGCGTTGATTGCAGTATTAAACAATATTTTGCCAGCTTCCTCGAGGAACCCCTTGAAAATGAAATCGCCAGACCGAATGGTATCCAGCTGTCATACTGAGGCCATGGTTTCTTCATGTCATGGTTTATTGAGTGGTGATCACGAATCGACTCTGATGACCCAAAGCTTAGATCCTAATATGCTCTCTGGTACACTGAGCAGCAAAACGTTAAACAATAGTTTGCAGGACATGGAAGGTAAGGCAATTATATACAACTGACTGAATCAGATTAAACGGAATCAGATCATGATAAAAGGTATTTTCGTCCAGAGACATCGAGCCCTCTGCAAGCGGCAACGAAATTAGTACCGGTGCCAGAGTCTCTGATGAGTCCAGACTTTCGTCCACCGTCCGGCCTTTCACGGATTTTACTGAAGACTCCCACGTCGAGTAAATTAAACTCTCCCTGTCAAATCACAATACCTAGTAAACCATCCATGGACGGCGATGGAAAGGCAATTCCGATCATAAATACCGTAAATCCAATGGCAAAAACGAATCTAAGTGCTGTAAAGGCGAATGCGCTTGTGAAAAGTAGTTCCGCGACAAATTGCAGCGTCGTGAGACCGAACATAACGAAACCGATCGTGACATACGCTAACAGTAAGTGTCCACACAGCGTGAAGATAAACAATTACGTTCAGAGCAAGACCTTGCCTGCGAAGAGAAGCACGAGGAGTCCAAATTTAGCTAGAAGCATACAGCGACCGAAGAGTGCGAACGAGAGACTCAAGAGCAACTTGAACAAAGACGAGAAAGACGGCGACGCTGGAATTCAGAGCAGCGACGAGGATAGTGAGGTGTGTCAGGCGAAATTGGATGGTATTCGACATAGGGCTATCCAAAGAAGACAAGAAGACAGTAATAAAGGTAAGACGTTTAAAATATTTTGAAATATCAGGCGCAAGTATTAATGAACACTCTGTATTTAATGGATATTTTCTTGCAGATCAAGATCAGACAGAAAAGGCTGCTATCTGTATTCAAAGAATGTGGCGAGGCTATCATACAAGGAATCTTAATAGAACAGCTACTAGTATATTAAAAACGATCGACATGTTAAGAACGAATAAGTACATCCAGTAAGATTTCATCTTTTTCATGCGTAATATTTTATTTATAGAATAAGACGTATACACATACAAAATATTTTACAGGAAACTGTCGACAGACATGGAAGCTACGAGAACCGCTCTCGAAAGCGAGCACAAGTTACAGTTATTGCAGATGCAAGCGATCAATGCATTGTGGAAAAAAGTGGTCAGTCTGCAACCGGGCGGCAATCGAGAAAACACCTTCAGTGATACGGACAATGCTCTGCAACCAAATGCGGACGTAGTCAATAATCTCGCGCAAACATGCAATCTGCTCCATACCCAGGTAAGTTTTCAAAAAAGATTTTCACATCTTATCAAAGAGAAAATGTAAAATTTTTCCAATATCTTACATTTTTTTGTTTGTTTTTCATCAGGTCCAACAGTTGCAAGACTCGATGACCGAGATAAAGCGTTGCATGTCCAGCATGAAGCCGAAACCCGCTCTCGTCGATAATGGCGTTGCTACTCAAACAGAGATATCTGCCGTGCATACACCGGCAGGCGAAGAGAACACGTTTCCCTATGGACGTCCTAATAGACCGCAAAGTCTGCCGATACATCAAACGATACACGAGGGAATCGAGAACAAAAGTTTTGCGTCGAATTTGGTGGACAGCGTGCTGAAGAAAGTGTCGCACTCCACCGACACAACGGATGACGAGGTCAATACAGATATCTTGAATTCCAATGAAAATCCCGAGATGTTAAACTCGAACGAGAATCCCGAGATGTTCAAGAGTTGCGAGGAGATAATAGAATCCGACCTCAAGCAAGCGGTTGAGAATGAGACGGTGAACGACTACGAAAATATAATCGAGAACGCGGCGATTGACGGTGAGGTATGCGAGGAAACATTGTGTAAGGAGTTGCATAATTTGATTGAAACGGAAAATGGAGCAGACGCTTACGGAAACCGCGACGATAACGCGGTTAATGGGGACGACAAGGAAGTCTGCTAGATTTGACTTTGTTGAATCAAATTTCCGCACCATATGCCTTGTGAATGACGCAATGATGGTAAAACGGTACGTGCGAAGCGAAGGAAAGCGAACGTCTAAAAAATGCTCACTGTAAATAACAAAAGCTAATTGTATTCGTAACAATATTATAAAATGGAATTTAATTTTAATCGTGAACCGTTTTACTACAAAAGAAAAAGAGAGATACTTTGATCACGAACAACAAGCTGCCATTCTGACCGAATAAAGTATCTATGTAGTTTAAGTAAAACAGATTGATAAGAACAGTGCAGTATAAATTATATCAATGACTATAAAACGTTTGTCAGCTTGTGCAACTTTCGTTTTAGATTATAAAGTATATTCTGTGAAACATTCGCATTGCATATTTGCGTATTGTCGTAAAGAATTTCAGAAATTTTCCGTCCGATTTTTGACGGTAGTATATACAATCGCATAAAACATATAGTAAATATTTTATCAGACTGGCCATTAGAGTTTCCAAACATTCCATTAATTTTATCTGTAACTAACTCTCTTACCTCAATAGAATAGTTTTACATTCTCCCAGGAAGTTATATTTAACATTTTAAGAAACAAATTTTTTTATTAAAACACCTCTCTGCACCAAATATATATTTATTATCAATTAAGTATATCTCTACTTTATAAGTTTCTAGCTCTTATAAGTAAACTTTGGTATTTAATTTATTTATTTATTCGTCTACATATAAAGAAGCGTTACTTTTAAAATAGTAGATATATTGAAGTATTGAGAAAGAATAGCAAAAATATGATTGAATCTAGTCAATATAGAGTAGCTTTTACATTTAGATACAATGTAGATATTCCAGAATTGTTAAATAGATACTACTCAACGTTATGAGGTAAAACGTTCATTTCAACCTATTACATCGTTAAACAGCATGATTGAAGATGAAAATGTAACTGCTTTTCTGTAACTATCAATTTCATGATTATTTATGTGCGATAAATAATTGTTGATTGAACAATTTAATATTCTGCGAACTACGCACACGCGAGCTTAATAAATTAATATTGTACATCAGCTGCAGCGTATTATTCTATTTACAATTGAATCTCTGTATCATTATTCTTAGTCATTTTCCCTCTTACACTATGCGTACTTCAAATTTGCTACGTTATCATGTATGCACAGAATTAAAATGTTTGCGTGATAATTCTAAATCAATTTGAAGTAAGAATAAAAAACAGAGATACAACTGATAAAATTGTGCTCATTTTGAGGTACTCTCGAAAATTTATCTTATTAGTTAGGAAAATTATATTTCAATAAGGAGTAATATGCGTTAAATACGATTCACTTTTTGCTCTCCCGAAATAAGTTGTTTTATTTCTTATACGTTATGTTTTAATATCGAGAACCATTAAAATTCGAATTCATAACTTATCTCAATTTCTTGATATCGCCAAAGTTATCACAATATATTTTAGGCATAACTAAATCCGACTAGTCTTACAAAAATTGTAAAAATTACGCGAAACTTCGAGGTTGATTTTTAGGTACAGATTTTTTAATATAAAATTCTTTTACATATTTCTATATTGAAATGTTTATCAATGATAAATTTTCGGGTGTCTGAAGTTAATATTTTTAGAGTATCTATTATAAAAACAATTTTGTTTTACACATGTATGATAAAATAGAAGGATGTGCTTAGCTTAAATTTATATTTTTGTGATTCTTCGAAACATATACGACCAAATAATTTCCTAATAATAACAAGTTGGACATGGTTGGACAGACTTAATCGTGAAATAAGAATATAGAAACGTAATTGTAATGCATTGTCTTTATTTCATATTTCCTAATTTATAAATTATAAACAAAATAGCACTCTTTCTTACGATTACGCATTATTTACATTGCATTTTAAATTGATATCTAATTGTCTTAAAAAAATATATACACAGCCAGAGTTAAATATACATATTATTGCCTGAATATTAAACATTCATAATTTTTTTGGCCATTTTTATTGCGTTTTTAATAAAAACATATTTAAAAAGACATAATAATTACAGATAATTGATCCTGTTTGTATATTTAAGTACTATGACATATGCACTGTTATATAACACATCTGAATATTAATTTTAGAATTTATTTAAATTGAACATATTGACTTATTTAGAAATAAAAACATGAAATAATTCGTTTAAAAATTTGTTTCTTTTCCACGTGATTCCTGCATTAATAAGAAGAACGATTCGGAATTTTCTGATCAATCTCATTAGCCATTGGAGTTCCATAAAACGGTAAATTGATTCAATTTAATTTACATTACTTATATCATCGTTATAAAGTTTACATAATTTTATCATCTAAAAAATAAAAATGTAAAATTTTATATCAAAATTATAAATGAAAAGCATATTTAATGAAACATTTTCTGATACGTTGTTTTTTCTAATTTTGAATAAGATTTTTCCATTTTTTTTACTTTGTCTATTTGCAGTTCGATAACCCTGTCGGGACACATTTTAAACACCTGATGGAGATCATCTAATCCTAATTTATATTCTTTCAAGGAAGTATAAGCTTGTCCTCTTCGAAATAGCGCTTTACTATTCATATTATCCGTTTCCAGAACCTGAATTAAATAACATGCTAAAACATAATGCAATACTTGTGATTTTCTCACAGGATCCATTTACTTACCTCATTACATAGATCTATGGCTTTACGATACTCTTCCTGCTTTAAATATACAGCAGCTAAATTAAGTAACAAAGTTAATCTAAGATCCGCCAGTGAGACATAAAATGTATCTGCCATGTTTTGGTGTTTGCTCATCCAGAGATAATATCGTAATGCTTTCTTATACTTTCTACCAGCGTCCACAAATTTCTGCTGTGTAAAATAAGCATTTCCAGAATTTTTTATCTTTTGTATTACCGCCTCCATGAATTGGTGCTAAAAAAAAATGAACGGATCCAAATTAGAGTACAATTTCGCATATCAACACTTAATAATTTTCAGGAATGATACACAAATGACAATTTACAGTGAGCCTGAAGGCATGTGACGGAAAATCCCAATCTTCCGGATACGGTGGAAAAACATCCTCAGATCCGTCGTTCTCCTCCAATCCCCAACTCTCATCGTTTCTCAATTCTCCACAATTAGATATAACTATTACCTAAACAAACCAATCGCGAAACTAAATAATTGTCACAGATTCAGGAAGCTATTTTCTTTGTGACTTGAAAGATATAGCCTTACATCAACTGGAGTATCCTCATTCGTCTGCACTTTATTGATCTCTAATACCACGCCCATTCCTTTCACGACCTTTCCAAATACAACGTTCGTGTTATCCAAATGCTTGGACTGTTGAACGGTGATGATAAACTGAGAACCGTTGGTGTTTGGCGTTCCCTCGTTCACCATGCTAAGCAGCCCAGAGTCGTCGTGCGACAACGTGAAGTTCTCGTCATCGAAGTAAGAACCGTAAATACTCTCTCCTACGCTAGTGCCGTCGAAATTGACAATATCACCACCCTGGATCTTGAACTGGGAAACAACTGTAGCAGTATAATAATACATATGTATGCTATTTAATTTTTATCTTTGCATCTTTTCGCAGAAAAAAGTGTCAAGCGTCGATACCCTTACGTAGATGTCTAAACATGCAGATCGCGCAGATTTCAGTGTCAAGATGCTGAATAAAATGTAGCTACTGAGGGTCTGTTTCCTATAGCTGAACTGGGGCTGCACTAGTTCAGAGTTTATCTTTTTTACTCCACATTCGAAGGAAAAAGATAGAGTCTGAACTAGTGCAGCCAGTTCAGCAAACAGATCCTAGAATTAGCGTCAAGACGCTGAAATCTGCACATTTAGACCTCAGCGCAAGGGTGCTGTGCAAGGGTGGTTTGACGCACGACGCTACCATGTAATGAATGGCACCTTATGGGAACTTTCCAGCAAGTGACACAGGTCGACACAAACGTTCTTTCTCTCTTTTTTTACAATGAGTAACAAAAACAAAACGACACTTGTGTCGACTTGTGTCGCTTGCTAGAAAGCTCCCAGTTTCTGTTCATTCTCAAAAGAAATCTAAACTCTATCCAGTCTTAAAAAAAAAATAAAAAATCTAGATTTCAACAGGTACTGGTGGCTGCGACGATGCAAAATTGTATCAAAACATGTGTGCATAGCAACTGAATCTCTATTCATCCTCAGAAGAATTCCAATTACGTCGCAACTTCAACAAAATAAACAAGTGATCTATATTCAAGGTAAAAATCTGGAACATGCGCTTCTATCGTGACAGAGAATCATCACTGACGCAGGGTGTTAATACAGCTGGAATGAAGATACATGGGAGCGAGAGGAATCGGACACTCGAGATAACGCTCACCTTTGTGAAAAATGGTTCCCTTGTAGTGTAACTTCGCGGCCTTCGTCCCAGCGCCCATCTCGCCGGTGCACAACGCGCGGAAATTCTCCGCGGTTCGCGGCACAATGTTCTTGAACAATTCTATAACGATTCTTCCCACTAGAAAAACAATGGAATCGTGAACCGGTATTCGCACAATCATAACCTCGCGCGAGTACGTACCTTTCTCGGAGTTGATCACGATGTCCAGAAAAACCACGGGATTGTCCGGATTAGTGAGCTGTTCCATCTTTCCTTCCTCGTTGCGATCACCGTCACGAAAATCTTCTATCTCGCAAGTTCGAACTATGCACGACCTTCGTAGCATTCGTAGACGTCACCGACTAGCCTCACTCGCCGCGACCCGCGAGTCCCTTAACTGCTCGCTTGGGTTGCTTGCCTGCTCTCGAACAATGGGTTAATCATATTAAATGACCGTACCTCGACTCGACTATAAAGACGCAACTGCAAACTGCAACGTCTGCAACTCCGGGAGTCAAGAACGTTCGGAAGTTTCGAGACGCTGAATTATGACTCATATTGTTTTTACTCGCGCGTTTTACTTATAAAAGATATCAAGTAATTATATTTTAACAGTAAAACGTCTGTATTTATGTGTAACACTAGCTCGTGAAAATAAAAGATTTTTCAATATAATCGAAATTCTTGTGAGGAAATAACTCTCGACACGTTTAATAATTAAGTAATAAAGTTATATACCACAAGAACTGGAGCAGATAGATCCAAAGCAGCGTGAAAAGTATAAATTTTCAAGGATGATAGAGCTTCCTGATTTGAATTCGAAAATTATGTATATTCGTCTGTTTCCACGAATGTCTTCAAGTCAACTGAAACCATGACCGTTTGGTCGGTTTGGTATTGATACGCACAATGTTTATAGCAACATGGATCATGCATAATTCAAAAACGTCCCAGATCCCAGGTGGCAAAGTGACGTCTTAAATAACGTTTTAATGACGTCAGTAAGGCGTCTTTAGACGTCATCTTTGCTACTTGGGGTATTGTCTTTTCTGTTTAAATCGACAAGATTTCCGATGATTTCTTAAAAACGTCGTAAGAAACATAAAGTCCCAATAAATTTGATATATAGCGCATACTTGCGATTTTTCTAACATTTTCAAATAAAAGAAAAAAAAATTCCACGCTTGTATAACAAAGCACAATCTTCAATTATTTCAAGCAAAAAATTAAAATTGCATTTACGTGAATTATTCAAGTACTATTACATTTGAATGTTGACAAAAAAATAGATTTGCACTTTAAAAAAGTTAGGTCCCACCGAGATTTGAACTCGGATCGCTGGATTCAGAGTCCAGAGTGCTAACCATTACACCATGGGACCTCTCATTTACTACCCTCTTGGACAGAATGTACTTTACCTACCGATTGTCGCAGAAGTCTCGACCTCGCTCAGCAGAAATTTCAACCCCTTTAGTGGAGACTCGAACCCCGATATTAGCAAAGACTCGAACCCCACTTACACAATTAGCAAAGATTCAAACCTCATTTAGCGCAATCAAAAGTCTTCTGAAAATTGCCCAAGTATCAGGAAAACATAATCGGCGAGGAGGTTGCTCCATCTAAAATTCCAGACATTTTCCGAAATTTTCGAGAACGCTTGCGTTTCCGAGAATTTTCTCAATTTCCAAGAATTTCCTGAATTTATAAGAATTCGGGGTTTTAATTCGCGAAAATCAAGTCTTGAAAATTGACAAAGAAAAAACATAAATCGACGAAGAGATTGCTTTAGCTAAAATTCCAAGAATATTTTAAGAATTGCCTACTTTTCTGAAAATGGTCTTAATTTCTCAGAATTTTTTTACATTTTTAAGAATTTCCTGAATTTCTAAGAATTTGAGATTTTAAATCGTAAAAATTAAAAATCTTAAAAATCAACGAAGTATCAGGAGATCGGCAAGGAGATTGCAAAAGATTCCAAGAATTTTCCGAAGTTCCAAAACTTGCGATTTTTGGAAAATAAGGAGGGGAATATGAAATTCTGAATGTTTATCTCTCCGTTTTATCGTTAAAATAAGTATAACAATGAAATTTCTCACAGAATAACGTGTAATCGCATATCGCTTTATATAATAAATTTTAATACATATACGTAATATTTATTGTTTTTTATTTATATCTAAGAATTCTCTTTCGATAAGAATTCTCTATATGTATGTATATATATATATATTTATATTTATATAAATTATAGTACTATATAAACAAGCGGGATATATTAATACACTTATCATATTTAGTAAGTAGTCAATCTCTATAGAAGCTTGTCTAACGCTAGAATATATTATACTATCAGAAAACTGTTGTTCATCATTTATCCGGAAATAATAACGAATCGTATATTTTGTCTCTTTACGCGATTTATTTTGACTTGTCAATTTTGCACAAATTACGATTTGACATGCGCTCTACACGTTTACGTTCTTCAGTGATCTGCATTTAAATGAACAACGCTTAAAATGAATAAGAGTATTGACTTAAAGCATTGTTCATATTATTTTGAGCAATAAAAATGTACATTTCTTTTTTTCCCGTAGCCTATCACGTTATAACATTACATAAAATAGCGTTTATATGTCTTCCATATGTATGTATGTGCGAAAAAGGGACTGATTCTCTTTATCGTTCTTTTTATTCGTATTTTCATATCCGTTTCATCACGACGAATTTGGCAAATCATTTCAAAGATCCTGCTGTTTTCGTTCTGTATATAGATAGATATTACGATCTACACGATGCTCTCCCTTAAGAAAATCGATTATATATTATACAAATATGACCCCACATAGAAATGCTGTTTGCTCTAAAGCCAAGTTGAGTAAAGAAAAAAAATGGTGCAGATTTAATGATTTTTCAATAGAAAAAAAGTAGACGCTCCTGTGCGCTCCCGGACAGTAGTCTCCAACCACGTTTGATGTTTAAATATTGAATGATGGCACGTACGCAAATTAGAACCCCTGGAACGTAATCGTTATATTTTACCTTGTTGTAAAATATCTCTCGATTAAGTTTCTTATTACAATTATACAAACCGAATGCCATTATCAACCACCACAGCCATGAATTCTCTCGCGAAGCAAGGTCGGTGGAGTGTTTAACAATGAGCGTCCACTTTGTCAGGGACAATCCGAAGCCGGCTAGCGCACCGTAACGAGAGGCAATAGTGTGACAGAAACACATCAGTAATAAAAATCCGATCCAGTTGAATAGGAATGCGACTACAAGAGAGACACATTAATGCAGATGATTTTCACTGTAGGGGATTATTAGATTTTGTAGAATGTAAAGGCACCCCACCAAGAAACGCTGTGAAGAACATAAAATCTGTGCCAAGCAGCCCGCTTTCTGGATCACCCTCGGCAGCTTCGGTATCTATAGCCAGTATTGTCAGAGGCTGCTGTGGTGGTCTAATATTTCCTGGCTGCAAAGGAAAGATTTTTAATCTATTAGAAAGAACACTATTTACGGTCCAGATGTTGGAAAGATTCAAAGCCCTTCAGAAATACAACATTTCGAATTATAGATACGTCGCGTACCATGTGTATTTGAGGCTGTGGCTCGCCCTGCAGAGTCTTTTCACGCTGAACCTCTTCGTAACTGGGTAATTTAGTGGCTACTTCGTAAGGAGGAGGTGCGGAAAAGTCTGGTTTCGGAGGTGGAATCTCTTCGCCTTCAACCTGAATAAATTTTACTCAGTTAATAGTTATTCAAACCATAACGTTGTATCTATCTTACAGGGTGCAAATCCACTAGACGCTTCAAACGCTTCAGAGCATCGTTTCGTCCTTGTTTAATATTTGATAAACAACAAGGATGAACCGTTTCCAAGAGCGTTTGGAGCGACGAATAGATCGCACCTATAATATTATGTAATACTACGCTGTCATAATACATTACCATTCGGTTTGTCGTCGTAGCCAGAGCAGCAGTAGATGCTCCAGAATGGCCGAGCATGTCGACCTGCATGAAGGGCATTGCCACAGTGACCGTAGGAACTTCGTTCTGAATCGACTGATTCTGAATTTCGCCATCGGTATCCGCACCCGCTTGAGGCGGCTGTGGAACAGTAAAACAGATCTCAATAAATACATACGATTTAATATCATTTCTGCCGCCGGCAAGGGTAATTAAAGAGAAAAATTCTTGGAGTCAAAATGTACATCTTTTTCGCCAGATCAGATAACAAGATAACAATGTCGTTATCTTTTGCGTACAAGATGATGAAAAACAGCCCGACGAGCAACAGAGCAGACTTATACGATCGCGCGAAGAAACACCGACGAAACATCGCGCGAGGCGCGTCAACGTGCTGCGTGACAGCGGGAAATATTTTACGGAGGGCAAAAAAAAGGACAATGTCCGAGGAGCGCACGACGAACGCGAGACCGTTCGCCGTTCGTCGCAGGTGGACGTACCGTGTTGTGACGGGCGTTACTGTCCATTTCCGGCCAGATTTGCGCGGCGCGGCTGAGAAACGGTATCGCGAAAACTCTGCCCGGGGGACGGTGTGAGGTTGCGGGACGCGAGACGCCCTTGCCCGGAGTCTGAGACAACTGTAAAAAGGGTTCACAATCGATGTCTGACAGCTGGTAGGTCGTAATCGACGTGACTGCTGGCGGTCGTTCTAGCGCGACGTCTATGATTCTTGGACCGCTCGGACGACGGACCGTGGACTCCTTGCTCCTTTAGGGTCCGATCGCACCGGCGCGATCCGTACGAGCGATCGTTCCTTAGTGGAAAAATGTCTGAAAAATGTTCTGAAAATTCTTATTTAATTATTTTCGAAAGTAACTGAGAAATTCGACATATTTTTTTTCAGAATCTTTTATAAATCTAAAATATGAGAAATTTTTAGAAAATTTCTGAGAAAATATGAGAAATTTTTCCTTCTTTCCTCTTTTCAACGTTCCTAAACATTTATTTTTCTCGCAAAATTAAATTTTCTTTTCACAAAATCCGATGTAATAAATTGCAGTTCCCAAGGACGAGCCTTCAAAACCTGCATATACGTAACATGGAATATAAATTTGGAAATTTTGGCTCAAAGAATGACGATTAGATTCCAGAATGTAAAATCTTGGGAAATACTTGTAAATATATTACAGAAAGCGACAAAATATTACGACGTTGCGTTATTCTCCGTCGAATTTTCGATCGCGAGAACATTTTGGAGCGTCGAACGGTGATTGGTCGACCGCAATTGCGCGTTGCGAATCGTCCCTTAGGACGGGAACTTAGCCGCCGGAAGTAGCGGGACGCGCCGAAGCGCGAGGTTAGCGATCCCAAAGTCTTCCTCGGAGTTCTTTCGAGCAGCCTCGCGGCGTTATTAATCGCGGATCGCAATCGATAACCATCTATTTCAACGCGTCGCGCGTAGAAACGTTATCTATTCGCGCGTCACGGTCGCTCGCTCGACCAGCCGCGCAGGCGACGAGCGGTGGGGGAAGCTCGAAAGGGGGACGGCGCGTAGAGGGAGCCAACTGCGCTCACGTCGTCGGTGCATAAACGACGCTTCGCACGCAAGTCAGTCGCTCGCTGACGTTCGAAGGCACTGGTTGACCTGTTCTCGTCGTTCCTCGCGATGTCGGAAGTATTCAAACTGGGTGATCTAGTATGGTGCGTATTTGGAGTGTGCGCGACAACAACGCGATCGTGCCAATCTTGTGTTGACGCATAACCTAATTGTTCCCCGTATCTTTTTTTTTCTGGCTTTCAGGGCGAAGATGAAAGGATTCTCGCCGTGGCCCGGCCGGGTAAGTGGGTACCCCCCGTCCCCTCCCCTCGCCACTCTAAGCTCATCGCAACGCGGGCTCTCGTGCTTCTCTCTTCCCGTTAACGTCGCTCGTGTGTGCGTGCGCGCGCGCGCACGCCTGTCCTCGCTCGTATTTGGCGGTTCTCGCGTCGTTCCGCCTCGTCGACCCTCGCCGCCGGGACGAAGCGCACCAGCTGTCGACGTCACTGGCCGCCGGGCACCGCGGCGCATCGCGTCGTACACCGCGCCGGAGATCGCGCCGCGTTGCGCCGCCTCTGCTATCCCTATCCCCCGCCACACCCGGACCTTCGAATTCAAATTGGCGCGCAATCCGCGGCGGGCTTATAACCTAAATCCCCCGATTGCGATCGCGAGTCCTCCCGCTCACGCCTCGGCGAGCTCTCTCCTCCCCTCCCCCCCCATCGTTCCCCGCTCCGCGCGGCGGTTTCGAAATTTCTCACGGGGGAAATCGAACGCGCCCAGTGCCGCGATCCGCTGAGTCGTCGAGACTTTAGAATTTGTCCCGCGTAATCCGTCTCCCCGTTTCCGATTGGCGGAAACGCGCGTGACGTCAGCGGCATGCCGGGCGGCCGCGATTACGCCTCAACGCTCCGAGATTGTCACCGACGCATTTTCCGACGTTCGAAGCGAGATAGGCCGGTATCTATGGTCAATTTTTATATTCAAGATCGTCTTAAAAACGATGAAATGCCGTACAGTTTTCCACCGGTCGGACGATGTCTTGAGTGAATTGTAATCCGATTTAAAACGATCTTGAATAAAAGATCGGATTAAATGAATACCGCCCATGGACTTGTATTCAATCTCGCGAGAGAAGAAGGGGGGAGGAATAGAGTAGGAAATGTGGATAGCTCGTAGTTCCTTCAAGTGCGTTTACGCGGCAACCGCCGGCAGGGCCGTACGAGAAGATCGGGGACCGAGGGTGATTTACGAATACGACCTCAGCTCGAAAAATTTCGTCTTAGTATGAAAGAAAAGAACGTAATTGTAAAACGTGTACAGACGACGAATTATTGAACAAAAATGTTATTTGATGAAATTTATTTTTAATGTGTATTTTTCTGCATTTTTAAAATCATAAAAATACGCTGAAAAATGCTAAAAGTTTACAGTTGACGATTTGTAAATGAGATAATTGTGTCGCATGTAAAATACTTTGTTAATATCATCTTCTGGCAAACATCTGCTTTTTATTTTGTTTGATATTATTGTTGATGAAATTGCTTCCCAAGTGGATTGTAAATTAAATTAGAATTCGGGATGTACATGAGAAAATAAATGTTGCAATTATTCTTGTTAGTGCTGTATAGGCTATATATATTAATTTCATATAATGGCATGCAAAGGTGTCGGTTCCTTCAAAGGACTTGAAGAAGCCTGCGAACACTAAAAAGGGGCCAGTACAGTGTATCTTCTTCTTTGGGACAAACAATTAGTAAGTTCTACTTATGGATCGTTTATCTTATTTATGGAACGTTACTATGATTTATGATCCTCGACAATGTCTTCCTTTTGTAGCGCATGGATAGAGGAATCCAACATTAAACCCTATCAGGAGTATAAGGATACTTTAGTGAAATCTAGCAAATCTGGCGCGTTCAAAGATGCAGTGGAAGCTATAGAAGAATTTATCGCCAAAGGAGAGGTAAACAAGATTTTCATGTCTTTGATAACTATCTATGCTTAATGTATCTGTGGATACATTAAGATAATTTAGATAATTTAATATAATATTAATAAAGCAGTTATATTGAAATAATATTCTAACAACTATATTATCTATTAATTTAACTGAATGTTAGAAGAAAAATTAGTGACACTTTTTATGTCTATATAGGACTGATCTAAAAAATGAAAGCTAAATATAAAATATAAAATAAAGTCCATATTTTGTTATTGAGTTAGACATTGATTACATTGAAAATGATTAAATCTTCTGTATTGATGCATCAGGTATTCGAGGATGGCTTGGATCCGGATTCCTTGTTCGACAGACTTAAAGAAGAGCCTGTACCCGAGAAGAAATCTGTGGTCAAAACGCCGAAGCCGCGTAAGGTTAGCAGCGAATCTATCTTCCATTTTTCAGCAGCAACTGTTAAAAATATTTTTTAATTGCATTTTATATTATACATGCAAACTGAGAAACTGTTGCTACAGGAGGCTACTACGAAAACCACCAAGCGTCTAAGCGACAGCGGTACGGGTGATCGTCGACCGGCTAAAAAGCAGCGTAGGGAATCAAGTACCAGCAATAGCAACAGAGTGGGCAGTGTCAGTCCTACTCTGAATCATTCTACTCCGGCTAGAAAAACGGGCTCACTTCTAAACAGACCGGCAAATATCGCCAGACCTGTAAGTAATCTTTTTCATTGGTCTAAAAGATTTATTTACCCTGTCTTGGTTATTATTAACACGATTAAGGTCCAGCTGATGGACAATAAATGATGATTTAATGATGACACTATTAGGCGACATAAATTTGATTTCAATATTGAAATATAGGTTCCCAAAAGGGAACGGGTTATCATCTTGTACCATCGCCTCCTTCATTTACAATCCTTAATTTTTCAACCTGTTATAAAATCAAACTCGGGATCAACTATAAGTCGATCGCTAATAACACACAAAACCATGTGTCATTCTACCTAATCTCTATATTAACTGCACAATATTTTGATACACATAAAAAATACAAGTTTGTTCCTGAACATTTGGAGTTCTATATCTCGCATTTAGTGCTAAAATGTAAAACCCTTTGAGCTCAAGTTTCGTTCATTTAATATTCGTGCACATTATGTTACCACAAGATCAAGAATCAAGTTAGTACACACGCGCGAAATGTCTACACACTCACACAGACACGTACACGAGGACGCTGCACCCCAGTACCGTAGTTAGGCATATGGCGATCCCGTTACCACCTGTTGGTTCCATAATCTTAGGTTAACCTTAGCATTAATGTGAAATATTAAAAAATTACAATTATAAGGATGTGTCTTAAAAAATCTGAAGAATTAAGATTTAATTTTGTATTTAAATGAACACTATTGGAATTATGTTTAATTATATTCTCAGGACAGGATTTATCTATAGGCGCAATCTGCGAACCGCAAACATTTAAGGATCCATCTAATTCTTCTTAATACTTTTTAACACTTTCAAAGATGCATTTAATTTTTCTTAGTACTCTTTGATACTTTCAAGAATCTATCTAATTTTTTTAAATATTTTTTGATACTGTCAAGAATCCATCTAATTCGTTTTAATGTCTTTCTAAAGTATTTCTAATTTGAGAAATTTTTGCTGTTATATTATTAATATATTATTTATTTATTTATTAATATTTTTATTATATTTATTATGCTTTTGTTCACCTAAACCATTATAAAATAATAAGGTAAATTTTATGCATGTCAGAATTTTATTTAAAAGAAAGATTCTTTTTTAAATATTTACAGTTTAATAGTTGATACTTTAATTATATTTAATAATTGATACTTTAAAGTCAATTTCGGGACATCCTTTATGTAAGATATCTTAAAAAGATATTGCAGATATTCCTTTAATTGCAGATTTCTCTTTAAAACATAGATATATTTATTCAACGAAATTTAAAAAAATTTTATTTTTAATAATTTTTTATTTTTAGTGCAAATATTCTATATAATAACATTAAAAAATCTAATAAAAATTCTATTAAAATAAATTCTATTAAAATGAATTTAAAATGCAATTAAAATCACAATAAGATTTTGTTACTAATTTTTTTGCTAGAAATTAATAAAAATAATTATATTAATTTTTTTAAATTAGTTTGTTAGAAAATCAAGGAATTACATTTATTTTTTATCTCTGATAGATTACACTAATCATTATAGTTTTAGTTCAACTTACCTACAATCTATCGACAATTTGAAGATTTGAAATCGAAAGAACATTTGTTATCGAAAAAAGATACATTTCAGGAAAAATGTAGAATTTGTAAAGTTATTCCTCTTTACAAAGAAAGTATCAGAATTATTCCTTTCCCGTAACATTCCTTTACTTTGTTCCGCAGATTACGCCGCCCTTAGACGTCGAAACGATGTCGCAAACTCTCAAGGAGAAGAATATCCTTCCGTCAAATCTGAAATTTGGTTTTCTTGGACTCGGCATTATGGGCAGTGGTATCGTGAAAAACTTGATCAACAGTGGTCATAGTGTGATCGTGTGGAATCGAACGCAGGAAAAGGTATGTACCGATATTTCTTTTCTTTTTTTTTCTACAGATTGCGAAAGATTTCTGCTGATGGCGAATACAGTGTATTATAATTAAATTATGATAAAAATTTTATTATTAATTAAACAATGAAAATCTTGAAGTAGTTGTATATTTACCATTAAAAAAGAATTAATGCAACGATAGTATGGATTAATACGCGTTGGATAACATATATATAATTTTTTTATCGATTAAGGAGTTATACTTTGTTGTAATTAATTATGTTTGCCTCAGCAATTTTGTTTTTAAATGTGGTATGTTAAATTTTGATAAATAATTACGTGCTACAAGTCGTTATGTGCGAAAGAGGGTTGTTGAAGGAAACCAAGAGTACCACAATAAACAATGAGATTTATTAACTTTGAGAACAATGGTAGAAGTTGAGCAGATTCGCCGACGTCATCATCTTTTGTTAGTCGGGAGAAATAACTTAGGATTATTTTTACAAAGGCGAACAAGTCGCTTCATTACAAATGACTTTAGATCTTTTACATCGCTCGGTCGGAACATTAAAGCGATTTAACTGTACGGTATCTTCCTAACTTTCCAACATGATTGCTCGAATAGCACATATAGATCGTTTTTTTTTGTGTTGCTCGATCTGCAACCCGCAAGTTTACGACGTAGGAAATGACAGTTTATACCGTCGCAGTTATTCGCCAAAATAATTTTTTTTTTTTTTAATACATCCGTTAGAGTATCTCGGACAGAAGGGTAAGAGATCACCAACGGGAAACTCGACAAGATACCTTTAAGTGTTAAATTTTAAAAGGTTACTCTTGGCAAGTTATATGAACGGTGTCAGATAAGTTTCTGCGGAGATCACCGTAAGAATTGCTTTGGTCATTTTAACGATCGTCAAAATCAATGACAGCCTCGATAATATGAAAACTGCGCTTCAGCGTAAAAAAGAGTTTGCGCGTCAGACTTTCCTTCTTTGGTACCCGGTTTCCAAAGTTGAATTGTAACGCAAATAGCTACGTGTGGTACAATAGTCGATATTTTTTTAATAAATTCAAGTGACTGGCAAACATCACTTCGTGGAACACTTGCTAAAGTTTTTTTTACTTTGATTATACATAATTTATTTTCAGTATTGTTGCGAATAATTAAAATCTATACAAACTAGTATAATTACGAACTCGGAGTGATTATTACTTTCGTAGTCCGCTCCAAAGAAAAGAAACTTCTCTGTTGAGCGCGACTTGTGCAATTTATTATTGTACATCTAATAAACGTACTGGATAATATTATTGCAAACTCTGTTCTACATCAATTTACATTGCGATATATATCCTTAGAAAGTTCACAAATCACAGCGTTTAAAAGACTCGTTAGATAATGTTACACCGGATGTCCAAACGAACGGTCGATAGACTCAGGACATCTCTTGCATATTAAGGAAATAAAGTTCCTCTCACTGTGTGTCACGTCACTAAAGATACACATTTCTATATAATCTAATTCTATATAATTCTACAATAAAATATATAAATTTTCGCTACAAAATTATTTTTTTACATTATTTAATTCCGATGAGAGAGAATGTTGCTCGCGAAGTCATAGATGGAATAAATTCTATTATTTATTATCTAGTCTATTATTTATTATCTATGATAAAATATTCGATTTACAGTGGCATAATTAATTTTTAATACACTAACACACACGTCTCCGATTTTAAAAAAAAATAACGATAAAGCCTTCTCTTCCATTGCTTTATATTTGTAAAATTAAGAGAAAGTAATGCAAAAATTTATGCATTTTATGTGGAAATATTTGATCGACGAAATATTCAATTAACGAAAAGATTTATATTTTAATTTTATTAAAGCAAAAACGTCTTAATTCTTTCCGAGAACTATTAATCTCACCGCTTACTTGCATTTAATAATAATTATGCCGCTGTCGATATAACATACTGGAACGAGAAGTCATTTCTGGAAAGCATCTACGCGCGATTCAATTACTTTAATTTTTACACGCCCTCAATCAGTGTCACCGACAGCGGTTTTTCTTGCATCATTAATTTTAATTTACACGCCCCGCACATGCGTTACCCCTCTCTGTTAAGGCTTCGCGGTTTAAAAATGACGTCGTATAAAAAATATACATGCTGGAAGCATAAGTACGAGCATTCGACATACCAAGGAACAGAGAAAAGACTTTCTCGTCTAAGATTCGATGTGCCGCGACGAGAAGTAGCTCTAGTTAAAGTTTAAACTATTCTCTAAGCGTAATAGATTTCCAGTTTCCATCATTTTGTCGCTCCCAGGAACGTTCTGGAACGGCGTAATAGATAATACTCGTTTAATCAATGTTAGAAGTACGCCGGGTGAACGCACCGGTCGGATTTTATTTCCTCTTACATTCTTCCAAGTATTTATATAATAATGTTAAATCGGAGAATAACGTAACATGAAGGGACTACGAAACAATATTGATCTATCCGTAGTCGAGCGTTCATGGATATGAAAAGATTAGAAACTGATTTCAAATAATAATCATCAAACTTATATCAAAGTGACGATTATTAATTGAACATTAATTTCAAATACTTTCGAGGTTGACTACATTTGCGCGCAATAGTGATTCCTTCGATGGTATTGAACGCAAAAGAGCAATCGAATTGCTCTGTAATAGAAGAGCCAATAAAAGTTAAACCACCGATGACATAAATGTGTTAATAAATTGTTTTATTTTTAATCGGAATTATAATGGGTGCCCTCGTTGCGATACGGATATTTTTCTGATGTTTTTTTTTTAAATTAATTAATCGCCAAGATGGATTCACAGCGGATCGATAGATTTGACAAGCATTAGAGAAGCCAATTATATTGACGTGGACTTTTATATCGATGCCTATAAAGTTCGACTTTTATTTGCTCTTCTAGAGATATTACATCGGAGGTCCTTTTTGTTTTTTTTTCATCGAACTAATTAGATAGTTCGGTAACAGAATGATAGGACTATCGAGATAATATATATGTAGGAGGGAGGGATAAGAGGATTTTAAATAGAGAGTAATTGTAAATTGACTTACGACTTTACCAAAAACCTCGACAAAGATACCGACAGAATTATTTGGGACAGCGTTATCAAATTGTGCCACTTTCGGTGAATTACAAATGATATCTTTTAAGATTTTTGGTTTGCCGCCTGATCTATTTTATATCATTTGTGATACACCAAAACTGGTATACACAAGTACTGCCTTGTACTGCTTTGGTGAATCTGATTTCCAAATAAAGCTCGTTAGCAAATGAAAAATAATATTAAATATCAATTTGTCTAAATTCTTAATAAAGTTGCGAATCGTATTTATAATTACAAAGTGTATAATCTTGTTACTACCAATAATTCTACGTAAATTAGAGCGAAAACAACCTTTATCTGAACTAGCGCACGCGAGTATCGACGAGATTTATGAGACCGGCTACAATTAGGTTGATCGATTATGCTACTTGTATAGTGCTACCATCCCGATTAGTCTATGGCGAAATGCCAGGTGTATCTAAAAAGTAGGGAATCAGCAGTCGAAAAAATTTTTTGATGAATACGGAGATGTTTTCTTAGTAAAAGCTTGAATGAACTTCTCTATTAAACTCTGAAATATTTCAAAATAATCTCGGCGGTTATATGTATCTAATGTTTATGTGTAATGATTAGGTTTCCAATGTAAAATTTAATTAATTCTTTTAAAATAAATATTCCTAAGAAACTGTTATTTAATTAATAATTTTTATATATGAAAGATATTATATAAGTAAAGATTAAATTTTGATATTTTTGAAATAAAGATCTTTTTGTGGAATGAGGATTCAATTTCTGTTGAAATAGACATTACATTTTGCATTTCTGATTTAAATATATATTAGAAATTGTTTTACATCTGACTGAAATAATATTTTTTTTTTATTTAGCAACGTATAATGAAATTCGACACTTTAGCAACGTCTAGTTTGCTCTTACGACTTCGCATTTCAAATTCTTATCATGTTCATACGTGTTCTTACATATTTTTACGTGTTTCAGTCAGAAGCCAGAAGCTGTTTGCGTAATATTTTTATATGTTTGCATTGCTGTGAAAGCCGTGAGAAACACCACGGTAATTATAGATTTGCGTTATAAATGTTATAATTGCAACATATTCACATAGCAAGCAGAACTCGACATTCACAAAACTGATGGTTCTGATATGACGAGTTATCAATTTTAATATAATTTTTTAATTGATTTATGTTAAATTAAGATTTGAAATACCATTAAACGATTATTTATATTGAAAATCATCTATTTTTACCAATTAATTTATTTAAAAATATATTACTATGTAAAATTACATGACGCAAGTTTGAATTCTGACAATAGCAAATATTTTTTTATTACTTACATATGTATATATTTATTAAAAAGTTTTCTGATTGATTCGTAGACTCTACCAATTTGCGAGACATGAATATCGTGGAATATAATGCATTTGGTTGCTTTGTGATGGACTACGCCGATTAATTACATTGAAAAACAAATTTGGAGACTTCATAATTATGCTTCAACTTTTCACTGAGAAAACGTTGACTCCAGCTTCATCAAATTCGAGTTTATGACAACTTATCGATTCCCACTTCTTCGGATTTAGCCCGGACAGGTTTCTCTCGACATAGAATAGGATTCCCCTTAAGATCTCACCACGATACCGAGACCGACTACATGCTTTCCACCATGGTTCTGCTTCGTCTTGCGTATCCCGTGCGCGGCTTCCCCCTCCGTCTAACGGAGGAAGCATGATAAAATTTTATCTCTCTCGCTGACGCGATCCAAAAATAACGACAACGCTCTCCTGGCCGCGATTATTTCCTTATTCTGTTTTGTTCCATTGGTATCGTGGTGATTCAGTCATTTCTGCATCGGCAGCAGTTGTTTAGAATATTTAGATAATCGATACGCGCGTGTCCTTTTATCACGTGATTTTTCCAACTCGAAAGTATTGCATTCTTGACGATCCGATCGAGACGATTTATGAATTCCAAAGTGAACCAAGTCCATAAATATCTAAATTTAAAGATCTCAAGATTTCAACTATAAATTACCTTTTACATCCGTTAGAAAAACGAATATTATCATGAGGTATATTCGTATATATCATTTAAAACAAACGTCTAATTTGTTAACTATAATTATTGTTTTTAATGTAACTTCTTTTATATCATAAAATTCTAAGAAATTATTTTCATGAAATAATTCTGAATTAATCACTTTTCATGAACAGAATTATTTTCCTCTGTAATTGCGCTGTGAATTTAAATCTAATAAAATCTAGATTTGATAAGAATATGAAATAAAAGAAGTCAAGTTCTACATAAGAAATTAGTTTGATATTAATTCTTTCTAGGACAAATTCGTTAAAAAAATATATAAAATAAAACTTTTCTTACACTGTAAAAACAATTAGTACATTTTTACTTATTTTGAAATTATTATTTTATGTTTCGAAGATTTACTATTAAATTTTCAATTCTATAGAAAGTTGGCTACAGAATTTGGAGCTGAAATTTTTGTTAAGTCTTTTGTACAATCCATTAAAGATTTAAATCGGACAAATTATGGATTATTCTAACTGTTCTTATTCTCTTTCAATCGTCGCTCTCATCTTTCAAACTCGATTACTAAATGATAAATATATTGCGAAGATGTTCTCTCGATGATTAAAGTCCGCGTTAATTGAATTTTTTACAGTTAGCAACTTCACTAATTAGCAATGAGCTAATTAGCACGATTGATAGTTCTTGATTTTCTATTTAGCACGTATGTCTTAAAAAAAAAAAAGAATAAATTAAGTTTTCAATATATTCTTCTGCAAAGTTTGATCACGAGATGGAATTTGGATAAGGGATTAAGACAGATGCTTGGCGACGATTCGTCAGGATTTATTCAACAAAGGGGCGCATCTTGTAAAATTTGTATAAGAGCAACTAAATCCGTACATACAATTTTCTTTCTCTGAAACGCTGCCTTAGGTCGAAAGATCTAACAGCCAATATAATTTTTCTTTATTACAATTTCCTCTCCCTTTAATTATTTTCCGCGCGAATGATAAGCCCGACTGGTTGGAGATATATTGCTGTAATGATTAAAAAATTAAGTACGTACGTTGGTTATTTTCTGGTATGTTTCCTTTTTTTCTTTCTTCGATAGGCATATACTTCTATGTCTCGAACAATATGTAACCTACTGCGCTAAACACAAGCGGTTAAAAAAAAAAGAAGAAAAGAAAGGACGCGAGCACGATCGAACGCCGAGGTTTTTCGCCGGTTTTTATTCACGAGAAAATCGAGACGAAGAAGACGAAAAACAAACGGACGATTGCTGGCGTGTCGATCTCGCCGCCTCAGTCTTTCGCAATGAGAGGATAATCCGACTTTTTCTCGCGGTATCACTGATACATAAAAGTTTCACGCCTATTTACAGGAAGGATTGAGAATGATTCCTTACGGAAATCGCAACCTCAAGACTCATGGAATTGACAACTAGGCGAAGTTACATTTCTTCCTCGTCGCGCTTTTAAAAGGAAATTAAATTTACAGCCGAGTTGACGAGGACGCGAAATGCAATTCGCGTCTTTCTCTTTATCCTCTCGGATGATGGTAGTCATCCAAAAACGATGACACTGATGAAAAAGCACACGTTGCTTAACGAGAGACGGACAGGTTGCAAGGTCGACCATATCAAGAGAATCCTTGGAAACTGTCCGTTAATTTGTTTTTGTTCTCCTAGATTAGCACACGCACACACTTGTCCTTGCGATCTCGACAGAGGAAGGATCTCCTGTTTCTTGGCACTTGACACGAGTTCTTCTCGAACTGTCTTTTCTAGGGCACTCTCCTCGAATCAGTCGTATAATGAAAAGCGGAAGAAGCTTCAAGCGATCTCCTCGATATCGAAGACGCGATTCCTACTTATCAGACGCAGGATGGCGATGATCCTTCCATTACGCTCCACTGCCGTTGATTGTCCGAGAACAATCTCTTCCCCCTTATGTTTCTGATAACTTAAATGATAGTAGGAACCCATTCTTGGCCACTTTAACGCGCTTTAATTTCTGTCGGCTAGAGTTTAGTCTCGCGTGGAAGATCAGGTAGACTGTTGCTAGGTGCTAAAAGCCCCAAGACTTCCGGTGTCTTTTTCCGGGGCTCCTTAGCCAAGACTGTACCGTTGGAGCCTTTGAAGATCGGCTTGTCATGCTCGTTGTTCTTGTATGTGGACACTGTGCTGGCGTATTCGTCGATACATTGCAGTATCACCGAAGCAGGGAACACTGTAGGCGGTCCCAGAGGCGGCGGTGGGCCGCTTTCCTCGATGTAATTGATATGAATACCTTCCAACGGGTTCTGGCCTTGCGGGCTGGTCGACGATAGCTCGGTCGGCGTGTAATACTCGCTGTTGACGTCCTCCAGACTCGCTCCCGCCACCAGATCGTCGATCTTCGCCTTGAAATAGGTGTTCATATTCTCGAAGTCGTCCTTGGTAGGATCGAATACCATGGAGTCGCTCTTGCCACACGAGCCGCTCCGGCAATTATCGAAGTACAGATTGGGCAGGTTCTCCAGCACCTTGGACAGCGTCTGTTGCTGGTACTTGTAACTCTCGCGTAACCGCAACACCTGATGGGCGCTGAACTTGCGGATCTTGTTCCGTTGGAAGACGTAATTCTCGCGCACCCAGTTCAGCTGGCTGGTGGAATAGTCCCGCACTCTTTTCACCTGCGAAAGAGTAACAAAATAGACGCGGCTAGATGCGTATCTATTGTATACGCGACGATATCTCGCGTTATCTCGTTATTTGTTTGGCCTCGTTATGTTTGTTTTCTCTCGACGGAAAATCGTTTCGCCAATGTAGAAAAGCGACTTGTGCGCAGTGATGTGTCTAATAAACTTTTTATTACTTCGCACGTAACAACTTCGCGCGTTGTAAACAGATTACGTAGATCAGATAAAAAGCGAATACGATGACAAACAGAAATTGAATCAATTATGACGAACACAGTTTCGCGGCGTAGAATTCTCACGACGCGGCATATCGTACCTGATCGTAGTACTGATCTCTCAGCGCGGTCAGGTGAGTGGTACCGTAGTCCCGTATGTCTCGTATATGCTGCATTTGACCCTCGTAACTGTCGCGGATCCATTCCACTTGCTGAACGCAATTGTCCTTAATTCTGTGTACCTGCTGCGTGTAGTTCTCCCTCAGTCTTTCGAGCTGCTGACTCTTGTACTGCTCGATGTTGTCGAGCATCTGATAGATCTGCTTAGCCCGTGGCGTCACGCCCACGCGTCTGCAGCACAGGCACCACCTGATGCATCCGCACCTGCGGGAGATTCGTGTGGGGGAAAAACGTTAACGAGGGGGTTGCGAAAAGAATATAGAAAGTCGTCGGAATCGTCAGGTGGAGTTATCGATCGCGTCCTCCTGACCTTCCGCCGACTTGCTCGCTCTACTCATCAAAGTTGACGCTCTCGACGGATACTGTCACTCGAACTGTTAACGGCTCTATTGACCAACAATATGGACGTATACGTATGATATTTTGACACAATCCTCAAGGTGTATATACGGCATACAAGAAGATTACAGCGGGTATCCTTAATATTAATTCTACGTGTTGCTGTATGGATACTCACTTCACGAAGATGTATCGCAGCAGCTGCAACGCTAACGTCATCAGAAGAAACGTCACGGCGCAAATCGCGCCGACGAGGATGCTAAAGATCTTGATATTGTGCAAGGTAACCGGATCCATTTCCAGCGTTATGTAGACGGTCTCATTGGCAATCGGGTTGACCGCCGTGCACTTGTACTTGCCCACATCTTGCCGCAACAGCGTCGCGATGTAAAGAGAGCCGTTCTCCAGGACGCTAATGCGGTTATCATTGACGACTGGCCGATCCGTCAGCCAGCTGTGCACCTTCGGATGTTCGACGAAGGCGTCGGGGAAGGTTGGATCCGGCACCCAATGGAGCACCAGACCGCTCGGGGTCACCCAGGTCAAGGAGGGCGCGGGATTGCCGCTGAACTCACATTCCAACAGCACCGAACTCAGAAGGAGATATTGCTGCGTTTTGGTAGTCCGCACGAGAATCGGCGGACTGCATTCGAGGTAGCGCAACGTCTGCAGGATGTCCACGGTGCCCCTTTCGTGGCCGCACTTGAGCCCGCTCTGGAAAGCCGCACGCAGATGTGCCCTGCTCTCCGCCCACTTGACGAACCAAAACATACGACAGTCGCAGGCCCACGAGTTGCCCTGCAAGTGCAACTCGTCCAGGAATGGTAGATTCGCCACGTTCGCCGGCAGGAAAGTCAAGTCGTTGTCACGCAGGTCGATTCTACGTAGGGACGGGGTCTCGTTCAGAGTCAATTGGCCGATCTCCCGTAACGTGCCGTTTGTGATTTCCAGGGTCTCCAACTCGGCCAGACCGGCCAGATTCTTGTTCCGAAGGTTCTCCAGTTTGGTCCCGGATAGCAGGAGGGTCCTCAGCCTGCTGACAGGTCGCCAGACGTCACCGGGCAGCGACGAGATCGGCAAACGACTCAGATCGAGCCATCGCAAGCTGGCGAGGCCTTGAAACGCGGTGTCCGCGAGACGCACGATCGGATTACCCCCGAGATCGAGGTACTCCAAGGCCGTGAGGTCGCTGAAGAGGCCACGCGGCAACGCGTCGATCGCGTTGTCGGCGAGATCGAGCACTTTCAGTTGCGTCAAGCCGGAGAACAGCCGCGACGGCAGCTTCGTCAGCCGGTTGCCGGACAGTCGCAGCTCCTGCAGCTGCCGATTCGGCTGAAAGCTGTGATCCGGCAGGGAGACCAGCCGATTACGACTGAGATCGAGCCGCACGAGCTCCTTGGCGGGCGCGAACGCCTGATAGGGCAGCACCGAGAGCAGATTCGCCGCCAGACGGATCTCATGGAGGCGGTTCAGATGGCGGAACAGCTGCTGCGGCAGCGCGACCAGCCGGTTCCCGGTGAGGTTCAGGTACTGGAGTTGATGCAATGGATGGAAGACGTCCGACGGCAAGTCGGCCAACCGATTATCACCTAGATCGAGTCGCTCGAGGCGCACGGTGGCGCGAAACGCGCCGGCCTCCACTCTCTCGACGCCGCTCGACGACCAGGACAGACTTCGCAGCCCGGTGGCACCCTCCAGGACGCTCGCCCGGATCGCGAACTCCCGGACATCCTTCAGCGACACGCTCGTGACGTCTCGCGGCAGGACCAGGTCGGAGGAGTCCCGCTCCGCGCATTGCAGACTGCCACCGCTGTCGGTGTCCGCGCACTTGCACCCGCCTGGACATTCTACTCGCGACGACCAGGACAACGGTAGCGTGTCCGTAGACGCACCCGCGATCCGCACCACCGTCACCACTGCGACCAGAAAGAACGACCACCTCAAGCGCGGACCATCACCTCCCCTCGCCACCCGCACCCGCATTCCTAAAACCTGCAATGTGACGATTTGCACGGGTACAGCGATATCCCATGTCCTTACGGGGGAGGCCTCTCCTCGCGAGGGACTTTCTCAAACTACAGTTCCGTTACGAACCGCGCTTTTCTCTCTGCCCGACGGCGTCGACTTATTATGCTATCGACCAACTGAAGGACAAAGATTTTATTTACCCGTAAATAGACTAATACTTTTTCTTTCTCTCTCTCTCTTTCTCTCTCTCTTTCTCTCTCTCTCTCTCTCTCTCTCTTTCTTCTCCACACTACCGGTAATAGTTTAAATGTATCGATCACACGACCACGTGTTCGCGGCCCTAAAAGCTCGAGCTCTCCGCTCCTTCCACTCCACTACCTACCTGCCGAGAATCACGGTCGTGTTCCCCGCAGGCAACTCCGAATCTTTCGCTCCGAGGAACGAAACGAGGGACGGGCGGAAAGGTGAAGAGAGGAGTCATCGAGGTCTAACTATTCGCGAGCGATCCGGCGGTGCGGCGGGGCCCCGCGACGACGTCGAGATGTCTTCCGACGGTGCGTGGGTGATGATGCTGGGCGGCGTGTCGTCGTCCGTCGGTGCCGTCGCCACGTCGCGCCGGTAACATAATTGCGCCCGCCGTTACCGTATCGTATACCGTGTCGCAGCTTCGAGCAGCTTCGAGAACGCGTGGGGGAGTACCCAGTCTAGGTCTACGGAGAACGTTAAACCGATGATCTCACGCACGCACGCACGCAAGAACGTTTCTTTTCCCCTCCCCTCTATCCCACCTTCTTCCTTTCTCTTTCTCTATCTCTCCTCCGTTACTCCTCTTTCTTTGTCTCTCGTCTTCGGTCTCTCCTCTTTATTCTACCGCCGCGCGCGATAACCGTCTCCCGTTTTCGTGTCTGGTGTGTGCCAGCAACGCCGCGGCCGCGCACCACTTGTCACGCGTGTCATATGACACGCTCGTGCATATCGCGCTCCCAGCGGCCGGCCGCGTCTGCCCGCCGCGCGTCAGATGCAAAAACCGACTATGGAACGGAGCTCCGGCCACGGCTCTACCGGAGCGGGGTCTCTCCTCGTGGCGAGCACCGGTACGAGCGAACCGGCAACACCGCCGACTCCCCAGTCGGTCGGCGCCGACGCAGACCTCGCCAGCACGTCTCTCAGCGAGCAGAACGTGAGCGAGAGAGAGAGAGAGAGAGGGGGGGGGGGGAATCGCTGAAAGAGCGGCTCGACGAAAGGAACGGACGAAGCAAGAGAGGGGGTTTTGTGTAGAAGGCAGCCCCCTCGGCAACGGCTGTGTCGAATGCTCGGTGAGAGTTTGGGATTTCTCGCAAGCTGCTCTACCCGGTGCTCCGAATCCATCGAATGCCCACCGAGACTCGCCCCATTTAATTTGCGTCCTCGTGTCATTGGCGCGATGACCGAGTCTATTTCAGCGTCGTCGGGTCCGTCGATTGTATCCTCGAAGATGCGCCCGTTCTATCATCTAAACACCTTGGCTAGAGGCCCCCCAAGTCTATCGCGATATCGCGATTAACGGTCCAAAATAGTTTCAAGTTCAGTGCCAAATTATTAGCTCTATCACCGTTTGCTAGAACGCAGACACGTTTGCGCGACCGCGGAACAATTGCGTTTTAGCCTTGATTAGCTCACTTTTATTAGCGAGGTTTCGTCTGCTTTGAGCTCTATTTTCAACAACCAGGAAGAAGGCTATAAAACCTATTAGCCCACGTTAACTGACATTGTCAAAGTTAAACAAATCTAAAAATCTTGATTTCGGATCTAGAATTTATTGTACGATTAAAAACGCAAAAATCTTGTCCCTTCTGGGATTATAAATAGAAATTTTCGAATAAGACTATAGAATTAAAAAAAAAATCTTTTTAGGAATAAACATAGAATCGCGAAGGAAAGAATTTACTCCCAGGTGGATCGTGAATAGTAACTACCAGGTAGGAACGTAGAATCGTAAATAGAATACCGTAATGGAACTTCTAGAGCTCTTCTATAATGGAGAAAGCTCAGAATGTATAGGTTCAAGAGAAATATTCCACACTTTCTTGTAAGATTATAAATAGTCACCACATGTAGTGCAACTGTACTTAACGAATTGAATATTTTACGAATATTTAGCGATCTGTTTTCACAATACGCCTTATCACGGATCGTTCTGACGAAGATAAATGCAGAGAGATGAAGAAACTTTTTCGGCAATCGCTGTGCTAACGGACAATGCCGGTCGGCCTCGAGTCTGCTCTACGGGACCTTAAACTTTGATTCTCGTTAATGGAACCGGTCGTGCAGACGGTAGAATTTCACGAGCATCCGGACTAAGAGGATGCTCCCACGCTCTTGCTCGCGTTTAATCAAATCTATTTCGCCACGGTGCCTCGACGTCTACCCGTCGTGTGAATCTCTCTCTCGAGAGAGAGCGCCGATTCTTTAAGAATTTATTTTGGAAGTAGTTAAAATTCAGCCAAGGTCTCACAAAATATCAATTACATATTTTTGAATAAAAAACTAGAAAGACACTCATGTCTATTTCTATCAATGTAAATAAACTTTAATCTCGATTTAACTTTTTATTTTTTTTTCTCATTCTTAGAACTGAAAAAGGATAAAAAGTAGGTTAAACCGAGATTAAAGTTAATCTACATTGGAAATGGACATTAGTGTTCAAAACAAATTTAAATGCTGAATTTCTAATAATAATACTCATTAGCCTTAAAAATTAATCTAAAAAATCGTAGTATTGTTAGAAATAATGATGCGGCATACATCACAGTCCGCAAATTACCATCTAGGGTCTAATTTGAGATTTCCTATGCACTTTACACGAACGTGTAAGTTATTGCGCGGATATCACTAGCACACGTCGATAGGAACTGTCTATTCTGACCGGGAACAAAGGTATCAAGTCTCATCGTTGCAATTTGCGTTATCGGACTGTGAACGTCGTGACGTAGTCCAGCTGCCTGAAATATAATTGCAGTGACGCAAGCGAGAAACGAATATGTTTTCACTTTTACTTCGAACTACGCTGTCACGCTTTCCCCGTGGAATCCGCTCGTTCGCTTCACGATTTTTACCTCGTAAAACCTGTGCCTCGGAAAAGCAGCATCGACTCTGCGTCGTCGAAGAAGTTATTTATAAAAATGTCGCATGCGGGTCCTTGTGCTCTCGCTGCCATTTCGTTGATTTCTGCCTGAAAAGCGTATCGTGGCGCATTTGAACGAGGGATGGAGGCGGGTGTCTCCCTTGGGGGTCTCCCACCGTGCAACATCGATCCGTGACCTAACTTTGTTCCTCGCTTTTGCGATGCATTACGACATACAGGGTATTTAGAGTCGAAACATCGTTGAACGCTGTTGCCAAGCTTAAAGCGGACGTTTGGGGTTTAATCCGAATCCGAAATCGGGGTTTAGAAAGGCTTCTCGCGAATCAGCGCTTCAATGTTCTCGCTAACAAGGACGAATTTATTCTGCCATCGATTCTGGAACATACAAAACGTGGCAAGAGTGCGTTTCAAAATTATGTACAAATATATATTTTGTATTTCTGTTATTCGATGAATTTTAAAATGTTTGCCGTTGGAACAGAAACGCACCTTCGCAACGCGGTTCTTACGTATTCCGTAACAAGCAGTTATGTAACGCGACGCTTATTTGCAAACAATCGACTTGATGGCGGGGACTGCGGCAGATATACGACATCGCTTTGCGACCCGATAGTGGCAGCTCGTTTATAATTGCGCGCAACGGTAGCGCCTGCGAGAGGAAAACATTTTCGCGGCCGAATTAATGAGGACGAACGTCGCGGCGGCGTTGCGTGGCACGTTTACGGCCGTAATGCCGCTTGTTGCGCGAATCAGGAGCAGCCATTTGTTAATAAACTAACGCGGCAATGACGATTTCTCTGTTTGCCACCGGGAGTTATCTGGTTATCTCTCATGCCAGGCGCGTCTCGCGAATAATCGAAGCTGTTCGTCCCGTTAATAGATTCGTCTTCTCCGCCGCATATAATGAAGGTCAATAATCCGATAAAACTATTTGTGTGGCGAGGAATACGTGACAGTACGCGTTATTGGAAGCATCGATCGTCCTTACGCAAGTCAACCACGGGGGTGAGACCGCGTTGCACCCTGCAATATGCGATATAACGTTATGTGCTCTACAAAAAGGATTGTAATCTTGCGGTTTCGATTTCAATCTCCGCAAAATTGCGAGATCTATTGCTGGAAACCAAACATTTTGAAATCTCTTGTTTCAACATTTTCTTCTCGTTCTAATATAGAATTTTATATTTTAATATTTTTCTCATTCAATTCGACATTCAGAGAAATTTGGGATCAACGTATATTGTTTTTTACAGAATTTTTGTAAAATGCGGCAGCAATCGGTCTCTTTGTGTTAACGACAGATATTTTTGTGCCGTAACTGTGTAAAAATTTGCGTAACAATACCGCCTGCGTAATTTTATCTGCGCTATCGAAAACGTATTTTATCTGCACGTAACTATACGGACTATCGCGATTTGGCCCGAATTATTCGAAGATTATATGTCGCTGACCTGAGCTGCGCAGTCGTTCCGATCTAAATTATTGATTCTCACCTTTTGTTCTTTCCTTTTTAACGGGCAGATGGTTTCGTGCAAGGAACGAGCGTCTCGCATTCGCTCGTTCTAAAAAATCTGGAGACCCGAGGCCGCGTATTTTTAGCGATATGTGTGAAAATCACTCTCAGATGTTATTTATTCAGTATAGGAGTATTTGCAATTATTTAACACGTTTATTTAACTTGGCTCGACTAGCCTTTCTCTTCGTCACGGAAACGACAAAACATTTGTAAGTGCGCATTATCGTTATCGAGACTCAAGTGCGTGTTTAGACTTAGGCTGATGATGTTTGCAACGTGACCTACGCCATTTCGAAGATAAATGCCTCATGTGCGTGCGTAACCGTTTTTTCATCAAACATATGTGTAGCGACGCTCTTCTAAATTAATGCGCGACGTTTGCGGGAAGAATTAATGGGGCAACCTTCCGACCTACTCGCAGAAAAGGATGGGCCGCTTAAACTTGGTGGGCTATCGGTGTGTGCCATTGCTCGTGCGGCACATTGATCGATTGCGCGAGTGCCGATATCAGGCACTCGGAATTATCCGCAATTCCTATTAATACTTTGATTTATTATCGCTATAAAAATAACTGTGTAACAAGATAATGCGCAGGAAAGACGAGAGATGCAATAGACGACGGTAGTAGACGAGAAAATGTTCTTCTCCAGTCGGGTCACTAATTTTCAAGACTTATTGTCAATTCCCGAAGTGTATAATAATTCTATGAGAATCTTGTTTTTGGATGCGATTCACGAACGTTGAGATTTTTCAGGATATTTTTCTTTTTTTTCCGAGACTGTATTCTTTCTGATAAAATCATAAGAAAAATCTTGAAACTGGATCCTTAATTTATATTGCACGCTGACCTTACGTTGACCACACCTCATACATTGATTCTCAAACCGGAATCTCCACACTTTGTGTGTTCTCAAATATTTTTAGACAACGTTTCGAGCCGCTGTCACTTAGCCCTAGTTCCGGCACGTTTCTCTTTCAACGTTTCGCGCAAATAAGGAGGGTGGAAAAGGACCTCGAGAAGCCTGCCCTCCACTTATTTGAACCGTCACGTTCGCCGGGACGGCCTTGGGCGTCGCCGTCGCCCTCGGCATATATATAATTTCGACCGCGCTATGGTCTAGAGAGCCGATCGGGGAGGGTGGGAAATGCCGCGAAAGGACACCGTGAACCTGGAGCGGTGCTACGTTTCAAAGGGAAACTTGTACGCAAAGAACGTTGACGGTCGATAATAAAATTACGTAACGATTAGTAAAATGCGAACGGTGGATTAAAATTGATCAATTTCGAGAGAACGGTATTGTCGAACAAATAAACATTTATTTCCGGTTCCATATATAGACTCAATAATTTCATTACGTTTATAAACGTTTCGTAATAATAAATTAAATCTCTTCTTATCATCTGTTTTGTATTTTATTACTATCTCACTTCTGAGAATCTAAAAGGTTTGATTACTACTCTATATAAAGAGTTTATTGATTACGAAGTCTGTCCTGAAGAAGCTAGCGAGATTTCCTTTGTTCGCTTCCATAAATATTTCGCTTCCCAGCGTAAGAGTTGCAATCAAGAAGGGGGTTGAAGGTATATCGCTTGCGATCTGACGTCGGCGAAGCCGGACTGCGACCGTGAGTCAGGTCGGTCGGGCCGAGGAACGTGATTGCGTACTCCAGTTACCTAATAATAAAATCAGACCCCGTCCTCAATCGGCAAAGTTTTTGTGGGTTACGGGAAGGCCGCGCGAAAACTCTGCTTCTCTCTCTCCTTCGCGTCCTTGCCTGCACGTCGTCGCCGTCGTCGGTCACGGTCAGGGACAGGCTCCGTAGGAGGGGAAGGGCTAGGATCATCCTTTTACCTTGATATATTTTTTCCTCTTTTTTATTTATTTATTTATTTATTGTTTCTCCTTTTTTTTTCTTCCTTTTTTCTTTCTATGGACCGGAACATTTCTTCCTGGTTATACAGCTACACGACGGCAGATTACTGTATAAAACGTCGCTTTATTTGGAAGTTCCAAGTTGGAACGTGGTTTTACCGAGTTTCGTATCGATCTTGCGACTTTCGTCTCTTTTTCCGTCGCGCACAACGGGGATGAGGAAGTGTGGAACTTACCGAGTGCAAAAAGAAGGACGAAAGAACGCTCTTCTATTTTGCAGACCGAGCTGAGAGGAATTTTTATTAGCCTGGCACCCGGTTCCGTACTTTTTCGAATCTTTCTCATTAAATCGAGCTCAGCCACTTTAAAGTAGAGACAATAAACTACGACTGTAGAATGGAGAGTTTCGCGGAAGGTGGTTATTTAAAAAGTGGGAAGGGTAGCAGAAGAGAGGAATTTATCTCTTCCCAAACATCTATTTCACTTGCGCCCCTTCCAGTTTTTATGTTCATCTCTAGAGCTCTCTACTGTATCTTTATGTATCCCTATTCAGATAAAATGAAAAGTGAGGCCTCTATCGCGCATAAATTTTAAAGCGACCCATCTCGACGCTTAAATAATTCAGGAGCGATCGTGAAAAATGACACAGACGCCAGCGAAAGAAATAAGAATTTGAAGAAGGTACGTCCCCCTCTTAAAATACGCGACTTCGAAAGTCTAATTAATACAATTTATTAATAACAGTAATTTTTGAAACAACTGCCTAAGCAGTCCCACAATTATCTTGCGTAATATCGCGAATAGGAACGGCGATGCGAATAGCTCGAGGAATTCGTTCCCGAAAGATCGCGCGCCGCTTTTGGCGGCACGCTGCATAATTCATCGAACGTTGAAAAGCACGTTTACCCGAGGCACGAGTGCATGATCAGTTTCCCGCGCGTTGTTACGTAACGATAAGTGGAAGTCGGGTGTGGGTATCCTTTCGACGGGGGGAAGGGTGCATCGAGGAGGAATCGATTGCACCTAGAGCGTCTCATAAAGACACCTCGTTGCCGACGCCGATACAATAACTGCCTTCCGGTGGAACAGAATTACGTGCAATAATCGCGCGGATGAGGCATCTCTGCCTCGAAGAATGTTAAACTGCAATTCGTATAAAGTTATACACGCACGTGTATCTCCCGTTCCAGTAATTTCTATAAGTACTCTGGATGCGGCGCAAAATGGCCGCGCTCGGGAATTGTAAAAATAAAGGTGGCAGGGTATGAAGTTGTATCTCTCTCTCTCTCTCTCTCTCTCTCCTACTCTCTCTCTTTCTCTCTCTTGAAAAAAAGACGCAATTTTTTGGTCGCATTAATTTTAGGTACGTGTCGCCTACTCGCTAACCGCCTACGCTTTGTTCGCGAAAAAAAATTATATATATATATATATATATATATATATATATATATATATATCAGTTACGTAACGCTCTAAAAGGCGCTGTCAAGCAGGGAAGGAAGGATTCGGTCTTCGTATCAAAGTATGCTCTCTCGCGTAGCGAGAGGAAAGGAAGAGAGGGAATTGTGTGCGTGTCTTCGCTCCTCTCTCTCTCTCTCTCTCTCTCTCTCTCTCTCTCTTTTTCACGAGCCGATCGTTCGCTTGGGTTCGGGTAGGCATATCGTGCCTACCGCCGTGCATATCGTGTTTCCAGCTGCACGAGTGTAACGAGGAGACGCGGTTCTCGCGCGAGCGAGAGAGAGAGAGAGAGAGAGAGGGAGGGAGGCAGCCTGCCGGAGTCGGGAGAGTCGAGCGGAGCGGAGCAGCCGAGCAGAGCTCCCGATCAGCTGGGAGCAGCGCGACGTTGCCGGCTTGCGCGCGCGTGACCCCCGGCCACCGCGGATCAATAGTCGACCGATCCGGCAACGCCGCGCGCTACCGTCGACTCTTTATTTAAACGTGCCAGTCGCTCAGCTCGGCACGGCGTGCCGCTCCGCCGACCGTTTCCCTGGGTTCCTTCTCTCCCTTCTTGCATTTTGTCGTTCTCCTCCTTCCTCTCCTCCTTCCAACCCTCTCTCTTTCTCTTTCAATGCCGTCTCCTCTTCCTTCGCTCTCGGCGCTTCGCACCGGTCGGATTGACATTTTTGAAAGATTGATTCCCGTCCGAATGCGCACGGGGTTCGAAAGCTCGCTCTAGCTATTGTACTCGCGATTATAAATACTTTGCGCGGGAGGGAAAGGGGGGGATCAGGGCCGTAGATCCCAGCCGCGGCCGTTGCACCCGGGTGTTACTTGAACGGACGTAACTGTTGCGGGTCACATAACGATGTGAAAGCTTCATTCTCGAGAAGCGAAGTCTGTTAATTGGCCTATTAATATAAATGTCGATGGAATAATCTGTTTAAAAAAAATTCGTCCAAAATCTGACATTCTTACGTTGCGTGGAAAATATTCAATTTCCAAAATTAGATTTTTATAAATTTAACAAGAAAATTATGCGATTGATTTTTGTTTAATTATATGTTTCACGTACGTTAACCACGTGTATCCCTTTTTTTTGTCGAGAAATGGCCTGAATGTGAAACCGATATTTCACGCGACCCAGTAGGCATTATATTTATATACGGCCTTATTTTGCGAACGTATGTACAACACCGTCGGCGATAGGTTTCCACGATTCGTCACTAAACCGGGAAAGTACACAAAAGCGGGTATTTCGACATCGAGTTCCACCGACGACAAAGTTTACGGGCGTTCGCGTTGCTTGCTCAAGAGTCGGCTGTTTGCTCAAGCTTCCGGCTGGCTGGTCGATGATAAGGCAATGGACGCGTGGGAAGGGTTCGCGTTCGCGCGGGAAGGTGAAAACAAGAAAGTCTTTCAGAGATCGTGCACTTTCACGCTAATCCGATCGATTGCTCTCGCTCGTGACGACCGCGACGACAAGGAGATGAACGCGCCAGATGATCGCGACCCTCGAGAAAAATCAACTTCCTCCGTCCTGCAAACATCACCCTGGCCTGTCGCCCGTTCCGTGACCCATTTCCTCCCCCGCGGGGAGGAAAAAGAAGGATACATCCCGCCGCAAATAAACCGTAATCCGCCGCGAGGTCGTTACGAGGATTCTCCAATAAAACGAATTGCGTCGGGCGGCACTCGTTTGCTATTTTTCAGGAATCAAGCCGCGCGCCGTCTCGTTCCACCTACGCACTCTCGTTGTTTGCTCCGATAACAAGTTTCTTTTATTTCCCTTTTTGTTATAAAATAATTGAATACGCGTCTAATTTCAGCAGTTTCTCCGTATACTCGGCAAAGCGAAGAGTTTTCTTTCAACAAAAACCTTCCGCATTTCCTCGAATTCTTCTCTTATCCGCGAAATTGTTTAGGCGTTCTTTATTCCCGAAAATTTCGCGGTCGTTGAGTAGTCAATGACCGAACGATTTTGTTCCATTCTTTTGTTGGCTTCGTCGGTTTTGCCGCAGCCATTTGTCGGGCTTTCGCAACGCGGCTCGCTAATTACTCCGCTGTTTAACATACACCCCGCTAACGTCCTGCCTCTGCATGCTCCCTCCCGTCCACCGTGCGCATTCCTGCCAGACCCGCTGGTATCAGCGGAGCTGGGTCAAATTTAATCGCTCGGACGTCTGCGGTGTCCGTATGGCGCCAGAAAAGATCAGAAACGTAATACTTCGCGCGACGATCGACACTTTCGAGACAATGAACGAGGAGATCTCCGATGTGGGAGAGATGTGCATCTCGACTCGCGCGACTATCGACTTTCGCATAATTATTGCGATGACGTTTAATTAAGTGCACGGCCGCACGCAATCGCCTGCGCGTTTAATTTGGTACGGTTCTCTCTAGTGCTGTCAATCGAGATAAAAGCTATTTCACATGCCGGACGAAACAATTTGATTATCGCCGGATCGATATTTATGGGCGCGGAGATATGTATCTGGCCTTTGATAGGCTTTGATGGGCTAAGCCACGCGAGACGAACACCGTAGTAGCATCGAAGATTACCCTCTTGCTGGATTTAATCTTTTAAGTGTTTGCTTTCTTTTATTTACGAAGATTTTCATCAGCGATACAGTTTCAATGATTAATATATATTCAGGGTTGCTCAATTTTAAGTCCTTCCCCGCGTCAGAAACATTTCAATCGCAATCGCCTGCATTTCAACAATTGCGCGTTCAATTTCGCAATCTTTTCAATCGCGGCTGTTCCGCTTTCGTCGTATAAACACATGTATATCCCACGGTTGGCGATAGCACGGCGAATGGTACGGCGATTGCTCCTTGACCTAAAGGAGAAAGCATTATATATTGATGAAGCAGCTCATTTGCAAATTAAAGAAATTAAATTTTCCAGTTTAATCCGTAAGCTTTTCAATCTCATCGAATCTTTTCACCAAGTACGATTAGAACGGTTTGTAATATTAGCTTGAATCGAGGGAGGCACCGAAATGTTGCAAGATAAACGACGCGATAGCAATATAATAGGAGCGTTAAAGTTTGAAACTTGGCAGATATTGCTTCTACTTGTAAAAGTTAAATGAATACGTGATCGGAGTGCTTGAAGATCCAGCGACGGTGGATCGATGAGAGACCTTTTCGTGCGTTCGAGATCCGCGACACGGATGAATAAAAGCGCCAATCTCGTTGGCAAATACTTGGCCTGATGAAGAGACGATTGCGCGCACGATCGCGCGGAGTGTTGCAAATGCACAATGGGCGCGACGCGGCAGCAATGGCAAATGGTATTGTCCACTCATCGGCCGTTAAAGCGGACGCTAAACTGTCAGTATCAATGTTAGGGCAAGTACAGCTGTCCACCCACGCGCGTTACGTAGGTCCAAACGTGCGTGGAGCGGAGCAGCGAGTATTCCACTTTTGTATAAGGTCACGCGCGTGAAGCGAACTGTATCCGGAGACGTTTGTAATCGTATCTCCTTTCTTAATGCGCGATCTACGTCTGAAAATAAATAACCCTTAACCGCGTGGATACGTACTTTTGTTGTACATTAGCGGATGCGGAGCCTTAGGGAATCCTACTTTTAGATATAAAAATACGGAAACCAAAACAATTGCTTTATATATATATTTGCTGCTGTATATTCCTGGATTCTTGTTTGCGTTAGTTTGTTTTTAGATGAAACTTGATCCTGTAGAAAATTGACGGAATTCCAGAGGTTTCACGACCACAATTAAGAGTTAAAAATGTCATACATCTAATATAAAAAAAGATATAAATCGCTTTTATATGCTGCTAATAAGATAAGAATATAATCAAATAGGTCGAGAGTGAAAGGGAAGTGTAAAAAATGCAAAACAAGAGAAAATCTTCTATGCTTAATTAGCATCATTGTTTAATTTGAGCCATAATCGCGTAGGCAGAGTGAACATTTATGGACGTAAATGCGCAAGATAATTTTCCATCGCATGAATCTCGTGGAAATTAAGTTCATAAATCAACGCCTCCTTGGCGCAAAATGTCATGTAAAGTAGTCACACGATCGCTATCCCATTTAATATCGTTTCTACTGCACACATATACACACACACATACATTTAACTTTATTGAACGCTTTATTAAATGTTTCATTTCTATAGGACGATTTATGTGAAACTACCACTTTGAATATTTCTTTTATGCTTCTCAAGATATCAGAAGAGACGATTGCGTTGTCACGCCTCTTAAAATTCGGAAGAAGCAAAGAGAGTTCGTCTTTCTTGACAGATCACATAACTGGAGCCTGAAAAATATTGACTACCACGTTCAATCATTATCCATCGCATCTGCGACGACGGTTCGAGGAGAGCGCGTTATTGCATCAACATGTGTGGTATCGGACATTGCTGACTTAATGCCGCGATACGTCAGAGCTATTGCGTTGCGATTATTGCGAGTTAAACCAGAATCGATGTCGCGAGACATGTTATTGCGACGCGAAGTGCAAACGTGCGCACGTGCGCGTCGCGTTCCTCCTGGAAACCGTTGGATTCCTTCCATCATGGAAGCCGCACGGAGCTGGCCAAGCTGGTTCAAGGCCGTCGCGTGGCACACACATACACACACACACACACACACCCGCACACACGCATCCTGCACGCAGAATTGCCGCGACTTGTCGCGACCGCCTCTCCCTTCCGTCGATCCTGTTTTACTTATTTGACGATTTGATCGCGAGATCACCTGGAGACACATATACCCGCTTTTCCTACGTTCCGCGCCGCGAGATTGGAATTTTCGCGTTAGACGGATGATCGCATGTGTGTGTTAGACGTCATAAATATTCCAACTAGTGCTTGATAACGAATTCTAAAGGCTACTATACGTCAAATTATTTAATTATGAAAACATGAGCATACCTAACCGATATCTAATTCGATATCATATTTTTAGCTGAATGTGTGATGGATATTTTATCGATCAAAGCACTTTAGATTGTATTTATGGCTTATGCAATTGCAAATCTTTACGTAGCAATCTCTATGTAGAGTACAGTAACGCAGAGGAGTACAAGCAACACCGAATTCGATGCGGAATTCGCAGATGCATCGTGAAAATTAAATGAGATTTAAAATTGAGAATAAAAATAAAAATGAAATTCAGAAACTTGACACTTTACTCTTAATTTTTTCTTTACAACTTATATATTATGTATTATTTTAATATACATATATTATCTTCTATCATTTTTATCTTGACTTATCGCACACGTCGAATTGATTAGATATCTTAATCCTTGTATTATATTTAAACACATTTAAATCACTATCAAGGAAATTCAATTTGTGCAGCTGTTGCTTGAAGAACGGTTCTATCAGATTGCCGGTTGATTTATTGACGAGGATCTATGGAATTAGCGGGAGAACGGCTCTCTCCTCTCGCTGCGGTCCTAAAATAACGAGAGTTCAACGGTAGTACATTTAAATGACGCTGTTTTCGTCGCGTCGAACGAATCTATATGCACTTCTCCCGACCGCACCGAATCCGGGAACCCCGGTCGAGGATATTTGTTCCATCGGAATGTTTTCGAGAGTCATGTGATAAGCATCTTCGGTGGCGATGTTGCCAGGCGATCGATACTTCGCCAAGAAGCTAATGATTAAATTTAATTTAGTAAGAAGCTTCTCCTCTTCGTTCCAATCGAATTTCACCGCTTACACTTAGCTGATGATATATATATATGTGCACGTGTCTTGGAACAAACGTTGCAAAATGCCGCATTCTTGAGTCACAACCCGGAATCGAGTGTCCCTCGCAAAAATGAGGCAAAAATAAGGCATCATTTACGTGTCGTAATATCGAGCAGGAAACGTCTTTTGAGGAATATGGAAATTAAATATAGACTTATTATATATTATCTAAATTTAAGGAATTTGAGAAATAACTCGTCAATCTTGCTCGGTTTGGAAAACGCGTCGGTATCTTCGTCGAGGAAGCGCCGGTTCTAAATCGTTGGAAGGATCTCCATGGAATACACCGGGTGTCTTCGTCCGGAGACACCCTGTATAAGTGTATTTAATGCGCAATTGAAGATGCACGCGTGATCGCTTTACGACGCTGCGTCGTAATACGCGTCACGCGGGAAGAAAAGAAACGAGGCGACGACGACGCACGGTTCTTTGACCATTAATCGCTTAGCACGATTCTCCTAGCTCATTCAGCGCCGCTTCCGTCTTCGGCACAATGGCGGCGAACGAAGGTCGAGCCGTGCCTCCGTATACGCGACCGTGTAATAAATTTTACAACGCAAGCGCGTCGTGTTACATCGCGCAACGAGCCCGATGAACGGGAGTAAAAATATACACGTCGAGGCGATCGGAATTAACTCAATTCCCGATTCCGCAGTCGTGGAATGCCTGCTATTGAAATAAAAATGAGACATTCGAGACTGATGAATCGCGTGAAATTACGCGTCGTCCTCGGATGCCCTCGGTTGTCCTTCTGTCGCTCTGCACGTCTATAATCTTGCGGATTATATACATATAATTTGTAATCCTTTCTTTCGTTTCACAATGGAATTCCTCGCGTCGGTGGATGCGTTGGAAATCGTTCGGAAAGCTTCCAGAGTTTTAGAAGTGCGGATTAACCCTTTGCAAGTCGAGCTGGACTCGACGTAATACTCTGCCTTTCGCATAGTTCTCTGATGATTCGAGTCCATGCATGATATAATCGTCAAACTACGTTTCTGAGATCTCTAGAAATTCTTTTAAATAATCAAAATTCTTGAATTTATATTATACTTTGATTGGATTAAAAAAAAATTAATTCTCGCTTATCTGGGAGAAATAAATTGGGGCCTGCAAAAGGATCCAGTCAGTCGATTTCGAATTATATTTCTGAGATTTCCATAAATTCTTTATAATAATTCTTCGATTCATATTATACCTGCTGATTATGTTGAAAACAAAATATTTGCGTCACGTTTATTTGCGTGAGAAATAAATTGGACTGCAAAAGGATCAAATCGATTAAACTATGTTTCTGAAATCTCCATAAATTCCTTACAATAATTCTTCGATTCATATTATACCCGCTGGTTAGATGGAAAACAAAATATTTGCGTCTCGCTCATTTGTGAGAAATAAAACTTTGATCGCGAAAGGATTGAGTCGAGCTCAAAATTCTTTCGTTATTTCTACGCGTCGGCGAGACCAACGGGAATGCCAAATGCGTACGTTGAACGTAATTCTCGAAGTAGACCGTGACGACGGGGGTGTTACCGCGCGAGAAGCTTGGCTTCCCGACGAGGAAGAGGAACTCGCCGCCACGACGAGAGCGGACGAAGCGTACGTGACTTCGAAGAGACTCGGTAGTCGGTCGTGCGTCGAATTTAATCTAATCAAACGATCGTTTACGTTTACAAGGTCGTAAGCTCGCGAATTGACACGATCCATCTTCTTTCTCGGCCACCGAGAAGCTCGACGTTCCGTCCCTCCTTCCCTCTCTCTCTTTCTCTTTTTTTTCTTTCTTTCTTTCTCAAACAATGCTTTGTGCCGGGACTGCCGGGGATGAGATAGAGTCTCGTAGATAAGACACGTTCGTGCATACATACAAGAATTGTATGTTTATCAGCGACAACAAACATATCCTGGTCTGGTTTGTCTTATACTCTCTCTCTGTTCCGATATTATATAAGTTTCATCAAATCTGAAGGAAATTGATATATTCAACATGCAATCTATGATGTTATTTAATATACGTTGAACACCGGGCCCCGTGTTTCGATACGGCACGCGATAGGATAGGACGCATATTTGATACGCGAGCTGAGTCACCGGAAAGAGGAACGCTCGAGTACCTTATGCGGCTTGGAAGGCGCAAGGGAAATGCGTGGAGCATACAATTCGGGTGGCTCAGAGAAAGCCGAACGTTAGGAATGTTATTTCTGTCTCCCGAGAGTACAGCAAGCCCGAAATGTCTGTTCAGGCTTACGGGATAATTAACGCTTCAGTGAAATGCATAAAATAATACTTTTCGTATATCGAAGGATCATATATCATTCTTGTGCTCAATCATGCACAGTCATGCACAATTGTCTCGAGGTAGCTTCGAAACGAGAAACTTTGAACTGAAGGACGGAATCTTTTTTTATGAAGTTGGGGATCGTTAGGAACGTTTCTCGGAGAAACCTTCAAATGCTCCGTCACCTTCATTCATCTAACTTCGGTTCCGGGAAAGATGCCCGAATAATCCGGAACGGAATCGTTCTGTACAACTCATATTGCGGCAACTCGACGTCGAAAGTTCATTTCTCGGCCTTTGCCGAGTCGAGTCGAGTCGAGTCGCAGCAATATGGTGTGACGAGCACGTTGCGAGAGACATGGCGTCAATCGTCGACGCCAGAAAGACCCCCGGCGAGCGATTACTTGAGTTGCGGTTGCCGGCCGGAGCTCGGCCGGCTCGGCCTGTAAATTTTGCAGATGCTAACGAGAGCTCGTCGCATCGTATCGACTTTGGGGTGGGGAAAAATGCATCGTGGCGGTAGCCACGTGACGAGATCAATTCGCGAGACACGGCTAGTCGCGTTGTTGTCGACTCGCCGACCTCGTCCCCGATGAAAATCCACCTAGGAGATCGCCTACGCAATAAACAGCCGCACCCTGAATCAGTTTATCATAGGAGGAGGCGCGCGAGAAAATTCTCGAAGACGCTCGGGCTCGCGGAGAGCTAGAACGGAGAGCCGACACGCGGCTCGTCCGCCATTTTCCGTTGCAATTCGAGATTTTATGGGACGAAGCGTCGCGAGGCGGGAATTCCCGCCGGAGATCACGCCTCGTCCGCGACTCCCCCGGGATCCTCGTCGGAATTCCGTCGAGAAATTCCGCACGGGGATCCGCGACGGGTTCTCTCCCGGGATTCTGAAAAAAAAGTCGCATCTCGGCCGCAATGGCGTCGTTTGCTGATGTGGCCGGCGTGCCCGAGAAAACGGTTGCCCGTTACGGCATGTGCGACGAACGGAACGACGCGAATGGGCGCGGTTGTATGTGGTGCCATCTGTCGGCGGCAGGTGATACTAAACATGACTGCGCCGCGTCGCGTTGGATGGCGCCATGATACTGAATTTAATTCGAAACGTCCGCATGATTGTACAAATCGATTATTTCTTTATAAATAAATAAATAAAAAATATATATATACAATTGCTAATTATTGTGTAATATAGTTAAATATTAGTTATATACAATTATATATTAAATTGCATATATTAAATATATAAAATTGCATGAATAAATTGTAATTAGATATAAAAATATTTAAAAATAATATTTTAATTCCCTGTGCCATAAATATTAGAAAAAACTTGTATAATTAATTACAGCTAATGAACATAAAGGAAACGGCGAATTTTCGAATATTTACAATAAGTTCACTAAACTTATATTTCAATTCCTCAATCTCGGTCATTGGTTTCGTATTTTAGTTTTTCAAATGGTTCTTTAAAATTTTCGCAAACTGGAGATTTTGAAAAAGCAGGATGATCGAGAGATCAATAAAGATCTAATTTGCACGTTATGTATTTTTTTTACAGTGCACGGATTTTGTGAAGGCAGGAGCGGAGCAAGGATTGACGCCATCCGATGTCGTTCTGGCCGCCGATATCACTTTCTCGTGCGTGGCTGACCCTCAAGCTGCTAAAGATGTAAGTATTCGAAAAGTTAAAATATTACTCTCTAAAGATAATCTATCTTATCCTCCAACATAGCTGTGCTAAGAACTGTCGGGAATATGTGCGGAATTTGTCACGTTAAAACTGTTTTCCAGATGGTTTTTGGTAACTGCGGTGTCTTGACGGAGATATCACCCGACAAGAGCTACGTCGAAATGACCGGTATTGACGCGGAGACGTCTCAGGACATCGCCGAGGCGATAAACGGCAAGGGTGGTCGCTATCTCGAGGCACAGGTGCAGGGGAGCAAAACGCAAGCGCAAGAAGGCACTCTGGTCATCCTTGCCGCTGGAGATCGGTCGCTCTTTGACGAATGCCAATCCTGCTTCGAGGCAATGGGCAAGAACAGCTTCTACCTCGGCGAAGTCGGCAATGCTTCCAAGATGAATCTTGTACTTCAGCTAATGGCTGGTGTCACTCTGGCAGCTCTGGCCGAGAGCATGGCACTCGCGGATCGCGCTGGACTCCAGCAAAAGGACGTTCTGGAGGTTCTGGAGTTGACATCTCTGGCGTGTCCGGCAATTCTTGAGAAGGGCAAAGGTAGACGTCGATTTTTATCGGTCAGTTGTTTCTTCCACGTCTGCGTTAATCCTCACTTGACTCGACACAACGATAATGCACTTTCTAGTAATTTTAATAATAAAGATTCTATCTCTAATAACTTTATTATTTTAATTATAACAATAATAAAATTTTAACGATGCTATATGTCCCTTCTTTACCAAACTGATTGAGGATTAAGAGGTTTACGTATCGAACTTGTAATTAACATTACTTTGATTTTGCTTCGCAGCGATTATTGAAGGCGGTTTCCCTACTCAATTACCGCTGCAACATATGCAGAAGGACCTGCGACTGTCGTTAGGCATGAGCGACCAGTTGGAGCAACCTTTGCCGCTTGCTGCCGCAGCGAATGAAGTATACAAGCACGCAAAGCGTCTTGGATATGGCGAACATGACGCCTCGGCCGTTTATATTAGGGCTAGGTTCTAACGCAGCATGCGCTTCGTGTTGTTGTCACCGAGCTTCTTCATATTTATTGCGATACCTGACGTTGTTTCCCGCCGCTAAGAAAGAGAGAGAAAAAGAGAGGGGGGGAGAGAGAGAGAGAAAGAGAGACAGATAAAGAGAAAGGAGAGTACATATTACTGTATACATAAAAAATATATTCGTATATTTTTGGTTTGATATAGGTTGACGATTTCGAAAGTTATACACGCCGTGTAAACATTTGTGAGGTTTTACGGAAGTAGAGAATTGAAGTTAAGCAACGAGGAAACAAAAACGCGGTAGCAAATCGCAGAAGAGCTTTGTCGACTCGCGTCGCGAAGAAAAATGTTACAACTATTTGGAAAAAAATTTTTTTAAATTAATTTCTCACACTATGACAATGATTTGGATTATGGCAATATTCTTTTTTTTCTGATATCAAAGCGATAGCTTCCCGTGTGCATGTCGATGAAGGAAATATTTTTCTTCGCACGCGGACGGAGGATTAGCGTCGGTTTGATTAACAGTCGAGCTCCCGAGTCGCGTTTCGGTTTCGATCGCGCGCAAGACGCCCACCTAATTCGGTTTCGAGAGATTCGGGACGTGTCGGAAGAAAAATAATGTGCCTTACGATACCGATTGAGGGAAAAGGCTTAAATAAAACGTTGCGCGAGATAGCCGCATTGAAAGCGGTTCATGATAAACGATCACACTGTATCGGCGTGAGATTATGTCAACGGCAGGGAGATTGACGAGCTCGATCACGACGGTGACGGTCACGAACGTTAATGACAGTAGCCACGGAGAAGTGTAGAGACCGCACGTTTTACGTGGTGCAATTGTAAAGTTAAAATTACGCGAATATCTTAGAAGCCTTTGCCAACCCGAAGCGATAACAGCAAGAGGTTGACGACTGATTCTTTCTTGCATACTTTCGTCTTCTTTATGATCTAAAGGATAGCTTTTAATGGACTATTTTATAGACGCACTTTTATTTTCATAGCTTTCTCGAGTTTGTATGTCACACTTTGTACAACGAACAGACGCACATATATTATCTTGCGCTGTTTATTAGTAAATTTAGCAGATCTAACTAAAGGATTAGTTATTTTTCTGGAGATTTATCGGCAAACTCACATGACAGTACCGTCATCAATTCGTCCGTGCAGAAAAAAAATTCTTATGAAATCGTGAAGTTCGACGTTTGAATTGGAAAAAAGGAAAGATATTAACGCTCGCATTAACTTGGTTCACTTTTACCGACGCTGCTGTTAATCGACAAGCTGACGTGCAGCGCATTATAAATTAATGAAGATACAGAGGGACTGAGGAGAATGTTATTTAGAATAGATATATGTGTATATTATATGTTGCGTTTTCTTATCTCCTTAACAACGTTAACGATATCAGCTTTCCTCGAAGGCCTGGCCTTGAAAGCAGTAGTAGAAATTGAAACTGTACGTCCGCAGATATTTTGTACTTTTAGTCATTCCACAGTTTTGAAAAGGAAAGTTTCAAACCCAAAGTCACAAGCCGAGCATGATAAAATCTGAATAAAAAAGTACACACTGATGAATGATTTTTGCGGGTCACTTTTCCAAAACTTTCCCTGACGTAATTCGTTTAGTAGACCGAAATTTGTCTACAAAAGCGAGTCGCGTGTTCGACGGACGTCGAATTCTCGGAACGGTTCGCGATAACGTACTTTACTACCGCGTACGAGTCACATGATCGCATGATCTCCGCGAGAAGAGAATCCTGAGGGGAGAGATGAATGAGCGAAGGAAGCGTTTTCGTTTTCCCAGGAATATGATCTCGTGGGCGACGCGCGTCGAAATCGAGAGTGACTGCAGGATCGCGAATTGGCCTGCGTGGGAGACTTGGTCGAGGAACCGAAAGAAGAAAAAGATGCATGAATTTCCCCCCGATGTGCAAGAAAATATTGTCGGCGTTTAAAGATGCATGAAAATCCGCAGAGAGAATTTCTTCACGTCGAAATAAATTTGCGCCATTTCTATAGAATTTTTTATCTTTTTCCTGCCAAATTATTGCAGACTTTTTGTGAGAGTTCTTGAACATTGATTTTACAGAGCTCAGGCGATGTCCGATAGAAATGCGTGAAGTATTTTCTAAACTGTTGTCTCTGATATATTTTTTTTATATTCTTAGATTAAAAACTGCAAATTTTTATGTTGTGTTTAACTATGATTTTTGTCGAAAAAAATATTTAGAGAAATGGTTTAAAAAAAAAAACATGAAGAAATTTTCTTTTGGCGGAGAACCCAAGCGAGATTATTTCCGCGTCGAAGAGTCAACTTTTTTTTTTATGTAGTTTCCATTTCTCTTCAGGCGGCAATCCTTTCACACCACCTGCACTCTTATCTATAGATATTCCTCGAAATCGAATGGATAATCGCGTCATTCACGCGGCACAGATCTCGAATTTATGTAAGCGCGTGCGGGAAATTGCGTAGCGTATAGCTGAAATAACAGTGGCTCGGCGCCATATCACGTGCGACAATGTAATTAGACACATACACAGTTGACAGTTAAATAATAACATCACAATGACACATTTTGTATGTGTATGAACCTGCAACCTGTGGGGCGGAGATAGAATGAGGAAATATTATATTCTACTGCATTAAACAAAAAGCATAAAGAAGGATATATTATTAGTAAATATTAAGTTTACTAAAGAAAAAAAAACAAGCAGAAATCGAAGGAGAAGGAGGAGAGTAATGTGGGAGTAATTAGTGTGAGTGCGAGCGAATGAATGAGGGTATACGTTATGCGCGTTACGTCGGCAACAGACGTTATATGTTTTGTCACGGATACACAATGGTTTTTAAATAAATATCTATTTGACCTATGAATTTTATCTGTCCTGCCCCTGAAATTGTGTCATACTTTTCTTTAAGTGGCGACTCCGTCGTTTGCTTCGTTTACTTGAATAATTTGATTTATATCAGGCGTTGTCCTTCGGATTTTTGTTCTTCAATTAATTCAGCAAATATGTATCGATTTTAGATGAAACGTTCAGTCTAATACACTTTTATTTTGGATTCTCTAGATATGTCTTATATAAACTTTTTCGACTGCCGTACGTTTTTAATTTTCATATTCTCGGGATAAATTGTATTTTGTATTTCTATCTTCTAATAGTAGCAATAAGAAAAGGCGGACATTCGGTAAAACAACCGCTTGAGGCTTAAGACTTGTTGTATCTTTACCTTCTACCTTGTTTATTGTGAAAACGCTTAAGCTAGACATCTAGGTAAGTGAATAAAGCGCCTTAGCTTGCTGAAGTTCAGAAGTACTTCTCGAGCGAATTTAGACTTGTTTTAGTTAATGTACGCCATTTTAACGGTTGACCTACATTTATTTTAATTAAAATTTGTAAAGGAAACGGATATACAAGCATTTATGTTATAATACATATCGCAGAGTGGTTCTAAAAATACAAATTAAAAAATAATAGTGGAGTGTTAATGACCACACATTTTTTGTCGTAGGCAAGTTCGAAAAATAACTGTCTCAAAATTATTCTTCTGTGAGAATCTACTGAAAATGCGCTGCAAATAGCCAAGTTATGCTTAGCGTTTGGAATTTTGCAACGGCAGAACACCGAATTCCCTGCTTGAACCTGCAATTATTCGGATCTTTTGATGTTATAGATTGGGTATACATATATATAATTTCGTTTGATTCGATTGATGGATCTGAATGAAATATGGATTCTAATGAAATATAAAAAAAAGCTAGGAAGGAAACAAAAGCTTGTTATTTTTGTTTGCGGTTTCGATATATTACTTTCACTCCCTTGAGTGACAGTTCCTTGTTCGAACTGTCCGAAGAATCAACCACCATCGATTGTGTTGATTATTCATTCCGTTCGAAAAACAAAAACTGCTCAAATTTAAAGCTCGAATGTGTTCTCACATACGCTAAATACGCTTCGAATTGTTTCGAACAATATGAAATATTTTAATAGTATATATTCTGGAAATTAAAATAACAATTCTGAAGAATAAATAGGACAGGGAGAAATTAAATGGATTTAATTAGAACTTTTGATTGCGATAAATTTTATAGTATTGATGCTATTAAAATATTGTGATTGCAAAGCGGTCTATCTAGTTTTAGAAAGACATGGATTAGAGAATGTAGAAGTGACAAGTCTCTAAATAAAGCAATAAATATTAAGTAACGCAATTGATTATTTCGTTATTCGAAGACTATCTGAAGTCTGAGAATACTCTTAATTTTCCACCGTAAAGTAATCGGATCTAATATCTCTGAACGCTGAGATTATTTTATTAGACATTGTGCGAAAATTAAAAAAAATCTACATATTTCAATGTGTTCGTCGATGGTAATAATTTTCGTTTCAAAAGATATACATATATGGCAATTTTCGCAATAATTTTTTGATTTAGGGGCTACACGTACAAGTTGCCACATCTAAATATATATTGCTTTCTTTAATCAATTTATAACGCAAAAGTTCCGTTATTGTTTCCCTCAACTTCTCTATTCCGAAGAAAAAAAATATAAAGTACAGCTGGCCGACAGGGTTGGGCATTTATGCATAAAATATAATAATTTGCATGTATACAATGTGAACTATGTAACGTCAGGTAAACAATGAGTCCACGGAGCATTCATATTTCACCAGAAATATTGGAAATTTGTTTTGTTTTTGCAATTTTAATTTTAGTTACTATTACTTTATAGTTTGAGCACAATTTTTAACGTGCCACGAAAAATTAACAGAGCAGATCAGCGTAAATAATATTTCTATATTAGCATCATGTATTTTTATATCACTCTACTCTACAGTTAATTAATAAATAAATTATAACTGAAATGAATCTAATTTAATCCAGTCTAAAATTATTTTTATTTTTTAGGAGTTTGTAGAAATACAATTAAAAAAATCAATTAATCAGTTAATTTATAATAATTTACATTAATTAACGAGTAATGTACGTGATAATAGGCCAACTAAATAAAAAGATATTCTAACCAGAAAAGAAATTTAATTATGTATACGTTTTACATCGCTTATATTAATTGTCTACATGAAAGAGATTTGAGTAAACCTAACGCAAACAATATGTAAACAATCCATGTAGATGCAATTTTGAAATTTGCAGCACAACCCTGGTTGCAAGTAGATAATCCTCGGCTCAATTTACACGCACGCGCGTACATGTGTCAACGTTAAGAGAAGCGACAGAACCGCCTCCGTCAATACACACTTACGCGCGGCGAGGGAGGGGAGGGACGAGGCAAATAGTGGGGACACAGAGCAGTGCCGGCGGAGAGGAAGGGGGGGGGAGAGACGGGCAGGCAGTGACGTACAAGCGGACGAGAGGGAAGGGACGCTCACTGCCGTCAGATGACACCTGTGGCTCGACCCCCACGATCAGTACAGCCGCGACTCTGCACGCGTTGCTCCGCCGTGTTGTTTTTACGTGCTCTCGCTTCCGCGCTCGCGCGCGCGTGCGCGCACACGCTCACTCACCGCTCACTCGTGTTGTCGCGCACACCTGGTCTCACACACACACATACGTAACATACACGCGCGCGTAGTACGCCCGATAAGCGAGAGAGCGTCGCGCGCGTACGTACGCACGCACACGCGCTCATCGATCGCGTGAGTACACGCGCGGTAGTAAACTACCTAGCGACACACGAAACGCGGAGTGCACGTGTTGCGTCGTGCATTTGTTCGCCCCACGTGCACGATTGTCACCGAGCCGCGGTCATGTAGCCGCCGCGCTCGAGGAGAGAGTTCAGGACGGAGCGGAGAGGAAAAGAAAAAGAAAAAAACGGTATTTGTCTCTCAAAATGTTACACACGTATACTGCTGCGCAGCGCCGCACCGCTCGCGCGAGGGACCCGGCCGCGGCGGCGGCGGCGCGGCGGCGCTCCCGATTTCCCCGAGTTCGGAATTTTTCGGTGCCACGCGAAGACGGCCCCTGCATATTCGTTCGTCGCGCGCGCGGTATACGCGAGCAAAGAATCCTTCCCTCGTCCGTCCTGTGCCCCCTGGCACGGACAAACACACGTGTGCCAGTACTGCCAGTGCGTGGCCGGAGCGATTCCGGATTGAGAGCGATCGATGACGTCATAGGTTCGCCTCGGTTCACGCGGGTCCACGTTCGAGTCCGAAGTTTGGAGAATTCGGTTTCGATATCTTCCTCAGGAACGCAATCTGAATTTCACCTCGATCGAAATTAGCTAACAGCGTCGCGAATAATGAAACGAATCCATCGTTCGTTCCCATCGGGGCCCGTTCCCACCGTCGCGTCGTCGCGAATAAAAGGGGGTCACTTATTTTTCGTTATGCGTGGCATCGAAACGTCGCTTTCGAGATCCCGCGCGAAGGATCTACGCTGTTTACAGCATGCAAATTTAACCGTCGGGATTCGGGCTGCGGCACGTAGAAAAACTTAACCGGTAAGCAAAATGACCAATAAGTAAGTAGCTATTTTAAGTGTTCGAGAATGCTCGACTGTGATCGGTTGATTTGCTTAACTGCTTCAGTTTTTCTACACGTGTCAGGGCCCTTACTTTCGTCCGCGAGGGATTTCGAGCTCTTCGAGCTCTCGCCCCTGTGCCCGCGCCGAGGAGAAACGCCCCGCCGCGCCGCGCCGGCCCGGCCGCTCCGTCGTCGACGACCGACGCGCGACGTCCGTCACGACCGTCGTCACGTTATCTCGCGGGGGCCCGAAAGCGGGCGATCGGTCGCGGATACGCCGCGCCGGGCCGGGCCGAGGCCGAGATCGACGCGGTGGCGGCATGTAGATCCTAGGAACAAGGTCGTCGATGTGGAGCGTTACTTTCTAGACGGCGCGGCGTTTCCGACGCAACCGAGAATTATCGAGAATACACACCGCCGCCGCCGCCGCCGCGCGCCGTTTCCACCCAGAATCCGCGGGTGGGATATTAATAATAGAGAACTTATCCGTTGAATATACAATATAGTTTTCCGGCTCCTCGAATTGGCTACCTGGAGCAGCCTGAGAAATTAATATAGGGATTCTGATGTAATATTGATTTAATCTGTGTCAGCATCAGCGAAGATCCTTAGGTCGAGTTTAGTTTATGTATTCGTTATTTTTTAGAGCAAAGATTTTTTATTCGACTAACTAGCTCTATCTTTATTAATTATAATCGTTACGACCATGGGTTTCGGTCCTTCTCAATCGATAAAATCATCGTAAAGAATTTATAGCGAAAAATGTAAATAATAAAGCGCTTTTTATTCAAGATTTTTCGGAAATTGCTCATCAAGTAAATGCCAGGCCTTCGGACGGCGTTGACGTATAGGATGTTCAGCGAAATGCCGACAAAGATCTTCATACATAGAATTATCTTTCTCGAAAGCCGTTTAATCAAATAAGAGATGTATATATTTATCTTGGATCTTTTATCGGTTCTTTTGCGATATCGGGCGTACGATCAGCGATAATCGAGACGTTTCTCGCGGGTAAAAGAACCGGGTGAAATTCCATCCAAACGAGCGAGTTCCAGGCACGCCTGTCGATTTACGAGGCCGTCATCTTTCTGCCGATTAAATACGGAAATAAATCGGGGCAATCGTATCGGGGCAATTTGCGTTGCGGAGTCGCGCGCCGCTGGCTGCCTCGTTGATAATTCCAGCTTCGCCGCGTCCGCGATTAAAGGGTCAAGGCATCTCCTCCCCGTCGCCTCTCTCGCGCGCGCACAGTGGCGCGCACACCTTTATCTCACCCATATCTCGCGCGATAGGCGTGTCGTTTTCGTAATACGCGCATCCTCGCCTTTTATTCTCGCGGTCTCGCTCGCGGCGAGAAAACGGAGCGCGGCCCGCATGCCCGCCAATGCGAGACGGAGGCACGTTTCGCCGGCGAAGAGAGACACGCGAAAGAGACTTCGGAAATCCCGTTCTCGGCGACGCGGCGGCTCTCATCTGCATGGCGTCTCGAAACGGCCCCGGCGTCGATTACCGATCGATATACCACCTCGTCCCGGCGGAATCGTACGGGGCCGAATCGTGAGACGAGAGGAAAAAAAAAGAGCGGAGCGGAGCGGATTCCGCGCGCGCGACTTCTCCTCGACTTCCATCTCGAGAATCGTTAAAACTCCGGCGCCATGCAAAACCGTAACGTTTCTAATTCTCGAATTCCTGGGCTGTCCTGGGCAAACGTTTCACTCATTCTGATCCTTCGGCCAGTTCGGATACTCGATTTTCATCCTCGAAAGTGATCGTTGCGCGGATCTGTGATTTTTGATGACGTTAAATATTCGGATGTAATATTCGGAAATCAGAAATTACTCAAAGTTTACTTAATTGAAATCAAACAAGGACCAAGACTGACATCTAATCTCACTGTCTATATGCTTTCGAAGCTTAGCCTTCGAAAAGTTTTTCATTGCTTGCTAAAAACTGCCGGCTTTCCTACATTTTTCTTAAGGAAAGATTGACCATTCTTTCTGCAATACAAATTTGACATTTAACGAAGACTTCTCTTGGTAATGATCAAAATCTTTAAATAATATTAAATAGGTACATAATCTTGAGATGTCGTTGAGATTGATTAATCATATGTTTTGAAACTTTTTGAACGCGAAACGTTTTGTCTTATAAACGCTAAATTTTGAGAAATTTTAGATTTTTTCGTGCAATGTGCTGTTGTTTTCGAATTCTTTTCATGAATTTTTTAAATTCGTGCGGATTTTTAAAAGACTGACTGGAGTATACTACTTGGAACAGAAATCTTTTCAGAGCGTATATTCAGCATAAAAAATTTTCCATAATATTTAAGAAGAGTCTTCGTTTACGTATGATTATTTACGGAAATAATCCAACACTTTGAAGACTATACAACATTTTTTGACAATAAGGGGAGCAGTTAAATGCGTTTAAAAAATTTGTGTGTGACTGTAACGTTCATTTTTACCAATGCAGATTAACTTTAATCTCAGTTTAACTTACTTTTCATCTTTTTCCAGTTCTAAGAATTAGAACAAGATAAAAAGTAAGTTAAATCGAGATTAAAGTTAATCTGCATTGGTAGCAAATGGACATTAGCAGAATCCATGAGCTTTTAAACGAATTATTACTTTTATTATTACTCTTATATTCATTATTATTTTATATTACGCTTTCTCTAAAATAAATAGAATAGGCGCAAAGTGAATTCTCTCGATGCGAAAAAAATGTGATTTTTTTCTGTCAAAAAGATTTTATTTTTCCAAAAGCCTGTTCGAACGCTCGCGTCTCCCAATCAGTTTGGATAATGGAGATTCTACTGTAATTTCATTGAATTCAACGGGAGTATCCTATTGACCGTGCGATGACAAAGCTTTTATTGAAACAACAAAATGTTCGCGTCGTGTTGACGATACTTTATGGACGTGGTCACGTTCGTGAGTGTAACGCGCGTGTTTGTGTGTGAGGTATCGGTCGATGAGGCGATCTCGGGGAAGAGGGAGACAGAAAGAAGAGAGAAAGATGCGAAGCCCTCTGTGGGGGAAACAGCGTGGACAAGATTACGATGGCGACGTCGTGCCGACGTCGAGTCCAGTCGAGTCGAGTCTCTCTCTCTCTCTCTCTCTCTTTCCGTAACCCGAAGCAGAAAATTCACCTCGGCTCGAGTATCCCCTGGAGATTAACCCTTTCCGGCCGAGAGATTTCAATCGTGCGTTCACGACGCATTGTGTCTTACTTTAAGCATATTTGAACGCGATCTTGGGAAAGCTGCGTCATTTTCTTTGAGTTCTTTTTTTGTACGACAAAAAGATTCGAGAGAGGAGGACCCAAAATACGATAAAAATGTTTTAATTAGTTTTACCTGCGCGACGGTAGATAGCGATTGCTTTGAATAATATACGCGACAGTCATTAAATTATGAAATTGACGTGTGCTATGATAAAGCGGTGTAAATGCGAATATTAGCAGGGCTCGTTTTCTTTTTGAGTTAATATTGCTGAACGCACCAGTTTATTAAATTCGATAAAACGAGCTTTGCCGAACCTGGACACTCTTGCAACACTTTGACACGTTTCAATTATTGAATTACTGATAATACAGAGACCATTATTAAACCGAAGAATATTTGATTGACTAATTATAATTATTAAATTACGAGTTATACGCAGGTATTATTGTATCAAAGAATATTTAATTGTTAATTACAGTTATTAAATTACTAATAACAGACGTTATTAACGCAGACGTTATTAAATGAGTCTAGCGAATCGTTCAGGGAAATTCGACGTGGCTGTGGGGAAATCGGTTAGGTGGACAGGTTGCGTTTGTGCTAACAAGTCGAGTCTCGTCGCCGTGCATTCCAAGGCGTGGATTCCGGAGCGGTTTTCTTTTAGTAGAGAGGGAACGAGAGAAAAAGAGAGAAAGAGAGAAGTGGAGCGCTTACGGTACTGATTTTCCAGCGTACATTTAATGTCGCTTGACTCTCTTTTCTTTTTATCCTCTGCCAGTTTTCGTTTGCGCAACAAGTGAAGGTCTGACATACGGGGCGGAATATGCAAAGCGCGTAAACCGAAAATCGTCGGTAACGCTACAGAATTTAATTTCACCTGGCCGCGATACTAATCGACCGCGATGTTTTCATGCATACATAAATATGTATTCTAATATATATTCTAATTGGATCTTTTTCAGGAAGGACAGCGAGGTTAAAAAATCCAACGAAAGGGGAGTCATATATTCGCATGTAAATCTAATCGACAATTGCAATTATAGAGGTAGAGAAAAAAAAGAAAGATGAAAGAAAGAAAGATGAGGAATAATAGTACTTTTTTTTTAAATAAAATCACGATATTCTTTTATTATTCTTTCCGTCTTTGAGTTTGGAGCTCGACAACTTGACATACAAAATCTCCTCTCTCGTTTAACTCGCAGTTTGTCAGATTTGCACGTAAAAAAAAATAGATGAATGTACTTACGAGAAATACGGTTTATGTATTATGTCCGGGAAGATCACGACCGAAAACGAGATCTCGTCGCATACAGGGTACGGGGATTGCTTCTGTCACGACGACGTATTACGTAAAAAGCGCAAAGCGCCCATTTAACGGCCGGTGAAAATAACAGCCATGGTGCCGCGCCGTGGAAAATAGGGTAAGGCATCCGATCGGCGGCGGCGGCGGCCCGCTCAAGTCGCATCACGATAAATTTGCATCGCATTGTGAATCGCGCATTTCAATTCGAGCGAAGACCGGAGGAGCGCCGCGCGCCGCCGGCCGATTCGCCGTTTAACAAATCGCGACTCGCGAAAATGTCAGCGACTCGAGACTCGAGTAGGTCGTTTGCCCTTGTAACACGCCGGATACTTTCGACTTTGGTGAGAACGCTGTGTATCAACCGGTTCGTGTAAAAGGATCTCGCTCGCGCTCTCCGCGTTCGGTCCGCGCGTATGTTTCCCTGGATTATTACGGCGTTATAACTTTCAGAACGCAGCCGCGCGCTCGTCTCTCGGAATATTTCTTTCTTTCGTGCCCCCGATTTTTGGGGGAATCTTTTCTTTCTTTTCCCCGAGCCGCTAATCGCGCGTACCGCCCCTGGGGACCGTCCGGTCCGTGCAATTTACGCATTTCCGAATCGTTTCCTTTAAGGTGTGTACTTATCGGTTCGAAAGTTATCGGCTATTAAGATTTACGAGCCTCGAATTGGGACCACTTTTGCTGTTAAGTCGTTTCGCCGTTTCCAATCGACGGTATATTCGCCCTATCTTTAAAGCAAATTATTGATGCCCCCCTTGGAGTAACTTGAAATTATCGAGTATTCACTTTGGATTCGATTCTAACCGCGCGGATGGGGATATGAAAGATTTAACACGTAGAGATTGCCTTGGGATTTTCGACAAGTTTCTTGTTAGACCTTTCGACATATTACGGCTTCTTCAAAAAATTTTTTGCGAGCTCGCTAATAAAGGTTCGAATGTTTCCCAGGTTCTTCTGTGGCAGTATTTTTTTTTCTCAGGTTGCGGCCGTGCTTTAAAAAATAATAAGTCTGAAAAGAATCACGAAAATCTTTTAAGCTCGTAGATTTAACACGCCTCGCGCGTCGGCGAATCTCCGTCAAGATGATCGAAAAACTGTAAAGTCGATCGGGGTACTCTCAATATCGCGAGAACGGTAACTCGAGCACGCGAGCGTGGATTCTCCGGGAGCGGAGCGGAGCGGAGAGAAAGAAGACGCGCGCACGCGGTGAAAGTGCATAGAGACGAGGAGGCGGCAGAAGCTGTGGGAGAAAGGAATAATTATACGGTTTATGACACGCCGAGTGTCGTAACGGGAAGGATTCCTGGCGGCCGTAACGCTTCTTACGCGTCCTTCGTTATCCCGTTTAGTTCCGCACCGTTGTAAATCGTCGCAGCGCTTAGGCCAGAGGCTGAGCCTTAAACCACTCGTCGCGCGTTTAATTTTTATGAAAGAAAGACGGTTCGCCTGCCCTGCGAAAGAAAGAAAGATACTTCCAGCTTTGGTCTGCGAGTACTGCAGTGTCATTATCTCTTTGTGCGTAGAGGTCTTTTTAACGGAAATGTCAAGGGACGCCGTAAATTTCGTTTATAGCACTTTTCCTATTTTTCGTACCGCATATGGTCGCGAATCTTTTGTTAAAATTTTAACACAAGGTCCGTGCGAGATTGAGAAAGGCTGGAAAATATTTTGTCATTTTCTCTTCGTTTGTAAAAGCCGCTTATTGTTGATTTCCAGCTACACCTAAAATTCTAAATTTGATATTTCCATTAAAGAAAAATCAATTCGTCACGGAATCTATTATGAAACGTACTAATAAATTTCGTTTTTTTGTGGTTCAAAAATTTCATTGTTAAACAATCCAATATTCGAAATCGATGCCAAATGATGTTGCCAAATGATGTTGCCGTGTGTTACATATTTATAGAACAGTTGTTTCGTGAAAATTCGGAAAGCAGAGTCTTGGGGAAAACCGAGCGGGATTTTGTATTTGAGATACTTGGAACTTTAATATTGATAGAGTCGACTACATCACCCCAGTTAGCAGCTCTTAACTGGCAAACTCGATTGTTAATCACGTCGGTTTACACCGAGATTATCGTACCGCTTCTTGTTTACGCGCTTTTTTTATCGCGAGCGTTAAGATAAACAAGTAGCCTCGCACTTGGCGCTTTATCGGGATTTGCAAGAACGGCGACGGTTAAATTCTATTAACGCCTGCTTACCGGGGAATAATGTAATTCGTGCGAATAGAATTAGTACGGATTAATTCGCGTTAATCCTAGAATGCGCAGATTTCTTTGAGACCCTGTAGTATTCGTTTTCTTTCACGGTATTACCAAAATCTTCGACTAAATCTTTTTCATATATATATCACTGCTTTAATTATCACGAATTTTTATTACGAGATCATGCAGGATTAAGAATGTAAACGAAGGTGGACGAAGTAATCATCTCATTTTCTTGAAGACAACCGATTTTTTAAAAACTTTTCGTGACTTGTTCTAATTTTGTCATCGATAATAATTGACCTTTAAATGCGCAATTTTTCGTGGCATTTATTTTTAAAATAAATGATGATTTTCTGGGCTTTTCCATCCAGAAAAGAAAGAAGGGCCAGAGAAGGCCCTTTAGGTGTGCAAAGTCGCGCGTTTTCATCAGTTCGAACTTCATAAGGGACATGGAGCATTGAAAAGTCGCTTTGCATATATGCAGAGCTGCGCACTTAAGGGTTAAAGAACAAGACGTGTTCTGCTCTATATATTCATCGTCTTGCTTTAAGCTGGAGATGAGCCAATAAGAGCTAGACCGCAGATGCGCGGTGCATAAATATTAATGCCAATATGATTGCTTTTTTAATAATCGCCAAATGTTTTGATTCGCTTTGAATCCTCCTCAATGGCAAACTAAATGAAAGTAACATCAACGGAATGTCCACATTTCATATGTTCGTTGATTATTATCGAAGCAATTGTATATATATCGACATAATCAATTATGCATCTACGATCAATATTTGCTATTTGATTGGCTCTTTTTTATTAAAGAGGTTTTATATCGAAGAATGCCTTTTCATTGTTTCTATTCTTCTCATTAAAAGTTCTTATACTAAGAGTTATTCATTATAACATCACTAATAGTTTATCTTAATGTTATCTTTTGCATCAGTTTGTTATAACATCGCCAATAGCTTATCTTAATGTTATCTCTTGTCTCATTAACAAAACAAAATATCGTTTTTAATAATGGTAATGTTGTCGCTTATGTTTTATCGTAATTTATTTTAATAGCGTTTACGCAAAAGAGAGTCATTTGTATGAGTTATGCAGCAAGTACACGCAGCATATAAAGTGATTTGATAATGGAGATAGTGAGAAAGTATATACAAAGTATACACCAAAATTTATATAATTTTGTTGGGATAATTTTGTTGGGCAACTTTGAACTTTTTTTTTTAAATTATTATTAATTAATTATAATTAATTAGCCTTGGTATAATATTTTCGTCTCAAAATGATCACACAGGAATCTGTCTCATTAACGGATGTCCAGTCTGGAACACCCTGCATATCTATCTTATATAATATACATATAAATATATCATATATTTTATATATGTATTATTATATATGAAACATCTAAAAAGTACACATCTATTTCAGCAGATCGAGAGAACAAAACGAGAGAGAAAGGTTTTAAATAAACGCGATAAAAATTTGGAGCTTGGATATCGAAGATCTTTCAAAATGGGCATCAATAATTGCGTGAAATTACGCTACGAAATAATTATACGGTCTAAATATCATAAATACTTTCTTAAAGTAATGCAAATGGAGGTCTTGAAAGTTTAAGCCGGGTTTCGCGCCCGGCTCGGCTCGGCTCGGCGAGCCGCCATGTTGGAACAGTTCAGCGCGGCCAATCGGGCAGTCGGACGCGCGGTCAGGTGACTTGAGACTTCCCGCGCGCGACGAGCACTCCGCGGTTCGCGAAACGCGATACCGGACGCGCGCGCGGTTCCTTCCCTCGGTTTTCGCGACAGTTTATAAATAAGCTTGCAATAAACTTCGCCGGAGCCCGACGCCGCCGTCGCGGCTGCACCGCGTAGCGTCTCCGTCGCGCGTGCAGATCGTCGGCTTCGAGGAGGCTTGCTCGCTCGCTCGCGAAGAGAGGAACGCATCGAGGAACGTAGCGAGGGATGATCGTCGTTAATGGCGTCTCGTGACGACGCGTCTCGAGGAGCGATCGAAGGTAGGTGCACGGGGTAGCGAGCGAGACCGTGCTCCGGAAAACGTAGGTATCCTGTAGTTTGCGAGGACATTCCACGGTTAGAAGGACGAATATCATGTCCGAGTAATAATTGCGCTCTAACGAGGTTCTCTGGTAATCTCTGCGGATTTCTATATACGTGTCTTCTTATACGACTTTGCTGTATAGAGAGACCTGCGATTTCGTATTTAGTTGTTACATATTGTGCCAATTCCTTTTAGTGACACAAGTCGACACAAACATCGTTCTATCCTTCTTGGCATTCAATGAATAACAAAGACAGAACGACACTTGTGTCGACTTGTGTCACTAAAAGAAATTGGCCTGCCATTTGCTGAACGAGCTTATACGTGCAGTTTGAGTTCTCAAAAGCGTCGAGGCCCCAAAATGTATCTTGAACCTACGACATACGCATAGCTAGTTCTCTGTAGCAACGGTATCTGGATAGTTCCAATATGGCGGCGGGTGAAGCCGGGCGGTTCGAAATTGAGGGAGGGATCGTTTCACGAGAGATCGATTCACTCTATATATCGATTGACAAAACATAGAGCGATATCTTGTTGTTCTATGGCTGCCGTTCGCTTTGGGCGCTTTCGCGCCGAAAGCGTCAGTCTATCTTTATTGCTCATTACATGGTGAAAAAAGATGGAGTGATACTTTCAGCACGAAAGCACCCAAAGCGAACGCAGCCTATATAAAAGAGAATTAGAGGGAAGGCAAAGTTGCCAATCTTAAACTGCCAATTTCCGACTCGTAGAGTGCTCGGTGTAGAAGAGGGAAAAAAATGGAAAAGAAATCCGATCGGAACGAGGGCAATTAAGACCAATTCCCGTAAGCCTCTTAATTAGTAGCGAGTTTGGCGTAAAGAGAGGAATTGCTAAACATTCCTGGCTTCCGCTTTTACGCTCAACTCTCTTCGGTTTCAATTCGAACGCGCGGATACGTTCTGAGCGGCGTGAAACACGTAAATTAGGCTCAATTGTCAGCGGACCGAAACCGAAGGACCGTGTGAATGCTTATAAAAAAAAAAAAATTCGTTCCGCCGAACAGGCCTTTACTTTCGCGCGACGCGCGCCTCCGCGGGAATATTCCGTTTGTTTACGTCAACGGCAGCCTTCGCGCGCGGATTGCAAGCGAGCGAGCGAGAGAACAGTCGACTCGACTGAGTCGAAGTCGAGTGACAGAAGGGGAGAGAGGGAGAAAGAAAGAGAGAAAGAGACGGGAGATCGACTCGAGCGACTGTCGGCTGCATTCGGCGCACTTTCACTCGAGCGATACGAGCGAGGCGCGCGCGAGCGCGATTTCGGCGTCGTTGAATCGCAACAGATTTCGCGCGGAAGATCGACAATCGCGGGCTCGACAGGCGGTTCGCGCGTTGTCGCCGGTGGTAATCGGCGGTACGAAACCGAGGGAGAGTCTCGACCGCGTCTCGAAATGTAGAAAACGCGCTATAGCGAGCGTCGCGCGAATCGTGGAACGATCCGTCGCGCGTCGCGTCTTCTGCTACTAGGTGGGGGGAGGGGGGAGGGGATTGACAGACGGCCATGTTTGGTAGCGGCGGCCGCACGTGTCGACGCGGCCAGTCGCGGCCAGATGGTGCACGTGCGCGCACGTGCGTAGACCGAGAGAGAGAGAGAGAGTGAGAGAGGGAGAGAGGAAAGTTGAGAACCCGTCGAATTTTGTCCGCAGGTGTAGGCGAGACCGGCAAGGACGAGTGGGCCGAAGGTATTCCGGGGCGAGTCGACGAGGCGACGCCGCCGTCGCGACGCCACATCTGGTGATCGCGAGGCGACGGGAAGAGCGAGCGAAGTTGGAGAGGAAGGAGACACCCCGCGCGCGGCGTTCGCGCACGCGTGCTGGCGCAGTCGATCAGTCAACCGGTGGCGAACGTCATCCGCTTCTTGGAATTTCTCCGGCGGAGCCCCGCGATCGAGTTCCGTCCGAGTGCCGAATCGTGTATACGCGCGCGAACAGTGTCCTTCGCGGCGACGAGTTTGTTTGTTGTTACCGCGACGCGCGGTATACGCCGTCGTCCGTGTTGAAAGTGCCGCGCGCGCGACTCGCCGTGACGATCGTCGCGCGCCGCCGATCAGTCCACTTCCGGCGTTTACGTTCGGCGCCGAGGGAAATTGGAACGAGCCCCACTGGGGTCTTTAAACGGACGTTATACATATGCGCGCGACTGAATTTCTCGCGGAAGGGACAGAGACGCGAAGTTCGTCGGCGATAATCGCGGAGAAATAACGCGCGAGTTTTCCAGAGTGTTGATTGTTGAATTGTTGACAGAAAAAGACTGAAAGAGGTAGGCAGCAGAGACGGGGACTTACGAAAGAAGGTACGTGCATCGATACCCAGAAGAAGAGAAACATCGAGGTTACTACAACGAAGAGGTCGATGAGAGAAGAAAGCGGAGTACGATACGAGGAAGAAGAGTGAGAAAAGAAATAAGACACCGACCTAAAGGAAGAAGAGTGACTATCCTCGTATTCCTCGAGACTTTCCGCGTGTTTTTCCGTTCGGCACGGGAGATTGATTTTTTTCCGCGGATTTGTCGGTGAGCCGCGATCGCACGCGATCATTCTTGTCTCGCCAAACGTCGTCGTCGTGGCGCCTGTTGCTGTCATTGTCGCCGGGACGATGTGTCGCGCGTGTAACAATCGCCAAGGTAAAACGTCGTCTCCCGACTACCGGTAGTAGATCATCGGCGGTGAATGGAGAGCTAACGCGGCGTGGATCAGATCGCACGTACAATTAATGCAAAGTGATGCAGTGCCGTAGTGTCAGTGACCAGTGCCACGTGCCCGTTGTTTGGATTACTTGAAGATGCCTTCGAACGGCGGTGGATATTATGACGACAGGAATCCTCTGCTCAAGGGCACCTTATCGAGGTGAGTACTGGCTTTGTTCGTTCCTCGATCGGCTCGAAATCGATCGTAAGCGCTTTAAACTCGGCAAGCTCGGTACTCTGCCATTTTTTAATAAAAAGTTGCCAGTAGTCGTTATCGCAAGAAACGATAACGGAGATTTTTTGGGATGAAGATTACACGTCTAAACAGAGGATGAACTTCTAATTGATACCTTTAAAAATTAAAATTTTATAATATAATGAAGTTTATATGAGATAAATTTTGGAACAGCCGACAAATTTTATTTGACCATAAACAATTTTGAAATTGGTGGACGGTGATATCCGTAATACGCAATAATTAATGGTTAAATTATTAAAAATAAAACTGTTATTATTATAATATATATAAATCTGAGTTTCATTATTAATTCTCATAATTAATCTTCATAATCTGATTTCTCTAATAGCCGAATGATAATGGAAAATCATGATAGTACCATTGCCGTGTTTAAAATGTTAATTTGTAAAATCCGCTACCAGCTGCTTAATTTTATGGTCATTGATACGTACATCCTCCTTCGATATCTTGTTTTCGTGTATTTTCGAAGCGGAAGAGCGCGAGATACATTTGATTATTTTCTACTTGAAATGTGCATAAAGAGAGAAGCAGCACTGAGAAAGAGAGAGGGAGAGAGTCGCTTCTTGCGATCGCAGAGTGAAAAGCACGTTCCAGCAATAGATGTGCAGTTTGAGAGTTAACAAACTAACGGTCAGCATTCTCTCAGTGCACGTTCACACACGGTGCGCTATCTAATACAGCACCCTTATTTACACGGTATATACAGCGTCTATGTCCCCGGTAAAATTTAGAATTTAGACAGAGGATAAAGAGCCCACGCTAGCAGCTGTAAACGAGAACGCGGCGCAAAGTGTCAATATCATTTGCATACGCCTGTTGAAATTTTTAATATTTTCCCAATATTTGAAAATATCCATATCTCCTTTTATCACAATATACCACGCCGCTATGATCGCGCAGTAATAGCGGTAAATCGGTGACCAACCTTTGCTTATCGACTTTTCAATTATCGTCAATAACAACTATCATTGACAGATTGAAATACACGGCACGTAAGCTGTAGCTCGGGGCTTTATATTTACAAGAAGCTGCGAGTCAAAAGTGCTTTCTTTAATATTTAACATTTATTCTCTAATATTTAATATTTAATATTTATTCTTTATTCTTTAATATTTATGCTTATCTGATATTATTCGAAAGATAAAACGTCTCGTCGACATCGCAGATAGCGCCGGAAAGCCACACGATGAATCGCAATTTAAATCCGTTACTCGCTTTGCAGGCCGCATTTAGATCGCGTTCAGCATTTACGTCCGGTTTCGTCCAACATTTTCGGCGCACGGTTCTTAAAAACGACGACGGCCTCGACCGGCGCGATGCACGACATCGCGTTATGTCGGTGCATTCGCAACCGTTGTCCTTGGCGCGGCCCTGTTAAATGCAAAATAGCGAACGAAGGGCAGTTCGTGTCGATATCCGACTTGTGTCTGGTTTACGCACGTATATCTCTGCCGCACGTGTGCGACTTGTGTGCGCAGCCAGCCTCGATGCACCACGGTCGAGCACGCATGCATGCGGCCTTTAATTTATCTCTGAAATGTCGAAAATCGATTCGTGAAGCAAAGTGGAGCAAATGCGGTAATCAGTTTAATAATGATCAATTATTATTAACAGATAGCGAGACTATAATTAAGACGAATAGCAAAACGAAAGGTTAAACTTTCATAATCATCAAGATAAATAAAAAATAAATAAAAAATTAAAGGGGGTAATGCTTAATAATATAAGTAGTACATTAAATTAAGTGTAGGATACAAACAAAATATTTATCTTATCTATAGATATATTATTTACGAAAGACATTAATTTTTCTTTTTTTTTTATTCCTATTTGATCGCAATTCTTTGTCGATATGGATACTCGCGTGGTATAAGTCTAATGCTCCGTGTAAGTAATGCAAAATGTGTATCGTGACTCGTGACTCAATGAATCGTCTCGTAAAGCGCGTGATGATTGCGGTATCGCCGAGTGTCGGGTTCATATACATATACGTACGCACATTTCGCATGTCGGCTCCGTTGTTAACGACGAGATACTCGCAATACGATGTGCTCGCAGTATCAGCCGGCATGGCACTTGGGACAATACTCACGTAAGCGTCGTCACGGCTGTCCTCGAATTTCACAAAATAACACGGAGGCTTTACGCGGTGACTTATATTCAATGTAAACGTAATTAACGACCGCGCAGCTGGTGGAATAATAATTTTGCTGTTTGCACGCCTCCCTGCTGGAAATATTCGCGCCCGGAATATCGCCATGGGGCGGACTCGATTACCGCCATAGGTATACCATATGTTCCTCGTTGATCCTAGACACACAAAATGATAGTCGACACACAGTTGAGTCTATCCACGTGTAATCGATTTCAAATTAATTAAGAGAACATCGCGAACGAAGCTTTTTTTTCGCTGTTAAAGAACATTCTGTATATGTTTAAGTCAATATGAATTTTATAATGGTTTTCTGTTTAATATTAATAGAATTTAATAATCGCATTAAATTATCATCAATTGATTGTATTATTAGTGAGAGCTGCTATCAAATGCCTCCGCTATTAATTTAAATAATTTAATCTGAATTAATAATGGCATTTACTATTAAAATATGTAGATTTCACGAAATCGATATATGTATAAAGATTTCTGGCCGGCGAGTTTTTTTTTCTTAACTTTCTCGATGTTAGATAAGTTAGTGAGATACCGGTAATTCCACGACTCCGTTGAATCCTCAAATCGTCGCGGTGGAACGGAGAGAAAGTTAGTTCGAACGAATCCGGCCGATGACAATAATAACTCAATAACGAGACAAGTTCGAGCGAGTTCTATTCCCGATTCCGCCGAAAGAACCGTTTCGAGTGACGCGCCTGTCAATGAAAATCGCAGGCGTGGAATTCCTTTCACCATCGCGCGATTATCGTTTCGCTTCGAAGGAGGTTCCTTCGAGACGACTCTCGCTTAGGTACGACGTGGATCGATTTTTCGCGGCACAATTAACCCGTTAAATATCAATCGAAACCGAAATATTAATTACGTTGATTGGTAATTATCATGGTCTCCTGCAACATATGCGCGATGCATAGAAAGTTTGATATACCTACATATCTATATCCCTTCTTTGCATTATTTTAAATAATTATTATTCACGTATTTCTAATCTAATTTAATTATTGATTATATATATATTTTATATTTATATAGGTTTCATTATGATGTCTGATAGAGATGCATTTGGTAAACAAGAATTGAACCATTGAAAATTGAAAAGTAACCTTCTTTCTACCAGAAAATTTAATTGGATGTTCTTTGCTCTTCGTAATATTTTGAAATATTATTAATTAAATATCTTGGTGCAATATTATTGTCCGGAAGCAAAGTTCTATTAAAACTTATTTAAGATTAGCTGAAGAGTAAGGCTCTTATGCACAAGTATTTTTAAATAAACATTAAATTGGCAAAATCCAGTAATCATCAATATATTAATTTATTAGATATAATTAAAATTTATGAAAGCAATCGAGAAAGCAATATAATTGTAATTAATACAAGATATCTCCATTACTATTATACAACATTTTAATAAAAGCGATCTCATCATATTAACAAGTTGATTACGATAGCAAATTGTTTTTATTATTACGTGCAAGTTATTTAAATTTGTGTATCACAGAGAAACTTTTCTCTGTTTTTTGTCCTTTTAATATATTCAAAAATAAATTCTCTTAAATAATTACTTTTTTTATCTTTAAAAAATTTAAATTATGGACATCTAATAGTGAACCTTGAATTACAAGCAACAAAGATAACCGAAAAAGATTGTTTGTTCTAACAATTTTTTTCAACGTACGCTGATAAAGATAATTTAATCCATGAATAAATTGTTAGTAACCCATGTAGTATAGCCGCAACGAAAATAATTGATTTTTTAAGCAGAATTTACTTGAGATATTATTTCTGTATTCATATTAAAAATGCTCGATTTTTCATCGATTGAAAACATCGTAAATACAAATTTTATGTCCGCTTAATAGTAAAGAATTAATTATAAGCGATTGTTTGTAATTTAACTCTTAGTGTTAGTCACTTACAATTAAGTACTTATGAATTCTGTATATTTGTTAGTTTTACTCGAAGAAAAATCGAACATTTTTTACACAGATATGGAAATAGTATCTAAAATTAATTTCACTTAGCAATCTATTATTTTTGTCGTGTCTGTGGCTTTATTTATATCGTAGTACATCAATATTATATTATAGTAATACAATACATCAATATATGAAGTTCGTGAAACGTTATTTATAAACACTTGTCAGCTTTCCGACAAATTATATTTTAATCGGCGAAAAATTGAAAGCGCGATGCAAAATATTTGACTCTAATTTAAGCATCGTTAGAGAAATATTTATCTCCCCTAAATATCGTATAATGAGACAGCCAATTTATAATATCCATATTCTCTATCTCTTTAATTTCTATTTTAAATACATAAATGGAGCTAAATATTTGCTTTTCGATAAATAACCACCGACTCGATATGTTTATGACTTATAATAATTGGAGATAATTAATCTGCGCTAATAACCTTTGATCTGTTATCATAGAAATAATCACGTTTGGTATCTCCTGATACTTATCGCAATCGCGACGTTTAAAAGAATAATAACGTTTGACTTAATTGACATTTAGACAGAATCATTTAATATAAAATGTATTGCTACGAAATAAAGTTTCTTTTTTTAAAGCGCAAAAATTAGGAAAAATAAGTGATACATAATAAATCAAGTTACGCAAATATTTTTACGATTAAAATAAATTATATTTCTCAAACGCGAATACTAGATTTGACGATATTCTTTAAGAGTGAGAGAATTAATTAATTAAATATAAACTTTTATTACGAAAAAGAATTAAATAATTTGCGTGCAATCGTTGAAAAATCTGCTAGTAATAATACTTATTATACAAGATATGCATTACACTCGTACAGATACACACGTATATATTCATGTACATACGAATCAAATTGTGCCGGTGTGCTCGTCGCATCGAGATTCACGTAACGATTTCTCCATTAGTCTTCGAAATCCAACTCTCGAGCGGAATTAATCATCTTGGCGACGACGTTAGCGAGTCTTCGCAATACGAAGCGTAACGTCCGCGATAATGACTACATTCCGAGGAGAATCGAGTACCTATATATTCGACGTGTATAAACGTGTATTTCTCGTCACTACACATAAAATATTTCGTAGCGGCCGTGTTTGGCTGGTACGAGACTCTCGGCACGGAGTTAAAGCCCATTGTTTACGTTACGCGGTTGCCTTGATGTTTTTGCGCGACTCGCAGGCGGATACCCGGGCGGGCAGGTGGGGGGGGGGGGGGGGGCGAGCCGCGTGACGACGCATTATCCCTCGAGACGTTAGAGCGACAAGGTGCGAAGAGAGCGCGTTGCGATATACATCTCAAACGCGATCGCGTTCCCTATACGAAAAGTCGACGATGATCGGTACGCGCGGCCGCCCGACTCTTCCGCGTTCGACGACTCGTAAGCGTTATCGGGACGGTCGTTCGTCGAGACGAATGTATCTCACGCAATTGATCTACTCGAGGTATAATAGCATGCCTGCCTATCGTATTGAAACTCCGGAAAACGCGCGAGTCGTCGGATCGAGAAATCCTCGAGCAACGAAAAGATGTGATACGCCGATTGTTGACGGAATTTATGCGTTCGAAATGTATTGAATCTCGATTAAAATTTGTCGAATGGTCTCTTTGTCTCGTGTACTCGTTAACTCGACTTTATGAATCGCGTTGCGTGATATCCAAGGTCCTGCGCATCGAGTGATTTTTCAGTCATTTGTTCCGCTTGAGACTGGAGATTCATTTAATTCACGAGACGACGACGTCGCGGATGTCGAGCGATCGTACTCGCGTACTGTGATCCTATTTCTTTCGTCGTAGGATAATAAGATGTGCTGCGTCACGTGCGACCAACGTCGCGAGTGCCGCGCAAAGCGAGCGCCGAGTTGATCTGATCTAATTAGCGCACGCACAATCGTAATTAATTCGTGTTTTCGCGAGTGTTGTGGGAGTGCAATGAAGACACCTGAGAGGAGGAGGAGCTGGCCTGGGAGGCGTCGGGCGTCGGCGGAGCAACGATAAGGTAATTATTTGTTTTTTATTTTTTACTTGAATTATTGATATAAATTAGATTTTTCTATTTATCGAATTTCACAAAAGTTTATATTTAAGAATTTTATATTAAGAAAGAGATTTTTTACCGAAAATCATAGAATTATTTTACGCGTACAGTAATTATTTATCGCCGATGTTAACTTTTTTTGGACGCTTCTATAATTTGCATATATTCTTTATTTTTCAGTTCAACGCAGTTACTACTGCAACACTCCGCTGCTTCGCGTCGGATCGGTGAGTGCTAAATTTTTTATTTGGAGCAATGGATCTGTGGAAGTTAATTAATTTAAGATGTATTCAAATATATGTATATTATTGTATATATTTATTTCCAATCAGATAGATATAATATTTCACAGATTTATTGTTGCGAAATGGATAGGCTAGGACGGATTAATATTAATATTCAATTCTGGAATGTGCGTGATCATCTATCGCGATTTGTGATCTCTACAAGGATGCGCATGCTTATATTTATTAACATGTTTGGTGTATGATAGACACTAATTGCAAAATTAGTTTGATTAGAATAAGTATGAATCTCGGTATGAATATAAATATGATACGAAATATTTAACTTGCAAACTTGGCAAAAAGTAATGAATAATGGAGTAGCGATTTTATTCGCAAAGAAAAATTGTTTTTAAATCTGATAAAAATGTTACATCTTATACTTTTTGCCAAGCATTCTATAAAGTAATATAAACAGGTCAAATTTTAGTAAAATACAATTGATGGCACTATGAAGATGTGATAATTAATAATATTATTTTCTAATATCAAACGTATATAATAATTGATTAAAATTTTTTAGTTTATTATCTAGATAAATAATAAAATAGAATGATAGAAGAGAGGAATTAAAGTATAACACGAATGAAATACGAATATTTTTGGAATACAAAACTTCGTCATGGTGTTCATATCTCATAGACGATATATTACTATTTTTCAGGGAGTCAGAAGAAAATAATTACGTTTTGTGTCTATTTAATAAATGGAAATATGCAGAAATATGTGAAATAAAAATATATATGAAACAAAATTAAATATCTACGAAATACGATACAGGAAACGCGTGTTTTTGAGTATGTTATTTTCTCCTTCCAAATATCGCTTTAACAGACTTCAAAGTCTGCGTTTGGTCTCTCTAGACTTTGGTCCAGAGTTGAATATTATATACAAACTGTTGCAGGAAATTAATACTCTTGTCAGATAGTATTTTCAGTATACATTTCACAAACATATATGAAAAAACGAGCGTGTTTCAATTAATTTCTTTAATAAAAGAATGTGCTAACTGGTGCTAACAGAGTTATTGTATCCTATCTTCACAATTTTATTCTAATCTTACATAGCCTATCCATTCATATTTATTAATAATAATTTGACTTGACTATCGTTCTCGCATTTGTTCGAAGCAGAGATAAATTATATGAAACGTGAGAAATGTTCGCAGAACGCAGAACGGACTGATTTTTCGCGTACGGTATCGCGTCTTTTTCTACGCTCAATCCCGTAATGACGGTCGATGAAATTAAATCCTCGGCGGCGCGGAGTGCATTCTCTCACTCGGCTAACGAGCTTTCGCGTTTGTTCAATTTCATGCGTGCGGAATATGTCGAGCGTATATACGCGCGGCGGTAGGTACCTACATACGCATACATAGATAGAGAACGCGAGAGCAACGAAGGGGGAAAAGAGCGCGCTGGCGCCGCCCTTCTGTTCTCATTATCGTGCACGGCGATAGGGCGCCAAGAGGACGCGGGGACCCTTTGCGGCATTTTCTCTATTTAATGCCCCCTTCGGACTCTCGCAGGCCGTATAAACTAATATCGATTCGCACATTCGCGGCAAATTGCGAGGATATAAGGTAATTGAACGAAATTAGGGGGTGGATAATCGAACGTCCAAGTTTTTTGTGGAAATTACGAGTGATTCCCCTCCGCGGCTCTCGAGTCTCTCGACGCACACTTGCGTAAGTCGCACGGTTTATTCGTCGCCGCGTATAAAGTTGCACTTTTTTTTCATTCGGCGAAATTAAGAGGCGTATAATTTGAATGAGCTTTTTATGCGGCCTCTCGAGACGCGCGCGCGAGAGTCTCAGCATATTATACCCGCGAAGAAACAAAGTCTGCTTTCTCAGCTGCTCTTTCTATACAGCCATGTTTTTTTGCTTTAAACTGCACGCCGCATTTACTGTATGCAAACATAAGCGCGTCGTCGTCTCTTTTAGGATTTTATATATGCGTAATGTATTAATGCTGAACATAATTAAAACACGGGGATATTACAAATTCTTACTTTTAAACTTTCTCTTAGTTCTGAAACTAAAAATATATGAGGTATTTCATCTTCGAAAAATTATGTATACGAGACACAATGCGCATTATCTCTTATAGAATTCCATAAATAGATATAACATTTTTATAAATTCATTTTGTGAAACGGTTACGTTATTTTCCACTTTGCGCGTTTAATACCAGGCGCGAGTCAAGCGTGAAACGTGGAAAGAGGGGAAAACGGAGAGAAAAGACGGGTGGGAGGAGACGACGGCGCCGTGTTTCTTTTCTCATTATCGTAGCCGCAGGGTTCCGACACTCTGAAACGCCGTTAGTACGTTGACCTATTTTCCGCCCTCTAATCTTTCTCGTATCTCCGCCATCGTCGATTGTGTGACAGTTTTAACTGAATATCAGAGAATTATTTCGTATCTAAAAAGAACTTTCTCATTTTGAGCAGGAGACATCCTGTAATCAGATATTTATCAATGGACATTCATCATCTTTGTTCGATTTGTTTCAAAGAGTTTCGATGTTATAATAGTAATTACATCAAAATTAATTATATTTATTTCGGAACAATTGAGAGTTGCTCAGAACATCGTAAAAAGCCGAAGTTTTTATTTCAGCAGCGATTAAAAAGATGATTTAATAAATAACTGTAATTTTGCGATAGTCCGTCGCGACGCAGTAATTTCTGCTCGGAGCTAAAATATCACCCGCGATATATCCTGCGTGCGGAACGCGACTTTATAAGTTATTGCACAAGAATGCGCTTTGATTTCTCTTTTTTATTATCGCGTGATGTCAGGACGCGTTCCCGAGACGTTTTCGCCCGCTATCGGGCGGGTGGTGGAGGAGAGCCGCCGAGCGGCAAAAGTGATCGAGTTGGCTCCGACACGAAACGCAAACGGGCGACACGAAAAAAAGAGATTTTTCCTCCTGACTTGGGTCAGGTTAGGAGTTAGTCGAATAAGGGGCGGGCTTATCGAGCGCACGCATCGTCACGCTTCGGGCATAGCTTCGAAAACTTCGGAGCCCCGAGCCCGAGCGGCTATATACGCTCAGATTAAAGTTATTTTCCCTCCATACGTGACAATTATACGAGATACCGTCTTATAACTTTACGTGTCTTCGCGTCCAATTTGGAACGATATTCTTTAAAACGATGTTCCGCCTACGAGCAACTACGAGTTCTTTAAGTGCTTCGCGAAGTTTCTCCGAAATATTATTTCTCTCAAATTTGATCTCTTTCTTCTTTTTTAATTGTTTTAATTAATTAAGGAGATGCGTCGTGTGCACAAGCATTTATTTATTGTCCTTTTATGAATCTCTTTGCTACTCGGAAGTGTTTTTTTTTCTACGATTCTAACGTTGTTCTCATCTTTTTTGTCGCGACGCGAGTTAATCATGGCAATCTTCGTTAAAAATTGCTAGCCGAATACGCAACTTCGACTGATAAGTACATACGAATCGGGGGGAAAAAAAAAGAAAAAGAACTCGTATGCATAATGTTATCTGGGGTTCGCGGTAACACACACAGCGATATATACGTGCGCGTTGATTCGTTGTAAATTGCTTCGAGAAAATATATTCGGTTTGTTAGCGTGTCGGTTGTAGGAGCGAGGTAATTGGAGCGACCGAGAATTCTTTTAAATACGTTTAATTATTTCCAAGCTGCCCGAGTGGTTAATTAAATTTCTGGCTACAATCAGAGGCGAATAAAAAAAATTATTTGATTCTCCGACGGTGAAACTAAACTGAAAGTGTAGTCTGATAACAAAATCGGTCTCCTTGACCCGCAGAATTTTTCCGAGCGATAATCAGCATTCCTGTATAAATTAAAAGGAGTATTCTTCTGTAATATACCGTATAAAACGAGTGCAATTTTTACCTGTTATATATCTGTTACTTTTATTAGTTTTAACAATTGTTTGATGGTTTTTAAGCAAAAACGTTACTCAAAGAATGCTTAATTGACAAGACATTCTTGTCTATGAATAAAGGAAAGATATTAGAATTTTTATAATATGTAAATTAAAAGTGGAAAGAGTGCGCGTCGATCGAAATTGAGTATTGATTTTTATGCGGAAGGAAATTCGTAATTCTTGCTCCAGGTTATAAAAATCGCTATTTAATTTCAGTCGGCTTTTAATTTCGATTTTATATAATTTCTACGCAACGCTAAACACGGAAGGAAATAACGTCGTCTAGTCCGTACCTTATCGAATTGACAATGATTGAATAAAGCGAGGCACTCGCGTGCGCCATCGATAATTCGTAGTCGAAGAGAAAGGCCGTGTAGGCGCTTTCGCCAGTTACTCACCGGTTCCTTCGACTCCGTTGCAAAGTGCGCCGAAACAACGAGACCGTGCAGTAATCCTCTTCGAGAAATGAAACGGCGGCCAGTCGAGGCCGTCGAACTCGTGCAGAAGATCGTGCGACCTTGAGCTCGTGATAATCGTTCGTTGATAAAAACGACAGAACGCGATCGCGATAATCATATCGTCGAATTTTTAAAGAAGCTTTAACGTCTTTTCTCAAAATTTGCATATATTGATTACTGACCGCTTCGATCGAATAAAAGCGAAGAAAATCCCCTTGTTAAAAAGTTAGAGGAAACTTACATTTATTTTAGAATAAATAAAAGCATACAAAACATAATATATAACTATATAGCGTCTTTTCTACTTAATTATGTAATACATGTTTTGCATGTTGATTAAGCTGCTCTTATCACGATATATTTGTCTTATATTGAAGTATTTTTACGAGTATTTTTATTTAAACAACATTTTTCAGATAGACATCAGTAATCTTTTTCAACAGCGTCGATATTATATAATTATGTATGTCTAATACATATAATTATATAGATTATGTATAATTATATATATTGTGTAAAAAGTAGTGTTGCTCCATTTTTGAGTAACGCAATATAACATTCATTTTCCGATAACGTGGTTTCTAGACTTTGCAAATCAATTCTTACCTTGTTTTTCATTATTCTGAACGAGCGATGATTACTCGTCGCAATCCTGTAACTTGACATTTCCTAGAACTTATTAATACGGTGTATGATTCTACGAGGACTGATTTAGGGCGACAGTTTCGAGAATATCTCGCAAAATTGTATGCAATACTGTACGGTGGAGAATATATAATTCGCGAACAGCGCGCGCGCGAGTGCTGTCTCGGACAATGTCGCAACTTGGACGTTTGTAACTAAGCATTAACCGCATAACAAATAAGCCCAATGTATTGATTACGGACGCGTTATTTTCCTCGGCGTTTCCCTCGAGTTACGCGAATACCCCGGCGAAAATTGTTGCAAACGATCGTCCTTTGCCGTAGCAATGAGACTGTAACTGACATGAGACTTTCTGTCAGACTGCTATTAACCGCACGCGATTGATTTCTTCATATGTACGCGCTGTATTAATTATGCAGATTATGCAGATGGCACAGCTGATTGATTGGTCTTCCTCCGAAGTAAGTCTTTGAAAATGTCTTTGCCTGCGGCAACGCCGCGAGTATTGACAATTAATCGTATAATTTTTATTTGCTTAAACACGAGTCTCGTTATATTTAGAATTCTGCACAATATCCCGGAGCTATTGATTTCTTCTCGATTTCTCTCATTTGCGGATTTTTTTAGATTAACACAGATTTCTTCCTGACGAAAATTGGAATGTAACGTAATTTCGCGCAATGCAAATATGCACAATAAAAATCCACAATGCCGTAATGTACCGTGCGTTGCGAGACAGAACGCTTGCTAAAGATTAAACGAAGATTACAGTATTTGGTCGAAAGTCATTAAAGCTTTCTCAATGCGCGTTTAAATAAACGCATTTGTTTACGGACTCACAGTTCGCGATAACTTTGTGGATAGCAGCTACCATGTTATGCGATTATTGGATTTACTCGGCTTTCACAAAGACCGACTTTACTTTTATTCTCGATCGATTGCATCAGACTCTGAAATTTTAGTAGAGCTTATTGTGTGTGCTTTTTACTTTCAACTAAGAAAGAAGAACTTACAAGATGTAAGTCCATTTTACTTTGCTCAGCTGAGTTTAACGGCAATCGGATGCTCGAACCGTGTGGCCCTGGCATTCGTTCGCGTTTCAATGAATCTTATGTGACGAAGATTTGGCGACGCGAATTCCAAAATTCGTTTCGGTGCTCATTTCTGTAATCGGGGCTACCTGCTCGCGCGACGTAATATGTAGAAGGCATCGCTTTACTTGGACATTCTAACGGTCGTTAAGTTTGTGCCACGAGAAGCTGCCGTGCAAATCCAACACTTTCACCGGCGGATTTCTAACGTGGACTCGGCCGTCTTCGGTTGCGTTCACAACTGACGACGAGGCAACCCTCCCGATAATGCACCACGCAATACGATTTTTCAAGTACGCGTTTTGCGTGTGATATATTTTTTTCATTAGCGAGTAGCATAGTGCACAAGTAATTAGTAAAACGGGATCGCGTGTATTTTTCTAATACGGGTAAACTGACTTACTTTCTTCATCGCCAGTAGTACGTTAACCGACTTAAAATTGCAACTTTGCAAGTGACAACAAGTTTCTTAAACGCATTTTTAAACAAGTGCCGATTGTTGATAGAAAATTTAATTTGCGTATACTTTCCGGATGTTTTGCTAGTGAAATTGTAACTGCATAATGCAACAGGTAGAAAAAATAGCAGGGAAGATCGGGATGAATGATTTGTTGCGTGACTTTGTAATTTTCGCCAAGTAATAATTTTGTTTTCTTTTATTCTATATATAGAAATAAATTCTCAAGTCAAGAAATAAGTTGATGAAGTTGTTTCCTGGAAAATATTTTGATAATCTCTGTGCAGATTGATATCTGATACGCTAAATTCTTGAATTAAAAGACTGAAAACAACTTGAAGATTTATCCAGAAGTACAAAAGTAAACGAAATTATTTTATAAGAATTATAAGATTGTATGACAAATTACTCATTTTAATCTATTAGTATCTTTTGTGCACTGCAGTTTCTCCTTTTATATCGAGCACAGCTGTAACTTACAAAAAAACTTTCGAAATTATATTAATATAATTATTATTTCGAAAGTTTTACTTGGGAGAGAAAAAGAGGAAGCTAATAGAAACAAAATAAGACTATTTATTTTGAATGATAGTTCTTTATGTCAATCATTTATTATTTATTATTTTATAATCGTATAAGAAAAATATATTTTTGAGATCGTCGAATGGCTATTTTATAAAAAATTGTTGACTTAGGTAAAAATATTGAGAATGCTAAAAAAAGTTGTTTTCAGTCATTATTTTCTATGAGACTAAGATACATCGTACTTAAATATAGACACTGATAAAAAATGACACGTGTTTCGCATATGTAATAAATTGTGTTTAAAACCAGAAATAATATTTATTCTCGCTTTGCTGCGCCAGTGATAAATAAGTTGTTGACTAAATACCACGGTTTTATATCATCTTTCTGAATTATTCTATAAAAATGTGACAGAGAGAGATCTATTATCACACGGTTGTTCACACGGTAGGCGACAAACTTTCATAGCTACGAAATAACACAGCGCGCGTTTACACATAATATATTTTTAACGCAGGTACATACAGAGTGCCTCTTGGATTTTCTCGCATTTCCTTACCATTTCATTCGTGCACGAATCCTCGAATAAACTCGAAGCGGATTGGTCGTCGGCGAAAACTAGCGGTATATCTCTGTCACCCCTGTATATCCGCGGTAACAGTTTAGCTGTTTACTCGAAAGCGGGTATTTATTCATAACGTAAGACCGTTTGACAGTCGCTTCGCTGACCTGCACTCACTAGCAAATGTAAACCAGCTGATATTATCGCGCCGCTGTCAACCGCGTGCGATCGCGTCTATTCACATAGGTACGTTTTCGCGGATTATATTGCATCACGCTCGCAATAAAGCTCCGCACATAATATCCGGCGTTGATAATCACTGTCGATAAACATATCCAATGAGACCATTAATAGTCGAGAAAATCCACTTCGTCATTTAATTCTGATTTATCGCGTACGCATGAAATTACACGGATTATCGTTTTATTTATTTGTCGGTTAATGATTGATGTAACAAGGCAAGCCGTTATACATTTTACATTTAATTATCTATTTGCTATATTTCGTATTTACATAATGTATGTAATTGCTCAATATAATAATCATTATTTAACGCAATCAATTAAAATATGTTTGGCGAATTTCGTTTGTTTCGGGCCAGCCTCGATCGATTCGCTTTACGAGAATTAAACGAAGGACGATCGCGTTCCGGCGTCGACGGTGGTGAAAGTTACGATCGCCTCCTCGTTCGCGTGTAGATAACATACGTGGCCTCGTTCGTCGCTCTCTTACAGGCGCGGTGTGAACGTCCCCTAACACGAGACAGTAGCATGGCAGTGCAGAGCAGGGACCGTGTCCGAGGGACGCGCGATAGATGGCAAAGTGAGAGAAGGGAAGAGGGTGAAGATACCGGCTAGCCTTACCTCGATAAACGGTTTATACTTACGTCTCATAGGAACACCTGAACTCGTGACAATATATCGCCCTGTGTTCTCGAAGCGAAATGAGCGTCTAACAAACTTACACAATAATTTTTGATTCATGAAGATTCCATTTTTTTTCTTTTGTATGACCAATTAATTTCACCTGGCGATGCTAGATTAAATCTTGATAATTAAATCACTCGTGAAATATTGAGTCTCCGCGAAGTGAAACGGCGCGAAGTGAGACACATCTGAAAAACGACTTAAATCAATAAAGAATTGAAGGCACTTCGAATTGATTTATAGCAAGTACTTGTACAAATGGATTTTACATTTGTCAGATTTCACTCGGTGCATTAGATAAGCGCAGATGAGGTAACAGATAAGAGATTCGCAATCCCATCGACTCGCTGATTGCTCGGTGTTGTGATAAAGAGAGCAAATACTGTCGGGAAGAATAACAAGAAGGAAAAACTTTCCTCTTCATGGCGTTCCGACTGAATGGGCGCGCGCTACGTTCGGCGCGATGGTAACTTTCGGCAAAGTTGATAAATTGTCGGGCGCGGGGTGGCGGGGCGGGGGGCTTTAAAAGGTAAATGGCATACTTCGCGGCCGAGTTATCGGCGGGATTAGCCGCTTAGGAAGCGGCACGAAGAAAAGAAGTTTGACGGCGGCGGCGGGAAGGAAGCTCCGCGTTGAAAGTAGGTCTCCCCGGGGAGCAGACTGGTCCCCGCGTAATACTGTCTCGCAACGTTCCACTGACGATATTTCCTAGAAATATGAATGGCGAGATGCGCCGGTATACGGTTTTCTGCGTGATATGGAAAAGATTACTCCCTGGGATAAAAATATACGCGCATTTTGGTAACTCGCACGATAGAACGAACTGTACAATTCCAACGAGGTGGATCGATAACATTCTAAATATCGCGTCTAATTTTCTCGTGACTATTCTCGTCTGCACGATTTGCTCGAATCTGAAATATTCAAGGTGTTTCATAATTCGTAATAATAATTTTTGATAATAGACCCCGTTTAGAAAATTATGAGTCCACATTCTACTAATTGTGAACATTATAGGAAATTGTAATAATGTAAGAAGATATTAATTCCTCGGAATTTCTGTTAAACCTTAATTTCATATTGATTGAGGAATAGGTAAGATATAGATATACGCGCGTGTATTCTAAATGATTAAAACTCGAGACGATTATTATCAAATTATTAAGATGACATAATTTTTGTATTAAGCAAAAAAGTTATAAGTCAATGTCATAAATTACGGGATATGCTGACTAATTTGACAAATTATGGTATGCTGACGCTCGCGTTGCTTTGAGAAAGATATTCGTTCTCGGTTGAAATAGTTTGATGAGCAAGCATTAGGGCGGAAACATATGCGTAGTAGAAATGCGTGGACATGTGCTCTGCCCGATCATTTTTAGAACTCTTCTCTGCGGGAGTGCTCAAGCTACTCTTTGCCGCCCTTTGCCGTCCGTTCTCGCCGACCCTAGGGTTGCATTCAATGCGCTACCCGTTTGCAACTTCCGCCATCGTGTTAGGACCCCGTCGGTTGAGTCTGCAGAATACAGACCACCTGCTTCGAGAATCGTCGGTTTAATCTCCGTCGTGTTTCTAAACTCTTCATTTCTCTAATTCTTCTCTCTTCCAGCTTTTAACTCTTCATAAACTTCCATTGAACCTGATGACGTCTTTCTTATCAATTGCCACTCAATTCGGTAACACATAATAAAGTTTAATCTTTAAAGTCGCAAATAAAAATGTTTTAGTTTCTATTGGTATCTTAATTTTCGTAGATCCAAGTAAAAGTACAACAGAACATAAAATGATTCAGGACGAGCTGGAAACGGTAAAAATTTTTCAAGGTCTTTCAAAAGAAACAGAGAACCCGTTACATTCGGCCGGGCTCTATTCGACAGAAATCGCCTTGCATCCGAATCCCGAATCCCGCCGCATGGGTATCGTGTATCTTTGAGGTCGTTGGCGTGGTCGACGACCGCGTGATCATTATTATTTAAGCGTTACTGTTACTAAGGCGAAAAGAGGTGAGCGACCGAGTTGAACAAATGGCAGAATGCGTCGTCAATGACAAACGTGTCGGTGTCGTAGCCGCTCTGTCTCGCATTTGAGGTCGCTATTTTGGCTGAAACTGCGAGAGAGGACCAGTTAGCTCGTTATGAACTCGGGGTAACTTATTATAAATAAAATGAGGGATGAATCCTTGGGAAAGACAGGGTATTAATTTGATGCGACAAGTCATATAATTAAACTCGATTCTTAAAGAGGAATCTTCCCTGATTTCAGGATACATTTGTAGCATTAATCTTTTATCGATGTATTAATATTTCAGTCTTTATTAACTTAGCGTCCTCGTCGTTAGAAATAAAACTAGGATTTATTGCATTATTAGATATTAATTCATTATTAATTAGTTACCCTAGTCTCAAAGTTATTTCTTTCTTGCGAGGAGAGAAGCAATAAATTCGAGACTAGGATAAATAATTAATATTAAGAATTAATATTAAATAACTAATTTATTTACATTTGTGGGGGTTAACTCGCCCTTATATTAGTACTCTGAAATCTTATTAATTTTTTACTGATGTATAAAAACAATAAGTTCGAGAATAGGATAATTACTAATTAATTAGTTTCTAATGATGCGATATATTCGGATTTGATTTCTCTAGATCCAAGATTAGGATAGTTACTAATTAATTAGCTTCTAATGATATAATATATCTGAATTCGATTTCTACTGACGACAGTGCAAATTTCATCAAGGTTTCGTTTCGCATTGTACTTTTTCATGCAATACAAAAGCAAACAAAATATCATTATAACAGAATAAAAAGAATCATTTTAAAAAAATTAACTAATATAAAAATGTAACTAGTTACGTTGTCATTCGTGTAACAATCATTTATGTAACATCGTGATTTACCGTCAGAGACGTTTAATAACCTATTGACATTATAACATTGACACTTAATAAGTATTCTCTAGAAATAACCGAGTCAGGTGGACATAAGATTGGGCTAAGAAAAGAGAATTCATTGTTACGAAATAAGAAAGAAAACGAGAGAAAATAGATTGAGAATTAGTTATTATTCCTGAGCTTTTTACCCGGTATTCAAACGAGGATAAGTGATCGTTCGCGACTGTTAATTATAGACCCGTCGTCGATCGATGTAATTATTACGCCACCGACACTCCTGTCTTCGTTTTAATGTTATTATTTTTCTCGTCTGTGTATTCCCTTCGTGCTGCTTGGCGACTGCGTTATAGCTCCTTACCCAATGCTGATTGCGCCATTGTAATCGCGACTCTCCGACCGGGTGCTTTTTTATCGTACAATTAGCGACCGAAACTTGAGACGCAATCGCGATTGCGCGAAAACCGACACAATTTCTCGATTCCGCCTGTTAACGTCGCGCGACTTCCGCGTGGCAGCCGACCGTAAAAGCTTCGAACATTTATATATAAAAAAATGTCTTACTTTATTTCATAATCCAGTAGTTTATCGTTGCTTTCAGTATACGTTGCTTTCTCTGTCATTGTCGTCTATTGCATTAAAGCGATATAAGAACGCTATGTCATTCAGGCTTTTGTCTGGGGATGAGATTCATAAATTCGTGAGAATTTTGCAGATATTACGTAAAGTTATAAATAATAATGTATTCGCCTTGCAATAACATATTTCGAGGCATGTCACAGAAAAATATATTTTAATGCATGGTAAATCACAAAATTAGGATCCTATTATATCCCATTTGAAATGGTTTATTTCTGTCTCTATGCATTTAGTCGACAATGAATTTTTTACATTTTGACAATTCGAAGGTGAGATTAAAGCGAGACGTTCCTCGCATTTTAGTGACGTCAGGTTCGCGTAGAGAGAGTCCCGTTAGGAACTCCTCCGTCCCCGGAGCATTGTCGGAATCATCCGGTTTGAGCCTCCGCCGTTGCCTCTCTCTCTCTCTCTCTCTCTCTCTCTCTCTCTTCTCTCTCTCTCTTTCGTCGACATGCGAGAGGCGGCGACCTCCTCCACCTCGGTATTCTATCCACCTGCTTTTCAACGACCTACCTACCTACGTGCATCTCGCGCACGTATGTATACACATACACATACGCCGCTCTTCGCTCTCGTTATTTCTGCCACGTTTTATCGGCGACAATTGCTGAATCGAGCACCCCGCCGAGATCAGCAAAGAAATTTCCGCAAATTTTCTCAGGATAAGCGAAAATACAGGATGTTTACGTAGTACTGCGTTCGATAAACAGGACGTCGTTGCGTTGCAAACGGAAATGATTTTTTTTTTTTTTTGAATAAAATGTTGATTCGATACATATCGATGATCTTTGAGTCGCAAAAGGAGAAATCTTAACGGAAGAGAGATTAGATTTTAAGAATTTATCCCCTTTACGCGAAAATTAAAATAATTAGTTTTCGACAAAATTGCAGTGATGCATAAACATTCTGCGTAGCTTTTAACCGCGCGATAATCGAATCTTGTAAATAGAAGAGAAAAATGCGAACGCGGCGCTTCGCGGATTTAATATTTTCACATCGGCAAATTAATCTACGTGGCGTCGTGATATGCGTACACATACTGCGAAAGATAAGATATTTATACGTCGCGACCCGAATGCATGTGTTAGCAAGTATGTCAGCTGGCTATGAACGGAATGTTTCGTCTTTCGTTCAAGAGTCGATACCTTTCATAATCGTGTCTTATAAGATACTTGTAAAGTAGCTGATATCGAAGTGAAAGAAGAACAGGTTTTTTGGATCTAATATCTTAGAAAATGATTAAGAAATGAAGGATGTCGCATTCTTCATCAAAATGATTTTTTCTCAGACATTAACGGTGCGCGACTTAAAAATTATCCGAGGAAGAGAATGATAGAGAATAAAGTTTACTGTGTTCTAGAATAAATAATTCTACAAGATAGTAGTGCGTTATAATTTTGCAAAATATGAAGAAGAAACGATCATATTATAATATATGTTATAAATATTATCGGGAAATAATTGTCGATTGTAGGAGTATGAAATAAGATGTGAAAAGTGCAGATCAAAATGCATATGGGATTTTATTAGGATTTAAAATTTATATTATGAGATTAATAACGACAGAATCAAAAGCGGACTGAAAAAGTAATCAGTAAGGAATCCGCACAAGTTTAGACCGAGAATAAAACGAAGTATATCCGTGTACACTATTCTGTCAAACGCGCCTGTCATCGAATATCCTTGTAAGGAATGAATCCGTAGAAGTAGCTAAACAAAAGAAAAACACAAGAAATATCGCGATCATTCTGACGTTGATTATACACGTGCACGTCGCGGATTCTATCGTGGAGGAGAAAGGTGGGATGGGGAAAGGGGACACACACGAGAAGAGGAACCGGGTTGAAAGACGGAGAGGAGAAGGCGGAGGACGTGATTTGATAACACGGCATCGATCCAGGGTTCCCAGAATGCCTCCTCTACCCTTCTCTTTTCTCTGCGTCTTCGTGCGCACCCTTGCCCCTTGCTCCCTTTCTCTCGCGTCACCCCCGCGTCGTTTCTCCGACTGAGTTGCCGCAACCACCCAGGACTGTAAATACCGACGATGTTGGTCCGTCTCGCTCCCGAGAGCCACCACGAGCATTTTCCATCCTTACCCCCTCTTTCTCTCTCTCTCTCTCTCTTCAGCAGAATTCCCGATAAATTCCCGTCACCGGGGTTATTCCGACCGTGCCGCGAAAATATGCGGCGCGCGTGGCGCCGTTAATAAGTGCGCTATATCATTGCGAGAGATTATGCACGGCTCACATCTGAGCAAACATCTGAGGCAGTCGAGTTCGTGCTGCAAGATCTTCGATCATCTGAGTCTACATTCTCAAAGATATGTATATTTAAAAATGCTTCCGTCTACAATTTAGGCAATAGAATTAATGCTAATAATTTATTTCTTTTTTTTCCATCAACTAGGTGAACCTAAATTGGTGGTCAGTAATTTAGTCAGTAATTAGCCGAATTAAAGTAAATTGATAATTAACATAATTAATACATTTGGTAGCGAGTCGTGAAAATACTATTCGTATGCATTATACACACATACGTAAAGTATAATTGAGGCGCGAGCTTTAATGAAATGTTTATTAATTGCGGAATGCATATTTGAGAAGTTATAAAAATGAAATATTATTTGAATATTTATGCTTTTATTTCAAAATTGAATTAAAAGTGTAAGATAAACACGAAGTAAATTAACTACAAAATAAGTGGAGCCACATTTCTGTCTCATGTCTCTTGTCAGTGCGATAAAAATTTTCCTTGTATTTCACTTGCTGATTAACTTCGACAACTGAGTGACTATTATTAGTCAACTAATATCGATAAGACGGACTAATAATAGCATAAAGTCTTTTTAAGGCTGTGTTTAATAAACTTCAGTATAACTTCGCTTCCTACTTGTATGTATAAGGCGTTCCAAATCTACCGCAGGCGTGAATTGAAAGAATACATCATTGCAGTCGTGCGGGAACCGGACGCGGACGTAACCGGGGTCGTATCGCGCGGAATACACATAACCGGAATGTCTCGAGTAGTATCCTCGATAAATTCCCCGTCGCCGGAGTTATTTCGGACGTGTCGACCCCACGGAAATATCCGGCGCACGTGGTCGTCGGTGCCGTTACGTCGGACGTCCGTGTCCGTGCGGCCGGCGCGTCGTTACGTTCGCGACGGGCCCCCTTCTGGTTCGCCTCTTACGAGCCTCGCGGGGCCCGTGCAACCGGCGTACCGCAGAAGGGAGCGAGGAATCTATTAATATATGGTTGCGGGAAACCCCGGCTTTTCATTTCCTGCTCGTTATCCGCTTACGTCGCGTCGCCCTCCGCGCCAAAGCGTCCGCGCGAAATTGCTTTTATCTTTTCCCGTCGCGAGAAAATAGAAATGCGTATCTACCTTGCAGAGTTGCTAAAAACGTAGCAATCTGTCGAGCGGTTCAGTAAAGACGGAATGTAATGAAGACCGGATAGTATACGGCTAATGGGCAAAAATGCAGTAGATAGAATGTTTTCAGATACGGCTGCAGCTGGAGACATGAACTAATGATTCGAGTCAAGGAAATAGAACTTTGTGGTATCTAAATGTAAATATAAATAGAATATCTCCGTGTTTTACACCAACGTACAATGTCTGATTAAACGGATTAGAATTCAAGATAAAGTTTAATTATATTACGAAACGGAATGCTGAAAGAGAAACAGTTGCGATTTTACGTAATACGTAAACGAGAGTTTCGTAAACAATTTAATGAGGTTAGTGATTTTATGAGTAAATTGAAACGCTGGTGCCCATTTTTATGCGTTATTATTAATGAATATGATCCTTAAAATGTAATCGCATCGATAATGGTAAATAAGATACAGAATTGTACTTTATATTGAACATGCGTATCAGGAAGTTGTGGAATTAATAGTTATATACATATGCACGCGTCATGCGTCAGCTTTTCGTTGGAATTTTTAATACCAATGTAGATTTATTTATGGCTCTCATATTTAGAAGATAGATCACATGTCACTTTGAAATCTGCTACATTAACGATAAGATTTGTAACTTGGACCGTCGTGGCTCTAAAAAAAATGTACAATCAAGGCTCGACGGATGGTTGCTAAGTAGCAGAATCTGGTAGAGTCACAAAAATCGCTTATCTTAATTCCCCTTCTACGTGCTTATCGTGCTGTAATTGGCCATACAAGTGGCCGCTGTCTACAGTGTGCGATATAGAATTATCGGGAAACACTTATATTTTATTAAATCGTTATTTGCGACGAGAGCGGCGTATTGCAAAACCAAGCAGCGAGAGAGTGAGAGAGATCTGTGCCGAAAGGAGTAAATATTACATGTGAGCGAAAAGAATATTCAGGGAGTTCGTTAAGTCGAATAAACAATTCGCGAGATGAATTGCTAATTATAATTACCACACAATCGTATCATTAAGAAAATTCCAACATTGCTATTTTCAATGACAAATAAAGCTGATAAATATAAGTTGTAATACAAAAGTTTATACGATGATCTGTGAAAAGTTGAAAATTGGAATAATATTGTCGTAACATTTTCCATTTTCCAAATTTTTTAAATGACGATCGGACAATTTCCAGCGAAAGGAATTGAGTATATTGGTCATATAATCGAGACACTTTGTTTAATTTCGTTGAATGATTGCCTTTGAATGACTTCTCAGCAGTGTTCGTGGTGCGGCTTCCGAAACCCTCGAGAGCATCTTTTTTCCCCCCTTTTTTTTCGCTTTCGTGGTTAGAAACGTAGAATTAGGTAAACCTAATCACGGCAAAGTCGCGTCGCGTGCGCAGCTGTATCTTGTTTTACATTTGTTATTCGAGTGAAAGTTCCCGCTACCCAGCTACATTGCAGCTTCATGCATATACATATATATGCTCATGCGACTAAGTGCATACTTGATAACGGCTAATGTAGCGAAGTGAATCTCAATTTATGTAGACTTTCCTTAGACTCATATAGGGAAAATATTGACTTCTAAATCTATTTTAAAATTTAATTATCAGCATGATGAGGAGACGCAAGATCTTTCTAAAAGATTATTCTTCGTAAGAAAAAAATGTCAAGAAATGACAAAAAAAAAACTACAAGTAACTGTTCTCCTCTTTGCCATATACCGATACAACACGCTGCCACGCACACATCTCGCGTCGTGCAATAACTCTTGGTTTTCTCGGTGCGAATAAATCACGAGCCAAAAGAGTGTCGAGCCTACCGCAAAAATGCTCGCGACGGGCGCGTCTCTCGTCCGTGCGCGCGATAAATTGATTAAGGGGTGAGGGGATAGGCGAGGATCGGCGGGCCGTAAATTATGGCCGAGTTATTAAATTATCATCCGGCGAGACAACTTGCGTTGCACGCGGAATGCCAGCGCACAGGGCGATTGCTTTCAAGGCGACAAGTGGCTTGGCCAATGAACCGACTGCCGTTGCTTGCTTCGAGTCGCTTACAGAAAGAGAATAATATCGCGATGATCCTTTAGAGGTAGCCGAATACTGAAGATAAAGATTCGAGGGAGAAATAAATAATAAATAAAATAAATAAAAACGAGTAACGAATTTGGGTCGTCTAGTATAGTCGGATATATGATAAAACTATTCTAAAAAAGTAACGGGCAATTAGGTTTAATTAATAATAGCTTGACAAAGTCAAATCAGGTATTAAGTAAGAGAGATTCGTAGTTCTTTTATATAATAATAAAAAAACATGATTTCAAATACTTATTGTGAATTAGATTTTAAAGAGAGGGAAAAGGAGACACATTTAATAGAATATTTTAAGATATTTAATATAATTGTAATTAAAATATTTTAAAGAGAGAAAGAAAGAGAGAGGGATATTAATAGAATATTTTAAGATATTTAATAGAGAGAGAATTAAACTTAAAGTTCTAATACTTTATGCTTTACCTCTGAAGTATTTCGGATTTAACAAATGATTTACGATGAATAAACGGATAAATAATTTACGTTTCTCTTTGTTTTATGGAATTTGAGGCCCATTTGGCTTGTGCATAAAAAAACGTAACATGAGTTGCAACGTAAACATCGATTACTCGATTATTCATATTAATATTATTCTATAATTAGATTGGCATTTTATTTTTGATTTACCGAACCGTCTGTCAGAGAGCGTTCAAGTATTTTATTATCATCGTTTGACGTGGCTATAACAATGCCACGGCACGTTTTCACGGCGATAGGAAAACGCGCATCGATCCAATCAACTTGCGTTACATAATCGACATTTCGCTGTTATCGGAATACTCATTGAGGTGCGAGTCGCGTTTAAGCCATACGATCCAAATTGCGAATACTCGATTCCGTCCGATTATTATCTATTTGAAATTTTCCTCTTACAAAAGCGCGTGTTTTCCTGTTGTTTTCCTTTTAAATGCGGAAGAAGAGATTACATCTGAAGGCTGACGCGACAAAAACAACCTCGAATTAGACGGTCGTATTTAGCGCTAAATGGACGCTCCTTACGGGGCCGTGGATAACGACAATTTCGCGCTGCATTTCTGCAATTTTCTCCTCGTGAGACTTCTTCGTGCGAATCTTTCCACGAGATATATAATCGTATGCGAAGTCCGTTTATACCTGCGGTCGGTACGTTCTCTCATGAACATCAGGCATCAGGTGAAGAGAACTCGATCGTCGATTAAGACTCGGGTTTTCGATTCGTATTCCCACCGCAGAGTTAGCACTAAACGTATCCGACTGATTTTAACTTGTCTCACGCGGAAATTGCATTCGATTGAAATGTAGAACGAGACTTTGACACTCATATTGAGCTTCTGAGCACAAAGTGCACAGAAATGTATGTCACGGATTTTTTATGTAGTCGAGGAAAAGGATATAAAATATGCTTCTGAAAACTGAAGAATGAAAGATCTCTCGTGATTTGCGTGCGTATGAAATGACGTATTTTAAAAATTATGACTAAGGATCCTTTGAAACGGGATAATTATGACTTAAACCTTGTACGATTATGATATGTAGAATAATCTTTATCTATGGTCCTCAATCATATTGTCGCACAGTGTGTCGCCGTAGAAGGAATCGTTTTGCTCGGCCTTGGTCGCCATCTGCTCGCTCTGCGTGCTCTCGTCGTTTCGTGTTCGATGATTATGACCTTCCTCGTTGTATTTTTCCCGCACACCCGCGCGCCTTCCTCGTTCAATTAACTTCCCATTAACCGGTTGGGATTTTGTAATTAAATGCCGGCGGCGCGAGCTTCTGTCGCGGCGCAAAACGCTGTCGAATTAATACGGGGAGCGATAGAGAGAAATTCTGGTCTGCAGTCTGTGTAAAAATTGTGTAACTAACGATGCTTAACGAGGCTCAACTAGATTAAAATGGTCTGAAGTGTATTTTAAATCGAGATATTTTAATGCATTTTTAGAGAAAGAGCTTTCTAAAATCAGATAAAAAATTGAATTTCAACTTGGTCAATTATTTACACGTCAACATAAATCTTGCAATGTTGGCTAATGTTTAAAGTATTCCTGCTGCCTGATGTAGAGTTAATTAAAACGGTTTCGACGATTTTGATATTTTTTAAATAAATTGACTGCATGGCACGCTTTCTGTGTAGTACAGAAAATTTTATCAAATAAAAGCGGAGATATATTTTTTTCATAGGATTTATGTACAGTTTGAGAAAAATATTAAGTATCAACATCATTTTTGACTGTATTTTACATCGAAAAAACGTAAGGTAACTGTACCGAAAATTTATTTATCGATTTATTTTTATCGTGTAACGGCGATCAGCGCGATCGGGACAATCGCGTTATCGGTCATGAATTATCGCGCGCGTATTCGCCCGTGAGAATTAATTATGGCTACCTCGTGGCTACTCGATGCAATATGGAAGACTGCATTGTGTACTGCGCACAAAGGGAACGAACGCCGTGCACCCGTTAAATTACCGCAGCGCCGTCAAAGGGTTAACGCGCCGAGCCGAAATAGAAATATGCAGTAGATTTCCGCGCGCGCAATCTGCGCACATAGTGCACGCGTTTTCTCGAATTTTCATTGATTTACAATTACGATTCAATTTTGTCGATTAGGAAGAAGCAGAAGTACGTTAGAGACGAGTAGAAATCTGGAACGAGAGTACAACTTGGATATATCGTGACACGGACGGAGCGAGCGAGATATTTATTTGTAGCCGGGATAGAGAATGAGCGGATTGAACCGCACTCCGTAAAATCTGGTACAAACGACCTTTTGACAGGTTTACATTCATATGGAAATTAACGCAGATTCGTTTTGCATAATACAGGAGGTATTATCATGCGCGCATGTGAAATTCGGTGAATAAAGAATTGCAGTTTCTCGAGGAATAAATTTAGAGTAGAATTTAGAGAGACGACTTGAATGTGGAATGGAAATGTGCGATGAAGAATTTAGAAGGATGAGCACATTAGGGGGTTAGACACACGCGTTTGGAAGTACTTATATAGGATAGGAAGTATCAGGCTATTAGCATAGTATAAGGACGAGTATACCGACACATCGTAGATGTGGCCTCGACCTCGATGTCACAAGATTTTCGTTAAGGCGCGTAAATAGCGCGGATATAACCGGCCTCGCCGGCGAGGCCAAAGGTCCCGATGCGACAGATTGACGAATCGATTTCTCCGCGGTGGGGGTCGTTTCAGGAGGAGGCGATGCCCGTTCGATCGTCGAGTGGAAAGAACGTGGGAGAAGAAAAGCGGTATATACGGGGTGCCAGACTTGACCTGTTGGCGTTAAAACTTATCTGTAATAGAATTTTGTTGTGGCATCACTTATCTCCGCGTTATGGACGATCGATATAGATGTTTTTGTAAACTAGACTATCGGAATGCGAATACATAAAGGAAACTTATCGTCTAAACTGACTTTGTATTATATCAGAAGTTTACCCACAAAGATATTACACATGTTACAAAGTTATAACGGGGAATCTGATAAAAGAAAGCGCGGAGAAACTGCGTGTTGGAGCACCCTATGTGCGAGAAGGGGAAACCTCGAGGGAGGAAAGAGTGGAAAGAGACAAGGGGGAGAATGAGCTACGGCGGCGGGGACTCCTTTTGCTTGGAAGGTAAATGAGCCTCTCAAGGAGAGAGAAATGCTCGTGACTCCGTCTTCATCGCTTGCGTCCCCCCTCCTTTTCGCCGATGTATATTTAGCGAGCGCGCGGCATTTCGCGACCCACATACTCAACGGGACGCAGAATGTCTCGGTAAGCCTCGTAGGTCGTACTCCGCCTGTTGACGACGAAGAAGGCGGTGTTGCTTCTTCGCATCATCGTGATCTTCGATTACGTCGGCGCGGCGCGAGCGGGATGCACCTGAACCCTTTCACTATAAGAAGGGTGACAGTGAAAAGTCGCCACGACATAATTAACACGCACCGTGCTTGGAATTTAGATCTGTTGTTGTACGATAGAGGATATTTGTCAGCGCGTGTGTCTTATCTAGATGCGATATAGATCTGGGAAGATTAATTTTTAATTGATAAATACAGAAATCATATACATATATGAGAAATATATTGAACAGACATTTATTTTTATAAGCCGATTTTGTGTTTATTAGATTGTTGTGTAATACAGTCATTAGGAAACTTGATAATTGCAAGAGATAATTGATTAGAAACATAAATTTTTAAGAAGAATTTAAGCGATAGATTATTAAATCTGGTTTAGATACGAATTAAACAGACATCTATTTTTCTAATAGATTACATTTATATTAAAAAATCGTTTTTACTAAAAACCTACAAGAAAGATAGTCGAAAAGATGAAATTTTATATCTTCGCTGCTGTTTATCCTTGTAAAATGCTATAAAATCTCTTTAACCCTTTCGTGTGGTAAATCTCAGTTGGCGAGCTGAAAATTGTGCGACTTCATGTTTCAGAAGTAGCGCTTGTAAATCATAGCTTACCGTATCACTTCTCCGACGATCGCTTCGGCGCACTAGATGCACTTACTGAGTAGGTATTGTATTTGATGGAGAGAAGAAACAGTGACTCATTGTCGAGGGGAGCCCGGGTAACCACCACTAAATCACTCTATACGGTAGCGCGTATACTGATGTAGATGCATTATCTTGCTGACCCCTAGTCACTCGTTTTGCGCATCTGTGCGTGACTCCGATTTACGGGAAATCGATAAGGGCTATACAAATTTTACGTAGTGTGTCCGCGAGTCTCGCGAAATATTGCACGAACGTGCGCGCCGCCGCGCCGTTCCGCTCGAGAGTGGAGGTTACACTCGCGGCAAATCTATTTCGTTGAATTAAACATACATTATGCACGGTCGAGCGAAATCGCGATACCGTGATGATACCTATATATTAATATTCATATACCGACGTATATTAATCCCATAATTAATAAAATATTCTATAAGATAGTCTGTTCGCATACATTATCGCTTAACGATGTAAATGAATGGATATTATTAATTCCACTAACATTAACGCGCTGCCATCCAAGTGTTAAATTGTTAACCAGCGCGAAAGGCGCGTGCAAATGGACGAAAATCTATCGGGCAATGACGGTGTCGACATAAATCGCGAGTAAATCAAACTTCATTCCTCTCCTCGACAATGCGCCTCGTTTCGACGCGATTACGTAAAACGCGTCCGTCGTGTTTCTGTCACGAAAATAGTACAGATTATATACATTGGCGCGCGCGCGCGCGCGCACGTTGGGTTAAAAAAAAATGTTACAATAAACGGTGCAACAATGGAATGGGACAACACAAAGCGTCCATCGTGAAATGGACGATTTGATTCGACTCGCGTATGACCGCGACTCATAAATACGGGTCCATTGTTTCCCCGTCGAAATATTCCGTGCGCTTCCTTTAATTGATTTCCCACGCATCTGCCGTCTGTGTGTTGCGCCGGCCAACGTAAACCAATATGGGGATTTATCGGCAGGAGACGCCGCGCGCCGATTGCTGAGCTATGCGGTGCCCTAAACTATTTAAGCGCGCCGCCACCAACTGGGAATTAGATGCTCCCCGAGCAATCAAACTCTCGCGTACAATTCAAATTATCCGGTCACATCGCGCTGATCATTTTTTTTTTTCGCGGAGTGACGCGAACGCTCGAAACTGTCGCGTTAAATACGGGTTGAAATGCAGCAAACTACCCGCGAGCAAATTACCTGGAAAATAGAAACTCTGATTTCGGGTGATATTTTAAACAAGAATACCAAGTCTGTCGCTTTTTATCTAACGATACACACGCGTTTAAAACAATATAACAAGTTTCTGAATTTTAGGATTGCGGAAATTTATCACTGAACACAATCAGATCGAAATATAAATAGGTATAATGAATATAATGATAGCCCGCGGTTGGATGATACATAATGAAACAAAGTTTACTCTTGCATTTGTGGTAAATATAACATTTGATGTAAACAATAATCAGAATTCCAGAGAAAAATATGTCGCGTTTGATGTTCAGCTTCTGCTTTCTGTACTTTATTTCTTGGGAAATTACTGTAATCGATGAACAGCATTCCGAGAATCTTCTTACATAACTGCGCCCAATTAGGATAATGATTTTGTAGAGTCGTGGAAGTACACGAACGTTTACATCTATCTCGTGCGCGATCTATCTCTCCGTCACATTGTGCTCCGATGTGATTGACACAAATCTGCCGAGAGGTAGCTGCATTAATTGATTTCCTAAGCGAGCCACGCAACACCGATAACATCTATTATGCCGCGATGATGTAGGGAAAGCGGGCGAGGGCGACCGATTTAAATGATATGTAAACCAATTACTACAGTTAACAGCCGAATGTGTAACCGCTGTTGATTTCTCTGCGTGTTCCGCATCACGCGTGTGTGCATGTTTATCGGCAAAAGAGATTTTGATCGCGCTGTTTTGCGGTTGTTACGGATGAACGCTATTATTATGGAACTCGATATTATCGTTTACAACATGTTTCCCATTGCGCTCTTTCCGCGCCATGCAAATACGACTTCCACGTTAATTCTTCCTTTTCATTCCTCAAAATATTGAATAGCGAATTTAAATTTTTTATAAAAATATAATTAATATAATATTAATATAATTAAATGTAAATAAATATTACATTTAATCATATCCTCATAATATCCAAATATTTTTAAAAAGTTCTCTCTCTTTCTTCCTTGATAACATAAAAGAATCATGCGCCGTTTATAAAATTATTTAGCAATCTAAAAGATATATTTATTTTTTGTCAAAATATAATCAAGTATTATTTAGATAAATTTTTACATTTATTTATACGTTTATAATGTGAGATATCAGGCATTTTCTCATTTGTAATAGTTAAGCACGATTGTATGGAGATATACGTGGGAAAGATTTTATCGATCAGAATAGCTTAACGGAAGTATCAAGTATATTAAGTAAATATTAAAGACCACGTTATCTTCGGTAAGCGGCAGCCGGTACTCTATACCTATTATTCCACGTGATTAATATTGGCGATATATTGTGGTCATTGAGGTGTTGGAAAGCGCGAACGAGCGGCGAGAGGATTGAGGTGCGGATTTATGGCTTATGTCCTAGGAAAGCTCTAAAATTTGCTATTTACGGACCGATGATACGCTTGCAATCCGCGTGTGAAGATTCGCATCCAGAGGATAGTCCCGATATTATACCTTGACGCCTTGATACGGATAAAGTTGGGACGATAAAGCCACGGTCGAAAGAGAGGAGAAGCGTGATGGAATCGCAGTCGCAGTTCCTTCGAGCGAAAGCCGCGTTTCGCGTTTCGTCATCGCGACGAATTTCTCCGCGACGAGGAAATTTCACGGGTTTAAAGGTTTTAAAAGTTGACCCAGTTAAAATCCTAGCCTAGAACGATCCAATTACGTGGAGCCTATAATCAGCCGCGTAATCGCATTATAGACGATCGCCGCGATCCAACGCGTGTGCAGATCGGTCACGAATCGTTGCGTAATCGTCTAAACGTCGTCTTGTCGGGGATCTTTCTAATCCCCAATAAATCGGCTACGCGCGTCGCCCGACCGCTCGACAGGCATTAATTACCCCGCTTAAGCTCTACTGAGATCGTATCATCGATGCTATCGAACGAGGGGAGACAACGATATTGCCAGAAATAGAGTAGAATAACGCTTATTGTACGTTTTGGACGAGAATGATCGTTCGGCATGCTGACGGAAAAATTACAGAAATTGGAACAAAAAAAAACTTAAAGTAGTAGGGCAAATAAAAAGAAAGATAAATAGACTTCGACTCCAAGCAATCAGGGAAGTAAATCATTGCGGCAAGAAATTAGTTATAAAATTAGTAAATGAGGATATTGGTTCATATTTAATTTTCAAGACATAACGCGGTTAAAGAAATCGTTAATACAATTATGATAAAAATATGTGGAACTTGTTACGATAATTATTGGCATAATTATTGCCAACGTTATTATTCAGTATTTCACGGTGGGGCTTCTTTCGCTCCTCGCCGGGTAGGTTTCTCGCCGATATCGAGAATAAACGACGGCAAGTACTGCACCGAAAAAACGTTATCGTCATTATTCCGCTTATTATACGCATATTACATCACAGTGCCGGTATTACGGGGGTACCACCCGTAACCGGCGCGTATATGATCGGCGTCGGCGTCGCCGCCCGGCGCGACCGATACGTCGATATCGGCGCGGTGCGATTACAGGTCGCGTAGCGGGCGATAGTCGCGTGTCGACGCTACTGCTAATAATACTCTCGCCGTTTACTCTCGTCGCGTTGGGCAGGTCTGCGGTGGTACTACTACCACCACTATCGCTGGTACTACGGAACTGCCGTGCGACCAATACGACGAGAGTGGTTACCGCCGCCGCCGCCGCCGTTGCCGCCGCTCTCGTTCTCTCATCGGCACGTTGTAGCTACGCCGTTTACTACCGCGAAGCTTCGACCGGCTCCGAAGAGCGAGCAGGATGTAGGACAGGTCCACGGAGGAAGGGAGACAGAGAGCAGGCCAGTCGAGAGAAAGAGATAAAGGGGAGAGATAGGCTGAGACGCACATAGAAGACGCACAGTCCCTGACGTTCTTCTTCGGTTCTTTCTTTTTCCTTTTCGCAGAATTTTTTTTTTTCAATTAAATGTGATTTTAGTCGTCTCGATTTTATCATCTCGAATGTACCTCTGATGCGTTTGTATCAGCGTACTTTGTACATAAAATTTTTCTAACTTTTCTGGATTAATTTGTCAATTTTTATGTCGCGTGCGCCATGTCTGATCTCGGTTCAGATTTTTCACTTTTACAATGTCATCTTTCGACAATATTATCTGTTGCTCTATTGTATTATTATGCGTGTCATTAACTTGACGGTATTCATAAATCTTCTCTTCTCTTTCTGAGCTCGTGATTTATGAGGAATTTAGAATTTACGATCGGACAACTCTTTACTGACTTGAGTTTTACCAAACGACATTTTTGGCTTACACGGGTGACTTATGCGCTTCTTTGCGCCGTAGAAGGCTCATTCGTCATACTTCTCGGTGACCTTCTCGTTCGGACAGCTTGTTTGCTAAATTACTACGGACTCGTCGAAGAAACGAAGAAGAGGGTGGCAGAGGGATGAAAGAGACGCCACGGAGAGACGAGCCGATACCTAATCCTCCCTCGGTTGGCCCACTCTCGGCCCACTCTCGGCAGGAAATCAATAGAGAGGGACTTTCGCGTCTCCCTGCTTCCCGCTCCCGTTCCCTTTCCTGCCCCATCTGTCCTTCTCTCTTTCATGTTCTCCCGCCATTCCCACTTTTCTTCCCGAGTTAGTCAGACTGCACAAAGGATCCCAAAGAGAGAAGGGAGGGAGATAGATAGGTGCGTTTGCCCGCTTCCATCATCGAAGGTTTTCTTAAGATTCAAATCTCAGAGATTTAACTTCATGATTTGCTGATTATTGCCAACGCAGATGTTTGCTGCTCAAATAATATATTTAGAAATTCAAAGGAGACGTACAACTGTTTATCTTTGTGAACCTATCGATCTACTTTGTATGAACATTATTGTGACCTTTTAATTAAAAATATGAAGTATATGAAATTCTGTCTGTCTTATAAAAATCGATAATTTTATTAATATAAAAATAGTGGTCATTGGATTGCTCACTCTTGTGCATCGCTACTTCAGATTGCACGAATACGTCCGTTCATTTATGATGATTCATTGGTTACAACTCTCGTCCATCCTACGAGATTGCTCATGACTCTAAATAACGGCACGTGTTTCTAGAATTCCCGTCGTCTTGCATCATCGCGCAATATTTGCCACCCACGTAAATTAATAATCGATGCTATCGGACGGTATTTACAGTAAACGTCACCGGACGGTGACGTTTCGGGGGAGAGGGTGGGGGAGGGTTGTGCACGGAGGAAAGTGTGTACGTCATCGAGCGTTGGCGCGTCGTCGGTGTGACGTAGCGGAAGTCATGCGTCACCGCTGACGTAGCGACGTCGGAAGAGGAGGAACGTCCGAAAGAGGCCATTGACGAGGACTTGTTGCACGTCCTTTTCTGCATGCGTCGCCGGCAAAACCGCGAGATTACCGCGCGCCGTCGCGTTGCGGGCAGAATCTAATCAGATGTATGAAATCTGACGTCACGATGGAAAACTCGTTCTTATACCCACGATCTTTCTTGCGCGTTAAGATAAACGCGTCTAACAACGATGGATATATCGCTATCTCTTGTTAATCAACAATGATGCAAAGTATAAATTAATAATAATTTATTGTTAACTTCAGCTACATAGCCAAGAAGTGGACTTGGTTTACAAATAACCTTAATCATTCATCCTTCCATTCATACATTACTATAATCTTAACTTACAAGTAACTATGATGCAAAGTATAAATTGCTCTTCTATGAAAATGAAAATAGGCTCCTTGTCGCAATAATTTTTATTGTTTACGTGACGAACAGATTCCGACCATTATTAGATAACGCAATAGCACTTGTTAAATTATTTTCTGAGATCAGCCTGAAGTCAAGGAACATCCGCGATCGAGACACGGAGCCTTCGTATAGACTGACGTTTACTCGTTGCATATCCGCTTGCACATACCTTTCTCTTTCCCTATCTGCCTCTCGGCGGCTAGTAGGAAAATAAGAACACTTGAAGATAGAAAATCACATATTGAATATTGAATCTAAATGCTGTTTATCTAAATGCACATGTACATGGCAGTTAATTACATAAACGGTATCTCGCTGTGCAGACTTCAAAAGAATTACATTGATGAAAGATAAAAGTGTATTAATATGTGTATGTAAAATGTTGTATTAATTTTATTTGTCGTTTATTTGCGTGATAATATGAAATATCATTAGCATAGCGACATTTATACGTCGGTTATTCCGTTTTAAATAATATTGTATTTTATATTTTCTCGATAATATTTTTCTTCATTAATATAGATTTTAATCGCCCATTTAGCTTGGCAATATTTAGAAGCAATTCGGTATTAACGGAACTATCGCGATATCGCATGAAATCGTCAAGGCGAGAAATTTTTCCGGTTGCGTCATAGCGCCGCCGCTGCATCAGCGGATTTTTCACGGATCTCCGCAAAGCTTTCAATTCAGCTTAACTCCACTTTGATCAAACAGCTGTATCTACTATCTACGTTTAATCAAGACGATCCCGTCGCACAGACTATATGGATGGGTGGGTATTTCGATTAGGCAAATTGTGCCGGACTGTAAATTAGTAATTTTCCGCTCGATGTAAGGATACACCGTGACGACCGTCGCGTCGCTGTCATTTGCATAATCGTTTACCATCTTGTTTCACATTTTTGTTATCGCGACGCGCGATAAGTCGCGAAAAAGTTCGGTCGATTGTCTACGAAGGAACATGGGATAAATAAATTTTCTAAGCAGAACACGCGCGTGATAAAAGCTAGTGGGCGGTAGAAAAGCAAATGAGCCTTTACGTCAAATTGAGACAAGTTTAAAAAAAAAATTCTAGAAAAAAAATATATGATGCATATAATATTTTATGATACGAAATAATTTTCAGTAGGTGTATGAATTTCTATCTGTCGCATTTATAATTCTTGAAGTGGTTTCAAAGAAAGTCTTTGGCATAGAAATTAACACACATTAAATTTTTTCACTCATTGTCAGCCATTTATTTGCAAACTTTCTATTACGCTGACGATTTGAAAACGATTTAAAAACGAATAATTTCTGGTCTTTTGTTATCATCCGAAATCGATATCTAAATTATTAATCGCGCGTACAATTGCGACATTGCGAGCGGATTTCAATTGGAGGATTGATGGAACAGCGGGGCTGCGATAACGACGACCCCCGACAACTAATGCAGCGATAACGACGATCGCGATAAACAATCGTGCTCGTTATCTGCTCGTGACGTTAACATAACGCCGGTTTGTGCAAATCGAACGTGTCTTACCGCATAGATTGAAAAGCGCACTTGAATTTTTCAAGGACAAATTTCTTTAAGTTGATAAAGTCCCGATGTGTGTGTGTTTGTGTTTGTGTGTGTGTGTGTGTGTGTGTGTGTGTGTGTGTGTGTGTGTCTTTGTGTGTGTGTGACTAATAAATCGAGAGCCAGGAAAACAACTGTGCTTACTATACACAATCGCTGCACGCAGAATATCGGAAAATATGCGACCGTCATACGCAGATTACACGGTTTACTGGAATTATGTTTCGAAAATAATCGGACATTCTTCATATATGCTACATGTATGAGAAATAATGGGAAAATATGGAAAATTTCCGCAGCGTTAAATACCTCGGCGTTACTTTCTAGCATTATTTTCTGCGCATATCCGAAACGGTCTACGTAATGCGTTCGGCATTAATAATATCTAACGACAGCACGCCATTCGCGCGTAATTGGCTGTCGCAATTGTCTTATTGATAAAGTGTTGTAGCTAGCATATGAGGTCGCCATATGTCGGGGATACAGAAGCTGAACCGCAAAAGAGACGGTGTTTCCTGTTTTCTCGTTCCTCTGCGGTAGCGAGGTATTTCCTGAGAGCGCTCGCGAAAGTAGGCACATTTCTACCGGTTTTATTTCACGCGAAATACATTACTATGAGACGTAACAGGAGAAACGTAATTAATTCATGATAATCTAACGTTGCCGAGCGGGCTATATTCTTGATTAAACTAACATATGATAAATATTAAAAAACAAAACGTGGAAAATTTATTAAACTTAATCGATTAAATTATATTGCTTTTGGTGTATAAAAAAGATCAAAGAGTTTTCATTACAATGAATTAAAAGATAGAGATTAATGTTTAAAATTACGTTATTTCGCTCCTCGGATTACCAATTTGATTCAGTTAGGATCTGTTTTCGGCTTATATCGCACTGGGACGATTAGAATGCAAAATTCATTAAAGTATGAAAAGTTTTCCCTCGCGCAACTTCCCTCGCTCGTGCTACTGATAAACACGAAAATCGTGTTTACCCTCGCGGTAAATGACAGCTCGTTCGCGTATCGACCTATATTCCGCCGCCGCAACCGCGGAAATTTTCTAATCTCGTTCTACTTGGCGCACCGGCAGATCCGTGCGACAAAGTTGTGCGGCTTCCTGTTATCCTTTTGTTTTTGTTTTGCTGCGCCGCAAAACGAGTCTCTGCGGCGCGTGGCACGATCGATCCCCGGTCTCTCTTTCTCTCTGTCTGTTTTTCTCTTTCTCTTTCTCTCTCGACGATCTGAACAACGCGATCATTGTTCGATAATGGTGTCAGTAGAAAATTGGAAGGGCTTATACAGGTGATCAAACGCCCTGACTAATTATCTAACCGGTCGAGGGTTGGATGGACGCGATAAGCAATTTATGCGCGGGTTAGTATAGTACGGCTGATGGACCAAGTGTCCGTCGCAGGCGGCCATTATCCCCTGCGTTTAACCCTCTCGTACTTGAATTATTCCTAAATGTCAAAGAGAATATCGGTATACCTTTCTGTCTTTAATAATATATTGTCCTAATCGCCTATTAGGCATACGACAGTTTATTGTCATTTGTATATTTAGCACACGGACCAATTTTCTATTTCGATTCAGAACTTTGCGACTATATCACGATAATAATAGCACAATGCCAAATACAGAAGATATAACCCTAAGGTATACACTCTGGGGGCTCCGATCTCTACCATTGGTAGAATGATACAAATTTTTCAACATGTTTGTTGATATTTATTATGATTTTAGATTAGTTATAAATAAATATACGTCTTTTTTTAATTACGAATTTATTTACGATCAGAAGAAAAAAAAGAAGTCAAAATACGATGATTTTCTCGACAATCATTATGAAAGAAGTAGCACGAGTCCTCCAAACCTTAGTGTAGTATCTATGTAAATAAGCGAAAAAATAAGTGCATATACTTAGGGTTAAATTTAGCATCTTTATCACATTATTTTTTAGTAATAAATCGGGCTGGTGCAAAGAAACTTGCAAAGAATCAAATTTAAATAAAAATTTATAATAACGGGCCATGAAAAACCTAACGTATTACAACTCTAATGTATTTGTATTATCATAAATTTTTATTTGTTTTAACAACAGATTCTCAGGATAATTTGAGATTTTTTTAGCGGAAATAGGGGGGGACTTCGTGTAAAAAGAGAAATCATTTTTGCTCCGTCATCACATTATCTTCTCCCGAGCGTCTTTTAGCGCAATTGTTGTGTATATATACGATTCATGGCGCGGATCGAGTGATTAATCGCTCGGAGAGCTCGAAAGTCGCGATTAAATGGAGGAAGTAAAGGTCGCGGCGGTGCATCGGAAGCAATATGCGCCTCGATTTGCGCGTCGCGTATTGACATGGGTGGTAAAACAGAGCCAGCCGAGCCGGGCCGCTCGCGTCCGCTCGCAGATGCCGCTCGCGTTGCCAGGTGCGTTCGACCAATGGGCGAGCGCTCTCGTCCCCCGTCCCGCGCCGTCGATTGGCGCTCCTGGTAGCAGCAGCACGGACAGTGATCGCAATATGGCTTCCGCCAGCGCCAGCGAGTGAGAGTACCTCCGATAAAGGTGACATCGGGTCATGGCGAGATATTCGGGGACGCAGGTGTCGTCGCGCGCGTTGAAATCGCCGCGCGTCAGTCTCGCCGTCGCGCGTATTCGCCCGGTCGCGTAATTGGTGCCGCGAGCGGGTTTGCAAGTGCGGCAAAACAATCGCTACGTGCGAAGGGAGACGGAGCGAGAGACGGACACGGAGAGTGACGGACAGAGTGTGCGAAAGAGACAGAGAGTGAGTGAGAGAGAGGGGGGAAAACGCGACGGAAGATCACTGTGCGCGTTTCGCTCCGTTCGAATCGAACGTTATCTCGATTAATTTCGCGCGGCAAGTGAAAAACGACTTCGCGGCGGATTGTAAACGGAGTAGCGACGCTGCTCCCCCCCCTCCCGCGCGGTACTCGCGCGAGGGAACGCGCTCGCGGGTTCTCGACGCGTCGCGAATCCGTGCCGATTGTCGCGCGCGAATCCGAGCGAGTAGCGAGAGACGAAAAGAGAAAAAAAGAACAGGATTGAAATTTGGACGTTTGTGGTGAGTGTGTCTCGAGTTCGGCGATCGCGAATCCGAGTCGGCGGCGCATCACCGGTGTTCGTGCGTGCGTGCGTGCGTGCGTACGCGCGCGCGCGCGTGTGTGCGAGTCGCGTGCGCGCAGGTAGTAGAAGTAGGTGCACGTTCGGGCGCAGGGGACGACGAGCGGACAGAGCGGTGAATGAGCGGGAAGTTGCGATCGCACGGCCAAGAGAGAAAGAGAGAGCGAGCGAGGGACGGGTGAGAGAAAGAGAGGGGGCGAGAGAGAGAGCGAGACCGGCACACGCGGGGTGTATGACGGCGTTTCGGTGCGGCGAGGCGACGTTGCCAGAGTTTCCCCCCCCGTCGCGTACTCCGCTGTTACACGCCGCTATACTATACGGCGGCGAGAGGGAGAGGAGGGTGGCGGACACGAGAGCGACCGCGACGACGACGCTGACGACGACGACGACGACGGCGACGATCGCGGTGGTGTTGGTACCGCGGTGCCTCTGGTAGTGGTGCGTGCGTGATCGCGTCGTGCCAACGAGAATCTAGACGCGCGCCGATCCGTCCTTTCCCCCTTCATCCACCCCTCTCTCTGTCCCGCGAGCCTCCCGAGAAGCCGCGACGAGAGGATATACGCCGCGGATATACCATGGAACGACGCCTGACGACGTACGTTCGCAGCGACACGTGACATGCCGAGCCACAAGCCAGCGCAAGCCATGAAGAAGCCGCCACGGTGAGTGGAGAGAGAGAGTGCCGTTTTTTTTTATTCCGAAGTAGCGAACGTAGTCGTAGGTAGACACTTGGGCGTCCGTCGGGTGCTTTTTTTTTAGTCTTCGAGCGTCCTGCGAGCATCTCCGATTCAAAGATATTTTGCGACGAAAGAAACGTGGAGGGTCACAAGATAATCCTCCTGTCAGATTGGGCCGGGTTTAACATCCGGTTGAATCGATCCTAAAGACTCTCGGGACTTTTTCTACCTGCGTAGTCGGGAAGTTCTTCCCCGACAGTTGTCGTCGCAACCTGCGAACCGTTCGAGGGAGGAAGGGTTGCTCTCGAGGTTGCTCTCGTCCACCATCGATGGTGCGGACGTTTTAAAGGCTCTCTCGAATGGCGTTTAAAGGCTGATTCTCCAAGTTTTTCGTCCACCATTCGACGTCGGCGTTTTAAAAGCTTCGGAATGGCGTTAACTCGTGGAACTCTCGGGGGGGGGGGGGGGGTCACTGATACGTCACTGCGGCTACAGAGAGAAACGGGTACACGCGTCCCCGTGTGGTGGTGAAGCGACGCGATTATGGGGGGATGAGTCACAGAAGATTGACGCCTTGTTTATTGATCTTGACGCAGATGCATGGCGCTTGTTATGGCATCGTCGTTAGTTTTATTAGGGCCAAAGGTGTAGCATGAATTTTAACGATTCGAGGGTCGTTAAGACAAGATTATCTTGAGGATTTTCCGAAAGAAAAGCTCCTAATCCGCCGACCGCAGCAACCTCTGTGAAGCTATAAGAAAAGTTAATAGCATTTTATTTTTATTCCTTTGGGTATTAATTATCGGAAGCCTTTTTTTGCACCGTATTAAGAATCTCTTTACGAGAGAGAGCCCGAAGTTTGGCAGTTATATCGAAATCTTTTGAAAAGCAGGAGTTAACTTTTTAAGAAGTTAGCAGGCGGTTTCTTTGATTCACTCGACATCAATCCGCCCTCGGTGAAAAATGTCGAAGGTATTTATCGTTTTTCAATCTTTCACGTTATGCATTTTTATAATCTAATTCCCAATTAAATTTCTGCCAAAGCCCGCGGAGAATCTGAAGCGGACTGCGTTCTTTTAAAGGAATTCATTAACGACGCAGAGAGTGATTTAACCGGGGAATGTTTGTCATGGAGTACGCGTTGCTTTGGATTAAAATAACAGATACAGGGAAACAGCGATAATATGTCGAGGCAGGAAATCGCTTAAAAATGAAAGTGGAGAGATTCGAATTAAGCTGATAGAGTGAGGGTAACGGATTATATATGGGCAACAGAGAAATAGTACGAACTGTATATTTCCTGCTCGCGCACAAAGAAGTTACTTCAAAGTTCAATTAGCAACGCGGAATTAGCGTCTTCCCCCGAGATAAGGGATTCACCCTCCGAGTTTTTTTTTTCTACGGGGCATGGAAATTTTGCTCCAACTGGCGCGCGTAACAAAAGTTTCCAATTCGAAATACTTTAGATCCGCGCTATATACCAGCAGTTAGCGCGAAACTTGAAATCCGAGCTACTCGCCGCTCGTTCATGGGAATGAATTTAATCGTGTCACGAGTTTTATTCCCGAGCCAACTTTCGACGAGGAGGAAAGCGCCCTCGATCGCGCGCGGTTCTTCGAGCCGGCGCGAAGTGTCGAAGAGATGAGCACGACGTTTAGGAATTCGAGGGTCGAACTCGGCGCAGCGACGACGAGAGAACGTTCCAAATACTTGCCGGTCGTCGGCGTCGGCGTCCGTCGACGAAGAAACTGCGTAGGTCGCTAAATTATGGAGCAACCGGGATAAAGGAGAGCCAGGGGAAATGAAGGGAGAGAAAAGAACGGCTGCTCGGGTCGTATCGTTGACGCTGAATAATTCTCCGCGCGTTCAAAGGCTTTAATTCGCGATCGTCGTAGTGCAAAATTTTAGCTACTTCGCGGATCCGACGTTTTTCATGACGTGGCACTTTTCTCCGTGATTTTCCTTTGCGCTTAAGTTTTTAATTACTTTTGTGTGTAAATCGTGGTAAACAGAAAGAATGTAATAATATACAAACTTAACTAAGAATTTATTATAAAGACAGATTCACAAATACGTAATATGCATGTATGTAATAAGTATTCATATATGCAATAGGAACGCTATCGTATTAATATATTGCTTAGCCTATCTATTTATTACACTTGTATATTAATTTTTTAAAGATAATTTGATAAATTTGAAACGTCATTTTGCTACTCAAATAAAAAAAAAATATTTTACATATACATTAAATCGTACATTATACAATTATATATACGCATTTAATACGTTTCAATCTTTTTACGAGTTGCAGATTGATAATATCCATTATTCGATTTTTTGGCAATTAATGAATAATAAAGACAGAATGACATCACAAGTGAGAATTATCGGAGTTTTGATGTAAATGGAAAGCACCTATTATTTCAATATTTTTTAAATATTCAAATGTTATTCATTTCTTGGATAATTATCTTCTTCCACTTTTGCACAGTCTTCTCATTAATTATTCTGCACTTGATCTTATTAATTCTGTTCATTCTCGATGCATATCACGTGACATTAATCTTTGCTTTCTGTATATCTTTTATATGCTATTTTTTTCTGTTAATATTTGCGCGAGCGTATTTTCTTTTTTATTATCATACAATGTTTTAAAAGGATTATATGTTCTAACAACATACGCGTGCGATAAACTGTATTCTATATTACTTGCTCTATGAGATGCGATGGGGAAAACGCTTGGGAAACCTCAAGGTTTCCCAAAGCGACTCGCGGCGGCATCGCGTAATTATAAATCTAAGCGCGGTGTCAATTACTCGTAACCAGAGGCGATCGCTTCGCGAGAGAGGCGCTAACGAGTCGACGACTGCGAATCCTTTCGCGGCCTTGAATGCGACTCTTCTCCTCCGTCCTCGTCCCGACGCGTTGTTTGTACAGCGGCGCGTTATGCATTTGCCTCTGGGAGTGCCTCGTGTAAATAATGGAACGCGTCGGCGAAACGTTCGATCCTGCGCATTGGAAAGATGCGCCGAAACACACGCGGTCGCAGGAGACCGCGCCTTCTCATCTCGAGTCTCGTTACGCGACATCGCGAGACTCGGTAATCAGATTGATAACCGATCTCCCATCTCGCTCCAGCATAGGGTTTTTTTAATCCATTTGCCAATCTCGGATCCGCTTAAAATTCTCCCAAGATCTTCCAATTCTCTTTTTTCAAAATTTTCAAAGATCTCCAAAGATTTCCAAAGATCATGAGGATTAATTACTACAATATTAAACATTACAAATTAAACTGATTATTATTTTGGGTTGGCAATTATATTAATAATGTTATTAATTAACAATATTAATTTTTTACTCGATTTACTCAATTGGCCACTTCATTGATTATAACCGTTATGACGTTTCGATTATTGGTTTTTCTCTATCGATTTTACTTTTGATGCTAGTGTAAGCATCCTTACTTAAATCACTATAAAGAATTTGTTGCGAAAAATATTACCCCAGCTAGGATTAGAACCTAGACCTTCCAATTCGACCATATGATTGTGAGGCATGTGGCGATATTTATCGCAATTTAATTAGTAAATGTTAAAAAAAACTTCTTGTTTTAAGACGTGGATAAATAACGCGATTGTGAATAATAACGTGGATAATAATGAGATCGACGGTGTAGATTAAACAAAATCATTATTGTTAATTATTTACTAGTGAAGCAAAGTTTCTGATTAGGTTTTTGTTATTAGTGGTATATACGCATTATTATCGAAACACGTATCTCGTTATTGAAAGAGGACTCATCTTTCGTTATCCAGCCATCTGTTCACAACTTTCTTAAAATAACATTATATTTGAAACCGATGTTTCACTAAAAGTTTTTCTTTTGTATCATTTCTTTTTTCTCTCGACCATTTTTCCTTTCATAATCGTTTTCGGGCATTTTCTCGGAAACTTCGACGCAGCAGGTAAACATCATTGTTTCCAATAGAGTATCTTAGGTTTAAAAAGATTATAAAATGTATGGATACTTGGAGCATTTGAAGTATGCGGCCAATGCCCGGCTCGGGAAAAAGCGGAAGGAACCGAATAAAATATGTAGAAAACGAGCACCGTTCCACGCTTGATTTTATTGCTTATTCACCCCGTATGCTTCGTATCCCGCGCTCGACGAACGTGTTTAGGGTCGATCTCTACTATCGCGGAAGAGGTATCGCGAAGAAGTGAGCCCATAAAATCCGAGCGCGTTATCGCAAATTTCACGCCTCCTATCCGATTTAATCCTCGTACCTCCCCGTGATATTGTAAATTGGTCGATCGACAGACTCGTCGATTAACCGGTCGCTTCTTTGCGCCGTTTCCGTGATGTGGCTTAAGCCCGGTCTTATTTTTATAAGCATGTCCCTCGGTAAAATTACCTTTCCCGCGCGATTTGCGTTACACTTTCTTGTTCCCTCGTGGCTGAAGTTATTTATTTTCTGAAAAAATTGCTCTTTGACGAAAACAAGTAAGGAAAGAGGTTTTTGACACTTACGGTCTTAAAAACTTGATCGATGAAACCTTGCGTGTGAATAAATGTAATTATATTATATCACAGAGTTATCGATAAATTATTTGCGTGTTGAGCTGTCCTGGACGAGAGCCGTATGAAAATATGGCAATAATGCATGATGAAAATTTTACAATGCGACGCGATAGATGAGCTCATTTAACAAATCGAGAGAGAGAGATAGAGAGAAAGAGAAAGAGAGACAGAGAGGGGATATACAACTCGTAGTTTGTGGAGCATACATTTGCACGTACGCGCGCACACGTGTAAGCACTCTCGCATTTCCGGCCGATTTGTAACGCGGAATAACGCGCTCGGCTGCTTGGCGCAAGGCTGCGTTACCTATCTTTGTATTTGCAAACACGCTGTCGAGACATAAACATCGGCCGTGCATACGCGTATGCGCGTGTGTGCGTGTATTGCCCACGGTGCAACGGTCGCCGGAGGGAGAGAGAAAGAGAGAGAGACGCGATAATTACGGAATGGCCGACTTACGTGCACTATCGACAATGTCAATACTTGAAAGGCATTTCAAGTCGATCATTATTCAAGATACTTCCGATTAGAGGAGAGAAGGAGTATCGATTCGAGAAAATATTAGTTTATCAATGTTCGCGCAGAGATGCAAAAATAATCTTCGATCATCTTCATTTTTCTCGAAGCTCGTGACCATCGGTAATTGGACCACTCGTTTTAAAAAGCATTTTACTCTAAAAATATTGAAACAGGCTATATATTTCAATACGTAAAATTTTAAAATGTATTTTTGCGTTTCTTAAAAATAAGGAATCTTTGAATGATTTAGAGGCAATGCCCTTTTTAGAGCAATCAATATGTCGTATCAGAAGTTAAATTGCAGATTATATTTATGTCTCAGTATTTATTATCGGCAACTTCGAGCAGGACTGCTTCAGATGATTAATATGTTTGATCGTAACATACTTATCAGATGTGTTAGACAATATCGGTAATGGTCCTATTACGAACGAGATTATAGTCTCGGCGGCAATAATTATCCTAGGCTATTGGTCCGGTCGGTGGCGAGTTGCCGCTTCCGCGGCATCGATTTACGAGATAAAACCCCACGTTCTCGAAGCGTATCTCGCTCTCTCGTTTCGAGACGAAGCAAAGTAGCTCGCTTCGCCAAGTGGATTACTTAATTCGCTGTTTTGAATTTCATATTAGCGCTAATAGGCGTCCGATCGTTGGTTATTAAAAATTTATTAGTTCACGCATAGCCGGTTTTCTGAATCGTCAGACCGTTTATGTAAAACTCACTGGAGCTGAAGCTCTTTGGACGAGACAATTAAATTATCGAAACGTCTCTTTATCGCAGTAGGAAAGCTGAACTAGAACGAGAATTCGTTATGCGTTATGTCGTCATTAATTGCACGTTTTTTTCCATCTCCGATCAGAGAAACGCTGTTTATCGAGAGGCGCACGACGGCGACAAGGCATCGAAAAGCATTGATTCGTGGTAAAAACCGACTTGTCTACTATTTTTTTATACGTATGCGTTCTGTATATACATACTCCTACCTTGCTCGGGCCGTGACGTTTGCTTCTCTCTTTACTCCGATAACTCGACGATAAAGGCCGCGGCTGACAACCCATTTTGATAAAGGCCGTCCCGACTATCCGTCGGACATTGTTGTCGTCCTCCTCGTTCTCCTCGTCCTCGTCGTTTGCAATTTCAGGAACTCAAAGCCGCCGCCGCGACTACCGCTGCCGCCGTCGTCGCCGCGCCCCGCAGTGCTCGAACCGTCGCAACTGAGCCAACAATCGAATTACATAGCGATACTATCGAGGCACAGGTTAATGGAAGAATCGTCGTCGACGTCGACGCAGCCATCGCGATCTTTTGATTAACGCGATCGATCTCGCTATCATCGGAGAAATCACTTTCCACATCGAGATCGACGGTCGATGTGCTCGGTGCATTCAGGGAAAAATGATGCGATCTATGAATTTTAATAGAGTTATTCGGATATGGAAATTTTAAGTTAAATAAGATTGTATTCCTTCGTTCTGATAATTTTCAAAATTTTCGGCACTTTATCAACGATCCGATACGTTAATTGGGCTTGGAAATATTACCGTTTCTCCAACGTACGAAATATATCCGACATTTGGAAATCTTTTTTATTCGTTTACCTCACACGAAGTAAAAATCCGACCGCGTTGCGCGGGAAAAATCATTAAGAATCCGGCGAGAACGTTATCGCGGGATCTACGGGTGATTCGCGGAAGAAAGACGACGCCGGTGGCGGTGGTGGCGGCGCGACGTGGCCGCTTTTTTGAGCGGTATTTCACCGCGGGAAAGAAATTCTAGTAAAGCTGCGAAATAGAGTGCAAAGGGACGGTTTATGAGAGAGAGACCGAGCGAGAGGGAGGAAAGAGAGAGAGCGACACGCGCGCGCACATGATGCCACGAAGCTATAATGGAACTGCCGGGAACTGCCTGCCGTGGTGGCCGCTACTTTATTATCAATACTTTATCATCTGATATGAGGGAGGAAAATCGATACCTTTCGAATTTGCGGAATGAAAGTGCCGATACGTCGCGATGGGAAAATCGAATTAACGTCACTGCACGGTAATTTGATCGAAAGCCGGCTCGCGTCTGGTTGCGACTTTGCGTCTTTAGGGAATTAGCATGAAGCGGAGGACATAATGTAGAGAGCCGATTTTTGTTAATGCGAGATACATTTTAGGATACTTACTGCGTCAATTGTTAGGACGACGAGAATCGCGAAGGATATAGACGAGATGAATGGTGAAAGCGTATTATAGCTTCAGCCGGTATTGATTCCGCGCGAGATATTGCACCACGACAATTATGGATATTTTATTTATCTCAACCTTTCGCTCTCTCAACGACTATAGTATTTGCGAGCTGTCGTGCGCGGTGCGTGCAACTTTTTCTACACGCCGTCGGGGGGGATTCCCGCGTCTTTTTTTCTCTGTCACGTTCGATGTACGTCGACTCCCGGGTTTTTTTTTCCTATCGCGCGGTATAACTCGTCTCCTTTCCCTCAATCGAACTAATGCAGATTGTCATGCGAAACTTCCGTGAAAAAAAAAGGGGGACGAGTCTCTTAGGCGGACGTTGTAATATTGTAGCGAGATTATGCGAACGACCCCGAGGAAGCGTTTCGACGCGGTAGTATTCGCGGCGGTTGCGTGCCGAATTATTTGATATTCCCCGATATTGTTCAGAAATCGATTATATATATTTTACATGACACTTAATTTTCCCTTTAATAGTCTGAAGGGTATTGAGAAAAATAAAACGTATAATATGTAATACATTATACAGTCCTTTATATGAAAGAAAATGTATTCAATTAAATTGTTCGGTTTATTGAATACAAATTTCTTCCATAAAAGTACTAGTTTTTCTTTAATATGAGAAGACTGAATTTATGTTGATCAAAGAAAGCCGCTTTAATTGTTAGCGCTTGTTTGACAGGCTTAAAAAATCTTCCGTGTTTCAGGTAGGAGATAATTTTGTATAGAAATTTTCGAGTAGAGGATTAAGAACTTTTTCTCCCAGCAGGCGGTAAGTCAACAATTATGTCAATCGAGTCCCTTTCTCTTGTGGAGGAATTTTACTTCGGCCAGAATGATTTTTTTTTTTTTTTAGAATAATCCTCTGAAAGCCTTTTTGAAATTCAGTAGCCTTTTGCCGCTCTTGAACTCATTCTTATGTCTTCTAACATAGACTTGAACAGTGTCTGAAATAATTCGAAAATCTTACCATGTCATGAACAAGCAAATAATCGATTAACGGATAATGGAGATTTTTCACGCTGAGAAGATTCATTATTTCGTCGTGTAACGACAAGGTCGAGAACGAGACTTGGCAGTGCAAAAATGGAAACTTGCCGATCGAAAATTCACATTTCCGATTAGAATTGTAAATAGTTTCGTAATAGATTACCCCTTCTTCGGCCAAGGCGTAGGCTGCGAAGGTCGATACGACGATGCTCCTGTAACCTTTAACTCATGGATGCAGGAGAGGAGAAGAGCATGATTGCAGCGGCACGTGGATTATCGTGTTCGCTTTCGAATGGGCGTCCCCGAAACATCGCGTCCCTTCGTCCGCCACCATGGGATCGATATGCGCTCCGTTTCGCTTCCGCCATCTCCTTCTCTCTGCTCCTTATTACATAGTATATTACAACTTGATCGTAATTATCGCTTCCGCTCTTGCGCACGTTATTATTCACGTTGTCAGCAGTTCGCAGACTGCGAAGTTTGTTTCTGCGATAGAGGCGAATCTGTGTTTTCTAAAGGGAAATGTACATATTACAGCTTTGATGAAAGTGATTTATTCGTCGTAGGTGTATAATGTAAAATAAATTCGAGAAATACTCATTAAAATTCCATGTTGCTAAATAAAGAAATTCCGTAGTTTATCGCGCAGCGTGTGAAATATGATATCATGGAATATAATTATTTGCAGCTGTCTGAATGACTTCGTATATAGGTAATCTTTGCAAAAATATCTTTTCTTCGGCTTTTTCACGGCCTCCAAAAATTGTTTTGACAATTTTTCTTTATAAAGAAAGGAACTTAACCTCGGACTTAACAAAAACATGAAACGTTAGCCTGAGAGGGCATTGACATCTTTAAAAATAGAAAGAAAAGTGAGGTTATTTACAATAACACGTGTTGTTACTTTGTTCCTCTGTATCCTGACTTAGAGCCTCCGCACAAGCTCTCGTATGGTAACGTAACGTAGATCAACGCACAAGAAACGTATAACGCCGTAACGGTCGTAACCAATACGTTTCTTGTGCGTTGGCTCACGTTATGTTACGCTACGTGACCATACGAGAGTCTTGTGCGGTGGCTCTTATGGATTAGTGACATACCTATATTGGCTTTACCATAGGCATGAGGTAGTCGAGAGAGGGGAGACGTTGTAGACGAATAGGAAGATCTCTACTTTGTCCTCGGGTACATTCGGTTCCCATTTTTTTTTGTCACTTCATACTGGGAATCTCGTTGGAGAGCATCTCCCCGGTAGGTCAAGTTTCCTTGTGTGTTTTAACAGTGTTGTGTTACATTGCATGGTGTCGATAATTATAGTCGGTAATTACATCCATCAAGTGTGTAACGCGTTGCCATGTCATTAATGTTTCCAGTCTAGAGATAAAAGACTGGACATGGAGTGGACATGGAAAGTTCGACCTATCCTCGAAACACGCTAGTACGTATCGCATTGTTTAATGTTTGAGTTAACACGCGTGTTTTAACAATCTGGTTTATACGTTATTTACTAGTACGTGCCCAGTTCGACTCTTGGTTAGAATATCGATTGGCAAATGAGTATTTTGCTGGATTTGTTTATAAATGTAGTCGGCGCGGTGAGGTGCTCGCGAGAAAACGCGTTTGCTCAATTGGTTAGTGTAGTGTATCGAGTTGCCGTCTTGGTAAGGGTACACGCTATAAGAGCCACTAGAATACGCCAATTTGGCAATTTTTTATTTGCGAAAATTTTACTCTGAATTTTTCTTCTGTTTTTGATCTAGCTTTTGATCTACCTCTTTTTGATCTCTTTTTGATCTACCTCTGATCTATCTTCGTTCTCCTGCCCGTCGAAGATTTTATTCTTCTCGAATGCAAGTCAATCGAATTTGAGTATTCCTTACTAAACCGAGAATATTTTCTCTTGTCATCTTTTGTCTTTTTCACTCAAGTTTTTCACTCGCGCACTGTATTTTGCTATTTCTGAAACTGTCAATTTCCGACTTTATTCCGCGGGAAATGTATCTCCGTCGTATATCACTGACAACGACGTGCAGCAATCAATAGGTCTGTTAATCAGGTAACAAAAATATAACACGGAAACAATGGGTATCTGTTCTAATCGCGTAAAGCGTATAAACTACGTGTAGCGCGAGAAAATCAATAACTTCCAACGTAACGTTGTATTCTCGCGAAATCTCGAAATGGCGAGGCGATCTTTGCAGCAGTCACCAACGCTCTTAATTTTCTGACAAAAGCAATAGAGACGCGTTCGACGCGATCGCCTGTGCTTTTTCCAGGCAAAAACTCGGAATGCTCGAAAGGTCCTGTGAATGCAACGGCTTTTTCTCGTAATTCTTTTGACAGTCGCGACTCGCGATGTGCGACACGATGCATAATGTTTTAATTGGATCGACTATTCAATATGAATTGATACGATGTAGCGTCGCGTACATATTGCATTCGAGGAGGAAGCGAATCAGATGCTTATCTTTTCATTAGTATTTCGATTAATCTGAAATACTCGGAGTCTCGTCCGTCATTAAATTATTATTAATCATTTTGGAAATTCAAAAAAATATTTAAATATTTGTATAAGAATCAGATTATATTCAATTAGTCTTTTTATTATTAATTACATTAACGTAGTTATTTATTGCTATACTCTGCAAAAATAGTTAATGCATACGCGAGTGGGCGATTTTGCAGAAAACTGATTATTAAATCTCGACACCGAATGTCGATTTTAATATTACTGGCAGGCTGTCAAGTTATAAGTAGGCTAGCTGATGCTTTGATTTTGTAAGGAAGATCTCTTTTCCCCCTACGACGAACGAAATAAGCCTCGAAATTTGCATCCCCCTTGAAATAAACTCGTTAGAACCGTGACTCGAATTCTGTCTAAACCGAAGCACGTTTTCTAGATTCTATTTGCTCGTAACTGAAATCCGATTATCCGCGTGAGGCCGCAAATGCTCGGAACTTAAGAATTTAGATTCACCATCCGATTGGATACATAGGATCTAAATGAAAGAGGAACGTTTTCGCGAAATGTTTGTCGAGATTGCCACAAAGCATATCTATTTTTTGTCTTTTTATATTATTATTTATTACTATTAGCTGTTAAAACATTTTTTTCTTTAATATTGATGTTACTATATTGCATATATTATTTTTAATTTTTTATTTTAATGCAAAAACTTCTTTTTTATGATGTTTTCTTTAATATTGAAATTTTGTTTCCATTCTGCCGAAGAAAGCTACCATTTTATAATAACTATTTGTGTAATTTGAGATGTTAACTCTGCTGAAAAAGAGTTCGGCCTTTCGAACGTTTTTTTAGTTCTTCTGTTTTTGTATGTTTGACGTTTAAGAAATTGCAGGTTGCTCAATGACATATAATTAATTATTCTTTCCTTCAGGTCAATGCGGAAATTGACCATGATCTAAGATTGAGAGAAATTGTATTTCTTAGCAATAGTCAATAGTGTATTCTTATAACTTTCTGTCTTCCCCTTTTTTTCATAATAGAATAATTTATAACGAGAACACAGTTAGAAAAATTGGCGGTATTTGAGATGTTGACTCCGATGACAAAGGGGTTCGGCTTTTGAACAGCTATTTTAGTTTTTCTGTTTTTTTTTTATGTTGGATGTATGAGAAATTGCAGGTTGCTCAATGACATATAATTAATCATTCTTACCTTTGGGTCGGAATTTTCTTTGCGGAAATTGACAATTTAAGACTGAGGGAAATTGCTCGAAAAACCTATATAAGCCATTTCACTTTTAAGCATAAGCGAGGGATGCAAATGGCTAATTAATTTTGATATATTTTACATAGTAACGGCAATTTTTTTAACAATGAATATCAGCTCATCATCCGTAGAAATGTTACGAGTTTGAAGTCGAATTTCGTCTTGCTTTTATGAATAAATTTTTATTATTATTTATCTTTCCTCGAATCATTTTTGACATTATTGTTAATTAACTGACTAGCAATGACCGGCTATAGGAGAAACCATAAGGTTTAAAGCGCAGTAATAAATTTCAATGATTTATCTGTTTTGCTTGGAGCACTTCGAGACAGGAAAGAATTATTAAGATAAGATACCTCTACTATCGTACAAAACAGCAGACTAAATCAACATTGTTACACGAATTCTTTGAATACGTAGAGCACTACTTCCGTACAGGTTTTATTCTCTTGTAAAATTTTTCGTTTTCAAAAAGTAGATTTTACTTATTCCATTTATTTTTGTCTCTATTGGAATGCGATACTAGCTTGCGTGTTGTTTCCATTGTGGCTTGTTTGTAAAATGTCTTGTTGATAGAAGATTTAATAATAATCTCACTAAGTAGTCACGACGTATTGACCACGCTCATGTCCCCCTTGTGGAAATTGCATGCTCCTTAGGATTATCTTGAGGGGGTTCCGCGCGGAAGATCTCAAGGCCGAATTAAGTGCGAGTAAAGGCCACTAAGCCGGTCAATTATCTTTACGAGGAATCTCGACGCTCATCAAATAACAACCCGACGATTCGAATACAAAGAAAGGGAAATATCCATCTCCGCTTGGTATCCAGCGATAATATTATTGCCTCTGTTCTCTCGTGCGAGTTTCCGTTTTCCCCCATTTTCTCCCGATGTGCAGGCGATGCCCATCGGCGAATCGTGCAAACGATCTCTCGTTTCATTTGACTAGTCTGTATTATTATGTCTCGAGTGATACAGCCATCGTGGTAGCGAACCGGAGGGTCCGAGGAAATAGAAAAGAAAATCAACAGGAAAATAGGCGAGAGCGTCGCGACGTTTATATGAGAGGCGCAACAGTTTGGTCTTAGGAGGCTTATTACGGTCATTTAAGTCTCCTTCGATCGATTTTAAATATGAACGTACGAAGGAAAAGCTGCTACCGCGATATTCTTAGCATTGATATTTAGTTTCATGATGCATCCTAGAAGAATTTTTGCGTTTAAGGATACATTTATATGAAAATCAGGAGTTGAAGTAATCCCCACAGAGCCTTTCTCCAGTTTCTTAATAGGTTCGTTAAAAAATTTTCTTATAAGTTTGGAATTATAACGCTATATCGACATGAAAGAATTATTTTCCGGTTTGTGTATGTGGTGCATCAGGTAAATGTTCTATCTACTAATAGTATTTTTATATTATGAAATAAAATATTTTTTTAATTGAGATAGATTTAATAAAAATTGTATAGAATTGTAATCTTTACTTGGAATAAAATGATTGTTTAATTATATTATTATTAGAAAAAATACAACTTTTATTAAAATTTGTAAAAAAAATTTAAATATTTATTGAAGATTTATAGATGACTTTGTATAAATAGTTGATAATGTTATATAAATATTCCAGAAAAAGTTACGAAATCGGTTTTAATACATATAGGAGTAACTTTTATAGAGCGTAACTTTCAAAGTTAACTCTTTCGTTCGAGCAATAATGAAAATTACGCATATTTATATCCTATGTATATCGGATTTACATTAATCAAATATAACACAGCGCGCGAAGGATCTCTTTATTTTCAATTATTATGATATTACGTGAAATGTGTAGAGAAATGTTACAAGCATTTTGACAATCGTCATTCAGGTTAATCGATTTCTAGTTAGGTCTTGATGGTTCACCTCTGAGTACTCTGAGCAATCTATTGCGCGCACCCGTCTCCCCCTTTCCGTCTCACTAATCTCCAAACTGGGACACTTGTTATCGAGAAAGAGGTTCTCTTTAGCGTTTCAGAAACCTATTCGTTGTGCTTTCAGGCAGCTCGCTGATCGCGACGACAGTTTAGAAACAAGTGGCCTTTAATCAACTTTTCAGCACCGTATGTACTTTGTATACGCAAAACGAACGTTTCACATAGTGTCGCGTGTACGTTGTCCGTACATCTAAATGTCAGGTAAAGTATGGAAACAAAACGCGCTCGAGATCTTTCATTAAATTTTAACGAGACGGTTTAACAAGATTGCAAGACACTAAAATAATTACTTTTCGCTTAAGATGCATCGCATTATGGGTGCACGCACGTGCCTCGTGCGAGCCTTTGTCAGGTGAATTAATAAATAATTAATTATCAATAGCCGTGTAACCAAGGATGACTAGGTACTCGATAGATTCAAAGCGATATTACGCAAGGGGATCGTCGATGTAATGAGAAAACTTATCCTTTTCTGTCGTTGACGTTGACGTAGACGTATTCATTTATTTCTACGGCGATATTGTACGATACTTCTATTTTCTAATCTATTAATTTATTCATTAATGCACGTTAGATAATGCCGATTTTTTTTAAATATGCGCATGATTCTACGTTCTACGACATCAATTATTCAGACCATTATTCATTGTAAGAGCTCTTCTGAAAAGAATTTCGATGTTATAAATTTATATCTTATCTGATATTCTTTTTCTTTGCTTTAATCATTAGGAAAATACCGTTTATTTGAACGATGGCAATAAATTACACGATTCTATCGATCTTTCTATTTCCCCGATACACGCAACTCCGGTAGTTTAGCCCTAACTCCGTTGCCGTTATAGCAACGAAAAATATTACTTAATAATGAAAGGTATCAAAGAAACGGGCACGTTTGCCACGGGTACGTAATAGCGTAGCTTGTGTTAGTTTATCCTCCGGGTAGAAGAGTTATGCTCGGTGCTGGCTCCCGTAACTCGTTCATCGTTCCGAGTGGGACGACGATCGCCGCCCGACAAAAAGCTCGAGGAGGCTCGATTTTAATTAACCGCCTTGAAGAATCGCTCGTTCCGCGTCCGCGAGGGGGGCACGTGTGTGGCGTGCATCATGTGGGGTGGCGCGACGCGCAGCACGTGTGAGTGCAGCGAATGAATGCACTTAGCCGTAAAACTGGCCCCCCGAGCTCGTTTCTACGCTCAGCTCGTGCTGGGCAGCGGGAGCGCGGCGAGCTCTCGCACCCGCCGGGCGATACTGTGGCCGATAAAGCAACCAACGCCATTATAAATATATAGTGTCGTTAACGTACGTATGTTGCGCCGATAACGCGATAACCCGTAAATAGCCCGCGCAAGCGTCGGCGGCGCTCGGGGGTGGAAAAGCACCCCGTTGGCATTACGGCGGCGGATTCTCTTTCTCTCTCTTCCCTCCCCTCTTCTTCACCGCGGTATGAAAAAGAAGTTGCGCGTGTTGCGTTTTACGTGCGGAAACACGCGGTAATTCTCGACTCGGCTACAGGCAAAACGATACACGGTGTATGTAACTATGTACCACGTATACGAATACGCTATTCTGTCATAATACATGTGCGCCTCTCTATTTACGATGCACCTCGCATATTGCAACGGATAATACCGCGAGTACATAATTTTCTTTCCTCATATTTGCTGTAATCTCTTATCACGCATCGACAAGAAAAACATGCTCGAGCTGGGGCGCGATTTTAATCTACGTTCTAAGAGATTAATCGGGGAATTAATTTCTAGTTTTCTTTTTCAAGTCACACACACATGTGATTATGAACTTATCATGAGTTTTCCGTAACTTGATAAAGCAACCTCAGTTTTTTTAAACATGGATTGAGAAACGAGCTCTTCAAGATTGTTAGAGGGAAGCTTTTCCTAATTGCATATACATCGTTATAAATAACTATTTGTCAAAGCACATGAAATATAACAATCTTTTCCCGAGTTGGCAATTAGAATTAAAAAATATTTTTGAATTTTAATGTGTAGATATTTTTATCTTATTATTATTCTATTGTAGTTTTAAAAAAATGGGTCACAACAGTAATACACAAAGGAAATAATACGTAGATTAAATTAAATCGAATAATTTGCATTGAATACAACTGCAGCAATGCGCGCGGATATATAATTATTTCTGCGTCTCCCGTCTCAGGTTTTGTACGTAATTAACTCCTTCCGCGAAACGAGCTAAACCGGGCGTCGTCGGCATGAAAAGGTTCGGTCTGTCCCTGGAGCATAAACAAGATGGGGTTGTGTCTCGTGTATATTCAGCGACGGTGTGCGGTGTGTTAACCCTCGTTGTAATTTATAAAATAAGAGGCCGCGCGGTTGTCGCGGCTTCCAACTTGCTTGAGCTCGCCGCCACCGCGAACAAATTTGCCGGCTATATATTTGCAAATTATTATCGACCTCTCTTGCGCGCAACGAGGAAACAACACGTTGCGAAAAGTGCACGTAAATGCGCCGACACCGCTTTCCGCGATGCGAGGCAGTATCTCAATAAAGGATATTATATCCGTTGCTCGGGTTTTTCTCGCTCGCGCGCGTCGTGCAATAAACATGCTAATATAATATATCATGTACTTTTTATTATTCAGAATTTCTTTAAACCGGTAATTGTTTAGAGAATACGTGTTAAGCGTATTACATTTATTGAAAGACACTCTAAAAGCTAAACTACTGAATATTTATTATTTAAAATAGTCAATATTAAATTTCCTTCTTTTACTTCAATAAGGATATATTTGTTCAATTTTTTCCCTGTATTTTTGCGACGAAAAGACACTTACAACTTAGTTTAGATATGACTATATGGTGAAATTTACATTTCAAAAATATTCTGTCGAGCGACTGAAAATCATTCGATATGTATCTTTCTGTCTCGCGATTTTCGTAGAATTTCTGCGACGTGCCTGACAAGCCAAACCCGTATCTAAGATTTATATTATTTAACGTGGCGATTTTTGGTCGACAGTGCAGCCTGGCACTAACAATTCCGCCGCAATAAATCATAACGGAATGACGGATCGATCAAGTCGACGTCAGTTAAAATCGTACGCTTCTAACAGCGAAGCTCGGTCGTTTTCGCTTTATCGGTCGGCATAAGCGTCCGCACACGCGCCGAAACATAACTTACTGCACATCCGTTCGACGAACCGTTCCGCTTAATGGAGGAGAAAGTCATTTTCGACTTTGGTGCATCCTGCGTTACGACACTGCTCCATCTTGCAAAACTAATCGACATATGCCTTTTTGGCACGCGGAAACGTCTCTTTGCCGTCTAAACTAAATAGAATGAGCCAAAAATACGATTCATTGTACTTTCTGAAGTACGAACATTACATTAATAGATTTCAAGTAATTTTCTCATTATATCTCCATTAATTATTTTCCGAAATCTTGCTCTTTTCGCAGTGCTAAAAAATTCATTTTTAAAGCAATAGTTTGCAAACATTTTTTAAAGAGATCTATTTTATTCCAAAACCTTGTATATCTAGAGCATTTATGATACACGTTATAAAAATTATATAGATTTTTAATCTTCGAAATTATACATGTATTGATCCATATTTATATAATTTTAATGTTTTGATTGTTTATTACAGAACATTAAACATTATAATTATAAATATCCATCGGAAAGATTTGTTATTGGCGATACTTATGACAATTCAAATTTAGAAAGTAACGATCTTTTATTTGTTCGACTGTTTCCCATTTTAGAAACAAGTTCTCCGGCTTCCGTCGAAATCCGAACACGCGCTACTTTAGGCGGGATCATAGTAATTTCGCGATAATTACGGAGGAGTATCGTTAGTTTCCCCAAGACTGTCGGTTGAACTCGACGCAGGAACTTTCCTCGGGATTCATCGCGATAAACCAGCGTAAAATCTCAACTCATCCAATTCCGCAGTGACCCATAAAACTTGCTCCCGTCGACCTATTATACAGCGCGCCCCGAGAAGTATATCGACGATATTTCGCGGGGGCTTTAGCGTCGACAGGGACGAGAAATTTTATATACGCATTGCCGGTGGCGTCCTCGCCTAAGCTCTCGCTAACGTAAGAGGCCATTCTGCTTCTACCTCGCGAAGGAGTCGCGGGGTGTCACGGGGGTGAGGTAGAGAAGGAGTGCACGCGCGCGATGGGTGGGGTAGCTGGTCTTATCTGGGGCATTGGAACACAACCACACGCCTGTAGCTTCTTACCGGCGCAAAACTGCATCCTGTAGAGTCCTAGGCCGGTATTCATAGTCGGATCTTATTTCAAGATCGTCTTAAGTAATGTCTTAAGATGCTAATACGCTTCTGTGATTGGTCCATAACATCTTAAGATTGTACTTAAGACGGTCTTAAATATAAGGTCTGACTATGAATACCGGCCCTAGAGTTGCAACAAAAGTGGACACCGCGACGCACCAGCTTGCGCGAACCGATCGGAAAACTTGCCGCGATATGCACGAACTCTCGGCAAGAGTGCTCTTTCTGCTCGCGGATGTCATAATGCGTCATTATGCGGTCGCGCTAATCGTCTGCGAGTTTTCATATAATCGTATATTGGATGCCTGCTGAAGAAATAATTATCTTTTTCTCTCGTGGATTTGTAATAAACCGTAGTCTTTCTCTTTGATTGTTTGTCTAATCTTTAATCTTTACTTAATAATTATAAATATTACAAGATTATTATTTGAGTTGAGAGTGAGAGTTAACCACATCGCTTATAATGCTGAAACGCTAAGTAATGCAAGCAGCAATATCGAAGGAAAGAATCTTTTAAATCTATTTGCAAAGAGCGTCCCTGAAAAAAAATTGCGAAGTTTTTGCGATGCTCTGTGTGTATATATATGTAATCATTCGGCCATGTTACACATTTCATCTAAATCGATCGGATAAATTGCGTAATTTTGATATTGAATCATTATCTCTGGATGTTTTTTTTACGTAATCGCTCGCGATCGAGGCTCGTACAAATGTTGTTATTATCGTTATCAGGCGCGTTGCCGTATCAAAATTGTCTCATCTGGCGATCTCGAGTATACGCCGTGTGTTTTGTCAAATCAGCTGGCTAGTTACATCCAAGGCCGAAGGCAGGGAGATATAAATCGCTGTAGAAACCGCCGCCGCGTTCAAGCGAGGTGGAAAATGAGATTCGTCCCGCTCTCGCGCGGCGCGTAGATAAAAATAATCCACTGACTAAGATCTAGGTTTCGGCGGCTCTATTATTACCTCGAGTCTTACCATCGGCGGCAGAAAGAAATCACGCGTGCCGTTTACGTGGAAGCGCTTCTTCTCGTGAAAATGACTCAAAGATGAATCCTATAAAGGGATAACATTCGCGCGTCTCTTGCGAATTGCATATTTCTCTTCGTTTATTTGTGAAAGTCGGTCATCCCGCCTGGCGAAAACAACTGAGAAATGCAGACCCCGAAGGTCTGTTGAATTATTAGTTAACGATAGATACTAAAAATGATACTCTGACAACGACTCATGCGAACTTAATCACTGTAAGAGCAATTAAATGAAATATATTTTCAATCTCTCTACTCGAAATGTATTTGTATCTCCGAATACTTGATTTAAAACTTGCAAGTTAAATTTAAAATGTGTGGGAAGAGCCAAATGTGCCTAATTATATCTTGTTTTCATGTACATGTCAAATATGTTTCTGACGAGTTTATGTTAATTAGTATTAATTGCATTTGCTCGAGAGAATCGTATAGATTGAAAACATTATGAGTTAACGAGGGTGATTATTAAAAATTTTAATTGTATGTACAAAGAATTGATTTATTAATTGAATAATAACAGATTAACACATGAACTTGACATAAAACGATTAAATAAAAAAAAAAACACGAAAAATTTCGACACGGATGTTCGATACATAGAAACCCGATGGTGAGAGCTGACGGGCAAAATGTTTGGCGAAAATATTCAGCGCGTTTCCGAAACTCGCGAAATTCATTGCGGTCGAAATTTTTTTCCGCTGCCAGAAACGGGTTTATTCCAGGCCGTAATTGCGGCAAGGAGAAACGATCCTCGTTTTGGTCGGCTCCTTTATTCGCGACGTTGAATTTATTTCGCAGCCCCGCGCATTTTCCACAGATACCGAGAACATGGCGTAAATTATCTCTCCTGTTTCGCGCTGCGAATTTCCATAAAGTCGCGGCTGTTTCACATATTTATTTCATGTATTTTTATTGGTAGCACGTATTGTATCTCCAATGGTAGTGTAATCCTACTAAAAGCTTCTAATATTTATTCGCCCGACTAATTACCGGCCGCAACTACTACTATTTTACAAAAAGGACTCAATTACAACATGATTTTATACTGATCTTTTCGAAGACTATTCACATTTGAAATGGATAATTGTTTATCTGTGATTTTTTTACACAATTCTAAAACTAATTAAATTAATACTAAATAATAAATAATATTGCAGCAGTTTTACATTGAGACAAATGTTTAATGAAAATCTTATCGCAAACATAAGAATTTAACACTATATTTAAAATATAGTTTTACTGAATTTAATAATTTAAATAATATAAATATCAAGAATATTGAAATACCTGACGGAAATGCCGCTGATGAGAATAAATTTTATCACGATACCGAGAAGCTTGAACGTTCAGTAGACCTTTAGCGCCCTAAAAAAAAGCGACGTGCCATTTTCCTTGCTGTCGCCGCATTTATCGTTAGCATTTAACTCTGCGACTTAATAGCGTAAGAAATAATTGTCCCTTTAAAAATGTTTAAGCACCCCCGCGATTCAGTAATTTATTTCGACAAGATGACGAATAGATCGCAGCGGCCGCCGATTGATTCACGGAGATATGATTTCCACGATTTTCCCTCTTTCTTTTCTTGCATGAACGCGGATTTGCATTTCCCCGTAATCGTTGTTTAATTCCGTGACGCAATACCTTCGATATAATGGCTTCGAAAATTTTTTCACGGCTCGCGTATTTTTACAGATCATTTTTTTTGTTATTCTGTCGTTCTTCCTAATAATTAAAGTCTTTTAATCAATTGACGACTATTACCAATGGCTTGTTGGAATCTATATATGTTTTATTCAGATATAAATTTTACATATTAGGTACTTTATATAACAGAAAAAATGAGAGAAGCTGATTTATCAAATTATGCAAAACGTGGTATATCATTTTTATCTACAAAAAGAGTAGATAATTGAGTGATTAATTGACTAAGTTTAAATAAATGCAAATTATTTCTTAACAATGAAAATAGTTTTGCGGGGAAAAGGCCACTAATTTTGAGAAAGAATTATAATGGGTATAATTTTCGTGTCGTGGACGGTGACACGATCAATTCTATCGTGGTACAACTTTGCTCGTCGCTTGTCATCGGAGCCGTACAACCTGATAAAGACCATTATCTCGCAACATTGCTGCTCTTTATCTACATAGAAAGAGAGAGAGAGAGAGAGAGGGGGGACTTTATTTTGTTTCTTTCTTGGCGACAGACAGGCGATAATTTGAAGCGTTATTGTCTCCCCTTAATAGATAACAAGCGCGATAAATCAGGAAGTTACTCGAGAGACGAATACTGTTCATCCCCTTTTTCTTTTATCTTGACTTCTCACACAGCTTTCACATTTTCTGCAGTTAACAATGTAGAGACGAAGAATGCGAAGAACGAACAGTCAGTGATTGCTAAGCATGCCATAAATTGATACATAATTTAAATTCTAGAATAACAATTATAAAAATATTTTAAGTAGAATAATTCAAAGAATATTTTACATTAATGATGTTCAATTAGTGATAAATGAAAACACAAATAATCCCATTTAATAATAAATTTTATTTTCTCTTGTGCCTAATATACATACATATAAATATAATATTTGTAGAATAAAATTAAACGTTATTTTTTAATTACTTGTGAATTATCACAATTGGCTATTCGTGATGAGAGAAGTTTGAGAAACATTGATCCGCACAGTATTCTATATCGATATAGATTGCTGTTATTTATTTTAGACCCGTTATTTATGAACGCGTAGTGATTTCTAATTTAACGAGACAAAACGTTGTATTTTGCAGTAATTACTTAATTACAAAATGCCGTCTATACTTAAAGATAAAACTTGGACGCGAAGGTTAAGATGATACAGCGCGGAGCGGCGGTCCAGGGGCATAATCGATTACTCGAGATAATAACGGAGCGGCGCAGCGGATGGCGGTCAAGGAAAAGTAAACGGAAGTCGCCGAAGAGAAAAGACAAACAGATCTGGGATCTTTTTCTTTTCCCCTTTCTTTGTCCTGGTTTCTGCTCTCTTGAGAACAACAGAAAAGTCGCGTTCCGAGTTTAGTTCGAGAGAAGAAATATTTTCAAGTAGAGGGTTTGAATTAAAATAGTAAAGTAAATGAAAAATTAATATTATTCACATTATTGTAAAAATTTAACATTATTATAACATAAATCGTAATCGATACTCATAAGATAGTTACTGATGGATATTAATGACAACGAATATTGGCGGGCGTTAAACAAAAGCAAACACGATCGATCCTTTCTCTCCCTCGAATTTCTCCCTCCTTCTCTCACTTCCGCCCTTTCGGCGAAACGGACAACGGCGAAAGCCGCGGCGTAGGTCAGGGCATCAGCCAGTCACTGAACGGACTCTGGCGGTTGTTGCGATTGTCAGCGCGAGAGATCGAGCCGAACGGTGGAACCGGCGCGGCGGGATTTCCTCGGCACGCCAATTTAGCGAAGTGATTGACAGACGGCGGCGGCTTGATGGCGTTTGACTTCAAACTCGTCCGGTAGTATATCAGCAGCGATGAGTTACTTCGACCGAATGATTTCCACTCGAACCGCCTTGAACTGCCGTCAGCGTTCGTTCGACTGTTGCATATCGCGATAAAATTCCCGACTATCTCTCCTCATTATTCAGCAATTATCGCTGGAAAATATATGTGACTTAAGCGATTGTTACACACGCAACATGTGTGATGTGGATAATTAGAAAAAAAATGTTGCAAGAGCATTCTTATCGTTGGTTATGCGAAAAATCGAACAATCGCGTCGAGATAGTATTAAAAGATCGAAGATAAAATCTCTATGTCGACTTATAATAGGTCGGCTAGACGTGTGAAAAATTTGCAACTCGAAGACTCGACACAAAAGAGACGACCAGCATTTTTGTTTCACACGATCCAAATCGGTCTGTATGCAGGTCCAGTTTTATGAATTCAAATTTAGTCAACCGTTTATCCGATGTGAAAGAAGCCGCAACTACTTTTAGTCTCATATTTTATATTTTATATTTGGATTGGAATTACATGAAATATATTTTAAACAGAATATATATATACATAAGGATCGATAGAAATTGAACAATATTATGTCGCGTTTTAAAAATAACTATTAAAATCATAAAATAACAAATCTGTACGAATGGAAAGAATCTAAAGAAAAGTATGGGAAAGAAGGTTGCTATTTATGATTGATGGTCAAAGTAAACGAGGCGAGTATTTTAGAACAGATATAAGTTATTAATTTTTTTGAAACAAATAAATATCCCGAGATTTGTAGTTATAACACTCACAGCTCTTTTACGTCGAGTCTTAATCAAATAGATTAGATCGAATTCGGAGAATCCAGCCGACGCGTCACTTTTAGGGAATACAAGCCATTTTCAGGTACTCCTGTCGTCCGATTCACGCCTACAATGTAACGGCGATTGTTACATTTTCGCATTCGCTGTGTGCGGGACCGCGCGTGTATCGATCCGGTGCATTATATGCAAGACGGTTTTCGCAGTCAACCGCCCGCCGAAACCGACAGACGCCGCGCCGCCGTCGCCGCTTCGCGCCGGGCACTGTTTTCGCTGTAAAGCGCTTTGTTTGTAAATTAATCGTGTAAGTGAAATCAACAAATACATCTCGGATTTCAAAGCGAGTTTAACGCGATATTATGCACTCCGTATCGAGCGACAGGGCGGGGATTGCATCGCAATTGACAATTTTAAATCCGAGTCGCTCGCGTCGTGTCGTTTCCGCTTGACCCCTCGCGGAATACTAAAAGATCTCGCTGAGGGAGCTTTTTTTTTGTTTCTGCGACGATGTAAATATGTATTCAATATGCGCATAGGCTTATACATAGTAAAACCAGCCACATGCAATTAGAGTTCCCTCCTCAGAGGGGAGCAAATTAATTGACGCCGTCTGATTTTTTGCGATGCCGTTGAATTATTTCTGCGTTTCGCGTTACATTACGCGCGACATGTTAATTATCGTAATTACGAATCGCGCACGCAAAACGCGCGTGTATAATACAGGTGTCTTGTCGTGGCAATATCTCAAAACAAATTGCCGCCGCGCTTATTACTCACAAACGGCGATTAATCGTCACAGTTAAAACAGTGAGCTATCTACTTTTAATTATTTACATGCCGGCGTAAATAGGGTTTGTCGTGGATGCAGCTTGATGCAAATCATTATTAATGGAGGTTTTTTTTATATATTGATGAAGTCGAATTCAATTTTTTTTCAGTAAAAATTTGATAGGAGAGTTTAATTCTATTAACTATATTTATACATTATTTGTGTGTGTTAGTGAGACTATTTTACTTCGTCTCTATCCTTTTTTTAGCGTCTCTTCAATTATTACAATTTAATTCTATCAATTAAGTTTAATTTATTATTTCGTTAGGTTTTTCCCACGATTCTTAATTAGCATTCAAGCCCGTAATTTTTCTATCTATTCGCAATAACTTTCGGCCACAAAATCCAAGTGTCTCGTTGAACACCGTAAGGGTTCTCCTTCATCCCGACTTGGCGCGGACGACGACAGCTTCTGTTTCCATCTCCCGCTCTCTCACTCCGCCGTTTCACCGACTTATATACATTACACCGCATCGAGCACGAGCCACTACCACCAGCGACCCGCGAGACTGTCACGATAGTCCACTACCATTATATCGGACGGCATTGCGCCTGGCGGTTTCCGCGTGGCGCGGCGCGGCGTGCTCGGACGAGGTGGAGGAATAGCGGCGTAGGAATAGAGGCAGTGGAGGTGGCGGAGGAGCAGGAGGACGAGGAGGTGGTGGTGGAGGAGGAGGAGGACGAGGACGTGGAGTAGGTTGCGCGCGCGGCCATTTTGATAATCTCCCACTCCTCCGTCTCGCTCCCTCCTCTCTGTGTATGTATCTCTCCGATATAACTCTCGCTCTTTCCCTCTCGCGGTTTCTCTCGTTTCAATCTCTTCCAGACTGCTCGTTCTCTCTCTCTCTCTCTCTCTCTCTCTCTCTTTCTTTCTCTTTCTCTCTCCCTCTCTCTCCCTCTCCCCCGCGTGCACGCACACGAAAATCACCGGACGCGTACCTACTCGTGCGCGCACACGCGCTCGCTCGCTCGCGCGACTTTTTCTCCTCTTCTCGTGCTCTCGGTCTCGCGGCGTGTGCACCAAGCTCTCGTGATTTCCTCTCTCTACATTTGTCTCTCTCTCTCTCTCTTTCTTTCTCCCGCGTTCACTGTTGAAAGAGCGAGGAGTAGCAGTCGGCCGTCCCCGTGACGGTGGTCGCTAGTGTCGCGGATTTTCCCCTCCGTCCTCCTTCCCACCCCGTTTCCTTTCCTCTTTCCCACTCTTCGCTCTTCCTCGTTTGGTCTCCATCCCTCTCTCCGCGCGCGCTCTCTCGGATCGCCCGACACGCGCTCGCTCCTCTCGCGTACCGATACACAACGGGGCACCCACATACGTACGTGTGTACGTGTATATCTCGCTCGGCGTGCGCGTCTATCTCGCTCCCGTCCCGCGCCCTCCGCCCCGTCTCGACCGGAAGGTGCCAGTTTCTCGTCGACCATCGTCTGGTGCGGAACGCTCCACGTTCGCGCCACGTTCGTTTGCGATTCTCGTAATCTCGTCTCGATAACCCGTCGTCGATTTTCAATTCGCGCGAGTGTGCGTCTCTGTCCCTACGTGCGCGCGCGTGTGTGTGTGTGTCGCCTAGAGATAATCGCGTAGAAAGGAGAGAGAGCGAGAGAGAGAAAGATAATCGCGTTGTCTCGCGCGAGACACGCAGTGTGTCGGTGCGGATATCAGATCCCCCCCCCCTCTCTTCCGAAGTGTTTTCCGCTTATCCACTTTCAGCCGTTGGGTTTCCCGTTTCTATCTAGCATTATCGGGATATGTCATCGCCGCGAGTGCGCGACGTATAGTGTCCGCGGAATAGTTGTCTCGTCGCCGCGAGTGTTTCCTCCCGAAGGAGGTTTGCCCCCCTTCACCCTGATTTTTCCCGGTTACGAGCAGGAGCGCGCGCTTCTTGGATTAGCCGCTCCCCTCGTGCCGCATACGTCACGGCGCGCGAACGTCTCGGCGAAAGAATGAGAGTGCCTTCGCCATTGTTGACGAGTGCCTCGTGTGATTACCCCGGTAATCGTAGTGATAGCCCGACGTCGAGATCGCCTTCGGCCTGCGCGACGACGACAGCAGACGTCATCGTTCCTCGCTCCTCCTGAACACGCACGGTGAGCCGAGTCCGTCCTCTCATTTGCGAGCGAGCTGGCCAGCTAGCTCGCAGCGGTTATTTCGTTGCGAAACGACGAGTAATCAGTCAACGCTGCGCGTAACTCTATCGCGGTGCATCGCACTAACGGCTGCGTCGCGCCGTGCCGCGCCGCGTCGCGAAACATCACGCCAACTTAATCCTCGTTACTCGGAAGAGCTGGTTCAGAGCTGGCGATCTACAATTTCGTAATAAGTTATCAGTTTGATTAGATCGCAAAACTGAAAAACGTCGAGTTTTTGTTGAAAAACTTTGATTTATGCAGCACGCGTGTTAATGATGACAATTACGTCACCCTATCGAATTATTTAAGATGAGAAATCATGGAAGCTATCTGTTTTCAGCCAGCGGTTTTCAGTTTTGGGAAACGTCACGTTTATTTACACGACAGGTGGTCTTGTAATAATTTGTTTAACGTCGAATGACGCGTAAATATATTAGAGATTGAAAACCTTTCGGTGCTTCTCTCGAATTGCGTCTCTCACGAACGTGTTCAAATTAGGAACCGATGTCTGTGTAACGATCGATTTCTCAGTAATCGCAAAATGATGCAAGGGCACTGAAGAACTGCGCGTCATCTCGATGCGATGTATCAAAAGGTAATCGTTCGCCTATTTAAAAACATTGCTTCAATTAAGCGTGGGTTATTCCGACGTTATCACACGGAAATATTATGTTGCGTTACCTATACGTTTACTTTAGAATTCAGATATGAGTCCGCCTACTGTAATCTAAAGATATCGAGTATCATCTCACGGTAGTGAACGGTTGCATCGAAAGCGTCGTCCAATAATGTTGAACGTTGTCTCGAGATAATCGATCCGGCTCGAAAAGTCAGGGTCGTCCGATTTGCGCTTTCAATTCCAGCGTTAGATGAAATCGCCGATCAATCGGTCGATAGCCGACACGTGCAACGAGATGTACCTTGCACCTTAGCTGGCGACTTCTTATTTCTCTCACGGCAGGAAAACCGATGATTAACACGCGTGAAAAGTCGCGACAATGACGACAACGACGACGGACGACAACGACGACGTTGCTCGTGATTATTATCGCGGTCTCGCTCTCTCTCCTCGCCGTATCTCGTTTCAGTATATTGCGCAAGTGTTTTCGCGATTATCCGCTATACTTCACATTTTTCAGAACGACATCTTCAGCAGATTGCGTTATATTACAGAGCGTACGCTCGATTTAGAATCTGTGATCGGTAATTCTAAAAGAGTATAGTTCGTTCCACTTTATTAAAACTTTTCAAACATTTTTCTCCGGAATTTTCCAAGCTTGTTATTTTCGGCACATGGTAGTTGTATTTGATGCACGAATGTCAGGACCGCTCAAAAATTTTGCCGTGTAAACGCACCGCCATTGTTCGATTCGACGCTTAATTTACGCGACAAAAGCAAAAGTTCCCAAAATAGCGCGCCGGAAACAATGCGCCCGCGCCAGCCGTGTGTGTGATTCATCTTGCGGCGTTAACATTGTCAAAGCTCCGCTTTTATGAATCATGTTTGTCCAATGTGCGCTCGCCGTTCCGACGGGAAATCCGCCGTACGCGAAGAAAGCAATTTTCTTGCCGGCGCGGGCGTTCGTTCGTGTCGTCACCGGACGATAACACTTCGTCGTCGGGCGCGACGTTGCAGCTCCGGCGCGGCGAGTATTCTCGCTCGCATTTTAATGCCGGTTGTTTACTGATGGATGATAAATCTCCGGTCGAACGTCGTGCTTCGGTTGCCTCGGTGTTTATCTAATCTTAAAAGCAGAAGTCTCATATACTAGTCCCTGTAGTTGAGAATCGTGAAGTATGTAGCTGAGAATTCGTATAAGACACTCGTGCTTTGTTTCTGTGAAATAGAAAGTTGGTTGAAAAATATATTAAGAAAATGTACCGTGAACTCTCGTCGAGTTTGTTTAAAAGACCACCCTGTAGGTACTATAGTTCTGAAGTGACGAGAAAAGCAACGGTTCTTTCTTTCACAATGCTGTATACGGAGAAACGGAAAATATTGGAAAGTAATTGCTTGAGCATAATTCAATAGCGTCACGTGTTAAATTTCGACAGGTATCGTGGGAGGTCTTCCATTTAGCTATTAGCCTGTGGCTGTCCTCTGCTATTCAGCTCGGTCTTTGAAAAATGAACACTTGTACGTTAAGTAGTTTTATACACATACATGCAAAAGGAATAAGCAATTATAACGAGAAATATACAATACTAGGAATAATTATTAATTAATTAATTTTATTTATTTATATGACTTAATTGACGGTTTAATTTTAGCTTTATTACTGTTATTTATTTACATAAAAATTTCCATGATTCTTATATTCTTATATAAAATGATAATACTAAATTTTTACCGTTCTTTTGTTAATGGTTAAGCATATCTATTAGCTACAAATGATGAGTTAAAAAACCGCAAGAATGAAATGTTGCGTAGCTTTGAGGAAAACGCTGAGGATATTAGGGATCGCTTTGTGCTACCGCGTTGCAAGAAGCAGGAAAAACGTCACAGGTCGTTCCGAGCGACGTTTTACGGCCGATCCATCTCTGTCCATAAAATAAATCTCGTTATTTTACGAACCGGCCGCGTGTCCCGGATTTTCTCTCCCGAGACTTTATCGTTGTCCAAGGACGATGAATCTTCTCCGCTTCGGCCGCATTTTTCTCGGAGCGTAGCAGGTAGGGTAGGTACGTTCTTTGGTAACATCACAGAAGCACGAGGTCAAAGGCCCAATTGTGACGAAAAGCGAGAGAAAAATATGAAGAATAGGATATATAAAGATGTTTCTTAACTTCATCAACCAAGTTTTTTTATTGGTCTCTTCGTGTCAATTTTTTCTTTGACAAAATTTTGGACGCTGCGCTTTCCTTATACTTTTTAAATTACCAAATAACTATTCTTGGTATATAACTAAGCGTCAAACTAAAATTTAATTATTTTTCGCAAAATAAAGACTACAACGAAATGGTAGATTTATAACTTGTCATTCTTAAGCATAATTATTTATTAGTCCTAATATTCACATCGTATATCGGTGCATTTTATTGTAGGTTGTATTCTTATATTTATTTTACGTTGACGTACAATTTTTATGTCTTTTCGCGTTTCTACATATGACATTGGCGAAGAAAGAAAATGATTCAGTTAGCGGAATTTTACGATCTTGAAACTGGATCTTGAAACTTCATCTCAATTCGTCATCCTGTTTCGCATCTTCTTGCTTCTTCTGTACGAATGTCTCGCTCGGATTCTCTCGTTGCGCCATCCGGTACACGTGTGCTATCGTATACATTGCACGACTCGATCTCATTAGTTGTCTTCTATTTTTCATTAATAATAATGCGTTGTGTCGACAGAACTGCTCGACGCAGATGTTTATTTTTTTTTCCGAAGCGCGGTTACGCTTTTAGATGTGCCGATAGTCGCTAATTAATTATGCCCGACTAAACGGAGTGTTGACGTCACTACCGACGTTATTTTTCTCGGAACGCGAGACATCGAAAGTATTTGTCGTCTCCTGTTACCGATAACTGTTTTGAGAAAGCGCATAAATAATTCGAGGAAAAAAGCGGCCCATATGAGAGAAAAAAAATTTCATGTATTATATAATTTCTTCTAGTATATTCACTTTTAGTTTAAAAAATTATCTTATATATCTGAAAATTTTATTTACACATACGCATTGTGTTTAGCGTACAATTTTTTAATTTTTCTCAAATGTCCAAGAATTAAAAATTAATAACATGAGCTTGATAGGTGTTTTTTTCGTTCAATCAAAAGAAACTGTAGCGATAATCGAAATAATAAACACATTCTTCACTTCTTTCTTTCTTGCTCGCCATCGTGTGTCGTCGCGCTAACTTCGTGTTACATAAGCGAGAATACGAGGAGAAGGAGTAGGACTACGAGAGGAGGGGGAAAGATCTGATGCTAACGCCGAGGAGTCATGGTTGCCTTTTAAAAATGGCCGCGTGCATCAACCTCTGTCAAAAACATCAGGTCGCTAAGCATCGCTATTACTGTCTTATACACATTTTATGCATTTCACAGGAAATCGAAGTCCACACCGAGAGATACATAATATAACATTTATTTTTCAATTACTATAATATGTTTAAAAAAATAGAAGCGGTTTTGTATTAATAGTTTTAAAAAACTCAGGATAATTAAAAATAGAATGAGATAATAGAAAAATTTTGTAGTTTGCATAAAATATTGAAGAGATACAAGAATTTTACATTTTTTGAATTATATAAAAAAACTCATAATTTATCTTTGAATTGTACTAAATAATAACATAACTTGTCATATTTTTTGTCATGACGAAATTATTTGAAACGCTTTTCGAGATTGTAGCGATTTCCGTCACAGGACATTTGAAATGCGCCAATGATTTACGAGCGTGGGTCTCCGGTCTTCGGGAGGGAAATGCAGGAAAATAAGCGAAAACACTTTAGTATACCTGATAGGAAAGGAGATGCAACGAGGGCGATAAATTTTATCGGCGTTACGGACGCGTGCGCTATCTCGTCTCGCAGAAAATTCAGGATCCACGTGAAGAAAGTCTTTTATGATGATCATTAAAAGAGTTCGGTACGAACGGGAAAAATCCTGCCGTCGTAAAAGTATCGAAGAATGTAGTAGTTATTGCCGGACGGTGAGACGACGATGGTTATTCTCGAGGAGCCAGGAAGAATTGTCGTCGTAGCGCGGCCTCTTCGCGCGCACAAAGGGGTTGCCGTAGGGCGTTCGACTTCATAATAAAATTACGACTTCGTGGTGCGGTTAATATGAATGAACTCGAGTTTGTTTCTGTGCGGCTTACGAAATACCCTCTGCTCGCCGCGCTGCGTCAGGTGGATTTGATTTGATTTGAAAACGGCATTTGAGAGGCGAATCGTGATATATGCCGACGGCATAAGAGCCCTGATAATGTTCGATAATGTGCACCCGCCCGTCGTTGATAATGAACGCGAATGAATTGAGTGCGCGCCTGATGAATTTGAGTTTCTGATATATGGAGTTGATGAACGATTTATTATTATTATTAGCGCCGTTTATTTAATACACCGAGGTTAATTCTCTCCATCAGACGATGTTCGAGTATAAGCTCGAGTAGAAATTGGTTTTTAGATCTTTGACGATGCGATGTAAATTCGACTCGATTTTTCGGTTACTTTTTAGAGAGACAATAGAATAGAGGGAGAGAGAGCGATTAAAATTGTATAATTCTGTCAAAGTAATCGAATTGTGGTCTATTTTAAAATAACGTCCTATTCGAATATATAGTGCCATCAGTTAATTCACGCAATCATGAAATTATAATTTATTTATTATATTCATTTGCTTAAAGCAATGCTGTATTTAGTATGCTGTATATTTAAATTCTACTACTTTTCCAAAAATTCTCGATGACATTAATATGGAGAAAAAAAGACTCGATGTTACATCAATTCGTTATATGCTCCCGATTTAAAATGATTTTTAAAAATTTGTTTTCTCTGTCGACGAATGTCTTCTGCTTTCTGCGAGCGATAAGCACATTTACACATATACATAAGCTCAGCTCGCCACCAACCGTATTGCCGTTGCCTACATTACGTAATCGATTATGCCCACAATGAGTAAGCCGTAACTGGACGTACGGATTTCAATTATGCCGAGGTAATACGAAGCTAAACGCGCGTTGGTAGCTCTCTTTGGCATTGTGGTTAGGTGCGTTCAATGCCAACGCGATGGAAAAGAAAATCGAAATCCCGACCTAGTTGAAGGAACCACTGTTGGCCCATGAACTCGGTGGCCGAAATTTCAACATCGCGCGTTATGTGACTATTTTTGAGGACAAAATCCTAGCCAGGACAACAGTCTCGATTTTCATGCGTATTTTGCATCGCATTTATGCATATTATATTGCATTTATTGATATTATTTCTGTTATTGTATAATTTATTAATAAATTGATCATTTACGCATCATTTAATGATAAATGATACAATTAAATATGCAATATAATTGAAATGACTTTATAAATAGTGAAAAGTTATGAGGATTTATTATTATCAATTTGATTGTTATCAGAAAGATAATGTCATCAGAGCGAGAAAGAAAGAATTCTTTTTATTATTTTTGTGAAATAGTTTAATATTATTGATTAGGAATCTAAAATAGATTCTATGGACGCACAATGATCGATTATCGATTATTTTTTATTGAACTTTAATATCTTGTTAATAATTGCATTGTTCATTAAAAAAGAGATTGCTCTAGAATAATATGACGATTTATTATCGATAAAATTGCAATTACATTACACCGCATAAAGTATATATATAGATAGGTATGCATTTGAAAGCGCAAAAACACATTAGTGAGCTGCGCAAACGTTTTGGATCACTTCCGCGAATGCAAGACGGTCGATCTCCAGGTTAAACGAGTGCAATTGACTTCTCGCGAAAATCCGTATATTCAAACGAAACTACATACTGTGGCAGCGAGACGAATTCCCAGGAGAGGCGGCGTTCGCGGAACAGTCTCCCGCGGCCGCGTTTAATTTCGCGCGAAACGCCAAAGTGTCGACGAGCGGTTTGCGCGCAGTGGCTTTAAATCGCTTTAATAAGGAGCATTCAAGGAGATTAGCGACGAACGGCGGACGGCAAACGGCTACGAAACGAAACTCTCGGCTTTCGAAGGTCGTCGCGCCATCGGCGTCTTACTGCCGCCGTGCGAAACGATGTCAGTGTGTCAGTGTCAATGGAGGCGAGTCATCGGGTCCGCGTCGTGTGTCGATTGTGATTCAACGGGAAGATTATTTCGCTAATCCGCCGTAATATCGGCTCCTATCCGTAACGGTGTCAGCAAGCGAGATAGAACGAGAAAGGGAGAGAGAGGGAGAGAGAGGAAGAGGGAGAGAACGTGGGCAATATATGCATCTCTCGCCCGTAATATCTACATCATTAGGAGATTGAATCCATTTCCGATGCCTCTGTCACATGCCTACGTCGACTCATGCCACTGTCGCTACCACGAGCGCAGTTGATTTGGGTTATTTCGGGTTTCTGCCACGACCTCGATACTCTAAAGATATACATTAAAAAATTAACACGTGCGAAATCACGTGGAGTATTTGTAACTCGGTAAATAGAGCTTAAATAAGATTTTATTTGTGATATATTGCTTTTTAAAGCATGCGCGACGAATTTGATCGAATAGCTAATAATATCTCGATTTGTAGTAAACATTTATTTGCTTCTTCCGAGAAATACAATACTTTAGTTTAAATATCACGAGACGCAAACATCTTACGTCGATATTTCTCCGCGATTCGTAATACGAAGCTATAAAGTTGAACAAACAGAATTTCGAAAGCGGGAGTCTCGAAATAACAGATTCGCGTATTAAGTCAGCTATTTTCTAAGTGTTTTTGATTATTCCACAAAATTTTCTGTCTTTTCTGTCACGTATACGCACATACATTAAGGTTTATATCGCGAAGGAAATAGCGAATTCAAATGCGTCATCAGCGGATGATAAACACGTCGCTGAGGCGCAGAGTGCGGTAACAGCGATTATTCCGCGTCTCCTCCGTAAAACGACAATCGCGCTGTTCGAAATGCATCTTTGTGCTCTTGCGATTATATTTTTAGCTGCGCGCACACCAACTGTGCGACACCGCTTATCATAACATATTAATAGCGTACGTTAACGGGAAACGCGCGAGGAAGGGCGGAAGGAAAACCGGGACGTTATCGGGAAGGAAGGAGTCTGACGCGAAGCGCTCGAGGAGAGGCCGCCGAATCGTCAGGAATTCGCAATCCGCCGTTTAGCCTTCGCGCCGGGCTCAAAATAAACGCGACAACTCACTTCGCGCTCGCCTCTCCCGCCTGCCTTCTTTCCTTCTTTCAGACTTCGCTGTATATCGTCGTCGTCGTCGTCGTCGTCGTCGTCGTCATCGTCGTCATCGTCGTCATCGTCGCCGTCGTTTCTCGATAGTTTGTCCTATATGTTTATGCAACATGTCAGTGCAGCGTCGATGCGTCGCTGATCTTTTGCGATGAGTTTCTTTCATGGAATTTTATATATAGATATATAAAAACGTAGCTAAAAGTCCATGAAAGATATGTATACGCATACACGTTTATATCTTTATGGAATTATATATGAGGTTTCACGGGCTCTCTCGCAATCGATAAAATGGCCATGTGTCAGTCGATAAAATGCTTTCACATTTGTAACACGTAAAATGCCGTACATTATATTCCAGTGCGTCAAAATGAGGAAATTTTATTTTGGTAGAATTTTCATCACCGGTATATTTACAATCGAGTTACAGTAGAAAATGTATAACACACACAATTTTCGTTGATGACTATCGATTCCGGAAGCTTTAACGAGGAACGGGTAGATGAAATTTGTAACAGGTATTTAGCATTCCTCCCATTGTAATGTACTATTTTAACTAGGAGCGATATGGGGTTTCTTGACGAGTAACACAGTCGAGATCTAAAATGGACGTCGTTCAGTCCTAGTTTGTGTTAACCGGAACGCTCTTCTCCCTCTCTTTAGCGCTCGCTGAGTGGTTAACGAAGCCCGCCGCGTACAGTCGCGTGCGTGTGCGTGACGTCGTGTGTACGTGGTACAAGCGTGCCGTGCGGTCTCTCACGCGTGCTCGCTCGCATAGATGAGCGGCTCTTTAAAGTGCGTACAGAAGGCTGACACCGCGCGCGCGCGAGGAAGAGACGAAAGGTTCTTGATCGTTTTGTTAGAATTTTACCCTTGTCTTTGTACGCGTCGCGCATGCAGGAAGATGTCTTGACGGTAGCTAATATCTTCCTGCGAAGAAACGGCGATCGGCAATTTCGAACGGAGTTATATGCTTCGCGAAAATTTTGAGATTAATAATGAGAGTAATTTTTATTAAGGCAACTGATTGTAGGATGCAATTTAAATAGTTTATAGTTACTGCGTAAAATTGTATCTTTGTCTCGCGTTAAATGTTAATGTTGCCTGTAATATGTGCGATTTATATTCATGGATAGATACATGTATTTGATTTTGTAAAATTACTGAAAATTTTGAAATTATTACATAAAATATTGACTTGAGCGTATTATTTTCCAATTTAACTCGGACTTTTTAATTGTCGCTATAATTGCGTATATAATCGACATATAATTATTTAATTTTCTAATTGTCGTTAACATTTGTAATATTAATTATAGTAAATTTGGAACCGCGAGGTACATTATCCGGTGTATCACGCAGTATATTTATCTTCCATAAATTCGCTTTATCCGCCGTAATATCGTTTTTTTTTATCTATATTGTAGCGCCATACGAAGGAGACATCGAGTTGCTATAACGGGCGAATAAAATCGTCTACTTCCTTTCACATCGTCTCCTCCCAGTCCGATCGCTATAGGGAAAATGATCGCGCATTAAATCGCCGTGTTATTCGACATTTGAACGTCACGCTGACGTCGGCGCGTGCGACCAAGCCGAGCTCCTTCGTGGAAGCGTCACACATTTCATCACATGGCATGTCGTAACCGGCTGTCCTTATCGCCAGCTCCATTTTCACTACACACACTACACTACATACTACACGAAAACAAGATTATTTCCATCTAGTTATTGATTCTACAATGCGTTAATAACGTTACCGCACGTCAAACATTATTTCTCGACAATTTTTTTATTCGTCTTATTATTGCTCTTAAATTTCCAGTATGCTTAAACATAAATATCGCTGAGAAGTAATCCATTGTATAATTTTTGGCAATTCAAGGTATATTAACGAGAATTCTTCCCCTTAATTTCGTTTTTTATCCCCGCATTTTCTGGTCATTTGTGTTTGTAGTCGAATTATTTTGTCTGTTCTAAATCGTATCGCGACAAAGTCACGATGGGGGTTGCAAGGGTGCGCCAGTACATGGAGCTCGTTCGACGTTTACAAAGTAGCGAACCAAGCGGAAAGAGCCGTGCAACGCGCTTGATGTCCCTCGTAAAACATGGCCACGGTGTTTTATTGGCCGACCGAGAAGACGATCCCTTCGTAGTGGGTGGAGTCGATAACGCAATAATCCTTTATCGCGCAATTGAAAAGGACGGGGCAGGGTTGCGGGGGAGGGGGAAGAGAGCGGAAGGATATTCTTCGGTCATCGAACGACCCGGGGACGATGACGTTTTTACGGACTGACGACATAAATCGACTTGCCCGCGAGTTGGATAAGGAGTACGAGAAAACGGTTTTATCCGCTCGAAGCACCACTAGTGATTCTTTTGACGATATAAGTTTTCTTTGCATCCTTTTGCCTTCGGAGGATTCCGCGGAAAGGGATCAAGGGACGGAAGAATAAAAGGCCACCGTGTAAAATACACCGAGACAACAATTTTCGTGGCTGTAAGATACACATTTGAATCGCGTTATATAAATTTGGATAAGTATCTAGGAGACTTGAGAACCAGTTAAACTGGAACCAGTTTGTTATCTATGAATAATTAATATAAAATTAGTAGAAGCAGACAAGTTATAAACAGACATTATATAAATAGGATTATACAAATAGAAGAAAATAAATTAAAAATTTTACTGATGCATTGTGTAGTAAACGTTTTTCTCGTTCGTTAAAAATGTCTTTTTATGTCTCTATTTTTCGACGTTGCGTCAATATAATTCACAGGAATGGAATTTGCATTCTGAAACGCAGATAAGATAGACGATTTCGTCACAAGAGCCGCGTGGAAGCTTATTGACTATGTTGTGGACATATAACGCGAGAACGGCCGATAAATCGCGTTGAACGGAAGCAAATCGCGGCATCTGCCGATGAAAACGGCGATAGCTGAGGCCGGTCTATTACGTGTAATCCGGGATTTAAAGTCAAGACGATGGATCGAGACGGATTAGAAACTCGGAGTAATAGACGTCGAACGGATCGGCGAGGAAGAGGCGTGCGGTTAAAGGCAGATCAAGTCGGCTTTTCGATTCGTGTTTCGTTTATTCAATCACCGTTTATTCCGCCTTCTATATAATACATTAATTTCACTTTCGGCCGCCTTTTCATGGCCAGAGATAACGCGCGTTTCCTTTTCTTGTTTTTTTTTATTCTACACTTTTTATGCTAAACTTTTATAGAGATAACGCAGTTGTTAACGTGAACATATTTGAACTCTTCTTTTATTCATTTTTTATCTTTATACACGTGATATACCTATAGATATCGAAATACTTATGTTGTATCATTAAACTATTAGATTACCAATTAGTGTATATTTTGTTTCGTCCCTGGAGGGTTCGTTTATCTCTCTCATTTCCTCTCTCGCTTTATGTATCTCTCTCTTTCTTCTTATCGGCGAACTGCGAATCGCAGCTGGCGAGGGCCGCTTTAAATCATCCCTTTCTCATTACCATTTCAAATGGGCCGCGATTAACGCGAATTAATTATCTACGATGGCAATATCCCGCCTCCGGGGCGGATCGGGGCGCCGCGCGCCGCGGTGCCGCCGCTGCTAAACGTTCGCTCGAGCGACGAGGAGAAAAATCCACCTCGCGGTACATTCGCTCTCCCGATATTGAAAAAATATCGGCTAATTCGGCCGCTACTACGTCGGTCGCGAAAGAGGCGCGAATTAATCCACGGAGGATTAAATCGATCGCGACGCTCGTCGGGAATTGAAAACGCCGTCAGAGAATAGCTGGTACTTAAAAGTACATTAATCGAGTAAAACAAAACTCGGGATACATGCGCACCTTGCGAACTAAACGATAAAAATAATGGACCGTAATAACGATAATAAATCGTTTATTCTAAAAATGATTTATTATGGCCATCTAATGGTTCCTTTTAAAATACTAGAATATGAGGAAATGGAGTTTGGGAATGAAAGTATATCATATCTCTTCTTGAGAGTTTATTATCATTTCTTAAGTACATTATCAAATATAATACTGAAATGTTGCAACAGGTGTTTCCTAATGAAAAGTGGATTCCATATTTGTAAACTTTATCGTTGAAATTTTAGAGAGTCGTAAACGGAAATACCCATATAAATTGATGAGGCGACATATTGCATATAATCTCTCCGAATATGAGAGTTAATTTGCTATGTCAAGCTGATGGTGCGAATATACATCCTTACTTATTCCCTGTATATCCATAATGGACCATCGTGCACGCAAATAACAATCGCGGGCGCAAGAACCGATACCTATGAAAAATAGCGAAACGTATGGAAATCAAAAAGGCAATCGATTTCGCTGCGAGAGCGAGCAGTGATTTCAGTGCGCGGCTCTCCAACGGTAGACGCCACCGTCGACGGCTGATTGTGCCGGATTGTTAAACGAACATTTTTGAAAACTGTCCGATCCATTCCTCGCGCGGCGACCACCCGGGGTCTCGATCGTGCAAATAACCGACAGGGAGTACGCTCGCCACTTGTCGAGAGCGGTTCGAGCTCGTTAGCTCGATGAACTTCGACCGTTCTGTGACAATATTCCCAGATATTCAATAAAGCCGAGCCGACGCGGACGCCGACGAGCCGACCGATCTGTGTTGGCTTGGAATTTCGCTTCCTCGCGCGCGGATAGAGATGTTTTGATATCTTTCGCGTTTTTCCACACGAAGAAAGAGCGAGTAAAAAAAAAGAGCTGACTAAACAGAATTATCTCAATTTAAATATTTGCGTCGATTTTTGTTCAGGATGAAAAAGCACGGGTTAATATTGTCGAATAAATAGGAATTGAGTTATATCGGAACATTGTTAAATTTTAGGTGATTAGAACTAAATTTCCTTTTAGAAGCGTTTTAGCCTGAAATAGGATAACTATGCAATTATGCTAATGTTGAAGATAAATTTATTCTTCTAATAAGAGTTTTCATAGAGGAATTCACATTCGTCTCGCACTTTTATCTCGGAACGTTACGAAATCGCGATTAACGGCAAGCGACTTGGGAGAACGAGCAGTCTGGTTTTTTTCTCCTGGCGTCGATTTAGTTAAGAGTATACTTTCTAGCTGATTTAACGACGCATGAAGCGGCGCGGCGAAAAGAAAATGAGAGAAAGAGCCCCGACGACACGCGGAGGAACGGGTCGGGGGTATCGGTCGAGAAAGTATCGCGACGCGACGAAGGAGACCGCATTCGGCCGTGGAAATACCCGCGCGACTAAACGTGCCAGTGCCATCCGAATGCACGTGCCTGTGTGAGTGTGTATGTGCGCGCGCGGAAAGGGATTCTGCACCGGCGGCAATGGGATAAATGTATTCCAGTAGCGCAAGCGCGTGCACACCCCGGGACAAATAGAGTCGTTCTTAACTTCGCTCGATTATATTACGGGTCTCGAGAAATTACCGAGTCGTTTACATGCACGACTGGGGACGCGATTAAACTTTCCATCGGATATTTCTCGGTGTCACGAATAATAAGCAGGCTTGAATTAATAAGAGGGAAAGACGTTATTCGTCCAAGAGAGCCCGAGAGAACGTTAATTATAATTTGGAACTAATTCGTTATTTTAGCGAAACGGGATTATATGATTTTTATTGTGGGAGACGTGCGCACGACATGCCCCGCAAAAGTTTTTATACTTTTGGGTATGTGGGAATTAATAGCATCGAGATAATAATATTAGAACATTTAATTGAACTCATACGTCTGAAATGTCAGATGCGGCGAGAATGAAAGTTCGCGTGCACAGGCCTTTCCGAAGCCAGGAATAATCCGGGAATGGAGAAGTATTGAATACGATAGTGTAGTTCTTTACTATTCATCCGCAATTAAGCGGTCGCGGCGAACGGTGATTACTGCCGGTACGTTTAATTTGCATGACAATGCAGCGATTCGCTCATCGACATGCACGTTTCGTTTCGGTTCGTGCACGTTTCGACTATCGAGAAAGTATCGCCGCGACGATGCGAGGATCGCGCGCCTCGGGAGATCGACTCCTAATCGGAATACGTGCTCGCTTTATGGAAGACAATCCAGGCTTCGCCATCGTTATCTGAGCTAAGTTAAACGTTCACGCTGCAAGTGTCAGGCATCAGGCTCAGGAAAAAGATTGTCGTTTTGTATTCCGCTCCAAAAAATGACACTTAAACTTTTATGATATGAAATGCGCAGATTCTTTCCTCGAGAATAAATCTCTTGACATTATATCGAATAAATATGCATGTATTACGAGTGTGTATACATATGGTATTGACAACTTTAATAAATGACTAGTTGATATCTTTCGCACCTGAATAAATTTGTGTATATGAAATCTTTATTTCTTACTGTCTCGCGACTTGGTAATTTATGTGGCGATTTATTTATTTATCGGAACACGAGATCGCGACCTTTTGTACTTCGTATAACACGTATTCCTTTCCTTCATATCTTATGACGTATGGCGTTTCCTGTCAAATGTTGTGCACGTGCTAAAAACATACTTCTTGATTGTACGTTTTTTTATCGCATCTATCGCACTCGCCGTGGAGAAAAGTCTCTATCTCGATTAAAAATGAGACCGTATACTTTGCGACATTCCCGTGGTCTCCCGCTGCGCGTACATTACTTATGTTAATGCATTTGGAAAAATTCTGCGGTAAACATACCAGGGCGCGCGGCGGCATTAGCATCGCTTCTTGACAAGTCGTTCAACGTACTTATGTCAGATAACGCACGTACGAGAAGGAAAGCCATCCCGACCGACCTTTAGACGTCTATTTAAAGCACTCTTTGCGCCCCATACTCGCCATTTTGATTGCCTTACGTGCTGCGAGTTGAAATACAAAAAAGCGGATAATTTATACATGCGATACTTCTGGAAGAAAACATTACTATATGATTTATAAAACGGTCTTATTTCAGAGAAGAGAAAGTAAATTTTATTTTCACACTGATACATTATTTTGTTATACAAGTAATGTAAAATTTTTTTAATTCAGACTATTGAAATAACCAAGTTTATAATTTAATCTTCATTCTATAAATTAACGATAAAGATTCATAAATAAAAAACCATTAACCTCAGAGATTTCTACATAATCTAATTCGTAATTATTAATTATTAATTTAATTATAATTATTACAATCGCCTCTACCTATGAGTGGGCAATAATCGTTACAAAATTGTAGCGTTTCGTTCTATATGTAATATCGGCGTCACCGGAAACGCGACTAAACAGGTGTTTGCGCCAGCTGCGATCACCCTCGCTATACCTCGTCACGAATCCCTTCTGTCTCTGCCTTCGTCTCTTCGTCTTGTCTCGACTCTTCGTTCGTCGCTTCCATCGGTGCTTTCTAAAAGACCGGTAGTTATTTTCGGCACTGCGTCATATGAGTGAATTCCACCTCCGTCATATAAAGCGAAGTGAATTCGCTTTCCGTGAAAGACGAGGACATTCCTCGTTACAAAGCACCGATGTTCTCTGACAATTAATATGCGGAAAATTATGCCCGATAACAATAAGTAATCTTATTTTATAATTTAGAAAACTTGACAGAATAAGAATGACAGCAATTCTGCCGTGTAGGAGTATTGTCAACAATTTCCAAATATTAGATTGCAGGAGCACAGCGTACAAAAGCGATTATTGCCGATTATAAAAGCTTGAGCAAAGATTAATTCTGACACTCCGTTACTTTTCGTTGGGGGAACGTTTTACTCGCATTTTACGTGAATATATTTGGAATTAATCGAATAATAATTTTTTGGTTTTCAGCGTGGATCGGGACCGGCTTCGGGAACGAGAGCGACAGGCCCGCGCGGCGATGTCGGTCCAGGCGGAGCAGGCGGCTGCGGGAGGTGGTCCTGATACGAGACACCATCACCACCACCACCATAACCACGCGCATCATCATCACCCCAACATACATGTCTCCACGCCGAACCTCTTCCGTGCCCCCGTCAGGGTGAGTACATATATTTCATTTATTCTGTCTCGACGATCGGCGAAACATCGTTTCCCCCCCCCCCCCGCCACTATATGTTTCGGCGTGCACTCGCGTACGGCGATATTGATTATCTTTTTTCGCAAACATCCGGCGAGCATTCACTCGTTCAAAAAAATCGTAGTAGATATTCCAACTTTTTTCTAAAATATTTATGGAAATTTTTGAGTTATTTTTTTTAAATATTACATCATTATTTATTGTTACCGGTATTTATATACATTGATTTTCATGTGACTAACATTTTCTAAATATATAGCTACGCGAGCGTTACAGACTTTAATCTAACTAACGCTATACCGTGATAAAATATTTTCGCAAATGGAAATTAAAACAGCTGTTGTCCGCCAGCCATTAATTTATTGTCAGCCATAATACTTTTTTTCTCTCTCTCTTTCGATAAAGAGAACAGCGTCATGTGTCAGTTAAATTGACACACCGAACACATTTTGCGGTCTTTTTTCTCGACGAGATGATGCCAAAAATGTTTCTGTACGGGGAAATGAAAGTAGCGACGAATACCGGCCTGTCGATCAATTTCGCTGCACACGATTGCATCTCGCTGCGCGCATTTAACGGTCATACCGCGTTCTAAAACGAGTATGAGTCTATTTTCCTTTATCAAATGGCATTTTATCAAGCACGATGCGTTGCTATTCGCGGTATTGCAAAGTCGCGAATAATTAATGAGCGAAAAGGTGAGAAAATGTAATGTTCATTTCTTACCGTTTCTATCTCTTTCTTTTGTTTCATATTTATTCAACCAGAATCCCAGCCTCGCGTTGTCTGATCGCTTAATTTAATGGATCTTTCTCTTGCGTTTTAAGAGCCATTTCGTCCTTTCTCACCCTGTCTTTTCACTACCGTTTAGTTAGTAATCGTAGGTACCTACCTTGCCAAGTGGATTCACTGACCGCTTCAATTAACGTTAACCGATAGCCGTCTCCCTCTTTACTCTGTGTATAAATCCACGGTAATGCGCAGAGCGCTTAATGAATTTGCCCTCAATCACAGTCATTAACGCTACTCAATTTATCCATGAATAAGATATATTCGAATTTTCGCTTACTCGCGGGTATCGAGGATATTAATGATTATATTATTACTATATATAGCATGTATAAAAATTGCGAATTTCATGAATGATGGTTAAACATTATGTCACAGCGTATTTTTCAATATCGATATGTGGAAAATTTCAGTTATTTACTTAAGGCACAACTTTGTGATTACTATATAATAGAGCTTAAGCGTTTCTTGGAAATTAAGCAGTAATGCGATTCATCGCGAACATTGCTTCCGTCGTTCGCCACGAAACGACTTTGTAACTCAACAAGTCTTTTCACGGCCTGAAAAAATGAGCAGTGTAATTATCTCAGCACCGAGATCCTTCGCCTTCGACCTCGAGAAGTCCAATTTGACCTTTGCGACAGCCATTGTTCAAAATGATGTCTTCGCGTTACTCATTACTCGCGTTACTCAGCGTTACACATTACGTAACGCTGTCGTAGGCATTAGCGTATTTTAATTCATTTGTTTCGCAAGAGGGTCGGTTTGCCTCTCTTAAAATTTCTCTTCATAAACTTTTCTACGTCCTTCGTGAAACATTGAAGGTCATTCTTGAGTAGCGACATCCATGGGTCCTTAACCTTTAGAAGACGGGCAATTTTTTTCACGATTTTTTGTAATTTTTATGTGTTAAAATGTTATACTAAAAATAAGCGACCCGCGTGGAGTCTAAAAATAGGCTTCCCGTCCTCCACAGGTTAAGGTTAAGACCTTCCGACCTCAAATCTGGCGTAGCTGTAGCTATCTTGAGGGCCTTTCAGGGAAACCTCACACGATCGTTATGGCGAAGTCAAGGACCCGCGTTGGATCTTCCCTGTCACTCGTAAAGATGACCTTCTTTTCCCTCTTTCTTCTCTTCACTTTCACCCTTGGCTCTTGTCCGCGCTGTTCTCCACCAGGATTACTCTCGTCGAAATTTATTTTTAATCTACAATGCTTCAGCTGGAAGAAAGGGATAATGTCTTTTGGGGGAATCGTGTCACAAATATAAATTGAAAAAGATCCTTGCTCTTTAACCGGTTATTACGAAAGAGATTACCTCAGATCACGCTCGTTTTGACGGTCCTTTTACTCTCGAGAGCAGTTCTGGATAGTGAGATTCTATACGGATAATAATTCTTAGTTACACCCAGTTTCTTTTCTACGGACGGTCGTTCTCGAGAGTAAAAGCTCTTACGTCGAACGAAAAGTGATCATTTCATTAAAGCGACGGCGGGTGAAAGCATCGATAATGATAACCGAGATAGAATCGTACGAATTTCTGCGCGGTGAAAATTTTCTACGATCCTACAACCGGTCTACGACGTGACATTAAAATCCACCATTTGAATATTAATGACTTCGGAATCGTTACACTCTCGTCTTTCTCGAGTGTTTTTTATTACGGCGAATAGAAATGATAGAAATACTCGGCTCCCTTTTCGGGTTGTTAAACCGCTTAATTATATAACAGCATTCTCTCATTACGCTCGCGCGACACTGCGCCTCGGCTTCGGATCGCTAATACTATTTCTTTCGCAGGGTGCGAATGAACCCCGGCCATGCTCCGATTGGTCCTTTCGCGTACTCAACAGGTGTTTTCTCGACTTTTAACCTTCCTTAATGAGTATTTTAACGTTCCTAATGAGAACGTGATGAGAGCGATCTGATTCTCTTGAGCATCGCGATCAACGAGGAATTTCTTCATTTTCAGTAGAGCAATCATTCGTACGCATTTTGATTAGTGGAACAAAGTCTTAATTTTTCTACGACTTCAATAATCGTCCAGATATACCGGAATGAAGAAGAACTGACATACTTATTAACTCCTTATATATTTTATTCGCGTCTTTTTATTTACATTGACGTAATAATTTTATCTCAAATTTGTTGAAGTGCATGAGAAGATCAAAGGCAAACGTGCGTATGCATCGGTTTCTAAACACAGTTATTACAAAGAGAGACATGTCGTCCGTTTCTTCAACCGAGCGGCTGAGAAATCTGCCTGATTGGCTCCCTAACAATCATAACTGTAACCGCGCGTTAGTAACCGTACGATGAGTTGCGAAGCCGCTTAGCGTCTTTGTCGCCCAAGCGGAACGTAGAGGCAGAAACGGGAAGCTCGAGAGGATGAGGAGGGAGAGAGAGGGAAAGCAAAGGAAAGGAAAGCGGAGGGATGTAGGCAGAAAGGAAGGAGAGAAAATGGCGCCGGTTTCTTACGAGTTCGATCAGCTTTTATGACTTCGGCTTCTTTTTCTCATTCTCTTTTTCTCTCTCCTGTCTCTGTCCGTCTATCTATCTATCTCTCTCTCTGTCGCGCTTTCTGACGGGAGGCGCAGGCGCGAACGGAAAAGCGGATTCTGCGACTTTTCCGCGACGCATCACGTAGTTCGTCTACCACACGGAATACCGTATCCGGATAGCGTCGTCGCGCGCTGCCAATATCGAGGACGCGTTGATGCATCGCGCGGAGTCGACGTGAAATATCGACTGCAATCTGTAGGATTAGTCACGCGCTGCGAAAATATGCATGCTGGTTTGTTACGCCTCGTAAGAACAGTATGTAGCTCGAATTGATTAACGAGGAAACGTATTCGGATTCCGGTGGTTTAAAATAACGTAAAAACCGAAGAGACGTTTAAAAGATGTCCGGAAGATTGCGATGCGCCTCACAGACTTTTGCGCTACGTGGAAAGTTTTCAAGAAAGTTTCAAAGTGATATCATAAATATTGAGATTTCTAATTAACTAAATAAATGTCAGTAAGCAATTTTTGTATGCAACGTGTAATGTTGGAAAACTAATAATGTTGGAAAATCGCGTTTTATTTTCAACATTGTCGTTTCCCTTTTTCTTCACCTCACCGGTTTTTTTTTGAACTTTACTCCTCGAAATAGGAATCTGCAGTTATATTTTGCGTTGGTATATTTTTATGTCTATGGAAATCGTTATCCCCCGGTTTGTCCGTCGCGAAAATTCCCTCGAGTGCGCGCGCGCGCGCGATAGTTTATCGTGTTCTACCTCGGTGTTTAAAGTTCGTCGAGATTAAAGCTCGCTAGTTGGGAGATTACCCGGTCCGATAAATAAACCAGTGCGCGGATCGACCTCGAAGAGACGCTGTTAGTTGTGTTTTCCTAGCAAAGTCGGACACTATGGGTCTCTAATAGCGACATTAGTCGATAAAGCGCGGCTAGAATTTTCTCGTATCTTTTATCGGTGCGACCGGAGTAAATTGATTAAATAAGCGAGTGTTGATAACGTGTCCCGGTATACATTTATTAAATGAAATACTCGTGCGCGTGCTCAGAAAGAGCGCGATCTTATCACGTCCGAAATCTGCACTCCGGAATATACCGGTTTCAATCGCCGGGTTTCTCCACCTCGATCAGTAACACTCGTCGCGAGATATCGTTATGGAGCCTCGTCGGAATCTCGCAGATGGAGGCACTTCGGCACGCGAGTCATTCGCGCGCGGGCGGAAATAAAGATGCTGTACGTGCGGCGAAAGAGGGACGTTATTGCGCGAGCGTGAGGTTTCGACGCTGTGTGCGTCGCAGCTGCAATGCTAAACGGATGAATCGCGCGTATTTATTACCGAGATTAACGTGTGCATTTGCATTCTCTCGTATCCGTGAAATCCGCGCGCGGAGAAAATTCGCCACGTAACGTGGGCAACGCTGCGAACATTCGGTTAAGAGGGATTATGATGATAGGGCCCTTGTGTGCGCATATGTGTGTTCATACTATATATTTCTCGCGAACGTGGCTCATGCGTAATAACGATCGAAATTTCTTTGCCCCCGAATCTACTTACATTTTTCGCGATTACTTAAATATGATGGCGTAGTCTAAAAGAAATGTAGTCTCTTAGAAAGAGAAATTTTTTTACCGTGACTATTGCAGAAGTATAATAACAAGCAAAGAATATGAAGAATATATTTTATAGGTGTATTTCACTGCCATTTGATGTAACTGATGTAACTCCACGGCGTTAAGATTTGGAACGTTTTATTTTTATTCTGATCGAATATCTCGTTGAAGCTATACGATAAGACTGGTATTATTATTATTAAACTAAAACTCGGAGGAAAGAAAAATTCGAAGACGAAGAGATACTCTACTGCATCATATATTATCGTGTTCAGGAAATGACATTCTGTTTATGTGTATTATAATGCCGCCGTAAGCCGGGAGGGTCGTTTTTACGGACGGTTCTTATTTTATCTCCGCTCGCGGACATGATTTGTCAAGACTCGCTCTTTACACACCCGTGGATGTCAGCACGCGCGATAAAGTTATTTGTCGTTCTTCTGCGGGAAAAACGCATTCTCCGCGACACAACGAAGAATGCGTTTTATTCCTTTGCGCGGCAGATAAGAGAGCTCGCTCCCGCGGATTTTCCTTTCTTTCCCTCCGTGTTCAAACAGAGACGACCAAGGTTGAAGTGTCTTTCTCTCTCTCTCCGTCACCTTTGAAGCTGCTGCAACGAGAGCGCCACTTTTTTATTTGCACGAACACCGCATTTGCCTGGATTTAGGAGCGAGGCACAATAGAATATAAGAACGAAGGGTAACACATGAAAAAGCGCGGCTATCCATAGTACTCGAGATTAAATTTTATTCAAATAGCAACTAAGAAATAAAAAACAATTCATGTTTAATCGATTAATGTAAAATGTTTCCTACTTTTAGAACATTATGCGGGTCTAATTTAATTTTTTCCTGATTATTAACAGAGCTGCGAGCGCACGAAAACTGCGCATTTCTTCGAGTCGCAATATGTTGTTCGTTTTAGATTAGAAATTTTTACGAAAAGTTTACTAACATTTTGAATAAAGCGATACTTTGGTCTTGCTACATTTTCCCCATTAAGCTCGTACGTTGGTACACTCGAAATTCTGCGGGGCGAAGTGCAGAATGCCGAGCGTTTTTGTGGGACGGATCGATTGCGACATGCTTTTTCCGTCGGGACGGCTTTTTTAATTCACGTCGAACGAGAGGGTGGCCGGCTCTCGCGTTGATTACGTGGTCACTCCAGTCGGCCGCAATGGATTCGCGCAGCCTGCATGCATCCTGGTCGAATCGTAATTCCCTTTTACACGCGCGAACGGTATAATTAGCCGCAAGCGTAAAGATATCTGATAAGAAGACGGACTGTCCCCGCGGAAAAATCCCCGGGCTGAGCGACTTTCCCTCGCGCGCACATAAGGAAGCTGAATCTACCCCGGGCAGAAAATTCAATCGAGCGGATAGCAAAGTCCCTCTCTTTCTCGACATAGCAATTCCTATTCATCTCTCTCGGATTCCGACGAAAGCTGGTTTCATCGGAACCGCCTTCGGTTCTGCGATTCCTATCCAAACTTCTCAGATTCGTTGGTTTTAAAAGGGCGGCGTTATCAACAGCTATGCGTTGTGAAAACGCGAATGGAAATTTATGGAAAATTAACGAGCTCGCGAAATTAAAAGAGCTGGATATTGACGGGCGAGAGCAACTGTAGGAGATAAGAGGTGCAAATTTATATAAATCATAGTTAAAGGTTATTCGGTTAATATTACTATCGAATTTATTACGTTTTTATTAATTTCATGATAAACAAGGACTTAGTATCGGAACTAAACTACTCGCGACATTGAGTATCTCCAAATGTTAGCTTTGAGTATTATTATCCGTCAGAAAATGAATCGCGGATATTTTATTGCGCAACGCGGTGCAGCTGTAATGGCGCATTTATTACATTATGAAATACGAGACATGCGTCGCGAGAATATCTCTCGCAGCTATAAAAGCGCATTTATGTGACTAAACTTGCGCGCACGCGAGCACATATGTATTTATATATATGTAAATATATATATATATATATATATATATATATATATATATATATCTCCGTCACGTGCCGATACCATTCTTCCGGCATGACGTCGCGATACGCTTCTGTTAAACGCGCCGGAACTAAAGGGGCCAAAGAAACATCGCGTCGCATCGTGGCGAGGATCCGCGAGCAACAACGTATCGGAGAGATATCCTCCGTTTCCTTGGGCGAACGGCGAGGAGATTCTGTCTGTATCCTGTCGGATATAGCCCGCGTCTATATATATTGACTTTATACGTTCGAGCGGAGCCGCGTCGTGAAAACTCGAATAATAAGAGAACAGAGGGAGAATCGGAAGCTCGAATTTTCTTCGATGAACGACCAGGCGGAAACTTGGACTCGACACACCACCGCGGGCGATCTCGCGAATCTTTGTACTACAGTATACTTTTGCGCTGTATAAGTTATTAATTATTTCTTTGTCGAATGATCTTGCGGAAAATTGGAAATGTCAGATTTTTAAATTGTTTAATGGGTTTTCCGACTAAAAAGAAAATCAAGAGAGAAGATATATTTTTGAAAATATGCTTATATTTTGTACTTTTTCTCGTTACATATCTTTTATCATTTTTGTATTCTGATATAAAGATACGAGATTCGATTGGAGTTAATTAAAGGAATAGTTAACTCCACAACCTATGTAGACAAAAGATGAAGATTTCTTTTTAATTTAAAGTATTTTATCTAATATATTTGGATATTTTTTGACAATATTTTAAATAGAGAAATTTTTCTGAGTTTGTTAAATTCTGCACGGAAAAAACGATTTTGCTGAAGTATCTAAAAATTTAGCTAGATCTGAAAATAATTTTGTTGCACCATTAAAATAATTATAGTAGGTCGCTGAAGTATGATGATAATACTGTAAAAAATTTTGATATTTTAGCAATCAGTTTAAGTGTTCTACATAATCATTTTGATGGTGCAACAAAATTATTTTCAGATTTGTACCTAGCTAAATTTTTAGATACTTTAGCAAAACCGTTCTTTCCGTGTACTGAATTGAAAAAGTTAATATTTTTTGCCACAGATATTTCTTGTCCTCTTTGTTTTTTCGGGAAACTGTCCACCGTACATATATAAACTCCGCTCACACGACTAGAGAATGTTATGAGCTACGCAATACGCCTTTTGTTGCGTCTGGAAATAGCAGCATCCCGGCGTATTAGCGGATGCCTTTAACGAGTCGTTTCTTCCCCGTTGAAATCTCGATTACTCTCGAGAAGCATCGGTTATTAATACACCGCAGATGAATGTCATTGCTGCATTTGAGCGCGCAGAACCGCGCGTGCAGTAATTAAACACTCCGCGCTCATAATCTTGCTTTTGAAGTGATGATGATTAAACCCGATCTCGGGTGTGAAAAGTAATAGACTGCGATAAAGGCGTCGACATTTATCCACGCGAGTTTTTCGTCTCTTTAAATCAACTATATGCCTTATATTTTGCACAAATGTTAGGCCAACAAATTAGCGATAGGTATATTATTTTTTTAAATTACACGTATATTTATTTTAGAAAAGATTTTATTCTTCATATATCAAAAACATTAAAAATCTTGAAAAAAATATGTCTTCCGTGAAAGACTTCTCAGATAAGTAATTCTATATTGCACACAAAGTATATAATAATCCTAAAACACAATGAGCTGATAACGCACACACGTATGGACTCTTGATATTTGGGTATAATACATAATCGATAGACTTTAAATTTATCGGATTTTAATTCCGAAGCATCAATTAACATGACGCGTGTGTAATACAGCGGTATTGTTTTCTCAATGATCGTTTATCCCTTATCCTGCGAAATATCGCGCTTTCAGCCATCTGTGTCGAAACATTCGTGATAAGCTCGTGTATCGTATATACACCAATAGGCGGATTACGCAATCCGCTCCGCTCGGTTTTAATGGCAATACATACCGAGAGAGCGAGCGCCAATGACGGCGACAACGATGACGATGACGGTGCCCGGCAGCGATGATGGCAAACAACGATCATTTCTCGACATGCGTTCGCGTATTGGTAGGCCGGGAATTCATTAGCGCTTCCTGCAGCACTCACGCTAAAACCAATCGACCGATCGCCATTGCTTTCATGCAAATTGTCTGATCCAGTTGTTACGTCGACATGTACACACCGATATTCCAAAACTTTGTGGAAGCGTTTAATATGAAACTGATTTTATTTGCGGAAGCACTTCTCGGTTAATCCTTGCGCGGCTTATTAAAAGTTTGATAAGAGTCTTTATTATTTAATGTTATCGCTGTAACATTATTTAAGATGCAATATTAATTCTCGCATTTATTTTGTCCGTCGTTATTATTTACAGTTATTTGTTTAGCGCTAGCACAACTAGTTTTGACGAGACGTTAAAAAAGTTTTCCGGATAGATCGGATATTACTGAAGATTATTTATGCTAAGCGTATATCGTGTAAGGAATAAGGATACGCATAGCAATTAAGCTTAATCGCCGAGTAAGTAATACTTGCGAGTAATAATGACATATAATACGTTTGAAATGCTCATTGAAGATCGTTGCAACGTAGCATGCGAGATACAGCGATATACTGTTAAGGATCAATTTCTCAACGCGCTAATCCCAAGGCAATGAACGGAACTGGTATACATGATTATTCTTTTCGTATTAATAAATTCTGCACGAAGCAATTTTCTCACGGGGATGTAATCCAGGGCAAAAAATTTCAACTTTTTGCATGAATGTAATTTATTGTGGAATGCGAAACATATTTTACACGCAAAACGGCAATTTAACTAGTTGGAACGTTAATTAAGTTATTATTACTGAACTGTTAACTGAATCAGTAATGTCTATACGGGTTCTGAATTAAATTAAGTTGAAAATTTTTAATTAAATCATATTAATGCTTTGTTAAGCGTAAGTTATGTTTTAAAATGTCTCTTGCGTTTCAAACGTACTTTATACATCTTATTTCTTTCTTCTTTCTCGATAAACAGTGATGTTGATAGTTGCAAATTTCAGGTATTTGGAGTAAACTCAGAGTTATGAATATCAATTTAGGACAATGTAGAACAGAGATGATACAACCTTCAAAAATATTATTAAAAAGAAATAGGAGGCTAGACGTCGCACATATGTTCATTAGTTATGCGCGACGCGTAAACGATCAGTCGCGTAAAATTGGCGCCGGCACGGCGAACGTGTTTAGCAATCTCAGTTCTCTTTGTCCGCGTCTCGTTTTCGCGTGCATTAAAGGCAGACAGGCTTCGGGCCCCACATATCGTTCGCTAATTCGCCGATCGCTTCGGCGAATCTCCGCCTTTCGCGAAATCTGCCGCGTTTTTGCGCGGCTCCAACGGAGTGGAGTTTAGAGATCGCGCTTTTGCGAACCGAACGGAAAGCGAATCCCCCGCGATTTGTAGGTCGTTTGATCGCGCTATACCCGGCCTCGTGGCTTTACGTAATCCAAACGCGCGCGCTCCGCGTGTGTCGCGTACGTGTGCATCTCGTCGTCGCCACCGTGTGCATCTCTCGGTTTGTGCGCGCGCGCGCGCGCGCGTGCGGATACACGTGCGGCGGCGATCGGAGTCTGTGAGTGTGTGTTGTCGGGTCGCGCGGCGTGTGAGCGAGTGTGTGCACGTGTATACGTGCCGTGTACGTTCACACGCCGTTCCGTCGAGTACAGACACTGGCGCCTACGTGAACGCCAGATTATAGACTGGCTAGACCCGCGGGGACGAGTGCATTCTCTGTTCGCTTCTCATCGCTCCGTTCCGTACGTGTGCGAGCGCGAGAACGTGTGTGCGTGCGTATCTCCGCCATGCTATCGGCCCTCTTCGTCTGCTCTATCTCTCTCTTTCTCTTTCTCTCTCACTCTCACTTCTCGCGAGCGGCGCACAATGAGATATAAAATGAGACGCAGAGAAAATAAGACGTAGCATTACCACCGTATAATAAAGTACTAACTATAAGAAGCAATCAGTTGGCGAATGCGACCGGTGCGACAAAACAAACGAGCGATTTTAGAAGTCTATTCTTCTCAAAGTTGCGCCTTGTTATACTTTCCGTACTCGGAAAAGCGCCGGTAATCCTGACCCTTCGCGACGAAGGCGACTTTCTTTAAACCGTGGATTTTCCGAAAAGTTTAGCGAGTAAATCCTTTATCGAAAGGATTATCCGGGAATTAATACACGGAAATTAGATAACAGTCCGCTTGGTAATCTAACGTCTGCCAGTAATCTAGGCTCGAGAAGCGAAAACATATGAATTAATGACAGCTAGAGGAAAGCATGGGAAGTATGGCATGTAGCGTATGAAATATAAAACAGCTCGGCGCTCGCAGAGAGGAGAATACAGGGAGAGGGAGGAGGATATCCGCGCGCACGTTATGCGGGGGGAGGCTTTTGTAGAATCGGCGACGGATAGCAGCGGGGATATACGCGTTTACTCGCACGAGATCGTCGGATTATATTGTACGTTAAAGGCCCGGCGTCGGAGCTCCGACGCGACAAGCGTCGTCGCACACCTTCGCCGCCCGTGTTTCTCTTTCGTTCCGGCTGCTCGATCGAGCGTGCCGCGTCTCAAGGAGAGATCGCTTTATACATTTTGCTCGCTGCCCGAGAGCGCTGTGCGGGCTCGACCGCGCCGCGCAATAATGCGCTTTTTCGCTCGTCCTCGTTTAAGACCGATTCAGCGTAAAACGCCCGGCGCGGCCGTCCGACGCCTGTCGTCCAGCAGCAGCGCTAAACGCGATCCATTCAACTTTTTGCCGGGTAATGTGCGACACTTACTCGGGTTCGACCCGTCGAATCTGCATAAGCGCACGTGCACGCGCGACATACGATCGATGACACACGCATCGGTGATTAACAGCGGACAGCTCGTGTGCTGATCACTTTATAAGCAGTCAGTTTTATAAGCAAGTTTTTTCGATGACAGTCATATGTTTATTTATCTCGGAGTCTGGTGTATGTGTTTTTTTTTATATTTGAATTGTATATAATGTTTAATTTGCAAATGCATTTACATATCTCATTAATATTCATATAATCTGGGCAGCGAAGTCGATAAAATGCTTCTCCCTTGGATTTATGATATGTTCACTAAAGTGGAGGGGATGATATTCTCGAATGATTTCCATGGAATTGTGTGTCGACCACGCGCGACGCGGCTACCCAGGTAAAAAGAAGTTTTTTTAAACGAGTCGAGGCGAAATAATTTCCGCGGGTATATCGCATACGCGCGTGTGTGTTTTGAGTCGCGAGGCCTCTCGATGTACGTGCCCGATAAGCGTCGTGTCGAATTTCGCCGTTGCACGCAAAATCTAAGCATGTCAGTGATACGGGAACGAAGAGGAACGCGAGAAAGGTTTCTCGATAAGCCACCTTAATCGTTCACGAAGTCAATTACATGATCTGTCGAGGCATCGTCGCCGGTAAATTCATTATCAGGCAATTGCGAATTCATACATGCACAGGAAAACAAAGATGTGTCTTTATTAACGCAATCTCCGACTCCTAATCTAGTTAGTTCTAAAAACGACCAAGGACGTATAACACTTTTTCAAGCGGATTTTAAGAATGCATTTGATCGCGATTGTATGTACGCTTTTTTTTAGAACGAAACAACGCGCCGAAGTGGACACGATTCGGCCTTGCGGTCAGGTAGATGCGCGGCAGAAATAATCGCGTTTTCTCCTTAACCGAGAAATTCCCACGGAAGAGGCGCGAGAGAAAGAGTCAATCCTCGCGCGAGCACGAACTCCATCTTCTCTCATCGTCCCACGATACTATCGGCGATTCCCGCGCGCGTTTATTTCGCTCTGTCTCCCGCTCATTTGTCATTCGCCATTATACGTCCGACCGGAGAGAATTCTAGCGTTGGAAGGACCATATTTACCGGGGCAATTTATGATGCGGACAGGAACGCCGGGAGGACGTTGGTAATATGGGATTGATTGGCCGGGCGGAATACATCGATTTTCTCAAACGTCGCTCAAAACCGGTAGTCTTGAAAAACTATTAACTTGTCGTTTACCGGCGGATTGCGTCGGGAAACTTTTCCATGGGATAACGAAAATTTTTAAACAAAAGAAAGGATTTTTTTAAATAAAGGAAAAATTCACGCTTTATCAACGTGCCCCGTGCCGCATTTTTACTGTTTCTAAAGTAGTACCTTATTGGTAATTAAAAAAATAATCAGGTTTTTGATTAATGCGAGTCAGTATCACTTACTTGATTTCACCTATCTCTTTACTGTTTTTGATAAATTCATTATATCACATATAATAGATATAAATACCATTACATGGATTATTTTATACATTTGAATACGTTTAATTGACGTTTATTGCAATGTTAAACGTAATGCGTTTGATATATTTAATCGAGAAGCTGATTGAACGAAATTAAATCGAAGAAAAAAAAACACGTTAGTTTTGCAACATCCCGGAGTTGCGTTCCTATTTCCGAGTCGTTGAACGACATTGATCGTTCCAGTTTCAGATAGATATCGACGCGCGACGTCTCTTCGACTCGTATACGCGAATGAAAGCAAGCGTTTTTTCAGGACGCCGCGCCGGCTCGCATGCGTGCGGCGGAAGCGGCAATATCGAGGGAATGATCCGTTCGTTTCGACGTACCGTAAAACGCGTGTATTTACACACGCGAGCATGTCTATAAATTCTCGCGTTGCGTCAAGTTAAATCGACTGTCGTCGAGATAACGAGGCTCGAGAAGCATCTTCCGGGTGTTGAGCCTTTCGAATCGCTTTTAATAACCTTAATGCCCCGTGGGGCAACTATCGAGAAAATCCTGGAAACACGCCGTCGCGTCACCCTCCTCGCCCGTTCCCCGCCCACCTGGCGCCCCTTTCGCCCTCGCGGCTTTTAAGTTTTGGATTTCAGACGGCGAGGGGAAAATGCGGAACGCGTGCTTTCTTGGCCATCCTCTCGTCGCCTTCTGCATTATTCAGATCTGCCCCGAGAAGAATACCGGGTTGAATTTTAAGAGGGATGAAGAAGTCGACGAACAGCCTCCCCCCCCGTTGCCCTCTCGCCCCCTTTTAAAGCCGCTCCGATTTTCGTGCGGCTCTGCCTCGCGTGATTTACATATGTCCTGTATCTCGCGAATTTGCATCGCGCGTTTTCGTTTCGCGCTCGATCTCGCTCGCTCGGTAATCCGCCCGGCAATGCCATTGTCGCGCACGTTCGTCGGTTTCTCCGCCGCTCCGCGCCGGTCGGATTTTCGCGCATTCTGCGATTAATGCGAGACTCGCTTTCGCCGTCTTTGCATATTCGGCCTATTCGAGTAGACTCGCTGAACAATTAAGTCATATATATGCACACGTTACAGCGCGAGTTGCAAGTTGTTAACGACATTTCACGACTTTACACTGTTATTTTCAGGAAACTTAATACCCTGTCCAGTCTTTTTTCCAAACTTTTAAAATTGAGAAAGATAAATTTGCATATACTTTAATTTTATGTTTGCAAAAGATGTTGTAAGAACTTGGGCAAAATCGATATTAAAGAAATTATATTTATATATATCTATCTTCACAAGTTAAAAAAAATTATTTGATAGCTACGTTAAATCTTTCAATTGCTAAGAGAATCTTTATATCAGCGAACCGTTTGCGGTAAAACCGAGGGAGATAAATCGTTAACGAGTTAAATAATTATTATATATCGTCATGTTATTACTGCGCGATAAATCGCGCGCTCGTTTGGCAGCGGTAGAATCACGGTGGGTTTTATAATTAACCACCAACGGTAATCAGAAAGCGTTTATATTACTTTCGCGCGTTATAATAATCGTTTAGATGAAAATGCACTCGCCGCTTCGATGCCGCGCGCGCGCTCGCGCGCCATGTAATAACGTCATGACGATTTAGCCGCGACGCGACGCGGCGATTTCCGTCACAGAGGCGCGTTTCACTCGAAGGACAGCCAATTATTGCACAACGCGCGACATAATTAATTAACCTCTCTCTTCCCCGTTTTCTCTCTTTCGCCAAAAGCGTTTATCCGTGAAACACTTTTCACGTGGAAACAATTCGGCATGCGCTCTCACTCGGCGCAATGAACGCGTTAATTAAATGTGTAAGCTCTCGATTTGCTCTGTTACGACAAAATGTGTATATGGCATTTAAAATGCATACATCTACGAGTCGTCCTATTGAATTGTGTATAATTGATCGAGATTCCACGTACAATGCAATTATGTAATGCATACAACGGTGATGAGGTTTTGAAATTTTAATCCTTCATTATTTAGTACGCCGCATCCGAGACTGCAGGGGAAATATTACCGCGCTTTAAAAACTCTTTGTCGATCGATATGGAATATACGACGAATTAAAATCGTTCGCAACGAGCATTACCTAAAATGCGCTTCCGCGCGCGAAACTTTTATTTCACGGCGTGTGTTATCTTCGACGATACCTCGTCGGCGGTTTTACGCACAATATATCGCGCGGTAATGAAATTCTTTTTCTCCGACCGATTCAGGATTAATATTTATTCTCCTCGCCGTGCGGGGAGATTAATATTTATATGATTAACCAATTCGCACATGCACACGCGTCGGCATATTTACGTATGTAAGTACACGCGTTAAGTTGAAATTTACCGTCAGCTGGAATAGTTGGGTGGAATACGGTAGAGGCGGACTTTTAACGGTGCCGTTTACAACATTGTCATTACACGGGTTACGTTTCCGTTACGCGTGCTTGCGTGTACGCGTATACATGTCCGCGCGCGTTTGTGTGCGCATACATGCGGTGTGTTACACGCGTGCACTATGCTAGCTGCCATTTAGTGCAATTTATTAAACTGTCCCTCTCCCTCGTCGGCCTCGTCTCTCCTCCCCTCCCTCTTTACATCCCGTTTTCCTCTTACTCTTACTCTATCGGTTTTCCTTCTTCATCCCCTTTCCGCTTTGGCTGCTTTGACTGCGCTACGCCGAGTGCACAGAGGGGTCGAGGGGAGGTGCGTTCGGTGGCTAAATACACACACAAACGCGGCGGCGGGCGCCGACGTGCACGTACACGTGCCACGTACACGCTTACCGCGCCGGAGAGAGCAAGCCTGGGTCTCTCACGGCGGGGGTGGTATGACGGAATCAATACCCGGTGTGTGGGAGAGTGGGATAATGCGGTGGCTTGACGAGAGTCGTAGGTAGTAAGAGCCGGAAAGAGAAAGAGCGAGAGAGAGAGATAGAGACGGAGAAAGATGGGGAAGGGTAGGATGCAGATGGATGGGGGTGAGATGAGGAGACGGAAAAGAAGCGAGGTGGAGAGAAAGTCGAGGACTATTAGAGGAAATAAACAATGGTTCGGTAACCCTGCCCCTCCCCTTACTCGTTGTGGTATATGCTGCCGGAAAATTACCCGAGATATTCCGAATAATGGCGAAGTGTGCGAGTGGGCGAATTTTTCATTCCCCAACTCCTCCCACGCATCCGTATATTCTTCTCGGCATTTTCTTCTTTTCTGTTTTTTTCTTTAAATATTTTTATTGGAAAATAATCACGGGCCTTACGGTGTGGCGGTTGTGGTATATACTCCGCGTACTTTTGTTTTCCCGCGGCTTTACAAGAACGGGGGTAGGAAAAATAAAAGCGAGCAGTAAACCATGTAGATTGGTTTGCTAATTGTGCGTTAATTCAAGTGGTATTAATTTTGATATCAAGACTGGAGGGCTGGTTTTAAATTTTGCCGGAAACCGAGATTCATCGAATTTTCTTCTCATTTTTTTCGATAGAAATAGATGAACAGAATACAAATCTGTAATATCCATTAAAGATTGCTTAATTTTAAGAAAGCTGCAAATAGTGAATCGATATTGCGGAAACTGGAGCACGCCTTACAGTAACAATGTTAATCACATTAGAGTGAACGGCGCGGGTTCGTGTCCGTTCTTCGAAGGAAAATTTCTTAATCAGGAAATTAGCAGGAATTATATAGATGCCGGAGAGAAGATATATGATGTCGTTTTCATAATAAAATCAACTTGCACGTGAATCTTCTATGAAAATAGAGACTACGATCTTATCTTCTATAATAGATTCCTCATAGCATTACTAAGCGTTCTGTGCACTTTTACAATCCACGTTGATTATTTATATCGACTTCTATTGATACGCTCTTGCGAAAACACATTCGTTAGATTATGACAATCGATACCACATCTATGTTCATGCGCCATTCGGTATATATTGGTTAAAAAAAGAGAAAGACGATTCGATTAAACTTATGATTATTGAATGTTTCTCACGAGAGTTTCTGCAATGACGATTGCACATTTCCTCGATGTGCGGCATTCCTCGATGAAGTCATGCGTCTTTTTTTCATTTTTTTTCTGCTATCTGACAAGTTGATTCGTTTGATTCGCGCTCTATTCGCATCGCGACCATCTCGAATAGTTCGAGACGTCCTTCTCGAAATCCTCCCCGGCGTGGCGGAAATGTGTACCATCGAGGGGGCGGTTAATTAATCGTACTCTTGGCACGAGTCCACGGAGTTCGAATTTAGCCATAGCGGCCGCTTAACCTCGGTAATGTCCGTCGTGAATTTGGATAATTCCCTTCCTCCGTCTGTCGCGCCCTCGCACCCTCTTTCACTCTCCGTCGCGTTTAGTTTCTCTCATTGTCGTCTCGGCGGCACGCGATTACCCCTTTGTCTCGATCGTTAACTATTTGAGGCCGCGCCTTCGCCGCATACCGATCGCAATTTCAATCACGCTGCTTTCCGTGTTTAGAATTACGCGGACATTTATTGAAATTTAATTTATTTCGTAATGCAATATTTTTTTGAACAATAATGTTCTATCTAAGTATAATTTTAACTTTTAATCATAAATCCGCTTACATATTTTTTACGATCACTATTTATAATACGTATCTCGTCTTAATCTGATTTTATCTCTCTCCTTTAATGAGGCGTGAGTAATCACACAGGAAGAAGCACTTGACTTATCTTTGTGTTATTAAAACTTTTTTTAAATACAATTTGCTTCAATTAACGATTAAATATGTAAGTGTATATGAATCGAACGAGTTATTAAGCTTTTTTTGCAATCTCGCGTGTGAAATTCGCATTCAAATGGAACTCTCGCTATAACGCAATTAGTAACTCGACTGTGCTCGCTGTTTAACTTTTTATTACTCCGGTTTAGTGCTCCTCGATTCTGATGTTCGATACAGGCGGCGTGAGAAAACGTTTCCGCGCGAGCGCTTAGTCAGTTTCCCATCGTTTTCCACCGGCGGACTTATCTTTCTACCGACATTTTCCAGTGTTCTTCGCGCGCGGGTTCTCTATCTCTATCTCTTTCTCTCTTTCGACCATCGTATTAACGCAATATCGACTTTGTGCCGAGCTTTCGATATTTCCACCTTCGCCAGTCAGCAGATATGAGAGATCGGGGTAAAGCGGCAGCGCGAACATACTCGGCAGCCGGCATGTGCATCGTATGCACTGCCACAGTAGCGCGAACGTGAACGCAGGAGTCAATGCACTTGCGGCGCAACATCGGGGAGCGAGGAAACAACGTCGTCTTTATGGCACCCGAGACCCGCGGCAACGAGATCGTCTATCAAGACATTAATTGATTCTCGAAGGACAGAAGTCAGAGATAATTTCATTTTATTAACAAGATGTAGCATATAAATGTAATCTATACTGGACATAACTCGCAGAGTTTATGAGACGTTTGATTGTGACGATTACTTGAGTTTCGAATGGTTTTATGTAATATTGCAATTTTATATATATTCAAAACTTAAACATGTAATTATTTTATATGTATATAAATGAGGATAAATAATTATATACATCGCTCGCGAATAAGGAAGCAAGGAAGCAACGTTTACACGCGAGTGCGCGCGCGGTTTGCAATCCGCGCTTTATGCGCATCGGTGTTGCCTCGACGATTGATACTTGACACTGGATGCACCGGCAATAATGCAAATCAGCGTTCTGCCCTACGACGTATAACGGTGCGATGTAGAAACGCATCAGCGAGCCCGGAAAACTCGAATTAAACTCTCTCGACACGGTCATTTACGTTTTACACGTCGTGTAATGACAACGTGTAAAGAAACGGTTCGCTGCAGCGGTAAAGGAGGAAACGATCGGGAATTAGGAGCAATGGCGTAATGATAATAAAGCGTCGTTTGATCGTGAAGGACGGCGACGTTAAGAGTCGCCGAGAGTTGCGACTTTGAATATATATAAGCATTAATCTAATGCTATCTCGAGCATTCGAGTATTTGCGTTAAGGATATCGATTATTTGTATGTCGCGCATAATGTAATGTTTTACGAAACTTTAGTAATGTATCTAACATTTCTTTAAGAAATACATTCTACATACAGCATGTTCTCTGTATCTAAATCGAGAAGGTTACGAAGGCATGATATATCTGTCAATCAATGGGAAGAGTTGAATGAATTATCAAAGAATAAATATCTCTGTCAACGATAAATACCGGGGACAATTTCATCGCGTGAAACAGAAGTATCGTTAAATATGAGATATCAGATTGCCTGACCGCGTTGTAAACGCGTGCGGAGTATCACGTTCGGTTTGGCTTTTAACGTTGATAAGGTCGACGGTAATCTGAACGGTTGCGTTTTTGCTTTTATGTTACATGTCGCTTTGTCTTTTAACTGGTTTTGGTCGGTTTTCGGGAAGGCCCAAGGCTGCGCGGCGGCGGAGAGGCCGAGAGGATTGCCGGGCCGGAAGAACGGACGGCGCGCGCGAAGGCCGGCGATGAATTATAGTATAGGAGCGGAAACCTCGGTCTATTAGTCCATCGGTTACGGAAATTGATTCTTATTACTTAACGTGAACACGCGCGCGTCACGGACGGGACTTCCCTCGTCTATCCCCGTGCCATGCCGTTAGGTAACTTCTTCGCCGCGATGTCAATTGCGCATTTAACCGTCCGCCTACGCGACGTGCGCGCGGCGCCTCGTTAAAATGTTTTCCCAGAGCCGGCCAATTAATTTCATTGATAATGAATTTTCTCTAAGCCCGTACGCTAATTTGACGAGGTAACGGCCGGTTCGCGACTCGTTTGCAGAGCATCGAGCGTTCTTTGTGTTCGAAGAAGGGACGGAGGGCGAAACAGAATGGCATCGACATTCTTTTTCGAGACAAGATATTGTAACGGCGAGCGAATAAGATCAGGGGATGAAGCGATTCGTTTAATTGGAAACCTGTGCTCGCCGATTCGACCTCGATTCAGTGTCCGTTTTCACTCGTCTCGATTTACTCCCAACCAACTTTTTATCGCTCGCTGACGAGTGAGCGTTTCCGCAACAATCGGAACTTTTCCCCGAGGGCGTGAGAGTTTTTTTTATAACTCTAATCCGATTTCGCTCCGTGATCTCATATATCTTTCCGCGCTAAATATTTTCTACGCAAATTTATCGTTATCGATATTCGCGCTCGCTATCGCGATACTATTTTCGTTACGACTCTGAAAGCACTACGGAAATCCTCCGAAACCCGAAGGAAACATTATCGTATACTCCGTATCCGAAACGGACGAGTTTTTAATCTCTATTCTTAGTATTATTATTACATATTGGACTTACAATTAGTCGAATCGAGAAAATGATTCTCTTAGTGATGTAGGTATTCTTAATTAAGTTAAAGTAGATCGATATTCTGCCTTTTTCGAGCTACTAGCTAAATTCCAATTTTATTCTCCTGTCCAATCTCGTTCATTCGCCATTAAATACATAATGGGGCCAATGAGCTTATTGTTATAGATGTATCGCGTGTCAAAACGGTATGCATACTGTCTTAATGTTATTTCCGTCACGACTCTCCGCCTAGAAGGCCACGGCGACTTCAACTATAAATACATGCGTACACGAACGGCGTGCGTGATCGGTCCCGATGTAATTTCGTCCTTCGTCCTTCCTCGCTTTCGTCGCTGATAGGCGTCTAGCGTCTGAGGGTTGCGCAAGGATGCCGGTACGAGATTGCGAGAGATCGAGCTCGTCCGACGAGAAAGCGAGGGTAGGACGGAGGGTACGACATCCCAAAAGGGCAGGCTCGGGGATGAAAGAAGATTCCGTAGTCGTGTCTGCGCGCGAGCGGGGGATGGGGAAAGTGGGCAGCCGGTGAGGAGAGGGTGGATGGCAGACGTTCAGGGCGCGAGAGGATAAAGTGGATGCCGGGTGGTTAAGGGGGTGGAAAAAGGATGAAGGATGCCGTTGCCATGAGCGGAGTAGATCGTCGCGAACCGACTGGAGGCGGCGATGAAAAAAAAAGAGCCCTCGTTCGTGATGAAAGAGAAAGAGAGAGAGAGAGATGGAGGGGAAGGGAGGGGATGTTAAGAGATAGACCAGAAGAATAATCGCGCGACTAAGTGGAGCGATGGATGGTGAACGCTAACCACTTCACGATGAAGAAGTCACTGTCGTGATTAGTGACCTTAACGTCTTGCGAATTGCGGTACGATTCCTCGAATTAAGGGATTGAATTGTTAAAGGACGTATCTGTTAGGGAACGAGAAGTCAAGTACTCGGAAAAACTGATTGGTTTATTTTTTAAAGATATTTACAGTTTCTTTAAATTATCTGACTGTTATTTCCAATCAAATAGTACTGGCTATCGATTAATTGTAGAGACTTAAGAATTAACTGATATTATTGCTGATTAATAGCAGTAATTGTCGCTACTAAATTATTGTATCGTCGTTGCCGCGTCGCTTAATCATTGATATTCCTTACTATTTTTAATACTATAATTATGACTTTGCGCTTAACTCGTGTTATCCGATCTCGTACTCGCGACCGGCGCGTTTTACCTCGCAGCGATGAACCACCTCGACCTTGTAACGTGATCGGTGTGTAGTTACAGTCACGGTCGTCCGGTAGAGCTTGCACTACTTCGGTAGCAAACGCACGGTGGCGTAATGATGAGTGGGCCGTTTGTCTCTCGTTCTACCCCGGTCCCATGATTACTAACCTTCCGCGGAATATCTTCTGCGCTTTACCTTCGACGTTTTGGAGTGATTTATCGCGCGAGCTGTACGGCAAACTGTATTCCACTTTTCTCTCTCTCTTTCTCGCTGGCGCAGCCGAGCCGAGCTGTCCGTAATACCCTCTCGGCGTTCACATCGACGCGACGTCGCAATACACGGCGCGACGGACTTTTTCCCCTCTTTATCTCACTGATCGAGGCTTTGGCGATTTGTATCACGGAGGGTGTTGCGTCGCTAAGCTTTAAATGTGCCGAGAACGATACTTCCACGCGAATCTTTAAGAAATTCCGTACTATTAAATACAAACGTTTTTATATAAGAACTTGTTTCTGTCGGGATAAAATAATTTGGTATATATATGTATATATACATATATATAAAAGAAAGGAAACGCGATAATCTCGGATCGTGCAGCTACTTTATACCCATTTCTTGATTTTGAGCACGTACGATGTCGCTTATGTGCGAACACGGGGATCGTTTAACAGGTGATACCGTGCGGAAATTGTGGTTTAGTTTCGCGATACCGATAGAGCGCGGCTCATCTTCCGGGCTTAGTCCGGGTTATGGAGCTGTTTGAAGAGAGAGAGAGAGAGGGGGGGCGAGGAGGGAAGCTCGACGTGTATATCGAGATGCCTCCGAGTGCCGTCACTGTTTAGTGTTGTGCACCATCTTCCATTGGTGGGGTCTCACGAAGCAAGCCATACGCGCGTTCGAGTGGTCAGATCGCTCGCGATGTGATCCCTTCACAAAGCGATCTCGATATCCCGAATTAATTCGCGCTCTGATCACCGCACCATCGCATGGTAAATTGTCTTCTTAGCCATTTCGGTAAGAATGATTGTGCATTCGCAACAGGCATTATTATGTTTATACCAATCAATTTATTCTTTCCATAAACAACCGATTACATATTTTTTTCTTGACGGACAATAGATACATGTGCATAAAGAAATAACGCGCACGAATAATAAAGAAAATCGTAATAAATTTATTTGAATATACATTATTATACATTTTTTTAATATAGATGGGAAAGAAAGAGAGAGAGGGAGATATATAAAGAATAGTAGTGCCTTGCGACGATCACGTCGGTTTTATGGCTCGTTAGTCGAGCATTAATTGGAAGTGTGTAGCAATCTGGGCGACGAAATGTTTGCGGACCTTAGTGGAAACAAAGTTGTAAATTAATTAGTGATGAGAGAGAGAGAGAGAGGGGGGGGGGATAGAGGTAGAAAGATCGCGTAGAGCTGTTAAGCCGTTATGGATGTCTCGACGAAGCATCTCCTAACTCAAAACACTCGTACCGAGAGAGTTAACCCACCCTTGACAGGCCGAGAAATCTGTCAAACTACGGCGGTGTGCGGCTTGTAGACACGTCGTTAGAAGCAAAGTTATAAATTAATTGGAGTGCGTGCACAGCTTCTCCGTGTCCACGATTTTCGTGGAAACCGACCGTAAAATGACCACGTCATCCAGTTAGACGAAGACAGCCGAGGGGAAACGGTTATATGACTCTGCGACTGGATACGAAAATCTTGTAGCCGGTACGAGGATCTTAAAACATTTACATTTACTCATGTGTTATAAAACGAGGATTTTACAAGCGTCATGCAAGTGACATGTGTGAGAGACTGTAATGCGATTTGCGAATGCGCTTGTCGACGCGACAATTTTGTATGCTTGTACAGACACTACAGACATCCGATATTGAACAGACGTTTTGTTATCGGAGATAATACGATGCCGGCCGTCAGTACACAGTCCCCAGGCGTTTGTTCAAGCATCCCTTTTTCCCCTCCCCAGAATTTTTTTCTTTTTCTTCCCTGTCGGCCTGTTTGTAATAGTATTTTGTTGTTCCATCGAGGCGATCCGGTGTTTTTGATCTTTTGATATCTATACCCGTCGTCACCGTAATTCGTAAATAAATATTGAACTTCTCTCGGAAGTATTTCATTCGACATTTATCGCGACGTCGGTCATTGGCTGTGTCAAATTGGCTATTAAAATAGACTCGCGGTGAACTTCTAATTTCGGCAGCAGCGGTCGTCAAGAGTACTTGTCTCGATATATTCGATAACAAGTAACATTTTTTTTATTTACCAGTCGCACGCGATGTGGCGTGAAAACTAAACGTCGGTAGGCACGTCAGCAACGCGCCTCGTATTAAAATTACGGATACAGATCGGTGACGAGTGGAGTCGGTGTCGAGTCGCACGAATACCAAGCGATTTAGCCCGAATGAGGAAAATAGAGGAAGAGAGCCTCCACTTCTGTGGATTACTCACCATCATCTTATGATCTGCGAATCTACGGCGCCAGTCGTCGTCGTCGACGTCGTAGTCGTCGTCGTAGTCGTGCCGTTTCCGTTGCCGTTGGCCGTTTAATGCGAATTTCACATGCATGGAGCGAGACGGCGACGACGACGACGGGCAAAACGCGGGAAAGCGATGCCAGGCACGTATCATTTTAGAATGGAAAAGAGCTCGCAGAGGGGTGGAAAGGGGGAAGGAGAAAGAGCACCGCCGCGCAGACGGCAGCCCTTTACGTGCAAAAGCTCTTCTTTTTTTTGCACACCCCTCTCTGCCCGCCGTCCTCTTCATTACCTCTTGATTTTTTGTCCCGCCCCCAGTCTGTCGACTTCCATCCACTAATCTTTTTTTTTTTTTTTACCTTTTTTCCTCACCCTTTTTTCGCCGCTTGTACGTTCTCGCGAATACGGCGCGAGAGGACAGGGTTTGAGGGAACGGGCTCGAAACAACGGAACGCGTGAGGGGTCGATTTTAATACCTTACTCCGCGAGCGCGAGACGGCCCAAGGTGGCTTTTATTAATTTGTTTCATGTTTACGTTAATTCGCGCACTGCAGCCCGCTAATTTGCACCGAGTCCATTTTCATCAGACTTCGCCTTTCTCCGCGTTCGCGACGCTATCGGCCAATTACGTTAATAAATTCTACCGTTAAACTCCGTAAAATATAGCATCGTGGTAGATACAGAATTCTTCTTTGCCGAGAGATTTTCGAAGCTAGTTGCCGATAAAGAGAGAGAATTCTCTTATAAACACAATTTAACTTCTTAATGATATTAGCATAATTTAAAGAAGTTGATGTGCTCCGATACTCTTCCCCATGTTGCCTTCTTCTCTTCAGAATTAAATAAATAACTTACCATAAATTTTTCACACGCTAGTTTGCTCGATCGTATATAATTACATATATCGATCGCGCGATTGAAATAGTCTCTCAATTATCGGCAACGATGATTTTATGATGACGAATAAAATTTTTAATGCGCCTAAATGTTGCTGCATTTCGCGGGGTAAACTCGATCAAATTGAATCGAGACGATAAATCATTTGCATAAGTAATTGCATTTGCGCGCGATGAGCATCGAGATCCAAACGTAACAAGTTTAGAGATACGGGAAATATTTATATATCTTTCGAATATTTTTTATTATCGTCGACAATCTTCTAGACCTGCGTGAGTCATGCTTCGTACGCGGTTCCGCGGAAAGTCGCATTAAAAGCGAGCGGAACGGCGAGGCGTATTACCGGGCGCATAAAGAAGCGAGCGCATAATCTTCAATCTGTGCGCGCAGCGTTCATACTAATGCGTTAACGACCGCTCTCACTGACGGCGAGATTGAGATTTCGGTCCTCCGCCGCAGAGCAGCTGTCAGATATACTCGTATGAACCGACGACCGACGATGGCGCGCGCGGTGGAGCTTCGGCAGTCGCGCATTGGTGGGTCAGCGAACGGGTTGGCAAGTGCCGTCGCCGTCTCCGTCGCCGTCGAGCGAGAATATACATGTATATATACATATATATATTTCTCTCGGCGAGCTGGAGAGAGAAAGGCCGAGAGAAGGGGAAGAAAGGCGCGTACGTGCCGCGGCTCACGTAATCTCAAACGAGACATCCACCTGCCTCGTTGTCGAATTATTGCTGCTTTTTCGTCGCTCAAGGCGAATTTACACGCCTCGCGTCCGCACCGCCGTTACGGACGAATTACTCGTCGGGAAAGTGAATTGCCTCTGTAATGGCCTCACGAAAGACGGTCAGACAATTTTCGGGTGACAAATGACGCGTAAAGATAGATACATGACTGTTATTGATTCTAAGATTATTTCTCCACAGTTGACTATTAATCATATTTAATTATTATATTTGGTACTTAATAAATTATCTATAATCCAAAGATTCACTAATATAATTATTTATCTAACTCTTTAATCCGTAATCTTTTAATTCGTCACCAACGCGTCATCCGGTAAATTCTCGTTTTTCCTTCGACCCCGGGTCGTTTTGTATTTAATATTTTTCGCCGGCGCAGACTACAACCACTGTGCGGTACGACGATCTCTTCCATTAAAAACCGCAGAAAATGACATTCCACCCTCCGCGAACGGTTCGCTGACCCTCGCTTTGGCCTTCCTCCCTTTTTCTCTCTCCCCCTTTTTTCGTATACTGGCCATTATACTTATGCGGATGTGTGCGTGCCGTGAAAGAGGGAAAGTAGGAATAGGAGAAGCGAGAAAGGTCGTTTAAATCCTTCTTCATTCCCTCCGCAAGTCGCAACCCCGACCGTGTTTTTGCTTCCCCTCGCGATGCCGAATTCCTGCCGCATGATATCAAAGACAAACACGAACGTTCAGAAGAACGGAACGAGTCTTTAAAATGTTTTACGGTCTTTTTTTCAATTAAATTGTTTTTAATCTTCGGTATTTGTCTTTGCTTTATCTTTTTGAGCTTTTTAAATATCCGACTGTATCAAAAAGAATCTTTTCTAATTAGAAATGTTGATATTAATAATTACACAGGAGCATCTGGAGCATTTAAAATTAAAATAATTAACGAATTATAATGTAAATAGAATAATGAATACAAAATGAAATAGAGATAAAGTTGGCTAAGTTAAATAAAAAAAGGTGTTTTTTAAACTACCAAGCATCCTTGAGTATTCGCATGTAAAAGCTTCCTGCATCAAGTATTTTTTGTTTGATGACAATTCTGTGTAATACCTTCCATGATTATGCGGCGCTGGCGAATAGCTGAGGCTTTGTCGAATTTCTTCGGGAATAAGAAGCTTAACTCGAATGTGAACGTGTCCAGGTTTTTTTTCCGAGCTTCTCTCTGCGAGGAGCTACGCTCATTCATGGCGCAACAAAGCATATTGTGTTGCAATGGATCTTTAGCGGTACTTGCAGACATAGTCGGCTGCTTTGTGTCTAAATCGTATTCAAATGATACTCATGCATTTCGATTGTAGCTATCAATAAATCGTAAACGTAGTCGATTTTCATATTTTGCATACGTATGTGTAATTCTATAAAAAAAATCTTTAGCTAAATTTTACGAGATTGTGAGATTGCAATTAATAATGTAGCTAATAATTTGATTGCGTTATTAATCATTTATTAATCAAGGTTTTGGATATTTTTTTTCCGCTAAATCGAAACGCGTAGGTGGAACACAAACGTACAAAGAGATAGAAAAAAAAAAGAGAGAAAACCTTTCATATAACGTTGCGATGAAACGGCGGCCGCGAAGCGCAATTTTCGCGCGCTGGAACATGTCGCACGCAACGAATGTGCGTTCGATGGGGCGCGATGTGTCAGTTAAGTGGATCAAAGCTCGATCGGACATCCGCTCTCGATCGGAGCCCGCGACGCTCGCGCGAGAATCGCTTTCATACATTCGCGTCGAGTCGCGAGTTTGCACAGACTCATAAATACCGCACGACCGCGCGTGTGACGGCCGGGTATTTTCGCGTGCAGGTACCGTGACGTCGATATTTGCCTGGCACTCGCGATACAGAGAATGCAGGCGGCCGAGAGAGAGAGGGAGAGAGAGAGATCGCTCGTACCAACGTTTGTACGTGAGGAGAGAACCGATTACCTCGTGCAACAGCCATCTTCTTGGCCGTTTTCTGATTTTATATTTCTTTGTTTAAAACATTCATGGATGGATTTATGTATCCATGAATACATACGAGACGTTTGTAAAAAAAAAAAAAAAAATCGTTGAAATAAGCGCGGTGTTGGGAAATTCTCTGAGAAACTTCAGACAGACCGATATTTTCGAATTCCTAAATAAGGTTTTCGCTACGAAAGCTCGTCATTGCGTCGTAATTCTCAATTTCAATTTTCCCATTAATTCCCATCGGTTATATAATCTGTTAATCTATTGTAAAGAAGATTCTTGTGGAATTTCATCCCCCAGTAAGAGTCATTTACTCCACGTGCTTGAGCTTAGTGGTCTCTCGTCGGCAAGCAGAGCAGAGGGTTTATCGATTTCCCCGAGCGCGCACGGTTGTGAGCATTTTCATCGCCGGCCGGTATCATCTTTCGCAATATGGCGTTTACGTTATACGGCGCGCTATAATTACGGGCGTTTTACGACGTTGTCGCCGATACCGGGACGCCGCGCCGCCCCGCGTGCGCGTTTTACGAGTCGTACGTGTTGTTTAGTACATATACGCACGGAGTACGCCGCTGCTGGGTGGCACACGTGGAGCACCACTCGACGACGGCGAAGGTTGGCGGGGGTGGTTGACTGGCTGGCTGGAGGCGGAGACGAGATTGAGCGAGGTCAGGGCGGATGAAAAGTCCCTGACCTGGTCATCTACGCTACATTTTTTTCTCTCTCTCTCTTTTTCCCTCTTGCGTTTTACGCTACCGCAAACTTCGTGGGAGAAGTGGCACCTCGGGGCTTAATTAGCGAGACAGGTCAATGTTCTGTCGCGCCTTTGGGATGGAGACTCTACTGTAGGGTGATTCAGGAAAAAAGATGAATGCTTGAAGAGATATCTATTTTTGTAGCAATTTTTTATTACTTAAATTGTATAAGGAGAATATTTCTTATATTAGATATTCGCGCTTCTTTGTTTATCTTAATTACTTTATTGTCTGGTTTTTGATGATTATATACTCATATTTACTTAACGACGGTAATCTGCTCGCCGCCGCTATAAGATTGGTGTTAACAATCGGTCTTTCAACGATCCCATTGTCCCCTGTCATCGTCGACGCCATTATTCTCGCGTAAGTACGCGCGTCGGGCTGCTCCTTTCCGAAATTCCTGCTCGAGCGCATCGCGTCGAGAGCCGCCGCGCCGAGCGCCTTCATTACAAGGACGATCGGCGCGAAAAAGTCTTCCGGCGCTAACAAGCGGACGTGATTTATAGCGGCGCTCATTAATCACGTTAAGTTTCTCCCTCTTTGCGCGCCAACCCCGGCATTCGCCGACCTCCTTATTAAACCGCGATTCGATCTCATTGTCCTTAACGGACAAAGACGAAACGCGCGGTTGCGCGCCAAGCGCGGAACACGGCGAGAACAGCAGCGGTTGTATTATTGCGCACGTACAACAAACGCGATTCATATTAGCGCTACACGCTAAATTACCAGTCGAACACTGGTGTGTCGTAAACTCGGCAGCCGCCTGCCGCCTCGGCGCATTAATTTTTGCTAATTGCCCGTGCAATCAGTGCGCGACTGAGAATGTATGTATATGCAATGTACACGTATACGCACCAACGTATATATTTATATGTACGTTTATAACGTCGCGTATATACGTGTACACGATGTGTTATAAACGATGTGTGTTCACCGACGGTATCGGCGACTGCGGCTTCGATCGTTGCATCTCGCTGCGTCCCCCCGTCTCGCCGATCTTTGTTTGATAAATGACTGGAGCGAGGCTGCTTACGGTGAGCGCCACCGTGACATGATTGATTCGTTATGTACGTCGTCACCCTTACATTACCCCTCGACGACCGTCGTGTTCCATTTAGACGCGTACCATCTGAGATGTAACTTGTCACCGCGATTTCCCGGGCGGCGAAATGAATTTCTCCCGGTGAAAGCTTAAGCAGCAATTAGCAGCTTTATGTGGAATTCGTTAAGTTAATTGAGAACTTCCCGCCCGTGGTCTTCTAATTAAAAATACGCTAATTGGTAACTCGTTGAGGAATCTTATCGCCGGGTATTTCGCTAGTATTTTATCTTGAGATACTAGCGAGATACTCAACGCGCAGCTGTGTCGTCGTTTGCAATTATTAACAGCAAATTTTCAGTTGACAAATCTAGATTATACGAAAATGCGCTTTCTAGCTCTTTAATACTCACATTAATCTTTCTTAAGTAACGGGCAGATTATTTTATCCTTCAGTTTGAAGCGTTCAATGTCAAGTGATAGACAATAGTTATCATCATTACGTAATGGTATACTTCAAAATAATCTTAATCTAAAACTTTCGAGTTGAAGTCGAGTACTGATTTGCGACGTAGAACGTAATATAGACCTCGTCAAGTAATATTTGTCTACTCTTTTTTGTTTAGGTGAATCCTGATCCACAAATCCAGTCCAAGCTGGGCAACTATTCGCTAGTGAAGCATCTACTCGACCAGCCTAAGCGCCTGATCGGCATCGATGGCATCCCGCCGAGTCCGGCGCCCTCGCCAACGCCCTCCGCCCACAAATCAGGCACGGATAGCTCCGGCAGGAGCTGTTCTCCGTCCTCGGGACAGGAGTTCAAGAAGCCCGGTGGGCTACGGGGCACGAGCGCCGCGTCTTCCTCGTCGAGCGCGAGCCATCAGAAACGAGGCGGCTTCGTCAAACCCGCTGACGGCAAGCCGCCTTACAACGGTCGGGGTGGCTACCCCGGCCAACCAGTCAAGCACGGCGGCGGCAGCAACGATCATCGCAACCACGGTTTGCTTCCAGCTAAGGGCCCGCCGCCGCCGACCCAGCCCTCCTCCGTGGGGAACAACGGCACGCTGCCGATCGGCAATTCCGGCGGAAGTGTCGGCAATCTCGGCGGCAGCGGCGGCAGCCTCGCGAGCCGCACTCAATTCGCCGGCCGACTGAAGCTCATCGAAGTTAACGTGAGTAATCGATCTTTTGCACCTCTTTATCCTTCGCGCGTGTCGATCGTCGGTCGGGTGACTCGAATAGTTTTGGACACGGTTTGCATGCGCGATGGCCGTCCGTTTCCCCGAGAGTGGACGATAATAGCTTTTCGGAGGTAACGGAGGTTTGATCGTTTTTGCTTCGAGTGGGGATTGTTTGAACGTGGGGTGTCCCGGAAGTCGCGTGTTTCCTGTAACATAGATACCGTGGGGACGAAAGAACGGCGATAGCGATCGAGAGGCTTTGATATAACAGTCAACGTCAGGAAAATACGATAAAAAAGGCTTCGTATTTTTACCGTTATTGGCCGGAGTTGGTCTGAGAATCTGTCACAAATATAAAAAGATTAGAAATAACGAAAAGAGAAAACGATTAAAAGATTAAGGTATAAAATATATAAGGTAAGGATATGAAAAGATTAAGATCGGATAAAGATGAATAGTGAGGAAATAAAAAAAGACTGTTTTACATATTTTTTAAACGTAAATTACAATTATTTTTTCAATTATAAAACGATAGCATGTTTAAAGTTTTTCTCTTTATCGATTCTTTCGCTGTCTTGGTTAACTCCACCACGAAAGAGTGAATTCTAGACCGACAAGTATGAAAAATGATCGCAAGTACCGACCCGCGAACATGTGAATGAAGAATGCTTGTACATAATTCCTGGAATATCTCGCATGCACGTCGAGGAGCGAGAAGATTAATTTGAAGCTTGAAAGCGTTCCGGTGGTATTGAGAAATAAATAATCGTCCAGCAATTTCTGTAATTGATGCGTTCGACGCTGCAGGAACACAAGCGTCGTGAATTCCCTGAGAGTAGGCAGTTTTGAATCTTTCGTGCTATTTTTTAATTCTTTATTCTGATATCAGCTTCTCGTGTCACGTATACGTGATAAAGAATTTGTGAGGGCTTTCGCGGATACGTTATTTTCAAGAGTAATTGATTATTGTAATGAAGACAGTACTTTTTATCAACATTAAAACTCGCGAGTTAAAGCATTGTTCTATCTTATGTATCGATTTTTTGTTTAACGCATTATCAAATTCACACGATATTAGCGGTCTCTGCTCGATAAGTGCGCCAGTCGCGGCGGTGACGTCGCAACGATGCCAGACTCACAAAGTCTCGAACTACTTTAATAGCACGTCTCGCCAAGAGTTGCGATTATTTGTCACGTAAGAAGATTAAGAGCGAAGTTTCCGCGGCGGCCGACGCTATTGTCGCGCGTTACTAAACGAGACACTGTCGAAATTAACAAGTTGCTGGAAATCATTATGCTTGCCGATAATCTTTCCTATGTACTTCTAATTACTCTTTAGAGTCCGTTATAATATCGCGATGTTAATATTGAGAATCTCGATTTTTCAGTATCGTTCTCTGCAAAATTTTTAAATTTTAATTAACCAACGATTCAATACATGTCAAGTGTGTTAGCAGTTCGTGGAGAATCCGTGATTGGTACAATAAATAATTGTTATAATAAATAAAAATAATTGTATATTAATTAAAATTAATTAATTAAAAATAATAATTATAAGAATTTTAAATATATGAAAGCTACGCGTATTAAAAAAAAAATTAACGATATCCCAATTGTTCGGTTATATAATATGTTATACATACTACATCAGTGTCTTCAGTTATCGATCTCTCCTCGACGTCTCGAGCGCTATTCGTTTCCGCGTTTAAACGAGCGAATCACGACGTGCCCTCCCCTCGATCGCAAATCGCGGGAGAAAGATCAAGCAGCCATGGCATTAATCATCAAGGAGCTATAATAAAGAGGTTATTATTATCCCCATTCTCTCCCCTCCTTCACGCCGACTTTGAATTTCTATCCCGGAATCATCCGGCGGGTATCAAACGAAACCAGTTGGCTCGACAGGCTCTCGTTGACAGAGAACGAATTGCTTTTCAATGGAAATCTAAAGCTGGGCGGGGATGGTCCAGATCGTAGGGGAAGGATAAAGGGGCAAGGGGGTCGAAGTTTCGGCGGGTGCTATCACGTCTAGCTCCTCGAGGTGCAAATTTCATTGAGATTGACTATCGATCGTGTCTCCTTCTTCGTGTCTCCTTCATCCCCCTCCCCTTTCTCCGATCACACGTTGCCCATCTTTGGAGTACCTCGCTTTCCCCGGGTGTACTTATACAATTAGAACCGATTGGGATGGGGTGAGGAGGCATCCCGTTTCTCCTCTTCTTCGTCTTCGCCCGGAAAATTGATTCCCGTCTGTCTCTTCGCTGCTCCCTCCACTGTTCTGGCATTTTTTCCCTCTTTGACAATGGGTGGCGGATCGTTCGCTGCCGAGTCGTTGGCCATTCGTCCTCATCCGCGAAATTAGTTTGGAATTACGCGTAAGGAAAGGTAAAAGGGGAAAAGAAGGATGTGGTCGTAGTGGTTGTCAATCGGGGATAAATTCGTAACCTAAGTATCGCCGTTAATGAAAACAATATATCTTGAGTTTCTATTGCGTCACTCTTTCTCTCCATTTCTTTATTTTTTACTTCTTATTTTGATTCACTCCCATCTTTTTTGTTCTCTCATAAATACATATATGTATGTTTAAAAAGTAGTTTGTTTTGCGTATTTTTGTTGGAAAAAGTTTGAATAACTGTTGACGCAGCGCAAAAGTAAATTACACATTTTATTGAATTACTTGTAAGCAGGTTTGAATAAGGTACTTTTAAATCCGTAATAATTTTAAACATTACTGTATATTCTCTATTTATCGCGTCTCGCAAGCGTGATAATACAAATATATCTCTGCCTACCTTTTCTCGCTTCTCGTCTCTCTCCGACTTTCCCATTTTTCGCTCATTCCTTTTCCGTGATTATCCAGTCTCGCCTGCCTCCGTTTTTCGCCCCGTCCCCCACGACGCGGTGTCCTCCGGCTAAAAGTTAGTAGACATTCTCAACCCTTCCCTCGCATCCATGTCACCCTTCCCTTCTATTCCCTCCCACCGTCATCCGGCGCTTCAGCTATCCTCACGCATTCTCCATTGTTCCCGCGTTTTCTTTCCGGGAATGACTACTCGCTGTTATTCGTAATACCACCCTTTAGGACGTGTCCTTCCCGTTCGTCTCACTTCTACTTACACATTCTTTTCAATGCTTCCCCTTCTCGGCGATGTTGATTAATGATCGCTCGAGGAGATGCTCGTGATAAATCGCGGAGGAATTCCGCGAGGAGGGCGCATTCGTCTGTATAAACCAATCCCGCGATGAGACATTTGGAATTTTGGTCCTCACGCATACGAGAAGAGATCAGTTCAATCTCGAGAAAATGAATTCTGTTTAACTGTGCGTTGAAAAATAGTCTAAATTCAAATAGCGTAATTTTTCTTCACATAGTCTTTTTACTGTTCACTATTTTATTCTACCAGAAAGAGATCTTCGTTATTTTTCTTTAAATTAATATTTATATCAATGTTTATATCGATGAAGATGATCGTAACTAATATCTTTTTAATCTTCTTTTTTCAGGGGTCTAACTCGCGATCATTGATCGATACTCCAGATGTAGAAAACATCCTGAAGGTAAGTCCTCCATGAAAAGTCAAATCATCATATTTATATAAATTATTATTGCAAAGTTATAACTAAAACGTACGATAAAGTTCCTTTGTCTCCCACGTACGTAGTACGAAATATTAGATAAATCAATTTCCCGATAAAAAAAAAATATATATATATTGCGAAACGTAATGCTCACGGAACATCAGCGGCTCGGTCTGAAGACTGATTGACCAACACCTGAACACCTTTCCGCGGACAAACATGAGATCAGATGTTGCGAGACGCAAGATCGTCGGGCTGTATCCAATGTCGAGTTTCCTTCCCCGGCTCGACGAGAGGGACTCATGCTCGATCAATAAGTCAATCTTCTCACCGATACGCAAGGCTATCTCGTATAGAATCGATTTACCATTCTTCGTTCACCTCCGGCGCGTCCGATCTTCGACAGCGATATTATGTCACGCCTTCGTGAGATAAGCGGTCTTGATTTCCCGTTAATCGAAACTTCACGAGAAACCTGCGATACACGATTCTCGTGGACGACAGTTACGCGCGCGACGAATTTTCGTTAACGACGACAGATTCTAATACTTACGAACGCGAACGAATTTATCTCGCTCTTTCTTTTTCTCTCTTTCTCTCGAGTCTCTTTTATCGCCCTTTTTTTACGGAGATTAAGCAAAGAAAGACATAGCGAGAATTCTCGGGGAGCATCTCGCGGGAGGGAAAATCGCGGTGGTCTCTTTCGCGAAACCCGCGTTCGACTTTTGTCGATTTCTAAGTAAAAGCCTCGAGTCCCTCCTCCGAGTTGCTCTTCGTTAATCCAGAAATTAAGAAAAGAGATTGCATTTATCTTACTTGCCGGTGATCTTTCCGCTTTTACTGGCGAACTTTTTCCCGACGCGCTTCCTGTGCAGAAGTTCCTCGGAGCGAAAACTACGACGAAAGCACCGTTATCGTCGCTCGCGGTTTGCGGAGACTACCCGAGTTTCTTTAGCTCGGTTATTAATTAGTGTTGATACGGTTAAATGTACCGCCCGTTGTTCGCTTAATTATTAGTCCGAATAACTCGGAATTTCAGACTGAAGAATGCGACTAAACATTTCAATGGTTCGATGAAACTTTTGTATCCGTGTATCGATCCAAGTCGCTTTACTGTCTCCTATGTGCGTTCAATGATGCTTGTTAATAGAAAATTTATTAAAGCGTAGCCCATGTGGACATTCCCAGGAAGTCTTGTCATACGAAGAAAGTTGCTCGGTTCTATACGTATGATTATATTTATTGCATGATTTTTGTACATGTTCTGTGACACGCGACGCAATCAGTATCAACCCCCTTTGAATATTAATCTCAAAGAATTGTGTTATATATAAACAGTTTCGGCTTACATTTAGTAAATTATTTTTTCGTAAAAACTCGCGAATTCGTCGCTATTTATTGATTTTAATCAACCGTAAGTGGCAGAGAGATGAAGCAACGAAGAGGGTGATAACGTCGTTTTGTTTAATAGATTCTTTTCATCGCGTAGCGAGTAAACAGACGAGAGAGAACCGTTATTCGCACTCCAACGATACGATTATGACAATCGCCTCACGCGAGATCGTAAATATTTTCCTAAACGCCAACGGCAAAAAACTGCAGCCGCGCGAAAAGCAGCCACGGCTGTTTGCGCGCCGTGAGAAACGGAATTACGGTGGTAAAGAACGCGTCTTTACGCGGAGTGCCCCAGCCCCAGCCCCCCTCCGGACTGCGCTCTCCGACAATGGGAATGCTGCGCACCTTCCTCGCTTCTGCCGCACCGTGGAAAGCGTCTTGTACGTGCTCGTTCGCGATAGCATCGGCGGCAAGACACGCGAACTTGGATTGCTTCTTCGAAGCGGGAAGAAGCGAAGAGATAAAAATAAAAGATGAGCGACTCTCTCTCTCTCTCTCTCTCTCTCTCTCTCTCTCTCTCTCTTTCTCTCGGATTAATTTGTGCGAGTCTTTCGTCAAATTAACGATAGATAAACACCGATGGTGCTGCTTTCATACAATCGAATTATCATTTTTGCTCTCGCTTGGGTCGTGAAATTGATCATTGTTTCGTATAGAGTGATATGTCTTTTGTTTTGAACTGCTCCTTCAGTTTAGATTCAGCCGCGGAGCGTTAAATTATAAAAACGCGGAAACGCGCGGCGGTCGCGTTAATTTCCTCGAAACACGGTACAACGGGTAGCAACAATATTAGAAAATTGCAAATTGCAAATTGCAGAGAGCCGCGGATTACGGAGCTACGTGTGCGTGTGTATATGTGATATCAATATAAATACAGCTGGCGACTAAATTATCCGGGATAAGTAATTACGGTCGTAAATGCGATTCAGCGGCGGCGGAAGGGTAAACGTTTCAAAACGACACGTGAATTTATGGCGCCATTCGCGCGCGGTGCACGTGCGCGGCGCCAGGGCACGGCGGTCTACGCGAAATTTCCACGAGTGCGGAAATGAGGGGCGAGAGGGGAAGGGGGTCGTCCTCTGACACGCTCTCGGCGTGTCCGACGACGCGATGATTCACGCCGCCGCGGCCGGTCGTCCGCGTCGCGTCGCTTTCCCCGGGCACGATGTATGCGTCGTGACGTCAGCATTAGGCTGAAAATAGTCGCATCCCGCAGGATTCTAATCCTTTGATCGCCGACGAATCCTCGGCGCAGGAGGGATAATTCCCGATGCGCCGCACGCGTTGTTCTCTGGATTCGACATTCGAGTATATAACGGGATTTCAGTAGTCTACCGCTACCGAGAGAGAGGATCAGGCAAACGAGTTAGGGGTCGACGGGATCGTATGCTAATTTATGGATATGGTTTAATGGCGATTACGGGATCCGATAACATCGAACCCCAGCAGTCGTAACGTTGTGACAGTGTCAATTCCTTCCCCCCCCTCTCTCCCGTCTAGATTGACGTCGCTCCGACACTTCGTTCGCCCGTGATTGATACTTTCGTCTGTAGGGCGTTCCACGTGGGCGTTCGCGTGTAACCGGTTAGGGGTTTCCTTCACGAAATGTCAGTCGAGTCACCGGACAAAGTAATTTAACAGGGAAAAGGAAGATAAACTTTTGACGATTTTAATTAATTCCAGTTAATTTAGAGCTTCCTCTAACGATGGTTTGTCTCGGGTATCTCGCATTAAGAACTCGAGAATCACAAAAATTAGAGGCAAACAGACGACACGAAAGAGCGGACCAAGGTGACGGTCAAAAACGCAATATTATTAATTCTTTCAAAGAGGGAGTAACCGCTAAAAAGAGAAGCCGCTGTACATCCCCATTTGTTTAACGAGCCAGACTCGTACAGAGAAGCACCACCGCCTCCTCTCCCTCCCCCACGGATTTTTCCACTTTCAGCATGAATTTATGACGATGCCCGGCTGTACCGAGTAGCCGGTACAGTTCTGCCTCTGAAATCTCTCCCTTCCTCCTTGTCTCCCTTGCCCGCCCTCTTCGTCCCTCGTCCCTCTCGTCCGCGGCAGCCGCGGGTTCGGTGCAGGAGCAGAAGCCCATGAATTATTCTCACGGCTCTGCCCGTGGGAAAATACGGGAGTTGCGCCAGTAGGCATCGTAAATGTGACTGCTAATTGCGCTTGCCTACTCCAACGACGACAATGACGACGACGACGACGACGACGATCGCTCTGGTTGGCTAGCTCTGAATATCACATTCTTCCATGACCACCTTCCATTTACTTCGGGATGCTTTTGTTTCCGGGATGGAGTCACTCGTATCGTTTTTACGTCTAGCACTTTTAATAGTAACGTTTATTTACATCGGACACGTGAAAGCAATATTGTTGACTGAGAGTTGTAAATCCGTGAATTTTGGGAAATCTCACGTTAACGAAATTTGAACTGAGTATACGAGTTTCAAAAGAATCGATTTGCGAGTGTCAGTTCGTCGATTTAATGAATTTGTGGAAGAAATTCGATTTTCGGTCGAATTTGTTGAATCTTATATGAAAACGAACTTCCGTTTTTGGCTGCACGCCAAATTTCCAAGGCTCTCTCGAAAGCGTTTGAGTATTAATTATTACTTGATAGACGTTTATCTACCGCGAGGCTGCAGCGCAACAGCGAAATCTTGGTGGACCTAATACAGCGATTTATCGCACTTCGGACGGTGCGAAAAGCCGTGACCTGTATGGGCATAACAGTTACCTATCCAGTGACATTGAATTAATAATCGGGCTTTCGCGTGATAGAGTTGTTCGTACGGAACGAGGGTTGGGATGCATTTTTTAAGGGACTTTACGACACTCGCGCGATTGTAACATACGGTTGAACAGTTTTTTCCGCCCAACTGTCATCGTGTTACTCGACCTAAGCGTCGGATCGATAAGAGCTTAACCATCGGCGCGTTTGAGCCAGTTATCGAGAATGTGGAAACGTCAATCGTGGAATATGTGCGTTGCGCGCACGTCGATCGACGACATTTGTGCGATAAATTATATTCACGAGACGGAGAGAGGCTCGCGGGAACGAGGTGTGTAAAACAATGACGTGCCGTATCCTTAATCGGTGCCGCTTAAACGTGTACGCCGAGGATTTAGGTCGGGCGTTGTTAATGAGGTCAATTCGACGTCGATTCAGTTAATTTAAGACTTTTATCGAAGCTACGCATTTGATGCGGGCAACTGGTTTCGATATAATTACGAAGTTTTCTTTTTTATGTTCTCAAGCTATTACTGCCATAAAAGTAGATGAATAGATAACTTTTTACTACGTAGATACATCTATATTATACAAAATCTTGTCTTTTTTTTTATACAAAACAAGATAAAAGACTATATATATGAGCGAAAGAGATATGAGCAAAACTCACTTCCTGAGATTTATCTTTAAATTTTCCGATACATTTTAGATAAATCGCCTGAGTTTCCTTCTATTTCGAAACACGAGTAAAAAAGCAACGTTAAATAATTACAGCTTTGCTGCATGATTACTACATAGATACGGGATAGAATTGCGCTTCTAACACAGTACCGTAAAAAATTGCGGAACGCGAGTTTCGCTTCCGTGCCCATCGGATAGAGGTACAGAGATTGTTATAGCTGGTTTAGACAGCGCGAGAGGAGCCTTAGTGAGGAGGGTTCCTCGCGAAAACGCGGGCGCGGGGAGGCGAAAGGGAGAAGGCTGGAAGACGGCAAGTGCAATTCCATCGCAAGTGCAGTGCCATCGGCCTGGCCGCGCGGTAACGGGTTCTCGCTCCTTCTCGCGTGTCTGGCATAATTACCGGCATTACCTTCGCCGTACGTAAGGTACGCCGCGCCGGTAGTTACCCCCGAGTGTCGGATTGCGAGAAGTTTTTGTCGTCGCGGATGAATTGCCAAATTACCGGGACTCCAGGTTGTTCTGTCGTCCCTCGCGCCAGCTGCCGTTGTAGTTTTCAACAATCGCGAGGAAATCGCGTCCCGCTCGCCGCTTGTAATTTCCGCCCGTGTAGTTGTTCCCCTCGTCGAAGTGGGCCGAAAGATTTAGGGTTGGCAGTAAGGTTGAGCGAACGAAATTAACTTGTCTAGAGCGGTTACGATCATTTAATCTAAAAAGTTAGAGACGACCTTTGGCGAATTTCATTTCAAAATCAAAAGAATCGACAAAATATATTTCTACCGCATTTTTCGGTTGATTTGAAAAAGGGGGGAGTCTAGTTTAATAAAATTTAACTCGAGAGTCCTTCTTTTCCTCTCGGCAGTGATCTTCGACAAGTAGATATAAATAAGCCTTATACAGTCGGGCTGGTTCTTTTATACCTATAATAATATTATTCGCGTGAATTTATGTACATTTTTTCGCTTCAGCAAGATCTTTGATAGTATTCAAATGCTGTCTCGGGGATAAGAGCAACTTTTTTTCTGTACGTCCACGACAAGAAATTGCTGCGTAGGCAGAGCTAAAGTTCCGTTGCGAAAGCTGGGAGTTACGTGGTAATCCCTTAATACTAGGAGGGATAGACAGTGCGCCGCGTAACTTATCAGACTGGTAAGAGGTGCATTAAAATCGCCCTTTAGCGTAACGAGCGGGTGCGACTTGCAAATTTCTCGCCGCGGTCGAGTTTCTTTCTCGTTTTTCCCGCGGGCTCGTTGCCCGCCGGCTTCCTCTCGCGTGTCCGGCATAATTGTCGTATCGTCGGCTGGCTTCAAAGTCTCCGTGAAGTACTCCGGAGAGCTTTCATCCAGTTAGTGGGTCATGAAGACGTTCCAATTTAATGATTAAAAGAAAATTGAATTGAAGGAAATGAACACACATTATAATTTTCAAAAGAATTTTATTGCGTGTAATATAGAAACGTTATATTTATACAGGCTTTATATACAGAGTTGAGGCAAATCGTAAGATTTTTGTAAGAGACGGAGGTCTCTATCACGGGTACATTCTCGATTCTCCTTTTAATCCGGAAGCGATTTCTCTCGCTTTATTTTTTTGTCACGATGGCCGCGTCCATTATTCATTCGCAAATTCGACGTTTATTCGCTCGATATCGTGCCGCCGATAAATTCCTCATTCGTAGCGCGTGCAATTTGCATAACTCGATGTCGTCCTTCGTGCGTCGCGCGGATATAAATTATTGGCCCGTGTAAATCATCCGTACGAAACACGCCCGCGAGAGAGCGAGAGAGAGACGAGAGATGACTCAACCCTTGGGAATTTCTTTCCTCTCTCTTTTCTCCTTCCCTCTTTGGATTGGCATGCGAGTCTCTTCCGTCAGGCTCGTCTTTAGGTATGCACCGACGATGCAACCGCACGCGCTTCGGCAGGAATAGCAAGAATGATTAATTCGATAAAGAAGCAGTTTTATCGAACTCAAATGTATTATCGGTCTTCTAACTTGCCCGAGGGTATATTCAAGTTTCGTATTTTAATGAAGTATATAAAAATAATAAATCGGAAAGATTATTTTATATACAAATTGATTACAGTAGAAAATAAATATATTTTTATGATAGGAGATGCATCACACATTAATTAGTATTAGATTTATAATATTTTTAGCGCTTTTCCGCGTTTGGATATCTTAATAGGTTTGAAGTCAGGAAAAAAAAACAGTTTTCTTTAAGCAAAATCTCTTATCTGAGTGCACTCTCATAGCATCAGCAACACGCCAATGTCGTTCAAGTTTCCCTGTCTTTTCCATCCGTTTCCTGCGAAACCGTCGACTTTTATCGGCACGTCGGTGTCGTGCGTTGCGTTTCCATCGGAGTAACAAGTTTCACGGACCAATGGATCTGCAGTCGAAATTAAATTGCACTCCGGGGAGTTGGCGATTACTCACTTTCTGCGCGATACTCTGCGCGCGACCATCGCCTGTCGATAATTGAGTATCGGTTTTGTACGTAATAATAGCGAGAGGGCTTACATAGGGAATGTATACGTGTGTACATTTACGCTCGCGCGTGCGCGCGCGCGCGCGTCTGTATATGTGTACACACATGTGTGTGTACAGGTGCATAGCTGGCGCCGAATAATTATGCGTTACAATGCCGGCCGCAGTTCTGCAATTTAATATTTTTGGAATATCGAAAAGAAAATCCCACAAAATAATCGATACACGTGCACAGTTGAAAGCGAATATAATACACTTTTGATCCGTTGCAGTTTATAAATTTCGTTCGTATACGAATTACTTACATATATGTAAGTAATCTTCTAATCAAGTGTTTCGTTGGAGTCGCGTACGCGCCAAAAAGGCGATCTTAATTCTACTACTGTTTATTTCTATCAACGTAGATTAACTTTAATCTCGATTTAACTTACATTTTCATCTTTTCTGGTTTTAAGAATTAGAGAAAGATAAAAAGTAAAGTTAAATCGAGATTAAAGTTAATCTGCATTGATAGAAATGAACATAAGTGATTTATTCGGGTATCGATTAATGATAATCTCTGCTTTTGATTACCAATCAAATTTTCATTGGCAATATTGCGCTCGCTGTTATTATTATCATCGATGTTCGCGGCTTATTTCGCGGTTTTCGAATAATTTGACGTTTTACGTCGGGACTGACAGGGGGAGGATGCGCATCCAGAGCATGAAACGCTTGTTTCCGTTTCGCGGCAGATACTGTCGTTGCTACTCCGCGAGCCCGTACTAATACGATACCACGCATTTGACGAAATTACAGGGCAATTTCCATCTAGAACAATACACATTCTCTTGAATGCGAGACATTATTGATATTATCGTGCCACGTTTTCTTACAATTCGTAACATAATGTTTATTATGTGACCGGATCGGGGATCTTTTCTTTACGCCGCAAGCAGCCAAGCATTAAATTGAACGCCGGCGGTAAATTGCACGGTAAAGAAGCCCGAGTCTGAATCACCGTGAGCATTGGACGGAGGAGAGTTAAGAGACTATCTGTCGTTTTTATCTCTGTAATAATAACATAATCAAAATCGATGCGCCGCACGACGACGTTATGAAAAAGAGAGAAGGCTAAAACATGAATACGCACCGCTGCATGCTGCTACATCAAATTGTATTACGTTTATCGATTCGGAGATTCGAGTAATCGTATTTCCATTAGACTTTCAAATATATTTTTAAGCTAAATTAATAATTCTGGCGAATCCGCGATACGGAGCGTGGTACATAGCTGAAAAATTAAATTCGCGGAGCACCGAGTATTCGATACATTTATTATTATTAATTTATCACACATCAGATATCACGTAACGATTTGGCTGGCGCGAGACGCTCGGCGCGGTGCGCGGCCTATTATTTACATTACGCGGTTACCTTGATGTTTCGCGCGGCGCGACCGAGGTTGCGGCGGTCGGGCGCGCGGGCAGACAGGTAGATGGAGTGAGCCGCATGACGACGCATTTATCCTTCGAAACGTGAAAGCGACAAGGTGCGAGCGCGATACGATACGTCTCAATCGCGATTATTCCTTACGAAAACTCGACGATGATCGGATCGCGCGACGACTCGTTATCGAAGTGATACGGTCGTTCGCCAAAACGAATGTCTTATTTCGCGAAATTGATGTATTCGAATCTATATAAATCTAGCTCGTCTATTACTTTTGTATTGAAACTTCTGAACGGCACATGTCGGATCGAGTAACGGAGAGATGTGTGATGTACCGGCTGTTTAATAATTGGCACTTGTTCTTCACGGGATTGCGTACGATGTTGAATTAATCCAAATTCGAATAGTCCTTTTGTTTTATGTAATTTTTAATTCGACTTTATGAATCGCGTCGTATCGCGTGGTACATACAAACTTTTTTTTTTATTTTTTTTTTAATTTTTTTCTTTGAGATTCCGTTAATTTACGAAACGTCGCGAATGTGTCGAGGCCGTAAACTGCGACATTAACAGTTTTCGAACTGTAAACAGAGCGGAAAATAAAGTTTCTCACGGATTAAATTTTAGAGATAGACCTTTCTCAATTCGGAATCGTAATTTGAAACTTTGTATTGTCAAGAAAGTATATATTGAAATTTTAAAAGTTGTGTGACACAAGTGACTTCTATATCCTCATTGTAGAATTCGACTTAAGTTTTTACAAGAATCAACGTATGTTCGACTCAATGTAAGCCGAATTATTGATCCGGAAATCGCGAACGCGTACATTATACGCATTTCTAGATTTGCTCGTCTCGATTCTTTTTTTTTTGCTGGTGTTTCCGGCTGTTAGGGGTTTATTTTCCGCGAATGTCGGCGTCGAGTGCGCTGCCGATCGCACGTAAGAACGTAAGCACTTCGCCGCGAGGGCTTTTGTCTCGTCGGCTCTTTGTTTCCCGTCGACGGGTGTCTCCTCGGCGGGTCAATGAATCGGCCTGCGCGCCGCGACGACGCCCGCCCGTGGAAATGCATTTCGTTCGATGCTTCGGGAACGTGGCGCATTGTTCGACAGTTTGCGACTTCGTGCCAACGTCGTGTTGGTCGTCCTCCCTATCGCACATCCATGGTATACGTGTGTTTATGTGTGTGAATGCGTTATATTAAATTGTCCCTGAAAATGTTCAATCTTTTCCCACACATTTTATACCCTTATTTTATTCTGTAAGTTTCTATGGCTATAGAGAGGCATAATTTTGGTTTCAAAAACATTAAACGTTAAATTTTTTCTACAATTTATTTTTGTAACTAAAGTATAGAATTTTGAAGAAAAATTATTCGTGTTTAAATATTTAACTAATATTTAATTATCTTCTCCGTTCCACTATAAAATCCGTTTTTCTTTTATAAAAAATTTGAAACGCTATCCATTTTATGCTTTTTTGTTTCAAGCATATTAAGCATTTTGGTATAATCAAGCTGAGTACAAACTAAAATTCTGTTTCAAAAAGTCTAATCGAAATTAAACGGAGGGTGGGAATTTACCGTCGCTTGCAATTTAACTTTAGATATCTAAAAGTCGCCACCTGCTGTAGGGCGTGTGTATATGCGTCAATAGGAGGCATTTGCGTTTGGATGCTCACACTCGTGTGGAATTCGTCCGGCGAGGCTCTGTTCGTGGACATTGACGTAATCGTGTCCTAGTTGCACCAGTGGCTATTACGCAAACGTGTTGTTATCGAATCGCGACCGCTTCTTTCTCTCGTGCCTCGGGAGAAGCGCGAAGAAATGGGGATTCGTCATCCCTTCGTGAATCACGCGTCAGTTATGCTGATATCTTTCCTCAATATTTGCACATTGATTACCATCATATGTTACAATGTAATCTCGTCATGTATTATCATCTCCTGCCGAGTAGCTTAACTTTAGAATGCGTGCCCTGTCGATGAACGTTTGGTCGAAAACTCCAATAACGAGAGGGTATTTTCAATAAATTGAAATCGAGTACTGTTGAGAGAGATAAAAGCGTTTAAAGTTTACTTAAAATTAACGTAGAGAAAAGAAAAACGATTTGAAAGTGTCGAAAAAGATAAACGCAAGATCTTGAGGATCGTTACACGCATTCTAGAGGATTAATTGAGCCGATTCGTTAACTTACGAGACAAAAAATAAATAGACCTCACGGAATTCTTTGACCATTCTTTTCTGACCATTGTTTTTTTTGTCGTTCCAGGAGATGGCTGTGCCACTCACGCCATTGACGGCGATCGCACAGACACCGCGGAAGGAGCACGAGTCCAAGTTCACCTTCAACCCCCATCTGGCGAAGGTAAGAATCAATCGATACATCCAACCCACTCACTCACCGTAACTGGCTCTTACATCTCGCCGATCAAAATAGCAAACGGGGAATCGAGAGTAATCACTACTCCGTTTGAAAAAGCGCTTTGACATTCGCGATTGCTAAAGCTAAAGAGGACGCCTTAATCCTTCTATGTTACCAGCTATTTCATAGAGAGAATATTTCCGGTTTAGTGGCAAATAGATTTTTTTCTATTGTTACCTTTTTTGCGATTTTTTATTCGAAGTAGTAGTAATAAAACGGAAGGTACAAGAATGAAGCAATACAAGATGCTTTTGAAAGCTATAAATAAATGTTTTATTTAGTTCCGAAGAAACGTTCGCTTTTTGCACGGCGGGGAAAGAGTTACAGTTTATCGATCATGATATTAGAATTCAAACGAAGCAGAGAACCGTGCGACGTATATATCGCGGTAACGTTTCAATCAAAATAGCGTGAACGTGAACTTCGTTGTCGAGAGCGCACATATTTTTGGGAAAAGCGAGAGGGACGAGTGTGCAAAACGGGGCGAGATTGACTTCGCGCCTGTCTCTCTCGCGAGCGTGATAACTCACAAGCGTGATATCGATCGAGCGGCAACATTTTCGGGATCGTTCGTGCCACTTGGCATGATGTCAAGCGTCGCTCGGTGTGTCGGTGTGCGCGTACGCGTGTGTGTAATTCCGCACGTGCACGTGTATATATGTAAAGACAGCGGGTTTTGTCGAGAGAGGCAATCGCGTAATGTCTTATTTGCGTGAATTAGCATTTTACGAGTGGCTCGAACGATAATCTCGCATTAAATCACAGTGATAACGCAGAGATTCGCGATAATCGTACGCGATGTAGTCGAATCTACGCGTGTATACGTATACGTCGCACACATATTACTACTTCTATGAATTTGTATCAAGAAGAGAGATTTTGGTATTACGTTTAATTAGTTACCGATATGTTTATTACTTCGCAATTAGCACATAATTTCTAATGACAAATTTGAATGAAATTATTGGCGCGTTGACATTTGCGGAGATGTCGATCGTCTAATTGAGCGTTTAATCGATCGGAATTCGCGTTCGGTTACCATTGTTGAAACACCGTTTTGACGGGCGGAACATTTGATACCTGCGGGCGAGTAATTCTGGAGCAATCATGTCGGCCGGGTGGGAAATGTCTCGGATCGCATTAATTCGAGCTAGGTCCCGTGCTACTTGGCAACGTATCAAGCGTTTGCTGCTCTCAAAAGCTGCAGCGCGCGGGCCATAACGCGCGGCGCAGGGAGGGACGCGGGGTTGAAGCGGCAGGGTCGACCGACGCTCGGTGAAAGAGAGAGAGAAGGCCCGTAAGAGCACATCGGTTTAATTCGGGGTACGTTCTTCTCGCAGCGGCGTCTCTTTTGCGGTGATGCTCATCCGACGTAAAAACCCCGTCGCTTGACCGCGCTGCGAAAAACGGTGTTATTCTGTAAATAAAACTGCGGACGAAACTAATCCGTCCGTTCACTCTTTTCAGCCGCTTGATAAAAATCTTATCGCGATAACATTCATAGATAAAGCGGATCATTTACCTTCCCGATATGAAAATCTATACTTTCTGTGCAATCGTTTAGATACGAAAGAAACAATGAAATTTATTTTTAATGGACGAAGATTCTCTAAACTATAAAGACAATAAAATAGTTTATCTTATTGTCAAATGTGAAAAAATATTTAATTAAATGCATTATTACGAAGTTAAATTATTAGATTAGATTAATTTTTATTCGATTTTATAGTTTATATCTTTTCAGCACATTTTACGATAATAAAATTAAAAAACCATAAAATAGGTCGCAAAAACAAGAAAAAGAAGCTTAGGTATATATAAAAAGTAATGTACAAAGAATAAATTTGTTAAATACCGAGTTTAAGAATAATTGCATGTTGACTGAATATTGAACAACATAGTGATATACAAAGGAAGAAGAGGAAACAAAGGAGAGAAGGAAAGAGAATAAATGCATTTACTATTGAAAGGTTTAATGATTGCGTAAAAATTAGCTTCTCTAATTTATGCGCGTTATTTATCAATCGATCGGATTTCCGAAAGCTTTTATACTTTCACCGGCTTTTACTCACCGTTTATCACACGCTGTAAACGATTTATAACGTCTGGTAGGACTTTGCATGATATTTGCAGCCCAACACGCTGCAGAAGACCGCATTGCGTATTATAAATTTGTTTCTCCTCCTCTCCTCGTCCCGCCTATACGAGACTGCGGAAGGTTTGGCGAAGAGCTGGGAAAAAAGTGCGCGCGATAAAAGAGGAGGGAAAGGAGACGCGGGGACGACGAGACCGGAGCGAAATCGGCCTCGTAAAAGTGGATTAATTCGGACCGCCGTATATATGGTGTATACATATATACCTTCCCGCCCGGGGGATCCTTTTTGCGTGCGCGAGTAAATTGTAATAATGGCCGAATGCAAAATCGCTGCCGGCGTTTTCTCCGCTCAAACGTCGCGAGAATTACTCGCGGACTTACCGGGGAATGAAATAGCGCGGGCGCGTTCGCGAAATTGCGTAGCGCCCGGCGCGGTGGTTTCCGACCGGTGGTCAACTTCGCGCTCTCGCTGATGAAAGGAATTGTTACGCAGTATAATACCGGCTTTTTGTAGACGGTATAATTACCATTTAGCAGGTAACTTAAGCAGGTGCGTGCGCTTTGTAATTCAGATGCACGCGTCGCGTGTGAGAGATATGGGAGTTTATCCTCTATCTTTTCTAATGCTATATGTCGCACGTCGCGTAATATAGTAACAGAAATAATTATTGTTACTCAAATTGATGAAACGTTTCGTGCAACGTAGACTATTAACAATGCAATTGCTATTCAATTGGAGTAGCAATGACAGTAATTTGTCTTATAATAGCATTGTCGTTAGCCTGATTTTTTTGTACGGTATTAATTTACGGTAGACACTTGGTTGCACGGCTGCAAGTTGATTATTTCACGTGAAGTTTCGCGGTGGTACCGGCGAGACTGAGATGCTATTTCATTCGCGATTACAAGAATGCGCGTAAAGGGCCGCAAAACCGCGCGATAAATTTCTATTATGCCCCGGGAGAAGGTGCTCCTTGGGTATCAAGGGAGACGCAGGGACGCGTTGTAAATTACTCGATGCGGAAACGAGAAGCGAGGAGACAAAGTACACTCTCGCGGTTCCCTTTACAAATTTTCCCAGATCCGTTTAATTTCCCGCTGTTGTTTTCACGACAACTTTCCTCCTTCGCTCCCTTTTGCAACGTTAAATCCTTACCGACGTTATTTGACAAACTATGTGTAAACTATGACCGAGCTATTTGCCGTGTGCCATTTTGTAAAAGCGAATATAATTTCCGGTAGGTATGTGCGCGACGACGTCTCGTTTGACGAGCTAGTTTTCTAAGGACAGTAAATTGAATTCTGCAAAAAGGAATTGACCGAACCGCGGTATGATCGGTTGGTCCTTTCCGGCGGAATACGATAATACGATCCTGAAAAGCCTGATTGTCCTGAGTAAACTCTCACGAGTTTTGAATTTTTCTTTTGCAGTTGACGGAAGTCGCCCCGCCAGAGCCTGCGAAGCCTCGTGAGTATCCATTTAAAGCTCTTTCTTTATCTCTTACACTTTCTACAAACTCTGCGTTGGATAAGTCATGTACACGAATGAGAGAGCGTGACATGTTCTCCCCGATTGTAATTCCTTCGTGGGAATATTACCGAGAGAAATAATCATTTCTTTTGCGCATTACGCAAGCGTGTAACGAGAGTCATTTGCATCGACGTAATTGGTAAACAGCCTCTCGTTTACGCGCACTTATTTTCATACGAAATCACTTGTTACATGTAAATGGGAATATTTAATGATTATTATCGCATTTTTTTTTTTGAAAATTGGACGCGCGGCAGAATTCTCGTCACGCACACCGCTGCATGTTCAAGTTGAAGTTTTATTAACGTCAGCTCTGAACGCGTCGCTGTCAACTTTCGAGCCAGTATACCGCAATTTTTCGCGATAAAACACACGTTGTGTGTCAGAATACGGAATATAGGATCACCGGCGGACATAATTTCTGGTAACTGTCCGCTACATTCGCCGACGATCAAAACGCGACGCGCCGCGTATATTGCTCGAAATGATATTTTATACTTTTTAAAGTCATGCGCGCAGTTGAATGGATATTAATCGGCGCGTCTGTAATTCGCGCGTGCAGTATCGATACGGAATTCGCGGGTCGATGCGACAGTTTTAAATACATATCCGCTTAACAGCGTGTTTCCATAAAAAAAAAAAGAAAAAAGATCGGGAGAAGCATTCGTTGCAGCGGAACGCGCGCCACCGAACGTAAAACCTGTGGATTCCGCGCAAAATCCCCCAATCGTCGATTTCGCGTGTGCGATTTCATGAATCAGCCATTCGACCTCTGACATTCGTTCATTTAGTCGCTTAAGCGCGCGAAATACGCGTTATTTATTTCGCTCGTGCGATCCTCGCGCGACTCATTATTTATATCGCGGTTACGCGGGCCGCTTCGCACGAAACTCGGTCCTCTATATAGTTAATCTCGTTTTCTTGCAACGTTTGTATCACTGTGAATTCATAGCTAGATGTTAAATTTAAACATCAAACACTTCAGAATAATCTTAATTTTATTACAAATAGTCTGAGTAAAAGAACTTTTATTTTTAATATTTTATTGGAACAAATAGATTGAGTTTTTAATGGACATGGATACCCAAATATTAGAATTCGCATTATAAGATTGTAAGTTCTTCGCATAAAAGATTGTGATAAGGAATAACGGATTTTCACGGAAATACTTTTACGTCGGTTGTGTGCGATAAAAGGGTAACGACGGCTTGAAAGCGTTAATATTCGCATTGGAAGCATTTAAATATTTGACATCTGTTCGCGAATAGGTACTACCGCAGCGCACCGGAAACCTTTCGGAGCGGGCAATACTTTTATATACATTAAATTCGACGTTACGGAGACCCCAGGGGATACGTTACTATTAAAAGTAAATTAACACTCTGTGTTAATACTCGCATTAATATTAATGTTAATGTCACGATTTACTAACATGATATGTTTCGTTAAACAAATAACCTGTTTATGCAGGAATTAATTACAGACCCCATCGAGAGTTGCATTCATTACAGTAAAATAGTAACATAGGCTTTGATCGATCAAACTGATTAGCGGGCGAAATCGATTTTCGCGTCGAGCGAATAATTTTCGAAGGAATCGAAATCTTCAAGAAGATCTACGGCCGCTTCGCTTAACGAGCACGTATAAGATCGCGAGAGAAAGATCTGCGGATTCGTCGATATTGCGGCATTTCGAAACGTGGCGGAAAGGGTTACTGTTTCATGAATTAACCATTCCTTTCCCCTCCGCCTTTTCCCATCGCCGTTTCCTGCCTGATACTCGAATGCCAGTGGCCACTTTACAACGACTATTATCAGGGTTACAACCACCCTTCGTCAACGATCGGGAGTCGGGACGAATTTGCTTCTCGTTGGGTAACTAGTCCCTCGCGATAAGCCTATTTCGCGCCCTTTACACGATTGTATTGTGTGCGAAAATCGCGTTGATTAAATGAGCAGAGATTTGATTCTTAAAAATAGGATGAGCTATTACTGACAATGAGTATCTTTTTTTAAATTTTTATTACTGTATTTTCTTTTATAAATATAGGGAACATATTGAGATGACAGGCAGTGTATAATATGTATAATATTTTAATATAGATTCTAATAATATAGTAGAATTATAGTAGTAATAATAATAAAATTCTTTTTATATTTTATAAAAACATATAAAGTATAAATAAGATATTTTAGTGATCATTCTAAAAATGATCAAATGATAAATATTCTAACAGGAGATTAATGGTTGCGCAAATTTTGATTGATAAAAGTTACTGTTTTTGAATAGCATGAATAACAGGTTGCCTGATGGAAGAAATTGGAATTTTTTATAAATAACGACATTATAATCATCTCGTATTTTGCATATGCAGTTGCGGTTTACAAGTGTTTTCTACGCAATTGCATTAAATGAATGACATTTCTCCGTAACCGTAAGTAATTTAGTCGGTGAGAGCTGGAAATTGTAGGGGGACGCCAGATCTTCTGGAAAGAGACAAGAATATCCGAACGAACGCCCACGTTTCTTCCTTTCTTCATCGGAATTTCGCGGAACGGCGTCGTATATACCCGGGACCGCGCGGCGCGGTTACGACTTATCAATTTATTTCTCTCCGGAATCACGAGGTTGACAGTTTCCCGTTAACGAGGTCCGGTATATCTTCCGCGAACTGCAACAAGGATTCTTCCACCGAAGAAATTCATTCGTGCGAATTTTCTCCTCGGTCGAGAGGGCCGCCCTCGCAATCGGAAAATATCGCTTTCTCTGAAAATTCGATTCGGTGCGGGGGAGAAATATATATACTCGGCGGAAAAGTCAGAAGTAGACTTATATCATTTTATCCTCCTCATTATGTCACTGAATATCAACGAGGTATAACGAGAAACAGGGAATTTCGATGTTGTAAATGGATAGCTTTGTATAAGTTTCGCGCAGACGAAGGAGAACCGTCAATTTTACTGTCTATGAATCCGCGTTTGATTTTGGTTGAATCTTCGCGTTTGAACTCGTTGGCGCAGTGAGTTTCGATCGGGTCTGTACCTCGACGCTCCATTGAGCAAATTAATGAGGACTGCGCGACATTATTGAGCCACGCAGGCGCGCACGTGCAACATCGTCGGCATGTAATACCAAACGTTGTAATATCGTGATCTGCGAGCTTGCAGTATTATTAACGCAGTGCAGATTGCGCAAACGTTATATCGAAAACCGCTTACGATTTTATTACGTGCAAAATAGACTTTAATTTCCAATTGACAGGTTCTTCAATCAATTTGGGGTTCGATTTTTGGTCAGCGTTCCTCCCATCTATTTTATCTATTGTAATTTAGAGTTGAAGTTGATTTAAATTTTTGATTTTGGCTAATTAAAATCTTTTTAATCGCTTTATCTAATTTATCGTGAGCAATCTAAATTTAGAATTCATATGGAGAGTTTATTTTTACTTTCGCCAAAGTTCTCCCAGTCGCTCCCAACTACGTTCTACCTGTTCAGATCTCGAAACTAGTTCACCGCGGGAACTCTCGGTGGAAAATTCCCCGAGGGCTGCAGTCATATTCAAGTACTTCGTGGAAAAATCCCGATGTTCCGTTAATAAATAAGGAGCGGAGAAGACTTAATTCCGCGAAGCGTATCGCTTCTTGATTAACGCGCGAGAGGCAAAAGGAGTCGAGGTCGTGTCGAGCTGATTAAGAGAGGAGGGAGACGCGTTAAACACCGGAATCCCGACACGCGTGCGATACCCACGCCCACGCCTCACGACGCGATGCACGATGCTCTTCTCTCTCGCCTACCTGCACGCGCACGCGTGCTCACGCGAGCTAAACCCATATCTACCTCTTCCACCGAGGGTGGCGTCGGTGTTAATGAGCGAAGGCGCGATCGCGTGACCGACGACCTTTGACGAACCTCGGGCCGTAGATGCCGCCGGGGGGGGGGGAATGAGGGATGAACGATTGTGCCGAACCGTTCATTCTTTATTCACCCCAACGATCAAACAACTTGACTATCGCGCGTGAAATTTCTTTTCTATTGGGAGTTCTCGTGATATCTTACGTCGAGCCCTAATGTGGCTAGTAAACTTCTGTATTGAGAATCTGAATTATTTAGGGACCTGAATTCCACATCGTCCTAAATCCAGGAAAATTAAAATTGCATGTATATCTTTGCTTGGAATTTTTTTAACACATTCACCGCCAATATTTTACGTGACTTTCACGCCAATTGAATTATTTTATGCTAAAGTGAACAATTTAACGTTTAATTTGTAGTATTAAATTGCACAAAAATTTATTAATTATTATAAATGATAAATTATATATATAAATTATAAATATATTATAAATTAATATTTATTTAACTGTCGTCCCATGACGGTCACCGATGATGAGGCATAAATGAAAAATGTCAATGTCGATCATTGGTAAATGTGTTAAATGAAAGAATATTAATTGCAATAAATATTTTACGTCTTACGAAAAAGAATATGTGTCGTCTGTTATAAGTTACGGTATAAAATTAGCAGTGCAAAATAAAATTAGCTAAACGTGTGCTAAATCTCTTCCAATTTGTCATTTTAGAATTAACGTAATTTAAATTTTCTGTTATGGAGTGTTGTCGGGTTTCTCTTTAATGTTAGGTTCCTAGATCTTTACGATGGGAAAGATAACATAAAACAAGTTTTAATGGATTTTTTGGAAAGTTTGGAACGATCAGAAATGGGAACGCATCGAAAGCGATATCGGCGAATATACGCGAGTCGTAAAAGTGTCCGGTAAAACGGCATTTTGACGAACGTCTGCGAATACGCGCGAACCGGGCGGAACGGGGATTACGATGAATTACTACGTGCTTCGCGGAGTCATCGCGAAATTCAAGAACGGACGTCGATCAATGTCGGGTTGGTTCGACGCTCGACCCAGTGAGGAGCTTCGGTTTCCGGTTCCCGGAAACTTATGCATGTTAAGGGACTTTTGACGTAACAGACCACATCCTCAATCTTCAGCTACACCATGTACGTTCCTTCACAAAGATCATATCCCTCAGAGAGATCATCTCTCTTGTTTCTATCACACTTTTCCTTTCCTCCCAATATTATTCTCTTTTTTTTTTAAATCTGTCGCATACTTTCATCCCTCTTTTTTTTCGCAGCTCTCGCTGTCTCTTCGCGCATCTTCCTTGTCATCCGCTAGACTCTCTTTCGCCCTTTGCGATCTTCCTTCTCGCGCCTCTGTCTTTCTCACTTCCTGGTCTACCGCGCCGTCACCACCCTCTCCGCTCTCCCGACCCGTCCTGCCTCGTCCTCCCGCGCTTCCGCCGCCCGCGATACGTCGAGTAGGATGAGCAAGGGCGACGAGATGAGGAGGTTGGTTGGTTTCCATGGAGACCAACCAGCTTGCACTGGCATCTCCCGGTTGAACCGCCGCCGCCGTCTATCGCGCCGCGCCGCGCGGTGCTGTGCGCTCGCTCGCTCTCGCTCGCCTCGCGAATCGACGTGGGACGACACGGCGGTAACCGGCGAAACCGAACCGTATACGCGCGGAATCCGGCTCTTCTGAATTTCATCGGGCGCCGTCATCGGAGAGGGGACGGCACACGGTGTCCGTCTATTTTCGAGCGGTATAGTTATTCCCTCCCTCCCCGCCCCGGAGAGGAGTGCTTTCGTGGTCAGGGATCGGTTAACGGATGGTGAAAATGTTTTTGGATAGATAGACACGCGGATATATAGGGAGAGTGTATGTATAAAATTTCTGCTATTTCCGTCCTCTCTCTCGCTGGCGTACGTCTCGAATTTATCGCCGCTTCTCGCTAGAATGGATGGTTATGAGGATATTATTCAGTTGCGATACGAAATTATCACTCGAGCGTGGATAACATAAAGCCCACTCTAGACAATCTATTAAATTGTGATTCTATTTATAACATTACGTGCTCTGTAATATACTAAAAACATTTGGAGAATTAGAAACGTCTACGTACAAGAGATCACACATATTTTATACATGTATCACGAATATAATTCTGCCCTGAATTCTAACGTGAATTTATAAGATCGTTTAAAAGCGAGGATATTATTTAACTGGGTGTTAGGTAATAAAAATGCCATTTGTTTCGATATTTGTAGTTTATTTATTTACTTTATATCTATACAACGTTATTATTAACTTGCAATCACATGTCCGATAAATCTCCGCTTAATTTTTCAAATACGTGAAGCAATTCCAAACAAACTATATATTTAGTATTTTCATAAAACTTCCCTCGAATAATATAAACTGTCATCTCAGTCTACGTTGACAATATTAAAATAAGGACGAAGGCTGCGTATTGACTTATTTGTCGATTAATTCAAGCGGCAAAGGGTTAGCTCGCAGGGTTAGCCGCTTTTAAGCTTTATTTCGCTTCGGTGTCAGGCGGATTCGCTCTTTATAGACTCGTCTACCAGATAATCGTAATAATTATCCAACGGATGAGAGAGACGCGTCGCGTCGCGTCGCATCGCTTCGCGACGGGGCTACCGCGACACAGGGAATTTCAGGCTTGCGGCAGTAACTCCGCCACCACCGTCACCACCACCGCGGTGCAATTCCCGTGACATTAATTATTGAAATCGCCGTCGGCGTCCCATCCAACCATCTCGCCGACCTCCTTCCCGTCCCCGCCGCGCCGCTGCAATCGCCTCGGCCGCGATCTCGAACTTCTCTCGAGCGTTTCCGTCGCCTCTCTTCCACCGAGCTGCTCCGGCTTATCCTCCGCTAACCGACAGCCCCTCCGTTACCCCCTTCCCCGTCTCGCAGCCTCGTTTTCTAGTTCGGAGGAAGTCCCTTGGGTTAACTTCGCCGAGGAGCAGCCTAGAGAGTAAGAGAGTAAGAGAGCGAGGGCGAGACCGAAGTCGGAGGCGATTGAATATTAAGCTCCGACTTCGGTCTCGCCCTCGCTCTCTTACTCGCAAGCGCCTGAGACTTGAGACGCGCGCGCGGACCAAAACGAATGTGAATTGGAACGCCTGTGCCCGCGAGAAGATGGAAAGTGTCCAACAAGATTTTATTTGTAATGAGATAGGATGTGCCGTGACTTTTTATTACGGCGCGGCGGCGCGTTTTCCATCTTGTGTCCGTAATCGTCGAGCGTGCGCTCGCTCGAATGTAGAATGATAGAAGACCCGGTCGGGGTAAGAAGGTCCGATAGGATTCACGTTTCTCTTCTTGCGCAATCTTCACTTGCCGCTTTTTGATTTTGCTGCAAGCCCCCGGCGTTCACGAGTGGCTTTAATTCATTAGGTGACAAGCTAATATCATCCATCAACCGTGGCGACTTTGAAATATCGTTAGACGGTCTGACCCACGCGAAGGGGGGAGAGTCTACTACAGTTTCGTGTTAGGCGCCACGGAAGCCGGGTATCTCCGATCTCGCGTAGCCTCGTTATCGTTCCGTTTGAACAGGTCTTAACGTCGCGAATCGTTGTTTTCTTTTCCCGCTGCGCCGCGCGATGGAAATTTCGCGGCGAGCCGGAGAAGCGCCGCGCCGCGCCGCGCCGGCGAGAAGAGACCGGTCGTGTATGTGTTTTAAATCAATATTTTGGATAGCTCACAGCGACGCGATTCGAATTTCCGGGTGGAAAAACGTTGATTGGCCGACGGGGGGAAAATGTGACGGAAAATATACGACGGGAGTCGCCGCGTATATTCTTTGTCGGACCGGATTCGCGACAGGAAATGATACCGTCCGCGCGCGAGCGAGCGAGTTGTCGAAATCGTTGCTTCGAAATTAGATTTCGACGCAGTTTGCGACAGAATACAAGATGAAACAAGCGCTTGTGGAAGGCACTTCGTATTCGAGGCGGCAGTTAAAGAGGCAAGTAGATGAAGGAGATGTGTCACGTTCTTGCGAAGTTGAATTATCGCTGTGAATCATGCTTCATTAAATCACATATATATATATATATATATAATCACATATAAATATAATATACATATATAAAATTTTATATATATATATATATATATATGTATATATAATAATCAATCTCATGATATATAGTGTTTGATAGAGTCGAACTAATGGTTCTTGTTATCAGATCAGACTAACATGATCACTCATTGAACTTCGAAGCTGATCTTAACACGGTATATCATCTTGCCACATTAATTTCAATCAAGTGTACTTTTTCTCACGAGTCAAGATTGTTCGGGGATATTAAAAATTTCACGAGAGAGTAAATTAACTTACCAATGTTGACGATAATGATTAAAAGCGGCAGACAAGTGCATCTGTATTCGACATCTGACGTTCACGATGTTTCAGGTCACTACAATATACAATAGCTTCAGTCTCGCGAAGCCTTTTTGTCGAGACTGTCATAACGAGGCGAGGGGAGATAAGAAAATGTTATGGAATATGGGTCAGTTCGTTGAGACCATAATTATTATTATTTATTTAGTTAGATTGCCGATCAGAGACGACATTAAATGTCGCGGTGATAAGTTATTCATCGCGATACATTTTGATTATTTCGAGGCGTAACGCTACCCGCAAATCGATAATATCTAATCGGATTTTCTCGCTATACCTTGAAGCGATATAACTTTGACAGGTCGTTTCGACCGGTTGTGTTTAAATTATTTTTATTCCGATGAAGAAACTATGATACAGTCGATAACGCGTTATACATTAATCGATATGTTTTTGCATTTTTCGTGCAATTTTTATGAAATTTAATTTTATTTATTTAACTTTGTTGATTATAACGGACTTTTTAATTTTTTAATCCTGAAAAAGAATAACAAATTACACGACATTCAGTTTTTACATACGTGATAGCCGTACTTTTTAAAAAAAATCGATCCTATCCAACCGCACCAATTTAAAACACACGGATGATTTACTTACCACTCTTTTTATTACGGTAGAACAGCAGAAGTTCCTATGGAGCTCTCTCAGTCGCCTCGCGTGTAATATTTTATTTGACGTTTTGCTCGCGTGTTTTTAGACGATCTTAGGGGCCTGGCCGGCGCGGCGGCGTGTCGCGCCACGGCGAGCGATCGCAATCTAACCATGTGAAGGCTATTTAATATTACACGTGGAAAAACTCGCTTTAACGGCATTACACTGATAAGCGGTCTTTCGGGAGATCGTTCAATTCCTGCAAATTAAAGCACGCCACGCCGTCCGCCCGCGGTTTCTTATCAATTTCTGTAACGTCGTCCTCCGCGCGTAAGGCTCAATACTTTTATACAAATTTCCTATCGGCTCGCGAGGCGTAAGCGTGTGGTGGAATGATTACGCGCGTTCGGCGAATAATGGCATAAAATTGCGCGCGGCGAGAGAGGAGACGGTTTTACGGGCGGCCAATCTACGAGAATGTATTGACGTAAATGTGCCGATAAACCGCATCCCGCGGTTTGTTATTAAGCCTTAAATGCGCGGCGCGTCGTATATTTGTTTCGCTTTCGATGACGGGCGCGTAGCTTTTCCTCGTCGCGGACTATTCCGCGGTAGAGATGTTCGCGCGCGATACCACGTGTGCGTGTCATCTGTCTCAGGGGAAAATTTTAAAACGAAAAACTGGATATCGCGTTTTTCCTGTTCCCATTCTCACATTTTAAACGATTCATCCTCGTGACTTTTTAGACTTTTGGACTCGAAACTCGTTTCTTTAGGGATTTCAACGAGCCAGCTTTGCAAAGGTCTCGAACGAGATGATGGAAATTTATCACTCGGGCTGGATTCAACGCACGTTTCGAACGGTACTTTATCAGATGTCCTTGGCAATCAATCCGCGGAAAACCGGGCTGTACTTATAACTCGATTACATAACCGTGCTAATGCGCGTGCAATCGGCCAGAAGGTTGTCGACGTCCGCGTCGCTGCCATTTATTTACTCTGCAATGCGCGCGGGATATTGTGTCGAACTACGGGCGGGTATTATAACTAGACGAATTAAATTTTCATTCATTCTGTGTGGATGCCAGAGGTCGGCGTCGTCGGCGTCGTCGGCGTCGTCGTCGTCGCCGGGCTCCTAATGAATTGCGAACACACGGGTGCGTCACACTTGGCGCGCGGAAGTTATATTTAACGCGCTTGAACGCTGGCAATTCTCCGGTGTTGCTCGCTCACGCCTGGAATGATGTGTGTAATCTCATCGAAAATAACGACGTATCAGCGGCGATAACATAGATATGCATATGTTAGCGTTTGTATATAATACGCTCGTTAAAATCTTGGGAGCCAGTCAATTATTGCTTCATTTATGGAAAACGTACCTGGTTAACTGGATTATTTATCTCACACAATTTGCTACATTTTTGTATAATACCCCGGAGGAGTTACTACTGGTCCGAGTAAAAGGATGTTAGAGCTAGTTACAGAAACCTGTGATACTTTCTTCGAATAATCGTCGGCACATAATCATTAGCGTGAAAAATATGGTATACGTGGAAACGGTTGAGCAACAGCTCTCGGCACTGTTATATAGTGCTCGTCTCTTGCACAACTCGTATTCCATAATAACGTCCGCCGCGTCCCGACAATCCCCGTGTTCCCTTCGCTGCCTTCGCCGACCGGTGAGCGCTTAATATCACAATTCCGTCGTTAATTAGCTTCCTGCCCGCTAACCGCGGATATAAATACGACCGGAAGACGGCGTGGAAAATATCGCGCGTGCTATAAATAAACATGCATCGATGTTTGCCGAGACCGCGACGAGCGCGAGAGTAGGGAAAAGAGTCATCTACGTGTATTACATATCGCATATAAAAGAAAAAGATCATCGCGTTTGAATGTACAATATTTTACGTCGGACTGCGACTGTGCGGTAAAAAACCCTCGTTGTATAAATGATGTAACATTTATGCGCGATAATTACAAGCCATCTTACGGGAATCACATAGCTTAATCGTGGCCGCTATCAAAGTTTCAGAGATAGGCATTCTTAGAGAGCGTCAGCCACGCGGAGTTTCGTCATGCCGGCAAGAAATCGAATATCGAAACCGCAAAAACACGCGTCTCTCGCGCGCGAGTTTATAAAGTCCAGTCCCCTGAAGAATGCGAGACGGGTGATTCCCCGAGTCTGTCTTTGATCGTCCGCGGGGATCATAAAGCGCACCGGTTCGAGGGGAGCCATAACCCGGCGTCGGAGGACCGCAGATCGTTAAACGTCCACCTGCATCGACTGCCGCACCTCGCGCGAATCCTTTTATGACAATGCCTTGATGCGCGCCGGTCTTTTCTCTCCGTCGCGAAATGCGCCGCGCGGCGGCTCGGTTCTAGCCGTGTGGAGGAGGTGTTAAGGCAGCGAGCTCATAAAATATTCATACAAGAGTTACGGCATTTTAACGGTACACGCTGGCGGATTCGCGAGGCACTTCGGGCGGGTATTAAGTACCCAAGGAACGAGTCGAATCAAAAAGTTCTCTCGTACGAATGCAAAATGTCCTTTTGGCTTTTATACTGCATTCAGTTCACGATTTCCTTTATTTTCACGGTCATTTTACAATTATTCGTCGTTATCTTCTATCTTGGCGAACATTTCTTCAGTGTTGTGCGATGCTTGGGAACATTTTAACGTGCGCATATTAACATTAAGGGTAATATTAATTGAATTCAGTATCATTGAATTCAATGTCGATACGGATCTGTAATGAATACAAATTAGAAGGGAGCCCCGATCGATCGATGTCTGAAATTGCACATGCGACAGGCGAATTGTACAGGGCTCCCTCTCGCGCAAGGTCGTTTCGACGTAAAAGTGCATCCGTTGAATCAATGCTGGAGTACGCATGACACTCATTCGTTCGGTATCTGCTCGTAGTATTGCGTAGCCGTTTTGCGCACCTTTGCTATTCCATCGGAGATCGATACCTGTTGAGTGCGACCACGCATTCGCGCGCGTATACGTACCTCCTCGCGTGCGTAATACATATACATATACGCACACGCACACGGTTGCATATGCGTCGACGTATGCGTACGCGTCCCATTCTGCGAGATTATGCCAGCTCATGAATACATACGCGCTACAACTGTCGCCGGATGATTGATAAATCTATACCACTGCCGCTCGATATTATTTACAATGTATGTACAACAAGTTGTCGGCGGATACACGCTTCCGCTTTCGGCAGCATGAGAAACTGATTTCTCGCAGTCGCCGAAAGTAAAGTTTAAAGGGCGATATCGATCGTGGGCATTTGCGACAATGAATACGCCCGCTGTACTTTTCGATGATAATAATAATTGTTAATGCGTATTATTAATCGAGCCAATAATTTATAACAATTAATTTTCCAATTAATAACGAAATTCACCGCTGTCATTTTTAATGGCTTTGCGATGAACATTAAATCGATGCTCGTCGCGTGCGCGCGCTCTCGCGCTTAATAATTCCATAACTATTTTATCGTTGGATATCGTTAACATCGCGCTGATATATTTACGATCACATTTATTACAATGGCCGCAATTGATCGTACAAATTTGCAGTAATTTCGTTTCCAATAATTATCGACTCTTTCGCTTCTGAATTTTCTCTAATGCGATATCTGCGTTGTTAATGCCTTTTGATAAAAGGACCAGATTGCGATTCTCTCGCCGGTCGAACGAACGACGGGATCGTTCGAGAATAAACCCAACGGGCGCGGTGCTAATCGGCTTAATTATTTATCCGTCCTCGGTCTTTTAATGAGACGAGGTAAAAATCGGAGCCGCAAATTTTCGAGCGATTATTATTCGGCGCCGACAGAGTTTGCCTGCGCGTTTGCATTCGAATCGGCGAATTCAATGTGGATGTACAATGTGACTTAACGGATGTAATTATCTTCAGCTCGATTTTCCATCGCTCGAATTATTCGGGCGCGATCTACCGGCGGCATTCGTCGCGGTCCATCGCGTATCCGCGTACAATTTATTGCGCCGTATCACGTCGTACATCTGATTTTCACGTCGGTATATACGCCGGCCATTAATTTCTGCTATTATCAGTATTATCGTTGATCGGTGTTCATAACGTTCTCAAGTTACGGCAATTACCGTATCGTCGAGTGCTATTAATTACGTTGGTAGATCGATGAGCATTGTGCGCGGTTGTCCTCGATAGCGGTGATTTAATAAATTGGCATCGTCGGAGGGGCACCGCTGTTAAAATGCGAGTGTATAGCCTTCGGCGAATTGGCATTGGCGTGCCGAGAATAAAAGAAAAAAAAACCCGAAGAAATACGGATGTTTAAAAAATTAGCAGTTTCAGAAAGAGCCGGTATTTTTAGAATGATGTCGAGGTCGCGTTTTTTTTCGCGCTGCGTTTATTATTATCCGCACGATAGGACTGATATCTTCCTACGTACGTTTCCTCAAATATTGTTTTGCGTTTCGGTTTTCACGTTGTCCCACTCGTCTCACGGAAGTTTGAATAATAGCGAACTTGTGTTGGAGAGCGTTACCCGATCCCCGGGCTTCGTTTCCCATCGTTCCGGTTCTTATACGCGTCTGCGTTAGGCCGGATAAGTTTTCGCGGAGGGAGATACAGAACGGGTTGCATCACCGGGGCACCGGTGCAATGGGGGGATTTGTACACACAGCAGCGAGACAAATTAAATATTGAATATCGATCGCCTTTCTCCAAGTCTCGAGCTTGGCGTACACACATCGCCGATTGCATGACCCACTTGCCCAATTACGCTACATACGGTGTCGCGGAAGTGCTAAATCATCGCGTAGTCTGCGGCACTGTAATACTTCGCGGGTAATACGGTCGGACGTCGCTTAGCATATTGTTGTGTCATCCGGCCTGATCGTCGGCCGATTACGTCGCGTATTATTTCAAAGTCCGGGTATAATTTCCAGGTATAACTTTTCCAGGATAAGTAGCGCAGAAAAGAAAAATTGCTCTGCTTTCGGATCCATGCCGAAGGGCTGGAGGGGAGAGGAGGCGACATATTAGGGAAATTTAAATATGAGATGAGTCGTGAGTTACGACCGAATTATGACTTCATTTCACGCCGAGAGAGAGAGAGAGAGAGAGAGGGAGAGAAGAACGCCTTTTATCCGGGCTCCGTGTGTAAGAACTTTCGGAGAAAAAAAATTCCGACTGTTTAAAATGTAATTCACTTTACTCCGGGGGTACTTGGCGTGCTCTCTGTTTTCAAGCCGCAGAATGGCATTTATAATTCCAGTTACAAACTACGAAGAGAAAAGAAGTAATACTACGCGAGATAAGATGAATATTTTACCTTATCGCATCCACCGCGCTCGGCGGCACGATAAACAACGATCGTTTCCGTATCTCGGCGAGTACTCGCGCGTATAGCGGCACACGCCATTATCCGAATCGAAGGGTGGAAAGATATATTATGCCGTCTCACGGCTCTTGCCTCCGTTACCGTGGAAGTAAATTGTCGGCGGCAGGTTGGCCCCGACGTCAAAAAGTTCAACGTCTGCGAGCACGGGGAGGAGGGGGGAGGGGTCGGTCTCGGTGGCAAGAGGGTGAGAAAGAGCGAAAGGGTGAGACGCGAGCTGGAACGAAGGAGCAGCAGGGCAAGACGCCGCGCGCAGTTTATTGTGAGCGAGCGCGAACGGTAGGAAAGAAGACAGGGAGAAGAAGGTCCATTTTCCTAATAACGTCCCGGGTTCAGCCGGTACGCCGAGGAAGGTTAGGTAGGTTCTCTCGCCGCGCTATTCTATCCTGTTTCTACCCTCTTTGCCACCCTTACGAGCCCTTCTACCCCCCCCCCTCTGCCACCGTAGCTAGCCTTCCTCGTCTACATCGCGCCGCGTTTACAACGGGTTTCTTTCTCTTGTTTAAGACCGTCCTTTCGCCACCCCGTGGCACGAGGAGCGCCTTTTCTAACCCGCCACCTACTGGAGGGTTGTTCCGGGGTTGTTCTTCCAGCGATAAATAACTAGACAAGGATGGATAAGACTGAATCGCGCGGGGGTGGAGGAAAGGGCACGAGAGAGACCGTTGGAAAATAAAGAACCGCGCGGCATCTCGCGCGTTCGTCTTTGCGTTAGCGGCTGGGCAAACATCGCCGTGCTTTGATTAATTAATATCACAGCGAGAAAGGATGAGCAGGAATTCGTCACGCAATTACTCGTTAATTTTCCGTGAGCCGAGCCGGGTAAATCTTGCTCGTGTAATTGTGATTTTTCTGTTACGTTGAAACGAAGATGAGAGACTAAAAGAAATATCACAAAGTTGTTACAAGACTTGAGTTTCACAGCATCGTTTTAATAAGCATTTTTAATTAACGCATTCGTTGCTTTATATTTATTTCGAAAATTATTTATACGACGATGAAGATTAAATGGCGATCGTTAATATCGGAGGCGAGATATCTCGACGAGATCTATCAGTTACACCGGTCTAATCGAGTGAGCAGGACTCGCGGAATTCTTTTTTTTGGAAGCGTAAATCATTTTCCTTTATAAAGATGCCAGCGGACGACCGTGAAATGTACAATTCAATCTCGAATAGTTTATTCATGCGACGTGATTGATCGATAATTAATTATCTGAAATTATCGAAGCCCCTCAGTGGCAAACGCCCCTCCCCGTCCCTCTCCTTCTATATACGTGTCAGAGAGTAACGTGATACTCTCCATGATCAATCGCGAAACTCGTTTAGCGGGGTCGACGTATGACTTTCTCGATTATCTGCCGGGGAGCGTATGACTGCCAATTAATCCGTCGAATATGCTGACGCCGCGCGCTGGCGCTGGAAAGACGGGGCAAACCGTTTAATGGTTAAAATACGTGTGACGCGAGAAGGAAATGGCACGTGTCCGTGTGTACGTGTGTGCGCGCTTACGCGCGCGAACTTTATACGTGTTGGTCACTGCTAAAAGGCCGGCGAGGTGGAGTGTAGGAGGGTCGATAACACGCTCTCCCACTCTCTTTATCTTCGAACACCCTTCGCTCGCTCCTATGCGGCCAGGTCGGAGTTACTTAACGTGATTAAATCCACCCCTGCGATCCCGCCCTCCAGCTGTCCGCGTATCCATCCCTTTATCCCCCTTGCCCTTCCGCTCCTCTCTCTCTCTCTCTCTCTCTCTCTTTCTTTCTTCCAGCTTGTGCCCTCGTTACGTCTCTCGAATCGTTCCACGCACGTGTGAATAACTGTGCGAATCCATGTATTAACCGATTCGCGCCATCGACCGGTTTGCGTTTTATTAGCGGCGCTTTCACGCGCGTCGTTCTCGAGAACCCTCTTCTATTTTTTTCTTAACGCGTTCCCGTCGCGAGGTTTAACGCGTTTAGTTAGGTAAAACGTCGCCCCGCGCGCGCTTTTACGATTATGACCGTTCTCGTCTCGGAAGTTTGAAGGAAACGCAAGAATTGCCGTCGCGCACATTGTGCTGATAGGTAGTTCATTGTTTGACTGATTTATTACGTTAATCGCGATTCGATACATCGGAGGATTTGCATGTTTTATCTGCGTTCTGTATTTATTATTCACGTCCTCGTGAAAATTTCCACGTTAACCGTTTAAAGCGGTCCTATAAATCGCGGATTTAAATTTATCGATGATTTAATTAATTTAGGTTTATATGTAATAAATTGAGGGGAATGCGAGGGGAACATTGTTACGCATTATGGTTATTAATTGATCGATTTCTGCGTAATGAAGTACGGCTAAGGGGAATTGCATGTCTTTCTCTGCGCGCGTTTTTATTGTCGGCCGTTTAATAGGTTTTCAATTGCGAGATTGAAATCATGAAATTGTTTTGATTAATTTCCTTTTATCGCGATATTGCACCGAATGTGTATACCGCGATATTCTTTAAAGAGATATTTTTCGAATTTTCAATTATCTCACTCTATCCGAGTCCCGTGGGAATTTGTGTCGCTATTTAATTATGTATAACTTGCGTTCAATTATTTTTGTGTGTACAATGCGCAGTGTGCTAAGAGGAGTGGCGTAGTTGGGATCCGCGCTTAGTTATCGTAAGCCGTGTAATTTCCTTCAGATCGTATTTCCGAGAGTTCCCTGCTGAGTCACGTAAATTCAAGCGAAATGCTCGACCGCCGGGATTACACCCTCCTTAATCAATTGCCACGCCGAATTTACCGCCGGCCGCGACAAACGGGAGACGCGCGCGCGGTTCCGAGGAAAATCGTGAGTAATATTAACCACCACGCGAGAACGCGCTCGCGTGACTCACTCCGCGCCGAAATTCTCCACTTGAAATTCTTCGTCGCGGAACTCGACGCGGAACGGTCCTCTCGAAGGATTCGTCGGTGCGCACCGGGAGAAGGGAGAGGGCCATTTCCGGAAGGAAGAGGTTAACGGGGCGAGACCCGCTCACTCTCGCGGAGTCTCCGTGTGGGATACGTGAGCACACGAATGTGGATGTATTCGCGGTGCACATGTGTGCGCTCGTTGCGTCACATCGAGGAAGTCGATGACCCACCTCCACCTCCTCTTCCTCCCTCCCTTCTCCGCTTTGCCTCTTCTCTCTTTTTGCACCGCGCGCACACCGTCGTTGTGTGTTCGGATATTCCGCCGAGTAAACCTTTGATAACGTTCGCGTACTTTCCGTATTTTCTCGGCGCGTGTGCCTGGTGCGCGAGGAGGAAAAATTTGTGAATGATTTTTGCGTAATTGCAAAGTCGAAAAGGGTCGAGAAAGAAAGAGAGAGAAAAAGAAAGATAAACATTGCCGCATTATTAGGTTGGTCGTGCGCTGGAAGATGGGACCATGCGGGTGAAAGATGGAAATATGAAAGATACGAAAAATTTTTCTAGAAATTCGCGTGCGACTATGAAGTACTCAATCATCCCCGAGTGGATTTATTATACTCGACGTCGCGTTATTGAAATTCGGACTTTTCTTATTTAGTTTTAAATAAGTTATTTAGTTCAAAATAAGTTATCTTTTATCTTTTTTTAAAGATTAAAGTTAATTATGTTAATTAATTAGTACTTCCCTATTACTATTAATTATTAGATACTGATTTTATTGAAAATGTAATATTCATAATACTGGAGACCGTAGTACCGCTATGTTAACGGCACTTGTTCCAGATGACACAGCTACTCCTATTATTATTATTACTACTAAACCATTTATTTTATCAGTGTCGATATGATATTAAACGAAATTTACACAATACCGCAATTACATAATTAAATTGCGATCATATTACGCACGTAGTAAAAGCACGTTCATATTACTATCTTTAGACGATTAGTCAAGATTATGGCGCTTGTATTTTCCGCGACCTGTCCTTTATCCTGTATTGTCGCAGAATTGCGTTCTCACGATGGGGGATTCTTCCGTGAAGGGGCCGCAAGGGGATTCCAGCCCCTCGTCGGTGATCCGACTCGTCGGTGTGGTTATTCATAAGGTCGATATCGGGGCGACTGTCGGATGCAAATCGAGCGGAAGTCAACGACGAGGTGAAACGACGTCTCTAACCAAGTCTTTTGCTCCTCTGACCGAGAGAGGACGAGGGGGTGGGGAAATACGAGGGGGGAGCGGTAGTAGCATGAACGACTCGATTAAAACTCCTCAGGCTCGTTTAACATTCTCCCTCTCGTCGTCCGTTCGCTGTTTTGTTTCGAATCCCGGACGGCGGTAGTCATTGCCGTAATTTACCAAGGATCTTAGCGGGGATTTTGCCAAGGATTCGTTTCCTTTTTTTCGCGTGATGCAAAAAAAAAAAAAACATCTTTGGTCTGTCCCTGCGTGATGAGAAGTAGCGTTTGCGGAGTGATTATAGCGGTAATATCGCAAATGATTCGTTCGTTAAAGTTCTCGAAGAGACACAAATAAAAGTGCAATGTTACGCTACAAGTTTACAAGGTTGCGCTCAATGAAGGAAACAACTTTTCTGAACTCGAGTAACTTTATCTCTCATTATAAATGATGTACCTGAACCGATTTGTTACCCGGGCAACATTTTCTATAGCGGAATGGCGTGTATAATTACACGAGGAGAATTTAATATCATGCAAATCTGAATCGGAACATGCCGCGTGCGCTAAACAACCAGTTACTGACATTGATGTCGAATTACCGAAGCTTGCCGCGAATAATAAATAGCGCGTGTACTTGGGACCGCGCGACGTTAACGCGAGGTTGTTCGGCCCGGGCGCTGATTATGTAAGCGTTAATTAATTAATTATCGGAGGATGTTAATCGTCGAGGATCGCCTTCCGCGATAATTTCGCGGCGGCGAACGCCGGCGGAGACAATGATATTAGCGATACGCGAAATAATGGCTCCCTTATGAAAATCGTTCTCGCGCGCCGGTAATTGCTTCAAACACGTATAATTACTGGCAAAGCCGCGCGCTCTCGCCGGCCACGCCGCCAGCAGCGTTCGGGGTCTCGCGCTGATGAAGGGGCGCGCAAATTAGCGGAAAGGGCCCCGATGTAAATGAGCCGTTTAAGCATTCACGGCGTCGCCGTGCCGTAAAAACGCGCAGGAAGAGCCTTCGTCGTCCTGCGCCGCGCCGCGTCCTGCCATTTAACGCTCTCCCGCCGAAGGTTCAAGGCCGACGAACCCAGACTGACCCGACTCATCGTCGGGTTTAGGCTTATGTCTGTAAACGTCATCGTGTGACCCAGTTTGCATAAGCCCGCGCCGTAGACCTCGCGTGTATGCGGCGCGTATACGTGCACGCGATTCCGTGTGTGCGCGCGCGCGCGACAGCTAACCCCTCGAGCTCGAGGCGATCGAGTCGGCAACGCTACGCTTTTATTATTCACGAGGGAGGGTGCTTGCGCCTCGGCAGCACTGACATCAACTTTCGGAAGAGTCATCGGTTTTCTTCCCAGAGATACGGCGAAGGCTTCGGGAATTACGTTTGACTTAGTAGCTGCTTGAGAATATGTGAAATTTAGCGTAATAAATTCCGTTACTCCGTTACGTGCATACTGACGTAGCGATCGAAACGCGCTCGTAGAGTAGAGTTGACTTCTTCTTCTCTCCTACATCCAATCAAGCATCTTTATTTATACTTTGAGTATTTTTATTTGCTGTTTTCTGTAAATGAAACTTTCACGCGTACGTGTTCTTGATGTTAGTTACTTCTCAGCGAGAATCACTTCTTAAATAGGAACCGTAAAACGAAAAGTTGCAAAGGAAAAGCATCTTTCGTGTTCACGAAGACAGCGCATGAAAGTGGCATCCAACGAGATACAATAAATGAGCATCGGCCAACATCGGTCGTACAAATTAATAATGTAATAAAACCGGCGAAATAATTGAATTCTGCGAAATTCTCTAATATTAACTAACCATGCACGATCTCTATAGCTTGTCCCGTGCATCAGTAATCGAAGCGTTCAACCGGCCGCGGCCGTCTGCTATGGTTTGCCGATCGATGGCCGATGGATACACACGCGATGGTTTCCTGCAGGAAAGCAATCGCTTGGCCGGGAGGGGGTGGTGAAGGGAGGGCGAACGAAAGAATTACCGAATATAACCGGAGATGCCGCGAAGGCGTACGACCTTCGCCTGAGTATCGATTATTAGCGGGCTAAGCTCAATGCCAGGCCGAGAGCGATCCGCTAATCCGCCATACGTCGTATTGTCAATCTGGTTACTATCGGATGGTGTATAGCAGTGTTAGGGGAAGGCGCCCCCGAATTCCTTTTCCCATCACGTGCCTAAGGGACTTCGCCCGATAGGGTGAGTTAAAGTAATTATTTATTCATTTGCGTAATATGATTTATCAGTTTTGATTTTCTGAATCGTGTGATTGAAAAGATGAAATTGTATTGGACTAAACTTTCTATGTACATTTTTGTAAAATGAACGTTATAGGAATTAAGGCCGTATTTAATGTCGAGATTTCGTTACTTTTCAAATTTTGTAGGCGTTAGAGCTTTATTTATATATAATCTTAATCTTATGTCACGAACGTACTCTAATTCTGCGTAGTTACTTCGCGTATTTTTTTTTTTTTTCACTTTATCGCTACTCAGCTTCCATAAAAAAGGAGTAGTCGGCATTTCGAGTCGCCTATTAATTTATTCCGACAGTGGCGGAAAAGACGGTAGGAGAAAAGGTAGACAGGTGACGGGTTACAGCAAGTCCGTGTTTTCCAGCGGAAACTTTTCACTTCGGTAGAAACGTATAATTCACTTTTGCGCGCACGGACGGGATTTTTGTTGAAAGCCGCGCAAAAGCGCGAGGTAGTGGCCTGAGGTATTTCCCGTTCGAATTTTCCAGCCCTAAAGAGAGCAAGCAGCGCCATGCAATATTTATATGCCGCGAAACTGGAAATATATGTGTTAAAAATATCCACGGTTGTGTTCGGCATAGCCGCCGAACTTTTAAAATTTCATGCGTTGCTTATAGCTGCGTATGCAGAGCCGCGTTTTACATTCTGTAAAGTATTTAACGACGCGGTGAATAATTACAGAGTCGCGTAATGTTCGCGTAAATTCCTAGCGATTCCGCGCTGCAAGTAGTAATAAGAATAGTAAATCGACTAACCCGTTCATGGTTTTTTTTTTAACGTTATAATTGAATTCGCTATTTTAGAAAAAGGACAATATTCAAAACTTATTTTTTTATTATTTAGAAAGCCCTGAAAGTCTATTTCTGATATTTCAAGGGTAGAACTTTTTCTAAAATAAATAATTCATTTTACATCTCGTTCCACTCACGATTGCTTTGCTTCGAAAATCGCTGCCTTTCTTCCTAATCCTCAAACGCGGTTAAAGCTTCATTATCGCATTCGGTATCAGCCATATATGTTTACCGCGAACATTCTTGCTCGGAACATAACTGCGCTCTCGATCCGGGAATTGCACCGCGTCATCCTGTCGCAATATGTATCGTTTCTTTTACGATGCACTTGCGGCGAACCACGTGCACAACGGTGTTGAATTTGCAACCTCGTTCACGTCGTGCGCGGGTCAGAAACCATCAAAACTCAAAGTGCTCCAAAGGATGAGAGGGAGGGAGAGAGAGATAGAGAGAGAGTTATCCAGCAGCCTTCCTCGAGAAGTTTCCGAAGTCGGGATAACTTTTGCCTCCGACCGACGAGAACTCCCGAGAATATCGCGTCGTCGCGCTGCGCAACCCGTTAATAACTATCCGCGTTGACGTGTGCCACGGTCCTGGCCGACTTTGTGCATCGTCATTCGTTGGCCCGAGACGACGAGCACTATGCACCTGGCGGGTGAATGAGCCTCAGCACATTCTCCTACGACGCAAATGAACGCAATAGAAACACGCGAGCACCGTGTTTCGCCGTGAACGATTTTTAAGTTTCATTTTTTTTCGCAAATCTCTGTCGTTTTCCTTTTTCATTGATGCAATGCGAAAAATATTAAATATGTTTTTTTTCTAAATTTATTTTGCCCGAAGTAAAAATTTCCACTTTTTGTTACGTCGTAACACGAAAGATTGGACGAAGCAAGGGACCAAGTGTCTCCAATAGATAGAATCTATTTCTCTGTCGAATGCCGGGCCCCGTTCGTTTCGCGATTTTACGCTGGCTCGAGATGGCCTCTCGAAAAACCGAACCCGACGACGACGCAGACGGGACATTTCGCAATTGCGGGCGGGACGACCCGGCCAAGCGGAATGGAGATGCAAAGCCGCTCTAGATACGTTTGGATAAGCTCGAAGGAGCCGCCCGCCGGTAGCGGTAGCGTTTATGCAAGTCGATTCCGCATCGGGGGACGCCCTGGAGTGCCGGCAAACTGGGTCGTCGCCATGCACCGCGCCGCGCCGCGCCGGCCGGTGGCACATGTCGACTCACGTTTTTCCCTCGCATCTCTCCCGCGTATATGGCGCAGCTTGCCTCATCCTCTCCGACGTGATATTCCCCATTCCCTCTTTTGACACAAAAGACTCAGATTTCGCCGACCGTATGACATTTTACGTATTCTTGTACAACCCTCCTCTCAAAAACGGACGGCACGTAATGTTTTCCTTTAACCCGTTTTAGAATCGAGTTATTTTAGAAAAGTCACAACTCCCTCTGGGTGTTTTTTCTCTTTTTCTCTCTCTCTCTCTCTCTCTCTCTTTCTTTCTCTTTCTCTTTCTCTCTCTCTTTCTTCCCCCTTATCGTGGTCTTGGACCTCGATTAACGCGCTGCAACATCGTTGTTAGAAAACAAAGTGACAATGGAGGGTTTTTCAGTGAATAAGAAACCGTTTGATAGTTTTATTTGACTTTATTTTACTTGTCTTTTATTGATAAAAGAACGTATTTCGCTCATGCTTTTATTGCACTGTTTATATATAACAAAGCTGTCACGCGTAGCCTCGCTTCTTCTGCACTTGATAACGCGAAAAAAAAGCGGGAGCTTTTTTTACAGGTAAACTCGAATAACCTGCCAATAAATGCGAGCTGCCCTTTGTTGGACAACGGCGCAAAGTTTCTTTATTGTCTACTCCATTTTAAAATTGAAAAAATAACGTTCAGCCTTTTGTTTGAAGTAATGCGATAGATTGTTCCTTACGTAAATCAAAAGGAGTCGCGAAGTGGAATGAAGTCAAGAAAATTAGTAAAGGACATTATTAATTAACATAACAATTGCAGGTCTCTTCTTTTCTCAGCAAATTGTAAGCTAATATATTTAGAAATTTCAGAATTTAGAACGGAAATGTATCCTCCCTTTTTAAATGTAATTGCAGATCGCGTTCGGTAGACAGTATAGAACGACATTACATAATTACATCGTTGCGTTTATTTGCGGGCGGGAGGGGGTGGGGGAGGGGTCGCATTTGTTGTCGGCTCTTCTCTTTTGATATTATGCCTCGGTAATGCACTTCTTCGCGTTTCGCCTACGTTCACTTCGTCAGCACGCCGCTCTTTCCTGCGGATGCAAATTAAGCGTTACAGTCAAGTAATTCCCTATCATCAGCCGGCCGAACAACAATGAAAGGTATTGCTTAACATGACGTCGTATGCGAGGAGGCAATCGGTTACCTGGAAGTGACTCAGAATTTCGTAGTGGCACCACGGACAAATCTAGGTCACGTTGACAACTTACGTTTCTCGGCTATGCTGAAGTAATTTTGAAACGCCCGTGTATTACCCGCAACGATGTTCCTTCTTTAAAAAGGAGTGACATCGCCTGTAGTAATATCACGAATGCACATTACGGTATTTCAATAAAATAGCGAAGTATTGCCGAAAACATGAAATAGTCATGTTAAACACAGCTCGCTTCCGTGATGCTTATGCTTATTTTTATACCAGTTTTATAATCAAAATGTTAATTTGTCGCATTTTATGCGACTGTTATGTTGCAAGTGGATCAAAATTAAATAAGTTTCGTAATTGCGGCACGACATTTTGCGATATTCGATCGGAAGAATCCAAGTCACGCTATCAGCTTGTGTTCCCAGCTGTGGTTAATTAATTTCGAAATGCATATGTTGGTCCGCAACGTTGTTTCTTCTCGGCAGGCAGGTGCCATCGTAGAACGCTGGTTACGGTATTTCAATAAAATACGTTGTCAAGAACTTTGAGGTAATTCTTTTGATAGTAAATAAAGGAATTGACACTTGTTATCTGTTATCAGCACTATTACCAGTGACAGCCTTGTAATAAAAACGTTTCGCTTTTGCAAGTCATGCTTCTACATCGTGAATATGTCAAAATTGCGTGAATTATATATTAACAGGATGACATTTCGAAATATGACTCTTCATCGACGTTGAGGCTCCAAAGCTCAATTTAGAATTCTTTCCCGCACATGTGATAGGAGGATATTTACTGTTCGATCCGCGATAACATTCCAATCGATGATTCGTCAGTTCAGAATAGAAGGTGTGATGAAAACACGCTTTTAAATAGCAACTTTTGCGTTAGGTTTTCCTTTGCATTATTACTACGCTTGGAAAAGGCAGGAGGTGCGGGTCGTAGATCTCTGTCGAGAATGACTTATCGCCATCATCGGCGGACTCTATTCGCGTCATCGCGATATAGCGGCGCACAAACAATTCGTTGTATATCGCGCCAATAAACGTAATGCGCGTGCCGCGCGATGCATCGCGTTGCCGGTTGCAACGAAGGAGGCGAAACGTAATCAATTATCGAAAGTCGGATATCGGTAGGCGTAATTAATACGCACTGTAGGATCCGCCCATTGGGGCGACTATAAAAAGAAACGTCTCGCTCGGCTCGCCGGATACAAATGAATTTTCCATCGATCGCGTCTCGCCGAGGTTGAGAATACATTTTTGCCCGACATAAGAAAAAAACTAAGTATTTAATCGGCGGATATTTACGAAGATCGGCGCGGAAGGGCGAGTTCGGGGATTTTTATTCCCGGAATAACGTCATCCCCTCGTCATCAAAATAACGAAGCTTGGCCGCCAAATCGCTTGCCCTCGGGTCATATCGACGTCTGGTCTGCTCTCGGGGACCTAATTTCGGGAACGAGGCCGCATAATGCGTCATGATTTCCTCTCGTGGATTATCCTATCCTATCGAGACGCGCGGGAGCGGGAGGAGAAAAATACTGAGAATTATGACGGCTGATGAAGACGGAGGAGGAGAGAGAGAGAGGGCGGCGAAGACGGCGGAGCGCGGAGCGAAAGACAGAGTTGCGACGGGGAGGCAAGGTGGTCCAAACCAGATATCCTTTTGGTCAAACAGGTGCACGCGGAGCCGCCATACGCCGTCCTGGCGTGTGCCGGCTAACTATACGCCTTAATAATACACGGACGCGATTCCGTTCACGGCCGGCACGCACGCACACATTAACATAAACACAGGTCGTGAATGCGTGCGCGCGCGCGCGCGCGCACCCGGATGAACACATCGATCGATACGCATGTACGAGCAACAACTGGCCACCGAATATTTCCGTCGAACTTTTCATTTTGCGCAGTAGCATTCAAGTAACTTTCGAGGCGCTCTTTCGGAAAAATTCCCGTTTGTGTAACGGCGCAAAAATGATTGTGCAAATATAAATAATTCTGGATTCGCAACGCGGAGTCGTTAGTGATTTTTTTGCATAATTCTCGTTGCTGTTCGAAAAATATTGGTTTTTTTATCTGTATGTAGGAAAAATAAACGCAATGTAAGTAGAAATTGTTAATTTCATTAGTTTTTTCAGATTTGTTTGTAATAATTCTGCATGCGTATTAAAAGCTTCATATTGGTAATCCAGGATAATTACGGTGGTTAAATATTGCATCGCAATCGTTTCTGCGTCGTGCAAACTTTATGAAATGGTACGCATTTTACCGGTTTGAAAACGTATTTATATAAAAATTCGAAGTTTATCGAGCCGTCAATTTGATAGGATTTACGTAGATAATTTGAATATTAATATTCCACGGCCTGAGACTCGCGTCGTTTTAATTAACAATCCGGTCGGGCCCGTGAATTTCAAAGCCCTTGTTATACGGCGCTTTATTTTCGATCGAGCATTTAGCGTTTAGCGTGTCGTCTCTGATGCATATCGAATCGCGGGGCGTATACGCATTTCCGCGCACCCTCGCCCGACCGAGTCGCGAAGAGGAAGAGGAAAAGGGGGGAGAGGGGTAATGGGGTAAGGAAACCAGCGGGCGCCTCGAGAATGCTTCAGGTGTGCGTCGAGTAGGCCGGCAAGCACGGGGAAAGGCGAAGGCCCTTATTCGATGCATCGGAGTACCACTTATACACGATGCGCTCTCGTCGGGCGTGTGTGTTGCATTCGCGGCGCGACACACGGCACGCACGCACACGAGGACACGACGACACGCCTCGGATTCGGTGGGTGTAAAGGCACTTCACCTCGATGAAGAAGGCGCACGAGCGCGGCCGCGCTGTAACAATATTTGCGTCCCGACAGCGCGGTCGCTTTTTAAAGAGAGCGAGAACGCTTTCTCGTAATTATCGTTATCGGCCGTTCGCATCGCGCGATGCATCGCGCACCGTCGATCGGTGGTTATTCATTGTTCCTTCCGTTCCGGGCGATACATCATCGCCCCGGCTGCGTGCGCGCGAAGCGTTTTATCGTTACGAGGCGTCACGGCCCCTCCCGGCGAGATCGTCCTGAAAAAGCTCGGGAAATCGAAGTAACGAGCGGCGCACATAATTCAATAGCGGGAAGAAAGCAGACAATCTTGTTTCGGAACAACTTTCTCGCGACAGATAAAGAAATGTTATAATATATATATATATATATATGTATGTAGAATGAAGTAGAAATGGGAGAGAGGCGTAAAATGCAAATTTCGGAACGTTGAAATATGATTGAAGTTTTCTAGAAACATATAAAGTTTTGATACACAGCGATGTGGGTTCGCGTTATCCCATCACGATACGTAGACTCGATAGCAATTGTAAAAATATAATTCGGCTCCGAATTGTTGTACAAGCGTTATTATTTATGAAGTCTATAAGGAAGGAAAGTATATTTTGAAAATCTTCCTAGTTTACGGATTTATATATTTCTAAATAATTATCTTTAATTTATTCACTTCCTTCGCATGCCGTATTGGTTTTAATGCTGTTAACTCGCATAATCTATCAGGTGGATAGTCGGTATAAACTGGAGCTAGTTAAACAAGCAATTGCAGCGCCGATCATCGATGAACCTCGCGTCATTGAATACATTAATTCGAGCCGAGTTTAGTCACGTCGCGGCTCGGATTCCGCGATAAACTTCCACTGCTCGTAAAAGCCGTAGCGCAATGAAATACGAGAGTAAGTTGTAAGGGCCGGGGGAATGAATGCAGAAATCCAAGCCGCTATAAACAGTGTATCGGTACGCTATACGCGAATGTCGGAAACATACATTCCCTTCCTTATGCGATAAACAACGAGTATAGCGTGGAGGAGGAACTTAACAAAGACAAACGCTCGAAAGATTTTCCGTGACTTGGATTCAATTATTGCCCTCTCCGGGTAAAACGTTCTCTTATTCGTCTCGAAAATGGATCGGCAAATTAAGACCTGCGAATCGAAAGTCACGCCCAGAATTACATGTTAAGAGATTTTTTTATCCTCCTAGTAGTATTTACCTTTGTATTTCACCCCGTGTAAGAGTCAACGACGAGCGCGCGGGATCGTCGATAAATCCCGGGGAGAAAGGTTTCCCCTGGCAACCTAAACACGCATAAATCTCTCAATCGAGCCGAGCTTCCCGCTTGCCGAAGTTTCCCGCTTTCCGAAGGAGGGTTCTTCAACCCCGACGACAGCAGTTCGACGGCGCGCGATATTGCGAACGGTATATAGGCGGCATAGGCGCACTCTCGCTCTTGCGTCGGCCTCGCTCGTAGGGCCCCGACGCGGATCCCAACGGGCCCCGTCGTCGCGTTGCCCAAGAGGGAGGGAGGAAGGGGGGGGAGATACGTAACAAAGCCCTCGGTTCGCGCAGGTGAAGCGACCGTCTGCTCGCCAAGCTGCGCGCGTTCGCGTTCGCGCAGGGGCCCCTCTCGTTGGCGCGTGTTCTCCGGGGCCCGTTTACCGTACCACCGGCGCGGCGCGGCGCGCCACCCGGCAGCGAGCAACAGCGGCGAGCAGCAGCAGCGGCGGTAGTAAGCAGAAAATCGTGCCGCGCGGCGATGGCGCCCGACTAGAAGGGGCCCCTTCGAGCTTCAGTCAACCGACGCGCGTCGCTAAGACCGTACACGCCGCGCTCGCGCTGGCGCGATTTAAATTTCTCTACCGTTGCAGTCGATTGTATTGCGTTACCGGGAACCCGCGAACCAGTTCTAGACGATCGAAGTTTGCGAGTGCGACAAGAAGAAGTTCTTCGTGAAGGTTCCATTAATTTCTACTTGGGCTCGCTCCGATATAGCGAGACCACACAGCGACTACGAGTTGACGAGGATTCCTAAGGTTGCGCCGTTATAGCACCGATCGATCGATTCGGGTGAAGTCGAGGGTGAAAAGGAGATTGGAACCTTTAACCAAGGGGTTTTTACTTCGTCCCCTATCGATTGTGTAATACGCGGACGAGAAGGCACGTCGCGTGTCATCGAGCCTGGCGTTGTGACATTTAAATCTGCGTCGGCCAAAAGTGTTGACCGTGCGATTTGCAAGTTTGCGATGTTATCGATCGTTTCACGAGTGTGAAGTGTTTCACGGTGGCAAAAGCCGTTGTGGGGGTCAATTTGACGGAAAGAGCGCGAGCGACAACAAAAGCGGAGATGCGCGTGCGATCATCGGGCGTATGCATGCTTGAATTAATCAACGTGCGTGTCATCGAGCTTGAAGCTCATTTAAATTCTACTCGCCGTTAAATGTTGATGAGGAGGTGGGGGATTACGTGCGGACAAAGTTGTGCGCAGTATCGATCGGTGTTGAGTTTCAAAACGAGGTTCAACTGACGCGCGCGCGTCCCTATTGGTTCGCGGATGAAGTATATCGCGTGACGTTCTTCATAAAGCGTTCTCTCCGCGCGCATATTTATCATTCGCTGTCGTCAGCGAGTTATCACCGTCTCATTAAAATTTGTTTCGCGGCGATCAATTGTACCGCCGCCGTGGCGACGTTGACGAGAAATTACGAGGAAACCTGTGTGTCATCGATCGGAGTTTGGTTTCGCAACGAGTTTTTCGTTCCCGCCGAGGCTGGAGCACAAAGGAAAAGAATCTGTTCAACGACTTTTTTAAGTCGCTCACGTGGCGACCGCATTCCACGACTCCGCGCGAAGCGACATCAAACAATGTCGCGATCTACATCGCGCATCGTTGCGAAAAAAATTTGTAATTAAGATTTCCGGGCTTTGTGAAGCGCAGTAAGGACTTTGCGCGCTTCGTGCCGTGCAACGTATTAAGCGAGTGAAACCCCCGAGTCACGCCAAGTGACGCAAAATCGATAATTTCAGAGCACCATCGCCGGAAGTTTTCGAGGGGGGCGGCGATCTGAATTCATGGACGTGACGCTTGTTGTTCACGGCCGCTGATCGGTTCGCTCGGCGCGATCAGTCGCGTCAGCGAGAGTGTCGCGATCAGAGTTGCGCGCGTGAAGCCTCGACGCGCATCGCGTTCCCCGAAGATAAGATCCCATTTCACGGGGGACCGGGCGTTCTTATTGACCGCCTTATTGTCCGCCTGTCATCGTTCGCGTGCTCACGCGTGCGTCACCTTCAGTCGCGAACGTCGCCGGAATGACAATTACTTCCTTCCACGCACGCAGTAGGAACAATTAATCGACGGAGGAGGAAGCAGTGCCGAAGCGATCGGACTGGTACACGTGTCGCCAGCGCACTCGTTTTTCAGAGCTCGCCCCCTCCGAGAAGAGGGGCACACGTTGCGCGGCCGCGCCAAGTTCCGTAAAGTTTGTACATAGATGACCCCGAAGAGAGGACCTTTTCCCAGCTGGATTTAGTCGGGTCTGGGTCAGTCACTCACGTGTAAGCGAGCCTCGGCGAGGCGTGTTGGCGCTTCCGGCGCGAAACGTGGATCCACACCCTCCGCCGACCTTGAAGAGGGGTCTCTCTCTTCTTTTTTCACGCTGCCCGTACCCGTGATACCGCGCGCTCCGTTCCCTCTTTTTTTTTGCCGACGGCGCCGGAAGTTAATCTCAACTTTCGCGAGCGGGACGCAAGTTTTAACGAAACGCGCCCCCGAAGTTCGCGCCGAGGGTTTCGGAGCCTCGCAAATTTGCGACCTTGAAGAATTTCTTCGCGCGCCGACACACCTGTCTTCACGGGCGAAGCGTTTCCTCGCGCGATGCCATGACGTGGATATCGGAGCAAGTCCGCCGGCTTTTGGAGAACGCCTCGCAGCTGGAATAGAGTTTCCGGTGGATCTTGATCTGACGTTTCCTTGACGCAACCTTGAAGAAAACTTTTTGCCCAGTTTTTTTTTACCCGTGCAACCTCGCGTGTGTGGCGCGAGTTTCGATTCGTTCCTCGCGCGCGCGCGCGTGCGGATTTTCAATGTCCCGCGGATAATGTGAGCTTTGTATTTAAGTGCGCTGAATGCTCCGCTTGTGCGGCAAGCAGACGCCTCTCGCAATTTCCTGAGATAAAGCCGATTCCACGCTGGTGCACTGTGCGGCGCGATAACAAGACTGAACGTAATCCACTTCGATAACAAAAAAAAAAGTATCTCTTAAAGATACAGCTCCGTTTCGTAAACGGAGTCGTGCGAGTTCAATTCAGCCCATCGTTAAAATCTAATTACGAAAATCCAGGACTGATAATAAACTCAATTTAATCTTGAAGAATCGACGAATTATCTCGAAAAATCTCGCGGGTGCGTAATTTAATGTGATCAGACGAGAGTCGAGTTCCTTCGGGGATTCCTAAGCACCAGAAGTCGCATCTTGACGCAGCATCCCTGGCAACGTGCTGCCGGACGACCGCGTCTTACTCGCGCAGCGAACAACGTGAGTAACATGAGACAGAAGCAGCAACAGCAGCGGCAGCAACGTGGACGATAACTCATGTTCAGCAGGTTCGAGCTACTTCAGGGCGGTGTCAGCTATCTTCTGTTATCATCAGGTGCGCAACATCTAGTCGTTCGGTTCGCCCTCGCTCCGTGCCGCTCGATTTGCCCGATCTTGATAGGTCGATCGATCGCAGACGACGACGACGACGGCAAGTCGAATGGCTCACGGAGCTCGCCACCGCCGGAGATAACTCGACGATGAATTCACGGCGCATTGTTGCACCGGCGTGGCGCGCGCATTGCACGGGTCGACCCGACGTCGACATTGTTACGCGCCTGGAGAACGCCGCCGCCTGGCAAATTTCGAATCTCGATGATCATCAGCACGCCAGCTGACTACGAGCGGCCGGCCGTTCCCCGCGTTTCTGGACCGGTTGCCGCGGGAGGGGGGGGGGGCAGAGGGATCGATCGGTGATTTTATAGATCGCGCCGCGCGTGGATAAATTTAAACGTGCGAAATTATTCATACGAGTCGTATTCGCGCTCGTCTTTGCGGCTAGTCGCGCGGAAAATCGCGGGAAACAACACACCGCCCGTATTTCTAGAACAATATTAAATCACGCACAGATTCCTGCCCCTTTCGTTTAAGCACTTAATATTTTATTTAGACCCCGGGTGAGAATTACGGAGGCGTAAACTTTCACGTTGAGAGATTTAAGCGGAGTCAACGCGACTCTCGGCTCGATTATTGACACACGTGTGCTAACAAGATACGCAACGGCCTCGTGATACTTCGGCGCTAATTATTTTCCTGACATCGAGAGTGGCGGCTGTTGCGCGTTGCGTCACTGATTGATCGCATAGTCATCCCGAGTCGAACGCTGTGGATTTGCAACGCGACGAATATTGATAATTAGGCGGAAGGTCGACGGATAATTTCGTACCTATTGTTGAAATGACGGCCATGACGGCCGATGAATAATACCTCGATGTGCAATTATACAATTGTTTATTGACATTATAACCGAGTGCCTTCTGATCGTGAATATAAATTATTTAATGTGCGCTCAACAGGAAGACAATATCTTTACAAAACACATTTCCCATCTATTTAAAAAAAAAACGCGCAAAAGTGTATAAAGAGGAGAAAACGGCAATTGTCTGACGCATTTATTCGTTAAGGCTCGTTTATCATATTTTATGCGACATAAAGAAAATTATTTAGTGTTTAATGCTAATACGAATCCAAGGGGGTGGGTGAAAGATCTCTCTGTCGTACATAAGGAAACCCTTTCCTCTTCTCACCGGAATTATTTCCGGCTGCCGCAACAATTTCTTGCGTGGCTTCGTAATAACGTCGAAGCACGCGCTTCCACATTAGACGAGCGTGGTGGTAAAATAAGGGTGATAAAATACTACGGCGCCCCCCGTAACGACGGGCGGTGTATGTGCGCGCTGGCCCGCCCCGGTGTGTTCAGCCCTCTATATTTCGAATTTAACGCCGCGTATACCCTCCGCTTTCTCTCTCTCTCTCTCTCCGCTTTCATGCCGCAGAGCGACTCGCGTCCGGGGGCTCCCCCGAGTCCCTTTCCCATGACATGCGTTGTGTGTGCATGCGTGCACGTTGCGTGTACGCCATTGTTTACGCAATGCCGGTCGCCGGTCGACCCGCGCGCGCTCTCTGCTCTTCCACCTCTTCCTTTCATCGTTACTTCCTCTGTCCCCCTCCCCCTCCTCCTTCTGTCGCGGCAGCAAGCAGGTCATCGAATTTCTAAAGGCGAATTTCTCGCGCACGACCAGACGGTCCCGGTTCGAAAGACCGTGTGTTGCGTGGAACGACAAACCGCTTCTTCGTACATCTACCTACCTACATTTTCGTCAAACCTACCTGGATCTCTTTTCGCCTTGTCCCGAAGTCGTTAACCGCACTTCCCCTGTTGAATTGCACGATACTTCGGGTCACGGTGATTCTGACAATAACCCTCACTATGTGCTCACATAAAAGTTATATAGACTCGTTATAGGAAGTTGTCTCTCTCCTAAGAGCGCAGACTTAACATCTAAAATTGAAGAAGAGATTTAATAGGTCTGTTTTTTTATTGCTGCACTAGAACTTCCCTTCTCGCTTTCGCCAAATTGCAAACATATACCTATTTCACTTTAAGTACAGAGAGCGTACATTAGTCCAGCAATAAAAAAACAGACCTAATCATACAAGACTGTTGAGTCTCTTTTTATTCTCCATTACAAATGGAGGAAGACAAACGTTCACTTCAAACTGACTTGATACGAGTTTACCAGTTAGACGGATTGTTTATTCAAACACATTAATTATTCGCTCACCGGACATTCGGTTTAACGTAATGCATGCGGCCGGTAATTAGACAGACTACAATAAGCCTCTACACTAATTTTGCTAATTTTGCCGTTCTTATTTTTTCTGTTGCAGAACGCCAGCACAACGCCAGCAGACTGTCTGCGTAAGTACATTGACCTAACGACTTTCATGTTAAACATTTTCTTACCTTTTCGCACGAAGCTCCCATAAGTAACTTTATCTGTTCTCATTTCTTAGTCGAGACCTCACACACACACATTCAAAGGTACTTTTTACTTTAAGACAACGTGTATTTCGTATGCATTGACGACGGGAGCAGCGCGCACGATTAATTATGTATTCGAGTCGGGTAATCGATATAACTTTTTTCCCTCTCGCTCTTCGCGTCGAGCAGTTCGCGTTTTCTTAACAGTGCAGTGTTTAAATAGGTAATATCGTAGTTAACGTCGGCCGCGAGGCAAACCGCGCGCGGATTTGATGGAATAATAAAATAAAAGAGTGATTGCAGGATGCGCGCGTCGGTAAACATATACTGGTTACATTGTAAACTGTAAAGTTTACTGCAGATTCTCGCAGGGGTTTTTAATTAAACCGTGCAGCGCGCCGTAATTTTTCGGGACGTTGACTATTTTGCCAAATATTTTGTTTTCCGCCGCGCGCATGCACACACATCGTCACGCGGTCTCTCCGCTGTTTACTCTTAAACAAGCAGTTTTAATCCGCGCGGAAAAAAAAAGTGTCGCGGAATCCCGCGGGGATGAATAAAATTACGAAAGGCGGGGAAGCGCGGGCGACGGGGATTGTTCGACGGTGACGTAAGTGTCTTGTATCGGGCGTTACGTGCGCGTATGAAGGAAAAGACAAAAAGAGAACGGAGACTCCGCGAAGGATTTGGAAAGGAAATACACGCGACAACGAGGAAGAGGAGTTTGGGCAGCACGTGGACGCCGCTAATAAAGATGTTTCGAAGTTTCTCACGTGTCATGGGTTTCTTGCCTTCGCGGCGGAACGGTTAGAACTTTCTTTCCCCTCTCGTAGAAACCCTTCGTACATTTTTATGACGGACTTACCAGGGTCTTCTTACCCCATCGTCGCCTTTCTTTCCGACCGTTCCCTGAAATTCCCTCGTGAACTTGGGAACCTCCCGCGGAGAAAAACTCCTCGTTTACGATGATGCGATATATATCGCGCTTGTATCTATCTCGACTCGGCAAATCTGCCGATAAATAAACGGTAAATAGATCGTCATATATTATTAATTTAATCGCACTCGATAAAAATAAACAGCTCTTGCTGGGCTTGTCTAGTCTTTTTAGTTACAGCTAATTACTAATTAGTAATTAATCGCGATATATAGAACTGCTTTATTTTTTATTGAAATTGTGTACAACAAAAGATAGTAACACTTTTGTTGCCGCAATTATAACAAAGAGTTTGACAACAAAGAAATCGCTTCCAAAGGCAAGGTAGTTTATCGCTCTTCATCGGTACACTCTGCCTTCGCGCGATAATGCCGGCTATCTAGATCTTACGGCGAGATAAACTAAAACGTACGGATGTATAACCGGCGAAAGTATCGCGCGGGGTTGCGACGCACGTAGCGACTCGTAAATCGAATTCGCGGATGTCGGTGGATTTTTGGGAGATGGGAATTAGCGGCCGATCCGGGTGTTGTGTGCACGACACCCGGAATCGGGGCGTTTACGCCACCGTTGCACTCGCTGGCGGGCGAGAGAAAGGGATTAACGAGCCGACGAAAAGGGTAGAGAGGCAGGACACGTATCTCCCACTCTCACGTCCGCTCTTTTCCAGGGCTTCAACCCCCTTCTAACGATCCCTCCTCCTAATAACCGCCATCGCGCAACGCTTTTGTCCGATGGAGAAGTAGGTCGCGGCATCCGCGACTGGACCGCCTTTTTCCTTCGTGTTTCACGAAGCTCCTCTCGAACCGCAGAGTTTCGGCCGATCTTTTATTTGTACGCGCCGTATGTTGTCCCGGAAGGGTGCATAATCGGTGCCCTAAGCGAAAATTATTTAATCGCCCGCCGGCTGTCACCCGTCGGCTCACACAGGGAGAGTTAAAAGCGCTAATTGATCCGTTAATACCCGATGTTTTCTCTGACAACAAAAGAATGAATTGTCCCGAGAATTAATCTCCAAATGAATTAATCAACGTGTTCCTTCAAAGGATATACACGGTTCCTTTTGCGCTTGCGCCAGCTCGCACTCCTTTTTCTAGGGGTCGATCTCGATATTCCTCCGCGGGGATATCTTCCTTTTTCTCCGGGCGCGTGATTGACGCGGGCAATTAAATTTCAGTTCCCGGCTCATAAAAGTCAGAATTGACCGCAAATACACCAAGTACCGTGAAAAAACACCGGGGCTTATTCCATTTGCTTAGTTTGCAATATAACCAGAAACTCGAGTGCGTTATCAGACGAGAGCGGCCTGTGGCCTTGCGCGATCCGATAACGCGCTTAAGTCACATCGCTCTTAAACGAGCTGATAACGAGTTTCGGTTATTTGCGAACGCTCGATAATAACGTGTACATAATATTTCCGTCACGAGTCTTATAGGTATTTTTGTAATTCTCCATTTTTAATTTTCAATTAATAGCCCCGGCGTTGTGTCGGCTTGACTTATTCGTGACTTTCTCAGTTTATAACTGGAGTATTGAATCTCCCGAGTCTCTCTCTTTCTCTCTCTTTTGAACTCGAGAGCTGAAACTCTCAATATCCAACTCCTGTTGCATGCGGATCACGATTGCAAAACGGTTAATTAATAATTACTCTTCCCGCGCACGTTTACGTTCCGTCCGCCGATCACGCGCGAAATTTACGAGCGCGTCCGATCGCTCGATTATTTCGTGCCTCGTCGAGCGTCTTCTGGCGCACGGCGTGCACATTGTATATCGCGAATCGCGATAACGGGTTATCGGGATACCTATCTGCGGTATGTGCGCGAGTTGCAGACGTAAGCAGCATCGTCGACATAGGAAACCGGCTGCGCGCGCCGGAGATCTCTCGCTACAAGCTTTTCGCGCCCATATTTCGCCATTACCAGCAACGGCGGTGCTTGTATTCGGGAATTCAGTTGGTTTACCCGCAGTTTCCTCGATATGAGATTCGCGACAGCGAAGTCCAAATTGCACGAATCGTAGTTGTCCATCGCGATGCGCGTTAGGATTGGAAACGGAAACGTACGCGAATAAAATAATTAAATTGTAATAAAGTAAATAATTCAGTAATTTAATAATTATATATATATATATATATATAATATATATATAAATTATACGTACGTTTCCGTTTCCAATCCTAACGCGCATATATATATGATTGATAATTATAACTGCATCATGCGTAATACTTTCAGAATTGAAAGATTGAGAGAGCTATAAAAGTTAGGCGAGCCGAGACACGTTAAGAACGATAAGTTATTAAGTGTGAATTGAGAGTTACGAGCTGGGGGTTAAAATTTGCGTGTCGCACAATTTGAAAAATTTTATTCGTTGAGGACAGAATGAAGTGAATATTCATGTACTTTATTGGCGGAATAAAACGAGAAAGAGAGAGTGAAGAACCAAAACTCCGTTATCAGGGCACTTGAGGATAATTTATAAAGCTCTTTATAAACTTCTTTATCGAGTAACAATTTATGTTCAATAACCGAAAATCCTAGTCGCGATTCGATCAAGATTTAATTCAAGATTTAATTAAGCGTAATTAGGTTCAGTTAAGTGGGTATTGTAATTAGAAATAGAATAATTATTCTGTTTAGTAAGCGCGTCGATATATATACGTTCTATCAATTAAATTCTCCGCGATTTAATTATTTCGATTTGGTTTGAGCGTCAATTTATTGATTGGTTCTATAAATGTCTTTTTCGGTTGTATTTCCTGAGCTTCTCTGGCAGTCTACGATGTACTTACATCGATAGCACTTACAATACGGCGCCACTGAGAGGGTGGGTGTCGAATGGCACCGCAGGCATCGCCGATCATCTTTCGCAACTCGATCGCGACGTGCGAACGACGGAGACGTGTGTAATCAGAAGGGGCATACGCGCGCGCGCGTGGTCCGACCTTATCTCGCGAGAGTAATGAGAACAAGAGTTTGCTTCGCGCCTCAAATCGAAGATGCCGCACGGATAAACGCGGAGGCAGAGAGAAGACCGGATTATATACGAGTGAAATAAAAAGACGCGCGCCGTGCCTGGCGTCGCGACTTTTTCCAACTGCGATTGCGACGACGATGAAAAATTCGCTCTAGATTAAAATCGCCAGGTCGGAAGAGTTCAATGCCATGCCGCTCGAGAAATGCGTCGCAGGTATAATTCTCGGTATATACGAGGACGCGTTTAAGGATTATTCGACGCGCGCGAGTAAATTGCCTCTCTATGTACCTATAAGTACTCGTTTTTGTTCTATCTCGTTCGCGACAGTATTAGCCCCGAGAGAGGATATCAGAGAAATATTCCTGCTCGTGGATTGTGGAATTTGAGAAATTTTAGTGTAGTCGCGCTAATAAAAAATCTAGACGCTTTATAATTCGAGCGACGATGCTGTGGAATTTTGCTTTATTACTTCTTCGCTATACGCGCTTTATTCGTCTATTTGAATTTTGTGTATAATGCATTCTCATAGTGCTCTCAAGTTTGTTTAACGCCGTATTAATTATAACGAAAATATTCGCGCGATAGGATACGCGTAGGAGGACTTCGCTGAATATGTGTTTCGCCGTCTGGGGACAGTCACGGGAATGTTTCGGGCGTGGGAGAGCGTCCTAAATTCGTCACTTTATGAATCCGTGATGGGCGTATCTCGTGTCCCGCAGATTTTCACCTCGCGCGCCGACGCTGGCGGCGGCGATACGCGATAATCTGCTCCGCGGATCCATCTGTAGATTAAGGAGCCCACTCTAAAGCCGGGGCAATCTCATTACCGCGGCCACGAAAAGTGACGGCTCGAAATGGGCGAAACGGCGCGTCGGGAATTTCTTGGCGTGGTGGAAACGTAAAAGTGGAGAACCGTCGGCGTCGGCTCTCTGGCTCACCTCGCGCCGGTTATGTGCTCCGGCGTTTCCACCGGCGTTAACTAAGCCGCGGGATTAAATCGGATGAGACGTCGTTAACCGGAGCAGCTCGTTTTGTATATATGTGTGTGTATATATGTCCACACGCCTGTACGCGTGTGGGCGTGAGACGCCGTATGTCCGCTTCCGACTCCGGTTTTCGCGACGCGCCGGTTCGCGCCGCGCGAAGTGAACGACCTACATCGCGAGAGCTCGTTACGGGCACACCCTTTGTTACTCATCTCGCCGTTTTCCTGCCGCAACGATATTCCGCAGTACGCTCGTGCATGCGAGCGAGCAGACGGACCGCCCGGAGTTCGTTCTGTCGCGCGCGTTACCGCGCGAGTGACTCCTGCCCGTAATCGCTTTGTTGAAACGAACGTACGCGAGCTATTAACGGTGAACTCTTGGGGAGAAAATCGTCATCGGAGTGCTCGCGGGAATTTTTCATTTGCGTCAGGAATGCGCGATACGCGAAAACGAAAGAGCAACACGCGAAGAGGGGGAAAAAAATCAATCGTGCTTTAAAGAGTGATTTCCGCGTTTCTGTCAAATATTTAACTTTGCTTTTCCGCACTTGCGATATCCTTGTTAAAAGGAGGTTTATCCGTTACGGCGTACTGCGCGCGATGGGTATTCTATGAATAGCGGCGCCGACGGCTCGCGCTGCGAATTCCTCCGAGACGTCTTTTTTAACGTCGCGACGTCGCGTCGTCGATCGACTAGAACGGGATTAACGGCGTCGCCGTTTGATTCGGCGTCCGTGTCTATTTTCGAGAGCCCAACAGAAACACCAGGTGCTCGCCGCCGGACCAAATTAAACCGTTCACTTCAAAGCGAATCGCTGGTCGGTAAACATAGTTAGCGAAAAATAATGCTTGGAGCCGTTCGATTGTTTTTCAACTATAGCGAATTGTTCTAAACGATTATTCGAAGAACCGTCGAATAATAATGTCGGGAATAATTGAATTTGAATTTAAACCCCATTTTGCAGAGAAGATTATTTTAAATGATTAATTTCTTTGTTTTTTAATGCTTGGAAAATAGAGCTTTCTGGTTTCAAAGAGAGTCTACAGCAAAATTTCATTTTCGGAATAAGTTTCTCTTTGAAATGAATGGTACAATTAATAAAATTCGGAGGGCCGAGATCTATTCAAATTGCATCGTTTGCCCTTAGGGTAGGGGATAAAATCGCGCGAGTTTAACATCGTCGCGAAGCGGAAACGAGATCATCTGGCCGGGAAAGTTCGTCGCGGACCCGCCACGTGTGCTCCGCGCGACCCGCCGCGCGTATCTCGTCCGCGGCAATCGCCAGTAATCGCCAGTAATCGCTTTATTGTCGCGCAAATTCGTCGTGGAGCCGCGCGTTTATCTTCCCTCGGATACCGCGGTGCCAATATTTCGTCTCCTCTTCTTCTCCCTTTCCCCCCAGGCTTCCCATTTCTCATCCCCGGCTCTCTCCCGTTCGCCGCCACGCCGGAGGCGCAAAATTGTTCGTCCTCCCCCGCTTCTCCCTTCCTCCCTGTCTGTCTCTCACTTTCCGTTTCTCTCTTTCCCTCTTTCCGCGGCACGCAGAGGAGAAATTATTGCTGATGCTCGGCCGTACGGGTGCCTTTCATCACCGATGCGCCGCGATGTGCAGACGCGTTTCGTGCCGCACAATCACGGACGCACGTGCAAACTTTCGGCGTACACGCACACATAGACCGTAGTGGAGACAGAATGGTGTATAGCACGAGTCTTTTCCCAGAGGGAAACAACTAGAGGTTGAAAATGGGTTAAGGGTGGAAGAGAGAGGAGAGCGGGGTGCATCTCTCACCGTAGGGTTGCACCCTGCATGGCATTCTCCGCGAACGTACGAGTGAGAAACCTGGCGAAGATTGCGAAACGCGCGTCTCGCAGCCGCCAAGTGGCCGGCTAAAATTATCCGCTTCTTTGCCACTCCGATCGCTTCGACGCGTCCGCGAGGTAGAAGTCAAATAGAGTGGAAAGTCGATTTCCTCTCGCTCCTCGGAGGATAATTAACACGGCGACGCGCCGGATTACCGTTTATTAATCTTCAGAAGTATTTTACCACTTAGCAGGAGCATATTACCTGTTATTTGACTTTCGTTCTGCCGCGGCCGGTTCGAAAGAAAAAGCGGTCCGAATCTCGTTTCTTTGAAAATAGAGAGCAACGGAGCGTTAATTAACTTAACGTCTGTCACGAATTGACGCTCGATTCAATATTTTTCTCTTTCTTCATGATGTATTTGTCATCAATATTAGAGACATGGATGTTTTTTTTTAATAAATTTGGAATGCCGACTCTCTAATTTGCGAATAACACATTTTTCCTCGAGACTGCGCGCGCCATCGGAGTGCTGCCGGCCAGAAGAAATTCCGTCGAACTAATTAAGAGCGATGACACACGCGTAATCATATCGGACGTGTATCCGTAGCGCCGCAAATCTGCCGGAAATTCACTCTGTCAGACACAGGTGTTGCGCCCTGCATCGAGCCAGCCCTGCGCGGCGGACGTACGCGCGTACACGTGCACTCGCGCTCACGCACACAGACGTTGCACGTGTTCTCTCGCGAGATGCATCGATGGTGTGCACGCGGATGCAGATGGCGTGTAACCAGAAGCGGTAAAGCGAACGAGGTGGGGTTAAAAGAGAGAGCCTCACGCGGGTGGAAGGAAATGCGAGACTCGTTGAAAAAGGAGAGCGCGAGGCGAGAGAGACCGGAACGCGTCGCGTTGAAGCGGGATGGAGGCAACCGTGGGTTAAAGAGGTATTCGCGATAGAGACAAAGGCAGAATCCGTCTTTCAAGGGGGAAGAGGGATAGAACGATAGGATAGGAAGAAAATCGAGAGAGAGAGAAGGAGAAGACGAGAGAGGGAGGGCAACAGGAGAGAGTCTCGAAAGAGGATCAACTAGCGAACGAAGTGGGCTGCGTTGTTAGAGAAGGATAGAAAGAGTCAGGAAGGGAGAAAGCGAATGAGGGAGAAAGAAGGAAGTAGTGATACACACACAGGCTGTTCCGTCGCTACCGAATAGCCTTCCAGTGGTAGATTATTTGATAAAACTGGTCTCTCTTTCCTCGAAGAGAATGTCTTGTGGCGAATTCGGAAATCTGGAATAATCGGGAATGTTTAAAATCTTTTGTTTGATTTTTTTGAAACGGAAAATAACAGAGGAATTGACGTGAAAGCAACCGTAATTAAATGTAACTTCTTAAATGTAAAATTAATTTCATTAAGTGAATTAGATTGGCCATCGCAAGATTGCGCATTCAATCAGGAATTCCTTCTTACTCCTTCTTTTTTTATAACATACGAATGTTGATCTTGCGAAACGGCGAAGCCCGAGATCCGCCTTCGGGCTTCGCCGATTAATTAATAACATATACATCCATTCGGCAACGCGCGCGTGCACACCGACTAGAGAAAGAGAGACACATCCCGGCTCTGAAACGCTCCGTATACCATGGCGAACTTCGGAAGTTATTCGCAACAAGCGGCTTGCTAGCTAGCTGCCTCGTGGAATTCTACTCACAACTACCACATCGCTATCAGTGCCATCGCCAGTACCCACCACCACTATCGCGTTACCGCGCTGTTGCCTCCTCCGTCTTGTCGTCCGATGTCGTCGGCACCTCTGGAGGTTCCAGCGAGAACCAACCTCCCGCGCGCCTCCCCCGTCCCAGACCACCTCCAGCTCCGCGGTCTCCCGTATTTCCTCTCCGCTTCTCATCGTCGTTCCTCTCTTTAATAGCAAGCAGAAACTTACTAGCGCCAACTCCGTTGGCGTATTACGTGTACGTGTATGTACTGTATATATACATACATATATAATACGTGTCGCGCTCGGTATAGAACGATGAAGAGGAGGATTAGGGTTGCGAAGCTAACCGACGCGGATATTGCCTTTCGTTACGTCGCCAGAAATAGAGAGTTGCGCATTAGTTACGCCGATTAATCCATTAACTTCTTGCTACTTCTCTGTGCTCTCCTACTCTATCTACATTTATCTTGATTCCACCGTGAACATAAAATTACGTTCTCGGAACGGCCTACCGCACTCTCACGTTGACATTACATTTCTTCGCGAGATAGACGAGCGTTCGATGTGCGCGCGTTAATCGCGTAATACTATGTTTATTTTTTCACACTACTGTACGTGGCATTGTTGCCTGGTTTTTCTCTTTCAATCTGATTGCGATCGCGATGTCGCGCCCGCCGCTGCTGTAAAATCACAGTTCGGAAGTCGGCTGTCACAATTGTAACGGAACGGTAAAAGCGCACGTGCCGCGGATGGCGAACAAACACGACGATAGCGAGCGGCAGAGATGAGATAATAGATAATAGACACACCGAGAGAGAGAGGCCGATTGTTCGCGCAAACGCTTTGAATAGACGCCGCGTGGCAGAAGCTCGTAAACGAGGCTCCTGTGAACTTGCCCTCGATTAAGATTATTATCCTTTTTGCGCATTGCGCCGTTTACCTTGTGGCTATAACAGAGTCCTGTTACTCCGTGCACGCAGTCCATCCATCACATATATATACACACACACGTACACACGTCAGAAAGTATAATATAATTAATCTTTTAATTAAAACTCTTTAATTGCGCCGCGCGGCGGCGCAAAGAATTTTAGACACAATGAGCGTAATAAAACTTAAACAATCTGTTGACACTCCTCTTTATTGATTAATAATATCATTTTACAAATGGTAATAGAGAAATAACAAATATAGACGGTACGCTGGTATTGTACAATTTATTTGCCGGTGATTTTGAGAGAAAAAAAGGAGGGAGAAAGGAATTTCCAACAAATGCGGAATTTTTACGTGCCGCAGGTAAAGAATTAAATTTCCGCTAAAATGGCAGAATCGCGAATAAATTCCTTCGCGATTGGAGCTCCGTGTGCAACTTTTTTTTTCTCTCGTCAGCATATCTACGGGAGTATCGTGTAACAGTGTGCCAATCTCGACCTTTCTCCCCTCGTCGATTCGCTCTTATCAAACGAGGAACGCTCATTCACGCCTTTCCCTTTAATGAAACGGACGGCGGACCCTTGCCGTCCGTTTCTCCTTGCCTCCCTTCTTCCGCCGCGGAAACGTTTTCCACTTGTTTCCACCGCGGCCGACCGGCCGGACGCGTGCGTGTTCTTCCTCGTTACGTGCGTCCGCACTCACGCACGCACGCACGCGTGTACAGGCGCACGCTGCTCGCGTGGGAGTGCATTCGTGTGTGCAGCGCGCTTACGACACGGCGACGGTTCCGTTGCACGCCGGAACGTGAGGTTAAAGGAACGCCTCGCGCGAACAGGTTCCCTTCCTTTTCCACGACCGCCGACCGCCGAAGGGAGTAGCGAGTTGCATCAGCGCGACGACACAGTCGGAGACTGACAATGGACCGCGTTCTCACCGCGCGCGTATGAGCGTTAAACGTGAAGGATCCCCGGGGAACGGTACAAGTGAATTTCAAATTACGAGAATGCGAGGTTGCTGCTAGAAAGCTACTCTGGAATTTATTATTAAACATTTTCTACCTGGTATTTGGTATTAGAATCCTCTACTTCAAAGTGACAGTGCGAGAGGTGTAACTAACAATGAGATATCAAAAATTGCAATGTATTAAGCTTGTCCGATTTTACTGAAAGAGAAAAATCTATAAAGTACAAAAGTTTCACGATTCACCTATAAAATGGCACGTATTTTTGTCATTGCTGAATATAATTGTTCTAATGGAGATAAGACCGGGCACAGAGAGCGGGGGGTTTCTCCGCTTGCAGGAATCTGCCTCGATGGAACGATACTTTATAGAATTTTTCCGAATCTACGCTTCTCGTTACCGACGAACGTGCGCTTTGATAAATCGCCCGCGTTCGCCATTAGTCGTCGTTTCCCGTCCCGATGAAAAATGCGGCTCGTGCGCTAATAAACAATATACGCGAACGTCGAATGCGGCGCGCGGCCGCGCCGCGCCGTTCTAAAATTGTGAACGTTCCCACGAAGCCCGAGTAATTTGTACCGTTCGAGACGCGATCGTTAAACTCTTTCGTGCGGCGATTTAGCAGGTTTCTTGTTGGCAACGGCGAGCCGGTCAGCAGTCGCGGCAAAGGCTTAGACGTTCGCGTAATTCGAATCAATCCGTGGCTATTATTAACTCCACGGGACAATACGGCTGCACGGTTACTCACGGCATTGATGAAATGCTTTACGCGTTCAATACAATCTTTTTTTTAACGGAGGAAGAGCAGGAGGGAAAGGGGAACAGGTATAAGAATTTATGTAGCTTTTTAAAGACTTTATTGCTATCCGGATACAATGTCTAATATATGTATATATAAAATATTTAAAAAATATGTATATTAGTTAAATATATAGGTAATAATCATTTTTATTTAAATAAATAACAATATACAATAAATATATACAGTTAATAATAATTTTTTAGAACTTTTGCAATACTTTTGTGATACATTATTTATTTCATAAATCACTGTTATTCCTGAGTTTCCACAATATTATAAATATAAAGAATAACAAAGAGCTTTGAAGATGTATCGAGCAATCAAATTAGAGTAAATTAGGTTTCAAAGTACAATAGAATATCCCACGTTGCTATCAACCGCGAAGATTTTGGTGTCGCGAGCTTTTGTAGATCTCGAAGCTGTTGTGCTTCGACTAAGTGAGTTTTCCTCCCGGTCGGATCGGTTGTCAACGAGTCAGGTGCCAGGCAGAGAGGCGAGAGAGCTTAGAGACGGCGCGCCGCGCCGTTCGCGCGCACGCAGTCGGCGTGGCAAAACCACAAGGCACCGCTCGCACAGAGCGCGCGGACGTAGGACAGTGCATTTAGGGTCGATGCCCTCTTCTCCGTACGCCGTCGATGTTCGGTGCTCTACGTATTTTCTCCTTATCTCCTTCTTTCGCTCTTTCTCCCTACACACTCCGTGTAGGGGCTTTCCGCTGCCGCTATCCTCCGCCTTGTCCCCCGAGTCGGATACTTGTTGGACGGTCCTTAGAGGCTCGCATGCCTCTTCGCGATGATCGAGAGAACGAATGAGCCCCCGCGCGTTTCACTCTTGCCGGGGGGTGGGGAGAGAGGAACGAGAGAGAGAAAAAGAGAAGAGCGCTTATAAGTCCAGGCGGCACGCGCGATTATCCTTCTTATTAAATTAAACGCGGCTAATTCCAAGGGCAGACTGATAAACGACGTAGGTATTTGCTTAATGACATAGAAGCAGGTAATTGCGATCGCCGTATAACAGTTTGTCCGAAGCGTTTCGTCGAGAGCGAGGTAATCTCTGGGAATCGCGCGACGTTGCCCGAGCTTTACTCGGGAGCCAATTACTTTGGCCATTCTGCTTTTCTTCATACGGGGTCTCGACTCAAATCTCGACCGTTACGTTCGCGAAAATGTTTTTTTTTCTTCCCGCGCCTTATTTGTCGCGCGAAAAGCCTTTAACGTTGAAGAGGCATTAGAACCTAAGCCTATAGGTAATTGTGTGTATGTGTTGGATCGATCGTAATCTCATTTTTTGCCGTCTGCATAAGCACGACCTTGTCCAAGAGCTGTACGCTGTTATTATCCACTTTATTAAATTAAGCGAGAGCGATACAGAGAGAAGATAATGAAAGACGTGACTTGGAATTAATATCCCAACTTTTTAATGCATTTAAACACTCTCAAAAAGCAATAAATTATCTCACGTGTAATTTAATACAACGTTGAAGTAGCACGCGTTATATATCCCACCGCTTTTTAACCATCCCGGTAATTTTTCAAACCTTTAGTTGTCTTTAAAGCGCACAATACACTTCGCACAAACTTCAAATGAGAAATTTCGGTAATTTGGTGCGATTTTCCTGCGCATTTGTGTTTTTTTTTTACTGTCCTAATTTGGAGGATTTGATTTTGGTCGTCAAGTGAACTTTATTTGGGGATCTTCCTATTTTTCTAATCTCCAATTCGAGTCCAATCGAAACTCCAGCCTTGAGCTTTTCAATGGAGAACGATGGAAAGAAACTCTAACGGATGGGAGAGAGACGAAGTGTTAGTCGCGGACGCGCGAGAACGGCGCGCTCCGAGGATCAATGAACGATTGTTCCTTAATACGCGGGCTCCACAGGTTGCAGAGTCGCGCGTGTATTCTTCGCACGCATTTCTCTCTCTCCGACTCGGATTCTAATCGAGAATGCACTTCGCTCTTGATATCAAATTATCTCCGCTTTCTGCCGGCTGCTACCGTCACCGTCGCCGCCGCCTCCGCCTCCACCGTTGAGAATCTCTCTCGCGTCCGTAATCGCGTCGAGCGGGTTTCCTTGTTTAACGAGTGGGATTTCGCTCGAACGATTTCAGAGGGATCGCGTTAAACAGCGAGATATAAATCCCTCTTAGCGTTCGCTTCGCTAAGGCACTTCGGTGAATCACACGACTCAACGATTCTCAACCTCGGAATAAAATTGAACGGCGCTTTCTTTTTGTTGCAGGGATCTCGCGCGGGATCTGAGTCTGTCGGATAGCGAGGATGAAGAGAATAAGGTAACGTATACCTCAAGAGATATTCAATATTTTGTTAGCTGCGTGTTATTAAATAAATTTTATTATAGATATTTCATGCTAATTATGAAATTAAGTGAATTATGAATTAATATTTGTTGTTAAATTAAATATTAATCGTTTAATATTGTAATGAGAAAATGGGCGCTGTTAACTTCAGAAGTGTAATTTTTGAACTGTGGAAGCTGAACGCGATTAGCTGCACTTTCGCCTTCGAGTTTGTTTTTTCCGTTGGCTTCTTGCGATACCGCAGAGCACTTTCGCAAACCGATACGATCGAGTCGCGTTTGACGAAGAACTAAATGGTTGTTCATCGCAGCGAAGAAAAATTCCGTTCCACTTTATTTCACGGCGAAATTACTAATGGTGGTCTTCTTTATTCCCAGGAAATATTGTCGAGGCCGACGAGAGCAAACAGGAGTCCGGATCTCACGGTCGTGTAAGTATCTGACTTTTGTTTACAGAAATTAACTAGGATCATAAGCAATTAGAGATAAAAAATACTTACTCTCAATTGTCGAAACTGTTTTTTTCTTTTATATCCAGAGACTTAAAAAAGGGAGTTTTGAAATTCTTAAAACGTTTCTTCTATATCTCATGATTTCTTCAAAATCATGCTTTCGGCACGAACATTTAAATAGATATAATATTTTAAATAATTGAGTGCTTATTTCTTTTCACGCGCTTGAAAATGAAAACCGCGCTGTGAAAAATAGTAAAATAATTTTTTTGAAAAATTCCAAACCTTTCTTAAGTGCCTGCACATAAATTTTTTCGAGTATACACGCAATTTGAGTACACTCGAATTTTCACGGTCTCAAAATTTAAAAATGTGCTAGAGCAATTGGCCAACGAGAGATTTCTACGATTTCCAGCGTTTCGATATCTTTATCGAAAATCACGGTGTCCAATATTGAGCATCGTTTGATCTCGCGTCCTTACAGTCTATCGACGCCGTTGATGACGTCGGCGCCGCCGCCTCTGACACCCATGTCGCCCATGGTCATGTCACCCGTGGGCCCGTTGTCACCCCCGCGGCCGATCAGCCCGCCCAGGTACCCGTCACCGCCCCCGAAGCGGATGACGCCGAAGCGAGAGCTGTCTCCTCCTCCACCTGTTCTCAATCATCCCCTGCCATCCGCGTGCTCCCCGACGAATCCGGTCGTAGTCGGCCAGCCGTCGAGTCCAGCCGAGGCGCCGCAGAGCTCCGGAAGCGCCAGCTCGAGCTCGGACTCCGGCTCGGATTCCGGCTCGGATAGCAGCGACGACTCCGAGGACGAGGACGACCTGGCGTCGGCGCCTCCGCCGTCCAAGGGGCCCACGACGCCGCCCTCGATCTCGCCGAAGCAGGAGAATTTGGTCGAGGAACCGCCGCCCGCTGTGGAGGAACGTCGCTGGGATCTCAGTTCTTTCTTCAACAAGACGGCGGTACAGCATGGCGAACAGAACTCCGAGTCGAAGCCGGCTCAGGTAAGATTGAACTATCTGCGCGGATTAAAGTGAAGCAGTATTTTGAGAACCAATATATCTGAAAATTTTTCGGGAAGTTTTGAGAAAGAAAGCTTTAAAGCTTTTTAGTTTATAAAGGTAGATACGTTTTAATTATATAATTATAAGAAGTTATGTCAGGGAATTTTCTTTGAAGAAGGAACTGTATTGTTTTGCAGGATAACGCCAGGCGGGAGAATACGCTCGAGATAAAGACGGAGACCAGCAGGTCGCACAGGGAACAGCCCCGCGATTGGCAGCTCGACGAGGCCTTGAAGAGGACTCACAACATGAGTTCCCTCAGCGACAGCGATCATCACTCCGATCAGGAGAAGATTCATAAGCTGGTCGAAGATAATCGCGCCCAGACGGAAAAGCCGAAGGTGGCCGATACTAGAAAACGACCCGGGCGACCCAGGAAATCCATCAAGAGCCCGAAACGCAGTCATCGGACATCGGACGAGAGTCTGAAGAACGGCAAGCCGCGCAGCCGGACGAGAACGGTTGCCACTTCCAGAAAACGGTCGCCACTCGTCAAGAAGAAGCAACCGAAATCGAAGGAAATGGTGCCCACGAGCGACGACGACAACGACTCGAGATCGCACAGTGATTCCGACAGCGATCGTCGACCTACCAAAGTGTCGGCCGTGGCACCGACGAGAAAAGAAATCGAAAAGAGATCGAGACTGAGCGTGTCATCCAGCGACGATGAGAGTTCGCCACCGAACAGGAAAAATAATCACAGTGCCTCCGAGGACGACGCCGCGCGATGGACAAGAGTTCCCCCCATCAAGCGGACCAATCTGTTGGACTCGCCGAAGAAGCAAGACCAGAAGAAAAATTCCGCCAAGGGCAAGCCCAGGCAGCCGAGGTCGAGAGTGGCCAACGTTGTCGGCGGTTCGGACTCCGACAGCGAAACGGAGGTGTCTGTAAGAACTAATCGCATCAAAGTCGCTAGGTAAATATTCTTCACAATTCCAACGCATTAGCTATCGATCTTTTCTTGCGAACATTTGCAAGATTTTATTTCTAAAAAAAAAAGGTGTTATAAATTGTACATGTATTTCTATCGAGGCGCGACCTTTTTAGAAAGAAAATCTTGCAAATGTTTACTTAATGTTTTCATGTCTTGCTTTTGTTTCAACGAAGATATAAATAATTTTTGCAATAATAATAACGCAACACTTTCTGTTCTAAGATATGTTTATCAATATTTAAGATTTAAATTAATTTTCAAACTCTTCTTTCCTCTTTATTTTTCTACTTGCGTTTTTTTTGGCACGACAACGAGACTAATAAATTAAATTATTGATCTAAGTATTATAAATATCAGAGTGCCACCCAGGCCGCGAGCACCACCAACGAGGACGACCTCGCCTGATAACTCTGATAGCGATAACAGCCCGGCGTCGAAACTGCAAGAGGACGACGCCGGCAACGTACAGGACAAGAAGAAAAGCGACACGCTGCGCCACGTCTTCTCTACGTCGAAGGGCGGCGGGAAGGGCGGTGGCAAAGGTGGAAAAGGTGGAAAAGGTGGTGGTAAATGCGGTATCTACGTGGAAGAGTACACGAGTAATTCTGCTACGCACACGCCGACCGGCGGGGACAGCCCATACAAAAGACCGTCCTCGCGGACGTCCAGTGGTGGAAACAATATTCTTCTGCGCTCGCCTCTAGCACTCACACACGTGAATGGCGTACCGAGTCTCGTGTGCAAGATCGATCTCGCCAGGATATCCTCGCAATTACTGCAACTATCGAGAGGGCAAGAGTTACGACAGCGTACGGAATTGCCCGACACCAGGCCGTCTTCGAGGCAGAGACCGTCCTCTAGCTTGGCGACCTCGCAACCACCGAGGCCGTCCACGCCAGAGGAGGGTGAGATCATAGACACGCCACCCCCGCAGCAGCAGGTCGTGTCAGATCGCGCGAGGATTCACCGTTCTGATGGACTGTTGGGCGAGGGTGACGGTAGGAGTTCACGTTCTGTGATCAAAGGCCAGCCGATATCGTCGGACTCGAAGAGCAGCGGTGCTATTCTCGGAGGTGTTGGAAGTGCTAGTGGTACCGGTGCGATCGGTAATGCACTCAAGAGGAAACGTAATCCGAGTTGCAGTTCCGTGTCCAGTTTGAGCCCTGTTCAGTGTTCGATGGACGCGAAAACGAAGAGTTCGTCCGAGCATAAGGACAGGAGCCGCAAAAGACAACGGAGGCATGTCACAAACGACGGATTAATGTCCAGTCAGGTATAAATCTAGGACAAAGTTAAGTACTCAATTGAAAAGTATTACAACTTACGTATTTAACTTTAAGCATTTTTGAATGTAATTATCTTTCAACTTTTATTCATATAATTTTATACTTAATATGCTTTACTTCTTGATATTGTAATCGACGAACGAAGAAATTGAGAAGAAAACGGTTATATAAGTAATTCTAAAAGTAGTTGTCATGTGTTTTATAGTTGTAATACTTTTATTACTTAATTTAATGGAAGCATGCTAATGTGTCAAGCATGCTGCCAATGTAACAATGCTAATTTTCTGGATAATATATTTTTTTTATAAAAAATATATTTAAAATAAAATTAAGTTGTTTATTTTCTAATTATGTATTGCAGTATAATGGAAAAACTTGTACATGTTATATTTTAATATTCCACAGCAAAGTGATATTCAACCGACAAATCACGAGAGGGACGAGAAACAAGATACAAGTTTATTACCACCACCACCTCTTCCAGCTCAGCGCGTCTACTATTCTTACTTCGATCCTCAGAATGAAATATTAGAAGATCAGGATAGGTAAGCTGTTTGTTTACGCACGATGCTCAGACTTTATCATAATCGATTTTGAATATAAACTAAGCTCAAATTAGATCTAGCATGATATAATAGTATTTTTATGCTTTTCCTCATGAACTAATTGAATTTTTTTTATGTATGACAGCATATATTTATATTTCAGGGACCACGACCAGTACCTGACCGAAGCTAAGCGACTAAAGCACAATGCCGACGAGGAGAATGATCTTACGGCACAGGGCATGATGTATCTGGAGGCCGCTCTGTACTTCCTTCTAACGGGCGACGCGATGGAATCAGACCAAGTTACGGAAAAAGCATCGTATACTATGTACAAAGATACTCTTAGTCTCATCAAGTAAGTACATTTCTAATTAAGACGCGTACGCGCATGACAAAAAAATAGGAGAAAGCTTGCTAATTAAAGCGATTTTCCCTTTGTTCCGCAGATACATCTCGTCGAAATTCAAGAGCCAATCCAACAACTCACCCGAGAACAGTATACATATTAAGCTGGCCATTTTGAGGTGAGTGTACCTGGCTTCCTCTTTGAATTGTACAGCATTGCATATAAGCAGACACGTCTCAAAATTGCGATTTGTCTTTGTAGCCTTTGATGCGCCAGTCATGCTTGTACTCCAAACTTTATAATATGCGCAAACAAGAGGTGAAAGAGGTTCAGAAGATCGTCAACGATTTCAATCAAAAGGTGAATATTTTTTATTACCTGGATCATCTCATTTCACATTCAATACATTAATTATCTACTTCAAACATATTACAATTTTTATTTTATTACAATTTAAATCTGCGCGTGAATTATAATTGTTGAAAAAATTATTTTAGCAATCACAGCAATCAGTAGCTCAGACAACGCCTGCTCAGGGGGAGGGACAAGGTACGCCTTCTTTTTCGCCTACACCGTCGCCCGCCGCGGCGGTTCTATAGGTTCCGTCGGTAGTCAAAAGTTCCTTTGGATACAGCAGCGGTGGGCAACATCCGGCAACATCGGTCAATGGCCAATACATTAGCGTGCCTATGCACGTCTACAATGATAAAGCAATGATAAAGCAAAATCAGTATTCAGGTTTACTTACGAATGGCCATGACCTCGGGACCAGGCAATGAAGCAGGCTAAACAGGAGGAGAATAGAAGTACGTAGAGAAATAAAGACTGAATCCAATGAATCTCTTTTCGATTTTGTAGTGGCTGTTTTTTTCTCGTGCTTTCAGGCTTTTTCATCGACTTGGATCGAAGATTGGGACCCCTGACATCGTATAGCTCGCTACGCGAGCTCGTGCGTTACGTTCAAGCGGGTATAAAGAAGTTACGAGCTCTCTGACCACAGTGGCACAGCCCCCGACCACCCACCCCAAACTACATTACTTCTCTTCCTCAAAACATAGTCACTTACCCGACCATGTACACGTAGTTGCGTAGCGTCGTTGCGTCAATCATTGTGACGTCAATCAACAACCCAGCGATGCAGGGAGACGTGAGAAACGGGAAGGTGCGATAGCGGTGATATAGCGAAATCATGGACTATTTTCTCTGCGAGAAGTGGTCTCGGGGGTGCGATCGAATCGATAACGAGGGTCACGGCAATGTAGAAAAAGGACAGAAAAATGGGAGCAGCTCGTGAGCAGGTCTCCTTTAGTCGGACGACGTGGAGGCATTCTTGATATAAATTTAGCAGCAAGTTTATAGTCAATTGCAAAGCGCGTGCCTGAGGGGGCGAGGGGAAAAGGCGGCCGACCGAGGGAGGGGAGTCGCTTTATCTTACCACGGTGCATAAACGAACCTCGTGCACTTTGTTTAGAGCACGTGTTACTTACTCTCGAGGCGCAGTGGAGAATCGTCGGGCGGGGAGGGGGGGATGATATCGAGACGCTCGCGTGCGACGATGCGAGTGCATTAGATTTCTAGCGAGCCGTGATAACTCGTGTCTATTTTTCCGAAGTGTCCGCTTTTGTAAGTTAACGCATAGATATCGACGCGAGTTCGAGAGGGAGGGGGGAGAATCGGAGGAAAATAGGAAAGAGGGGAATAAGTGAGGGAAAGATAATGACCGAAAAAGGAAAAAATGAGAAAAAAAAGTGAAAACCACTAAATGGGTAGTAAGTGCCACGTAAAAAGCGCCCGTGTGTTCTCGCTTCACGGTGCGCCCACAGCCGACGTTACCTGAAGCATGAGTATCGTTTCGGCGATTCGAGTGCGATGAATATAAGGGATATATACATATTTAATATATATATAGTTTATTACCTATATAAATATATATAAATAGTTATAAAGATAAGAATATATTTAATGACGCGAAGAGAGATAATGCATCTCGCGCGCCGGCGCCGCGTTTCAGTATAGGGGAACAGACGACAGTTGTATTCGCGAATAGGAGAAGAAATCGTGATAAAATGAGAAAGAGAAAGAGGAAGAGAGCGGACACAGGATTAGAGTGTTTTTCGGTGGAGAGATGCGCGAGCAACAGGATCAACAACCAGGATCAAGCGATGTGCTATAGTTAAACTATAGTCTAACGTTTGCGTGCGAAGCACACGACTCTTTTTTGTAGATAGATCACGGGGGAAGTAATTTAGATTAGAGTAATTAATATGCAAACAGGAAAAGCAGTAAACAGATGCGACTATACCAATACATATTATTTACATTATCTAGAGTTAAAACCGGGAGAAACAAGTAGAGGTTCTAGTGCGATTGAAAAGTAAAGAAGGAAAAAATAATGACATACCACATACACGCATATACCAATAGCATGATTTAATGAAACGCAAGCGAGGGAAGAACAAAGCGAAATAAAACGCATGCTAAAAGTGCGTGGTGAACGGTGTGACGGGCAAAATGTATTCGCGAATAATAAGTAACAAATACAGTATTCGAGATTGCTGATCGCGAATGAATTTCGCCCGTCTACCGGATGCCGAAGAGGTGAACATCCTCTTGCGCGCACGGCATGAGATGCTAACGATGGAAAACAATGAGAAAAAGAACAAGCGCAAGCGGATAAGCAAGTTGCTCATGTGTATATTTTTGTAAATAGATATTTGTGAGTGCCGCCGTCTTGAGGGCGGTCTACCGTTGTCGAGTTCGCGGTAGATCGGCCCGCCCCAATTTTTGCTACCACAGATCTTGTCCAGAATCGGGTAAGAGATTAACAAATAGGAAAAAAGAGGGATATGAGAATATGTAACGAATCAATACATAACGAAATGTCCGTTGAATTTAGTTCCGAAAGAAAAATATGTTCTCCGCGCTTTCTTTCTTTGAGAATGGCCCGTTCGTGCGTTCACGTTACTCTCTCAGACGACTTTTTCGATCTGTCCCCGTTCTTACGATCGCTTCTCGATCATCGAATCGTGCCGAGAAAAATTTTGAACGCGTCACGGTAGCTTCGTTATTTCGAGTTTTACCAGTGATTTGATTCGCCTCATGTCTCAAACGCATCTCTTCCCCCGCATTCAATTAACGAATCGACAACGAGTGGATTGCAGCGGGAAAGTACGTACTCGGTAATCGTCCCGAGTTTCATTTTCTCGATAAAATGCCGAATTTGACGAAACGAACTTGCGAAATCCGAATTTACGAATCGAAGAGATTTTTATCAAATATAAGATCGAAACACGATCGCGTAGTTTTAATACATATCCGAAATCTAAACTTAATTCTTCTCTTAAGTGATTAACGAACGTTACCCAGCCGAAGAATAACCGGCAATAATCTCCGAAACCGTAGGACCAATTATCATTCGTTTAATTTACAAAATCGCGTTGTTGTCTCGTTGCTGATGTGCTCTGTTAGCAACATCAGGAAAGATAACGAAGAGAAAACGCAGGCGGATTGGCGGGATCACGACGGCCCATAGTTACTAAGCGCGGTCCAATGGTTCACGGGATACAATTTTATATTTCGCGAGTGCTAAAGGATAAAGAGAAGAGACTAAAAGTTAAAAGTAAAAAAAAAAAGAAAAAGAAGTCTATTAAGGAGCTTCAAGAATATTTTCGAGACACATTTATAGCAGATACATATATCAGGCCCATTTTCCCGCCAGGCCGACTGCTCTAAAAAAAAAAAATAAAAAAGAAAGAACGCAAATTTGACGAGACACTAAGTCGAAGTTCGGCATAATTTTCAAGAAAATGAAAAACGGTGGAATTGTTATTTACGAGCACATGCAAAGAATGTGTCTTTATGACGTGCGGAAAAGATTGTCGGTTTATGTTAGATAATTATCGGTTTTTAGATAGATTTTCCTTTTTATAACGTTCTTTTCGATGATTTCGGGCTGATGTATGTTCCTGTATGACTTCCAAAGATAAGCAAAGGGTGCTGTCGCTCCGTAGGGCGCCGCAGCGCGAATTTCGATCGGAAAGCATTCGCCACTTTCTGGTTCTTTTGTAGGTTCTTTACGTTTCCTTACGTTTCTTTTTCTTTTTCGCCTCCCTTCTCTCCATTTTATGTATCAATCAACGTGGTTGAATCGTGCGATGTTTTTGCTATTATTCTATTAAGCTATTATCAATATCATCGTTACTGTTATTGTTAACACTGATGATATTATTGGCGCTAGACGATAACAGTTACAATCGGTAATAATAATAATAATGATCGTAATAATAATTATAATAGGCATAGAATTAATAATGGTAACAGTAACGATGTGTTACTATTTTTCACTGCGTAATGATTATTACGTTACGAATAATATGCTGTTATCCTTTTTTTCGAGATATTTGAGTGAGAGAACGTATAAAGACGAGATGAAGTGATGCGTGGGAGGTGGAAAGCGGAGACGTGCGCGTCACACACACATACTGAAGAAATGTACATTATTCCTACTTTCATCGCGAAGCTAAGCTGGGGTTTTTCGATCGGGCAGGACACGGTCGCGCAGAGACAGATATCGCCCTCGTATCTGTAAAGGACCTTAATAGAGAGAGCTTAATTAGCGCCGTTCGATTTTGGTCTTCTTAGCCCCTACCCCCCCCCCACACCCTCCCCCCTATCACACACCACACTCCTTGTAAAATATTTATACATATATATGTATATATACATACAACACACAGTACATTGCGTGTATATACATATACATACACATATATATGTTAAAGAGACGAGAGGTATACACATACGCAATCTTAATTACGATTATATCATATATTATTACATTATTGATAATTATTACATTGATGATTTATACGCGATAATTATTTTCCTATATTCGTATGGGACGTATTGTGTACTATCTAATTCTCCGAATACAAACGGACGTTTTACCGCTGCGAAACTTCCCTGTCCGTCGCGATTGTGCCAAAAAAAAGAAGAGGGTGAAATATTGCGCGCGGCGCGAGTTCGCATCTTCGGATAGCCACGACATCGGTTGATTTTAAAGCAAGACCTCGCAGATTGACCGTATTATTCCTCGCATACTCTCATCAAAGTCCTCCGATAATGTTCTCTATAATAATAGGTGGAGTTCCTTTGATCGTCCTTTTTGTTCACGACGCTATTCTACGTGAAAGAGCTCGGTTTGAGACATCCCAGATAAACCGGTCAGATAAACCATAAATGTAGAATAGTCGAGAAATTGCATATATAATTTTATGTTAATATATTATTTATTTATTATAATAAAATTATTAAATTATTAATGTAATTAAATATAATAAATTATTAATATAGTAACAAAAGCTGATACAATAAATTTAATAAATCATTGGATTTATTGTATTTAGCTTATTTAAAAGTTTAATTATATTAATATTTAATTACGTCATACGACATTGTAATTACGTGTTATTTATATTATATATATAACATTACGTTTTCTGTTAGCAATTACTGAAATTGTATTCTTGTATTCCGTTGCGATAAATTTTAAATCGTCGGGCCCTTCCTTTTTCTCTCTTATCCGGGACGCGGTCTGAAACCGAGCTCGTGCGAATAGAGCGAACCGACGACGACACGCGGCGATGGTTGCGGACGCTATTTCGCGGACGGACGAGCGGACAGGGTGGTTTAACGGCGGAGCGTATTCCGAAGTTGGCGAAGCAATCGTATGCTGTTGGTTGGTACCGGAGGCAATGCACAAGTAATCCGACTAATTGCGTCGACTAATGTGCGTTCGTAACGGCGACGCGACGCGACACGTATACCACACGGACGCGACTCCGCGTACGACGGCGAGGGTAGAAAAACGTAAAAAAAAGGGGATCTCCCCATTACCGAGTTATCATTTATCAGCTCGCCGCAGGCGCTTCCAAACGCGTGCCCGTCACGCGGCCCGATCGACTATTGAAACGATACGGGAGTCGGATATTTTTTTAACGCGGTTACCTCTCTCTCTCTTTCTTTTTTGTTTTTGTCACGATATTTGCGACAAAACGCTTAGAGCGATCTACCCTCCCTTCGTGCGACGCGGAGTTTCGCCGAGCCGAGCAAGCAATATACGCGACAGACGGCCGTCTCTAATTGGCATTACGACCATGCGACGTACACGTGCTGAGATATATATGTATATATATACATATAGATATATATATATATACACACACACGAACACGCCACATTGACTAATTACACGTTCGCTGGACATACTTAACAAATCGTTTAGTGACAGGCAGACAGACAGACAGATAGCCGGAAGGGTAGATAGAAAGCGAGAAGTAGGCAGAATTAATTAGAGGATTGAGAGAGACCAGGGGAGTGGAGTCGGAGGACACGTGAATGAGCAAACCGCACCAAGGAGAGACCAAATTATATCGCTTAATGAGATATAATTACCTATTTGCTTCGTATTTATTTTTATCGTTAATTAATTATTGTATTTATTGGCGCGGAGGCTGACACGCATACGCATAATTTCCGGGAGACACGTTAATTACACGAAAATTAATTACACACATATACGTACATACATACAAAATGTGCCCGGTCGAGTCATTGTCACTTAGATCATCCGAAGATTGCAAAACTTGATAGAGAAGTCTTTCAGTTGTCACCTAGAGTAGCTCCGACGCTTATTCTCGAGCAAAACGACTCGAGCGGAGAAAGAACGACTGAAGAGATATATTCGCGTGTGAAACATCCCCGACCGAATCTCTTCTACTTTCTTTCTACCTTTTTTTTTACGTAGATATCGATTGGCATCGGGAAAAATTATCAAAATGCGTAAGAAACAAGGATTTATTGCTAAAAACGTATACTAAAATTTAATATGCAGTTGCAACAGTAATGCAACTGAAGAAATTTACGTTTTTCTACAAGTCGTGTTTGACATAATTGTCGGAAACTCGTCATTTACTTGTCAAAATTTGGAAAAGCGCAATAGAATTTGATTTATTTCGATGCGAACTTTACTTATGCAATTTTTGAATCGCATTATAATATCGCGTTAATCATGTGAATAATAAAAAAAAATGCATCACACTTAATTATGCGAATCTCTCAAAAACTATCTTAGCGATATCGTCAACGATCAACGTTTTTCGGCCGTGCGCATTGTCCATCGTAGAAATGCAACTTCCTCGTTAATTGCGGATTATTTATTTAGTGCACGCAAACACGTACACACATCTTTCGACATGTAGCGGAGGGAAGGAAGTACAAAATTTACACATAGCGGACGCACGAAGTGACTTGTAATATTCCTTCGACAAATGTATCTCGTATAAAACGTTCCAGATGCCTCACCTTGTACACCAAGTAATCAATATAAAAAAAATGCAGAACTTTAATAATTACACTATTCCATCCCCTTTTATTACTCACGTTGCCAAAAGAAGCTCCGTGCAAATTGACATCGTAAATTAATAAGAGACGAAAGGACAATCGCGTCGAGATAAGACGTTCTACGTCGTACTCTTCTTTCATTTTCCTTTCGAGAGATCTCGCCAGTTTATAATTTTTCAGTCGATCGGACGCGAGCCGAGATAACGTCCTTCGACTCGCGTCTTAATTTCGCTCTATGCGCGTCTGATCAGCTGATGTCTTTCGTCACTTTGCACGCATTTCGTTTTTCTTTTCGCTTCTTTCGCGAAACGCGCATTTCCTCGACGAATCGGTGCAGCTTTTGACTCTTACACCATACGCAAAAGAGAGGAAGACAAAATAATGATGAAAACGTATCACGTGAGACAACGGCGACAGGGGAGATAAAACGTGGGAAGAGAAAGACAATATATACATATACATATATATATCTATATATTTGCGAGATATTTTGTGAAACAGGGCTTTTTTACCTATTTTATAGTAATCTCAGCTTAAACGGATTGAGAGAGTGGGAGCGAGAGAGAGCGAGCGAGAGAGAAAGAGAGCGAGCCTTTACTAAAAATAATAAATTAATGTGAGACGAGGATGTTGTCATGAAATGACGTTGCAGTTGATGAGCGGTCTGTAAATGCGTACATACATAGCATAAATGCCGTCGTTTAATGGGGACGGTTTCACTATAACGTGTACCCTATATTTTTGTTTATGTTTTGCGCCTTAGATTTAGCATTATTACTATTATATTCTAATTATTATTAATTATTTTGATTATTATATATTATTATGTTTAAGATTCTTATTAATTATTATTATTATTATTATTATTATTATTATTATTATTATTATCATTGTGTATATGGTATAAATTGTAAAAAAAGGAACATATTTACTATATCATATTCATTTTACGGGGACACTTCCCCGAATGAACAAATTGTTTAAACTAAAATGAAGGAATAAATAAAATATTGACCAAATTAAGGGGAGAGTTCTTTTCTGCCGACAACCTCATCCATCCCTCCATTATCCCGCACATTTGCAGATGTATGTATGATCACATAGTCTTACTCGTAATGTAAATGTAAGAAATAAATAATGAAGATATTTTTGGAATTGAAACGCTTGAAGTTATGATTTATTTCACTTTGTTTCTGATTATTCCTAATTAGATTGCAATACTTTGTCAATTTTCCAGACTTTTCATTTTCACGATCAGAAAGCCCGAATTCTTAGAAATTCGAGAAATTCTTGGAAATGTAAAATATTCTTGATAATTGAGAAAATTCTTGGAAACTGACAAAATTCGTTATGTTGATAAAAAGTTGTACGTATATATACGTATAAATTTTTTGCTTATTAATAAAAATTATCTAAAATTTTTTCGACACATAGCTAGATAACAAATTGTCGATACGAAATTGTCGAAATTTTATGTTAATATATGTATATATAAGAAAATACAAAAAAAAGAACAGAAGCTGCAAATCAGATTTGTGACACGAATTTTAGTTTCTTAGCCTTTAGTGACATAAATTACAACATTATAATAGTCATGTTAAGAAAATTGTTACTTTATTGATAAATATATAGTATACAATACTACATTTTTTAATGTTAAAGTTTGAGAAAAGTGCAGCATTTATTTTTGTATTGAATTATTATAAATTATAACAATATCACGTACACTTATAAATTTTGCGCTAACTAATTAATATGATATTGTTTATCGTAACATAACAAACAATAATATTAGCTTTTACATAGAAAAAAATCAAACCGATTCATTTGTTACTTGCATTGGTAATTTATTTAACTGATGGAAAATATTTAACTGATGGAAAAAGCAACAGGAAATTCTTATAACAGGAAATGATATAATTTTACAGAAATAATTTGCTCAAAATACATATATTAATAATTAAACTTAAAATTATATAAAACAAAGTGGTATGTTAATAATGGTATGTTAAAAATTAAATAATATCTATATATTTTTTAATTCTTTAAATTTGCAAATATCCATGTTATGAAACTTGTTGATGCTGTTGCGTAAAAGTATGGAGGTCCCATATAGCAGGGGTAAGAAGCGATTCCAATTTGAGTTCCATTGGCTACTAAAGGGCTTCCAGCATCGTAATAATCACCCTGAAATAAAGATGCGATTATTAATAACAAAATTTTAATATTATAAATAACAATAAATTGTTTACTATTGCAAATTGTTGCTATAATAATTTCAGTATTAAGCTTAATTACAATCGGCATGTTATTAGATGCTATTAATGTAATTTTTTATATTATTAATATTCTTTTGGTGTTGTAAAACATAATAAACATATATGTATCAATTCGTTTTATAATATTAATAATTGACAGTTTACGTCGCACGCTCCAGTTCCTTTTGTTACCGCCAAAGTACAAATTTGAATATATTTTGCACCCCATTTCCTCTCGCACTCTTCTTGCGGATAAACTCTCAACTCAATTTCTTGCAAGTTATTCGAAATCTCTCCATCTCGCTCTCCACCATTCTAAAAAAAATAAATGCGTATTTGGACATTCGAAAGAAATGACAAACAATAAATAATTATTACATATCTTTTCACTTGTTACTTTCAATTTGTTATATTACATATAAAAAGAAAATAATGAATTTTTCTTTAAAAAGAGTGCCTTATTTTAGACATTGAACTAGAAAATTCCGATATCATGAGTTCGATATTACCTTTGTTCCCCATCCGGTCAACGTGCACGACTTGCCCTCGAGATTCTCATCGCTTGTCATAAGATTTATCGGTTGCACTAGCGTGCTGTATTTCAGAGGAGTTTTAAGATGAACTAAGGCGATGTATACATTGTCTAAATTATCGTGGATGCTAACACTTTCTACGTCATAAACATCTCCTGATTCGTTCAAGAAGTTTGTTCCGACATGGACCTTTAGATTATTTAACCGATGCCGATACCTAACAATAAAAAAAAGAACATATAAGTATGTATATACTTGGGAACTATCACAACTGTCCGGCTCCGATTTGAATTTTTTTTAAGTATGTTGTTAAACACAAAAACAGACACGTATTTTTTTATAGGAGCACCAATTCATCTTTAGGGGGTGAAACACCCCTTCGAAAGAATCGGTTTTTCTCTTTCGGGTCGAATATCTCCGAAACTATAAGAGATAGAAAACTTTTCGAAAATGAAAATTAAAAATGAGATATTGACATAGGTTCAGAATGTCTGAATGTAACATACCTTCTGACACAAAATCCTGCGGTTAATATATTACGATTATTGAGGATAGATCCACCGCAATAGTGTTTACCGTTATATCTCAATGAAACTTGATACGGAAATTTGCCGATGGGAGCATCCTTTCCACCATAAAGTGATTGAGCTCCTTATGGACAAAAATAAATTAATCATGTTAATATACGCCGAAATTAATATTTGTTACATTATTACATACACTTTTAACAATAACAATAAAACATTGTGTCAATTTTACGGCTAAGTGAGCCGTATGCTCAGGAAAGTTACAGATTTTCATCGTTCACGCTATATTAATTTTTAACGTTAAAGTTACACATTATTTAGAGAATACAGAGATACGTATGTATTTTTGTATATCCGTTTATATAATTAATTAATTGAAGACTGAAGTTATTGATATTTAAAATTTAAGATTCAAGAAGTACTATTTTTATTATATAATTATATATTTATTATATAATTATTTATTATATAAATATTTATTATATAATTATTTTAATTATATAATTAATTATTTTTAGAAGTATTATATATGTATGTTTATATATATATATATATATTTATTTTATACTATCTATATGTATTATTAGAAAGACGTAGTTGCACCTCTCTCTATATCTATCTCTATATTGGTTTTTTTATTATGGTAAAATATTTATTATAATAAATAATTTATAAATTCGTACCTTGAATGACGTATGCTAGAGCGATAAATACGAGACAAGCTAACGCACGCATCTTTGCAGATTTAAGTCTGGGACTGTAGCAAATAGATGTGATACACAAAACGAATAAGAGTTAAGTCGAGAGCCGAAGTCTAAGACTATGTGACTAACGAAGCCAAAAATGATGTGTTAGAGCTGAAGTAAAACACTATCTATGTCTTCGCGGCGTTTTCCGCCCTATTTATACCCGAAAATGGCCAGAATCCCCCGCGCGAGATTCTCACCACTTTCTACGCGTCTCAAGGGGGGAGGTTTTCTAGAAACTTCTAGAAGCTTTTAGAAACGTAGTTTTTGGCCCCATCTGGACCTCAGCTTATCAACGGCAGTCCGATAACCGTAAGATAAACTAAACATTTACATTGACGCTCGGAATTCCTGAGCTAACGTGCGTCGTCTAAAGTGTTCAAAAATTTAACGTGTCGTCCGAAATTTTAGTATAACGTACTACGTAACAATAACTTAAATGATAAAATTTTTATAAATTAAAAGATTTCTATTTTAAATAAATCTGTAATCTCTTTCCTGGACCAATTTGTGGGTAACGGTTTTATTTACCTAAATAGACATTATTTTACTAATTTATTTATAAAGATATAAAGAGAAACAAAAACGGGCACAGTAACAACTGTGCCGCAAACAAAAACGTAGAACTACGTCAACTGTCACTATTTCATGTTAAAGTATTCAGCGAAGGAAAGTAGACGTAGGGCTACGTCAACTATCACTATTATTCAACGAAAGACAGTTTGCGGCACAGAGTAACATTATAGGAAGTCTTCAAAAATAATTTCAGTGATTCTTTGAAGCAAGAGGATTAAAATACCGGAGATATACCTAAGAGTACCGTAAGATGTTCAATCATAGGATTAACTAATGAAAAATGACTCTCAACTCTAAATTGTGTTTCTAAGTATGATTACGCAAGAAATAAAAAAGGGAAATTTTTCATGGAAATTCTGACAATTTTATTGCCGTAATACGAGAATAGTTTTTGAACATAATAGTTTTTGAACACATTTTGAATATTAAAAATAGTGGTAAAATTTAAAAAATGTTACGATTATTTTGTTTCCCAAAAATGAAGCAATCTGGTGAGAAGTAAAATTCAATTTGATATTATCAGCAGGTAAAACAAAAATAAAGCAAAGAAACATATGTACGTATGGAAAACGTATCTACATCCTTACACGTATAATTGGTAACAGTTTAAAGCTGACTCACGTGTGTCTTGTTCAAACACATCTGATCTGTCGCTTATACGAAATATCGCACTGATTTCGACGAATTGCCCAGCTGAGTCATGCTGGAAAATATCTTAAGAATGTGTGTACAATACTCACCGTATCCGGTGTTCCTCGGCTCTCGACATTGTCCCATCAGCATTTTTCATGGAATCTTCAATCTTCGACGATCGCATACTTCGTTGGTTGTTTCGTTTGATTTCAATTCCTCGTTGATTACTTTACGAGCACAATTACGACACGTTAATTAACGCAATTAACGAATACTGAATTGTTCGAATCGATCAAAATCACGCGCGTCAAAATCACATTGTCGACAGAAATATATATGACACGCGCTCGCGTTACTTTAACGTCTAATTTGGCGAAATGCTCAAATCGATCGACAAGGAAGATAATGTACATGGACGCGAAATCGCCCCCATGGACAGATTTTCGTCCACCCCTATCCCCTACCTCTGCCTAATTACCCCATACCTCTCCAACAACTCCGCTCTCTCCTTCTCATCCTCCAACTCCACTGTCAGTACCTCTCTCCCTCCCTCCCCACGGGTAAGCACAAGGACATGTACGCACATTTGTTTATAAGGGAACGCTTAGCAATTTGACTGCCTGTTCTTTGTCTGTACGTACCGGTTGTGGATTGACTCGCAGTTCTCACGGTCCTAAAACAATTTTAACTTTTGTAGCTTTAGTCGCCGAGAAATTCAGGAAACATGTATCGGCTCTTTGTGACGATGACGATAATCACGGTAATCAACTTCGCGTCAATCAACGCGGAGTCATATAGGTGAGTACATGTTATGTACAAACGATCCACATTTATATCGACACGATGAATTATAATACCGTATAGAGATCGCGCTTCCAACTACTTGGAATTGCCGCAGAATTCGCGATAAATAATTATCAAATCAATTTCAAATACTATAATTGTATCAAATCTGTAAGAAAAACGTATTTTGAAAGTCGGAATAAAGTGAGCAAACTAATTATAAGAGATGCTTTAAAAATTCCTTCGAAAATCTTATTTTAAGTGAGATTAACGTCGTGTGATATCCTCTTTTCATGATGACACCAATCTCACTTAAAATACCTAACTAACATTCCAATGCGTAATGCAGATAGCATTTATTTCTTAATGCCAAAGTGTTGAAGCTTTAATAGTTTTTAAATAAAAAGTGCTTGAAAATGGTCAAATAAATTATTTGAAATTCGTATTTTCGTTCTACGATATATGTACATACATTCGCGTTTATACGATACACATATACGCATATAATATAACGGAATTTTTTTATGGTGTTTCAGAATTCCGTTATACAAGACATACACATCCGTTGAAAAATCTTCGACGGAGACTATGAGACACCGACGTTCGGGGTCGGGTATAACTCTGATTTACAAAAATCTTCAATACTACAGTACTATCCAAATTGGAACACCACCGCAGGAGTTTAAAATACTTTTCGACACTGGTTCCTCAGATTTCTGGGTACCATCCAAAGACTGCAACGTTAGCCAACCTGCTTGCTGTAAGTATATCATAACATCGCTACCTCCCCGACATTTTATTATTCCTATATGTACATTTGTATTTAAAAAGCTTAATGTTTCAAGTATTAAAATAATCTTAATCATTTTTTTTTTCGTTTAATGATTGATATCAAGTAAAAATATAAGATAAAAATAATGCTGTAGAATTGTATCTATTCCATTTACATTTCAAGTAAAGTTATAAAATTTTTAAATTAACCGTTTCAAAGATTCGAATCAGTGGTAAGGTAAATATTACGTAGCTAAGTTCCATACTTACATACTCTCTTATTTACATTATTTAGCACACTTACTTTAAAGATACAAATAATTTCTTATACAAAACAGCTCACATGTTAAAGCAAAAAATATAAACATAAATATATTTGATGATTTAACTACTGTTAGTTATATATTTAGCTTAATATAGAGAAATTTATATTTCTAGAGATTCTTCAATATTAACTGATTTAATTTTATTTACTACTTTTTGCAGTAAAACATAATAAATATGATAATACAAAGTCCAGAACATACGTCGAAGACGGAGGTAGGTTTAATAGTCCTTACCACGATGGCAGAGTGTCCGGAAACTTTTCTATTGATGACGTAAGGGTAAGTCATCGTCAAGTAAATGATATATTTAATTCTAATCACAGTCATAATCTATGAAAATTTTCCAAAAAGCACATGTTGCTATTATTCTCCGAAAACAACGCGTGCAATTATACTTTATTAATAATATCAACGTTTCGTAGATTGGTGGCCCTATAGTTACAAATCAGATATTCGGAGAGATAACCAATTTCTCGACAAACTTTTGGGACTGGTCACAATGCGACGGCGTTCTGGGGATGGGTTATCCCGCCTTATCTCACTTTAAAGTGCCTACTGTCTTCCAAAACATGATTAATGAAAAAATGGTCACACCAATTTTTAGCATCTATCTAAATCGGTATGTATCTTTCCGTATGCCTCACGTGTGTTTAATACTATTTTTTAAATTACGTACTTTGTCTTTCCATGCAATGTAAAAAATATACAACCTATACAGAGAGTACGAGAACTCCCTTTACGGCGGTGCACTGATGTTCGGAGAACCCGATCCTGTCTATTACGAGGGCGAGTTTACATATGTGGATGTTACCCGCAAAAAATACTGGCAATTTAAAATGGATAAGTATGTAGTTTTTTTTTTAAATTAGACGTATGTCAACCACGGATTATATGTCAGCTAATTGGTAATGCTATCCCACTGTAGGATTCAAGTAAAAAATTACATCTCTTGCTCGAAAGGCTGTCAAGCTATCGTCGACACGGGCTACTCTATGATAGCTGGACCACCGCTGACTATCGATGTTATTTACAGAGAAATCGGTGTTGTTAATAATACGGTAATGTATTATTCCTTTCTGCAATGGCAGCTTTCACAATTATCTTAAATAAATTATTGAAATAAATTAATAAATGTTTGATAAGTTACGGATTATTAATATGAATTACTAACATTGACCTTCGTTTAAAGGTGCCATGCGACGATGATTATATTTCTAAATTGCCCGATATCAATTTCGTCATAGGTGGTAAAACGTTTCGATTCACTGGTCAAGATTATATCTTAAAGGTAAAGAATATTATTATATAAAGGTTTAAATTGTTTTTAGAATAGAAATATTATGCCATATTTAATGTCTCATAGCTCGGTGCTGAATTAGGAGGTAATTGCATTCCCGGCTTCCAAGCTGTTACTCAGTTTGATGGTATAGATTGGATTTTAGGCGATGTATTTATTGGTCGGTACTACACCGTATTTGACATGGAGAACGACCGAGTGGGATTCGCCCTTGCAAGACATTTTAAATCTTGATTGCCTTTTCATGAAGTTATCATTAAATATTAGGAAGTCTAACCCTTATAAAAATTTTTCACCGTTTTTGGACCGCGAGAACGGTCAGTTTGAGTAGTAAAAACGTGCATTTGGCAATGAGTACGACCCGTTTTTGGGGCGCAAAGGGGCCCTTTTGCTTAAAAACGAGTGGTTAAAGCGGATTGGAACAAAGATATGCGATATTATTTCTACCAACGATTTGGTATTTGTTCTTTCAGCAACTATCGAATTGTTAGATATTATGAATACAACTTGTAAATCTATTAAAATAAAGTATATATTTTTTACACTGTATATTGATTTCATATATCGACCCTTCAATTTTATTTGAATATAGTATCCCGAAAAGTATTTATTCGTATATTATAAATTTTCTGCTTAAATACAAATACAAGATATCGTATAAAATTCTGTCTATATATAAGTATTGCATGTCGCATTTATATTTAATATTGTGTTTTTCTATATTAGTTATATACACACAAACGTATAGGTACACGTAAATCTTTTGCTTATTAATAATAATTATGTAAAATTTTCGACACATAGATACCAAAATTATTATGTCGTATTTATTTTAATTAATAAATGTTATAAAATATTTAGAAAACTGGTTTAGGTGTGTCACTATTATTAATATTATACATTTTTTTATTTTGAAAAACTTGCGTACTGTACTAACTGCTCGTATTAAATAAAATGTGATACACGAAGGGAGGAGGTGATAATCGGGTGATTTTGATGCATGTGTAAGAACAATAAAATTTTTCGGCATTACACGTTTACAAGAAATTTATGTGATTACAAGTGTCAATGTCCCTACAATAGTAGAAAATGTCACAATATATATAAATAATAGTAGCTTAACATCTTGTGTGACATGCAACTAATGAAGCATTTTGTTACCTTTTTTGCAAAAGTTAATATCTATAAAAAAAAAGCTTCAAGAGTAAATCGTACGAAAAGTTGATTTCTTAATTCCAAACTAACATTTTCGGGATTTTACTGATTATTCCAGCGTTTTGTTTCTTTTCTGTATTATTTTTGATCATTTGGTTCTTAGGTCTGGGTGCAGATCGACCCGCTATTAATTCTAATATGAAGGCTATAGTGGCGCAAGTGTATCCTATTATGAGAAAATAAAAGCTGAACGCAAGCTGCTTCAGCAACATTACTTTGAAGTCTTTCATCTTCGCAATTTTCCTAGCTCTCTCACGTTTTACCTCCGCGATAAAGTCGGCTCGGGATTTAAGGATCAAGCCGGCCTGCATCATCTGTTGAATAATATCATTCACCCGTTGGTACAATGGCCAATTTTCGCGAGTGACATACGATTGTGTCATCTCAATCAGTTTTCTCGATCTAATAAGGTCTTGACCCTTGATCCTGTAGTAGAAGTGGTGACATTCTCCAAAGCACACAGCGGTCGTCGAATTCTCAACGAATTTCTTACACTCCTCATACGTGACCGACACGTAACGCGATTCCAATACAGGATCGTTTAACAACATTTTCAACTGTTGCGGTCCGTATATGGTGTAACCGGATTTCTATAAAAAGACAACCAAAATAATTGACTTATCAAATATATTATTAATAAACCTGCACACATATGTTTTATTATAGATACGTGATGCCGCGAATGTGTGTGTGCAGTGTGAGCATCAGTCGATTCCACTTCAAGACGAAGATAATTTATATTAGATTGCGAAAGGGATTTGTCATGTCTGTCAAATAAAGCTTAAAACAAAATTATAACGAAATAAAAGCGAAACTGATGCCACTGTTTTCAAAATTATTTTCTTTTTATTTAAAGAGGTAGTTAGTTAACCATCTATATTTGGAAAACTCCATCTCAGCTTTATAGAAGGAAAGAGCTTTAAGTTAATTTTCCTAAATGGAGAAAGGCGATTGTATTATAGAAGTTATAATAATATCTAATTTTCGTCAGCGTGTGTGCGAAAAGTGAGCGAAAGCGAGCGGCAAAATAAAGGTTTATTATATTACCCTGATACTTTCTATGCTGTCGATATCGCGATGATAAACCGGCACGGTGAGTAAGGCCGACAGGTGGCTTTGGAATAGAGCGTTTATGTTGAGGAACAGGATCAATATCATGCATATGAAGATCCTGGTGGAGCTAATTCTGGATGGATGTAGAATTCCTACGCAGACCATAAGTCGTATCACTTGTAACCCGGCTTTTACACAACCGTCGCTCTTCGTAAATACTATGTAAGTCAGCAGACACATTATCACCATTCCCACTATCACTTCTGACGACATGAACTTCATCAGCTTGGTGAACTGAGAAATTTCTCGGTTCGGTTGCGCTATCACACAGAGGGCTGCTCTTGAATGAGGATATGTGTATCTAAAAAATAACTACTTATTATTATTAAATATTATTTTATATTAATCTTTTATATTTAATACGATATGACGCGATATTTATTACATACGATATTTGTTACAAGGCTATGATGATATAATTTATTTCTATCGTCTCACACTTACTTGACTCTCCACAATATAAGCATGCTTCTCGTGTTCATGCCAATATCTATTCTGCCGTCGCTCAGAGGGGCCAGCAAACCTATCAGAGTACCGTTCGGTCCTATGCCGCCGAGCGCGTAGATACTGCCATTGTGAAGGTCGACGCTCAGAGACGCTCTCAGTTTGATCAAGAGTATCTTGATGATCTCGCTGTTATCGCCGCGAAATTTCTGCAGATCCGTCGCGCTCAAATTGACTTTTATAAACGGTTCCATCTCGACGGCGTTTAATCGGACCTCGTAGCCTTTCAAAGTGGCCGTTTTATCGAAATCCAGATTTTTGCATATTTTGTCTTTGTCTAAAAAAAAAAAAAACTACAGTAATTGCCGTACAAATTCTTCAAAAAAATGGCTAATGTTTCGAAATGAGATAACACGGAATTTTACAAATAATATTATAAGCTTTTCTACTTTCGTACATTTATTGCTTATTATTAGCTTATAATTCGCCCTAAAGCCTGTTTTTTAATTTCTTAAATATATCTAACGGATTTTATCGCGTGCTACGATAATTTTTTCTAATATAACTTTCAAATTTAATTAAAGTTTTAAATCATTATGCGATTTATATACTTGTAACATTCGCGCATAATTAATAATATATTTTTAGCCGTCAGCGTAACATTTCAAAGGGTTTTTCAATCATTTATGTAATATAAAGTAATGGAGTAGGCAAAAAAATTCTATTTTACATTAAGACACTCAAAAATGAATTAGTTTATAATGTGTTCTATCAGACGGAAAGAAAATACCATGTTCATATTTTTTCTTCAATATTATCCAAGGATGGCCTTTCCGTCCTTTGAAACGGTCTACTTCGACCCAATCGGTCGGCGTATTATTAGAATACGGATTATATGTGTAATAGACGATCCCATCGTCCGGATCGATGCACGGAAATATAACGGAGAGCAAGTCGAATTCCCAAGCTGTCCAGAGAAAAGAGTAAGCGTTTATACAGCCTCGAGTCTCGGTCTTCTTGTCGACTATAATATAAAATCCGTCCGAATTCGCCCACGGTGAATCTTTTGTTTTCTGTTTAGGAATGACGAAACTGTTATTTGTATTTAACGAGGCTAATTAATATTATTATGAAAGAAGTATTGAGTTAAATTTTTCTTAAAGAAAATTCTACTTTCGATAAAAAAATCTAAATTAGTCAAAAATTTAGATGGAACTAACACTTGCGGATAGTTTTCAAGGCTTCGTAAAGCCTTGATAAAGGATGCAACTTCTACAATAATTTAAAATAGCGCATTCGCGTTTAACTCTTACTTCAAATCGTCTATATATTATTTTTCACCTGCAAAATAGATCGCAGCAACGGTTGGGAGGATGCCACTAACACGAAGCGGTGCGATTTCCGAAGGAAATAGATAAACTTGTAGCTCACGTACATATGGTAAGAATATCTCGTCAGGGCGAACTTTTCGAGGGCGTTAAATCGAGGACTCGTTTCCCCTATTAAAGCTACCGGTACCCAAGCGAAAAAAGCTCGTCTGAGAAATTCACTATAATCTCCGCCTAGCAGTAAAGTTAGTTCAGGCTCTTTTGGTCGACAATGATATAGAATTCTTACCTACGAAAAATTAATACATGATGATTTCTTTATAAAAAAGAAAGTTGCATAGAAAGTTTTTAAACGATCGCTTTTGTATCCTTAATAAAAGTAAAAAATGGCTTTGGCGAATTATTTTAAGATAATACAAAAATGTAATTCGTTATTATATATGCGCATAATATATGTATATTATATGAACAGAATCGCGTTTCTAAGTACTGGCACTTTATTTTACACACTTATTTCGGAAAAACTTACCGTTGCAGTGACTATGTCTGTGTAGGTAAGCTTCTTTTCCGCCGCAGTATTATTATTAATAAGACCGTGAGAAGACACATTTATCAATAGCGAGAAGAGAATATAAAGAGATACGTTCGACATGCTTTTAAAAATTTCACTATAAGACCGTTGATGTTCTAATGGGAAATGATCGAACGTTGGACCTGCCTTACAATATTGCTTTTCACGGGAATACATTTCTTTTACTTTTATCAGCGTAATCGATGGATCATGCTCACAGATAAGCGCGTGCCACATTTTTATTTTCGTAATTGCGTTTTTACGCTCTCTCCATTTGGGTAGGAAAGATAACACAGGAATTTGACAAATTATTATTTCATAAGGACATTATAACGTCGAAAGAAATAATAGCTGCAGTAACATCGTTCTTCTTCGCCGTGAACACGATATGATATGATAAATGAATATGTCGGTGTTGCCTCGGTGTAATAAACGGCTTAACCGGCGACAATAGAGTTTAACGCGACGGAACGGACTGAAAGATATTTCACTTCGCTCGTTACGCGCTGTTTAATGTCTGTATTCATTGCACAACAATATAATCCGCATGCCCTTTTTGCGAGTTATTTCATTTTATTTTTACGTACTTTAATTTGTAAGTTAAAATAATACTCAAACCTCGGTAAAGATTTTTTATTGTTTGCACACAAGTTAATTTAATTTCAGGTTCTCTCTCTCCTTTTTTCTTACAATTGGAAAGAAGTATGTATGATGGTCTCTATGACAACTTTATTTTTGCAAACTTATCTGAAGCTGTAAAGTATCTTTAATCATTTAATGTTACTGAATATTTTCAACGTCTCTAAAAAATTGTAATTTTATTGTAATACTTTTCTTGAAAATAATGACTTGTGGCAGTGGCAGTGCAGGAGGTATTGCATAGCATTGCTAAGGCAGTGTTCGAATTTTATCCGGCATTGGCTTGGCAGTACGGCAGTGGACGCCCCTTACGTTTTTTTAGAAAATACGTATATCCGAATACCTAATAAATAGCACTATATTGACTAGATCTTAAACAACGTTATATTTCCAAAATGTTTTTACGCTATCTTAAAGCAACAAAATAGCAACAAATTCTGGTATAAACGTTTATTCGATTTGAGAGCACTCTGTATATTTTTTTTCGCATGGGGGGGGCCAGCTTGACACAGATTCTAGCTCCACCACATACTAAAAAAATCATTGAATTGGCTTATTGTTAGATTATTGTAGATTATTGCCGCGTTTCGAAGGACATTCGGCAAAAAGAGCAATCGACTACCCTTGCAGACTGTAATAGTGGTAATTACATGAAACAACTAAAAAACGATAAGCCACTGTTTAAGTAACAGTTAAATGCAGGTAATTAGCTACGATAATGGCAAATACATGCGCAACGCAGCATTTTACTTGCTGAATCATGCGAACGTGTGTCCAATTATTTGTAACAATGTTCGACATTGAGCTTTATCGCTCGCGGAATGAGTAATATGATTCTATGTCATACAACACAAGTTTAAAACTTGTCACCGGGTTCCAAACTTTTTTAAAGTGTTTGTTTAAAATTGTATTATTTGCCGTAAAAACACGCGATCGTATCATTTTATTATTTGTTCAACAACTATTATATCTTCGATACCTTACTTAATTATATCTTAACTAGACACTTTAATAAATGTAATCAGTAAAAACAGTAATAAAAACTTAACAATGCAGCATGCATTTCTTGTGGAAAGTTGTCGAAAATACGCTGTGAAAATTGGTCATGCAAAAGCGAGATTACGATGTACCTATTATAAAAATCCAGATTTGCTATTTTTATCTCTATATAGGGGAGACCGGGGCTACTATAACTCAGAATGTCATCAAATCCCGTTGATAATACTGGCACATAAAGACGCATTTACAGTAAGAAAAGTAAGTTTTTACGATAGATTTAAATTGGCAAAAAGCCTAGTGTCAAGTTTGCCCCGTTGTCGAGTTAGCCTCGGTCTCCCCTACGTATTTTCTAAAAAAACGTTATATTTCAAAAATGTTTTCACGGTATCTTGGTGCAACAAAAAAGCAACAAATTCTGGTGTTTGTTCAATTCTGGGTTCTGGTTCAATTTGTTTTTTGGATTTGAGCACTCTATATAGGTTTTTTATTATGACGACAAGCTGCCCCCCCCCATTTCGATCGCCGTTTCCTGCTAAACGGCTTGAGCAACAAAATCCGGACTAGAGCAACAAATTAGCACATAAATAGCACTAAATTTTTTAATAGGTGCGGATTTTTTTGCAATAGTGGAGGGTTAACTTGATAGAGGTGGCATTGGCGTATAATAATGGGCAGTACGCGGCAGTGTTCATAATTGCCTGTATCGGTTTTCTGATTTTTCACGCTAATGTATTTGTCCCATTATTTTTCACAGTGATTGCGTGATGACAAGCGCGATTCATGCGCGTTTTCACGCTTTTAACTGTTTCTGATAAAGGAAGATAATACAGCGTGACATATCGGTGGACGTTGTTACGTGTCTAAATACATATTAACGCTCTGAATTGCGGACATAGGGAAACAGCGATAATATCTTGTCAAAATAAATGGAAATATCACGCAATAGTTCCGCGATGTAAAAGCGAGGTATTATTATTGCGATAGAAGTACAAGTTATATAAGAAGATTGTAAAACATTCTTTTAGGAGCAAGAATTCTTGCGCTGGGCATACTCTTGCTTTTCTTATTTAAAAATATTTAAAATTAAATAGTAAATATTAAATATAAAAAATATTTTAAATATAAAATATAAAATAATAAATTTAAATAGTAAATATTAAATATTTAAAATAAAATTAAATTTAATTATTTTGTTGCGTTGCAAATAACGCGTTACAAATTATGCGAACAAAAGAATTGAATTGGCGAGTTCTGTCAGTTCACGAGTTCGGTTCAAAGAACTCGAGGTCATGTAGGGATCTTGATGTAACCGGAGACAAGTCGGGCGTCGAATCCGCAAATAATGCGAAACGCGGTATATCGTGCAGTATACCGGACAGTTTTAATTTGCAGACATAACGCGACCACTTAGCGCGTGGCGCGAGCGAATTGATGATCGGTTAAATGGCGAGGAGATCGTCGTGACGAATGACGAGATGAACGGAGATGATTCCTCAAGGTGGGAGGTTCCCCACTATTCGCATCCGGAAAAAGACGGCTCGGAACTCTCGGAAGAGAGCCGTGCGGAGAAGATAGTTTCGAGCGGCCAATCGAGCGCCGCACAAGCGTCTGAGATCCGTTTCGCATTCTCGAGGAGGAATCGCGAACCGGTTCCACGGGAAACGCGACGCGTCCAAAAATAAAAAAGTCTAAAAAAATCTGGTCCGAAAGGAACGGGAACCATGCGTCGTCCATCGGGAATCGTGCAATGGACATCATCCCTGATTCTGCTGTTTGCGGTCCACGCGACTGCGACGAAGCACCCGCATATTGTCTTCATTTTAGCAGACGATTTGGCAAGTTTCTTTCAAGGTTTGCGATAAATTATATCCGGCTACAGGACGCTTCAAAAATAATGATTTGTTAACAAAAACAGAATGAGGTGATAATTTCTATCTAGTGATCATTTGTCGCCGGTATCTTGGAAAGACGTAAAGAAATATGCCAGAAATGTTACACTTAAGATAAAGGTACCAATACCCGGACACTTAAGCATAGGAAATGTACCAATACCTGGACACGTATCTGTGTCTGGATACCTTTAAAAAAACATAAATTTATGAAAATAAACGTTTGGATATTATAACTTAAGTTTCAAACTACAAAAAAAAAATACTTTTATCTTTGATTTTAATACGCGTTATACTTATAAATAATAAAGGTGTCCGGATATAGGTACATGTCCGGGTATTGGTACCTTTACCTTAAATAAAGACTGAATAAAGAACCTCGCAATGACAGATTCGACATTATGCAAAGCCAAGTATCTACTTGATTATAGTTTATTTAAATATAGGACGAGTTTATCGGTGACGCATCAACGAAATGCGTTAGTAATAGTCCGTAATATTTTTCTTTTTATCGAAACGCAAACTCGCAAGTTATTCACATTTTTGTTGTATTGCAAAGATTCTTTGGAATCAAATAAAGTAATTGTATGTAATGTGTCTCTTCTCCTTTACAAGATATTATAAATTTATCACGTTAAAAAGACAAATTATAGCATGGAAAAGTGTTAAATTAAGATTCAAAAGAATCATAAAAGGTATCTTAATAGAGTTACATTTAAATTTAGCCTCATTTTCATTAGGGATGGAACGACGTCGGGTTTCACGGTTCCGGTCAGATACCAACGCCGAATATCGACGCGCTGGCGTACTCCGGACTGCTTCTTGACAGATATTATGTCACCCCAATCTGTACACCGTCCAGAAGCGCTCTGATGACCGGCAAATATCCTATTCACACTGGAATGCAGCACGGCGTAAGTGGTGCTCTCGCAACGTCTCGATTGCTTCATTCTTTATCAGTTTAAACATGCAGTTTAAACGTGTGATATTGATAACAGATAGAAGAATCAAGCAAAAAAAATGAGAACAATAAACAATGAGTCTAAAGCAAACTTACTTTACAACGCGATAAAACTTGCTCGCTTAAAGCCTAAAGACTTCTTTTTTAAATTTCATGAGTCGCTTATTAAAATCGCGGAAGTTCCCTAGTTTGTCAGTTTCTTTCAGCTGCTGTTGCACCTGTCAATGAATAAACGCGATTGAAAGTTATCAGCTGGCGGAAATGTTGTTGTTCTGCTTGCAGCACGCGGTACAAAAGGGGATATTGTGCGCTTGCACTTTTGCCTCGTTGACCTGGATAGTTCAATTGGAAATTATCATACCGAGCGATAGACGTTACTACTTTATTCGCATACACGTTTTCAGCGCTATACGCGCATATATCCGCACACAAAGCCGACAAAAGACCGCGGCCAGTTCGATGCGTCGCTTTTATTATCGCGCAATTAATGACGTTGAGTGAATAATGCTTCTTTTACAATTTTTCTAATTCGTATTTTAAGATAACCGCGAAAATAGTTTCTAATTTTAACTTTCTAAAAATCTGGCGACATTTAAGATTAAACGCTCCTCGTAAATATATTAATGTAACTGACGTCAAGTTCGCCGAGAAACGGCATGTTGTTATAAACGCAGGAATTTCTTGTACAATATTCGGACTTCTTGAATAATTCAGGTTCTCAAAGGTGCAGAGCCGAGAGGATTGCCACTCCACGAGAAACTCTTGCCGGAATATCTGCGCGAGCTTGGATACAGCACGCACATCGTCGGCAAATGGCATCTAGGATTTTACAAAAAGGAGTACACCCCGACTTACAGGGGATTCGACACCCACACTGGCTTCTGGACGGGTCATCACGATTATTTCGATCACACGGCCGTCGAAAACGTGAGCGACTACACAAATAAACAGGGTCTTGTATTATTTTATGTGATAACGTGGTAAAAATGCAGCCTTATTGGGGCTTGGACATGAGACGGGGCATGGAGCCGGCGTGGGACCTGCACGGCCAATATTCCACGGACATTTTCACGAAGGAAGCGACGGGATTGATCGACAAGCACAACACTAGTCGACCCATGTTCCTATATCTGGCTCACGCAGCCGTGCATTCCGGTAACCCTTATAATCCGCTTCCGGCGCCGGATGAGGAGGTCGCCAAGTTCAACAATATCTTCGATTACAATCGAAGACGTTTCGCAGGTAATCGATAAGTGAGACAGGGGGATTCAAAGAAAGACAGAAATTAGAGTTATTATTAATATAAGATTAGATAGACCGTCGATTTTAAGGAGAAAGAATTTATTATATAAATAAAATAAAATATAAATTCTTAAGAAATGAGATGAGACTGAAATATGTACTGATAGCATAAACAGACTGATAATCTTAGAATTCTACTATATAGGTATGCTGAGTAAACTAGATCAATCGGTGGGCCAAGTAGTTGAAGCTCTGCATAAGAAAGACATGTTACGAGATAGCATAATTATCTTCTCGACGGACAACGGTGGACCTGCCGCTGGATTTAATTTGAATGCGGCGTCTAATTGGCCACTGAGAGGGGTTAAAAACACTCTTTGGGAAGGTAATTTTATTCGATTATTGATCAACTAAATTAGACAATTATGCAAATTTTTCAATATAATTGAGACGTCTCGATTGATGAGCAAAAGCACTTATCAACGCGGCAAGAAAATATCTTTAGAATTGTGTTCTCAACTATATACTTTTTATAATTGTATTTATAATTAGTATATCCATATTTTTAAGAACCTGAATTATTTATAAAACTAAGACTTTATTAGACGAATTAATATCTTCTAAAAATTTAATTTTAAAAAATCACGTTTTAGAAGCTGTTTTTTTTACGACATTCGTAAATGAACAATCTTTTCAATTATTGCAGGCGGCGTCAGAGGTGCAGGATTAATATGGTCACCCAAACTGGTGCGACCTGGCCGAGTAAGCAGGCAGATGTTACAGATTACCGATTGGCTGCCGACGCTTATAACAGCCGCCGGCGGTGATCCATCGAACTTAACTATCGACGGCATAGATTTATGGAATGCGCTTAGCGAAGATACTGAATCACCGCGCGCGAGCGTTCTTCACAACATCGATGACATTTACGGTACATCCGCTATCACAGTCGGTGACTGGAAGCTCATTCAAGGTAAGAGAGTTTCTAGGGACTAATAGTAACGTTCTGCTCTATAACGATTTAAATTTGGAAACCGCGAAGAGTGTCTTTTTTATCAGTTCTCTTCTTATTATTCCCATATTTATTGCAGAACATAATAAATATATGATAATAAATATATATTGATTCAATTCTATTCGGTCTTTTATAGGATCTACTTATAACGGACAATGGGACGGATGGTACGGTCCATCCGGTAGGGAATGGGTCTACGACGTGGACAACGTGATCGGCAGCACGGCGGCGCACGCCGTCGCCAGTGTGGGATTGGGTATTACTACGGAAGCCGTTCGGATGCTGCGCGAAAACGCGATGATCAAGTGCCCGCCGCGGAATGACAGTCTGCCCGTCTGCAAACCGTTAGAGGAAGCGTGCCTATTCAACGTCTATCAGGATCCTTGCGAGGACAATAATCTTGTTAGACAGTGAGTGGAATATGACTTCAATAAAATTTTATCGCGAAATTTTATTTTATTTTAATTTGCGAGCGATTGTGATCGTAATTATATCATCCTATTTCTTTTTTTCGCGTCAAAAGGTTCCCAACGATCGTCAGGAAACTGCAGGACGAGCTGAAGAAGTTCAGCAGCAGCGCGCTTCTACCTGGAAATCTCCCGTGGGACAGTAAGGGCGATCCGAGTCTGTGGGATCATACTTGGAATAATTTCGGAGATTATATTAATGTTAGAGTGAACGCTGCAACCTGATCGATTATTATTGTAATCTCAAGAATTTTATTTTCATTTTTCTACAGAGTGACATATAATCCATATAAGGATTACACCAGAGAATGTGCTGCTCACGTTAGCCCATATTTGTTACATTACGAAAAAATCTATACTATAAAGATATTTATTCTTTGTTTTTTATCTTCATTTATATGCATCGCCGATAAAAAAAAAATGTACGTCATCGATAAAGTATAAAAATATCTAGCAACGTTAAATTAGAGATGGTATTTTATTTATAATGCAATTTATCGACCCTATATTTTATTGCTCAATTTTTTAATATAATTTTAGAAAAGAAGCGCACGTGTATATAAAGAACTTTATTACAAATAAATTGAAATTTAAAATTAAAATGGTGACTCCATTTTTTTTACTCATTTCTTAATGTATTATCGAATAATGACAATACTTCCGTGTCATGCAGGATAGGATTCTTTGCGTGAACCATATTGCATTATCTTCCTAAACAAGTCTAATATCATCAATAGCCATAGCCATATCCATATCCATATCCATATTAGATTGTTCTAATTGATTCATCTCCATCACCTTGGCGCATCTGAAATGCGAAAGTGCTTTATAGTAAGTGCTAATTTTCATGCGTATTATTTTTTAATATTATTTCAAAAATTAGTTGTGTTATACAAGTTTTTCGGTATCATGAATCGCAAATGTGTCATTTTGTTGAATTTGTTATCGATAAAATTATCGCTACCAAGGAACAAGGAACCAAGGACCAAGGAAAAAGAATAAAGTCAATGATGAGAGCTTTGAGAACTTGTTCTCCTCGTAATTGTTTTACCTGCAACGAGAGGAAACCCATTCGAGCCCAGTCGAGCAACTTTCTTCTTCTTTGTTGCAAATACACTTGCACGTTTCTTCATCCCAAACCATCTGGCGCGCTTCATCGCACTGTATTCTATTCAAGCATTCGCACGCGCAGTTATTTTCTGAATATATCTGATGGACGTTGCAATCACTTTCCTTCACGCTGCAGTGACATCTAAAAAATCATATTCTTTAAAAGCGAACGTAAGACGCTGTAAAAAATTGGTTTTGATAATTTTGTGCTTTGTGCGATAAGCGTTTTCCTGGTTAAAAATGCTTCCCTTCTTTTCTAGTCTTTTTAGCCAAAAGTTCTGTCAAAAATTTAATTACAAAAAAAAATATAAAGCTTTAATATGCTTGAAATTAAAGAAGTTTATTATCAATTAATTAAATATAATAATCTATCCCTCTAAATAGAATTAAAACTCCAATCTAGAAATTACGGATAATTTTAACAAACGATTAAAATGCAAAATTTTTGTACGCGTTATTTATGCGGTTATATTACGTTTATTTTTATCGATTGTCAAATAATAAGCATTTGACTGAAGAAGCGCATAGTTAGAACGGGAGACTATCTTACTTGCACTTGGTATGCTCCTCGAGAAACACGTGATAACACTCGGTCGAGTTATAGCCGTACACTCTCACGGCGATCTTCTTGGGCTGCGTGCGGATTGGCATGCATGACTTACTTCCCGGACAGTAACCGCTGCACTTATTCACCAAAGCATAATTCGGATAAAAGGTGTAGCCCGGTTGCGGTATTAATTTTTCCATGGTAGGCCTTGGCACGCACATTACCTTTTTCATCTGTATACGAGTTCTCCCGCATTCTAAAAGTATAATTAAAGAATTCGTAAAAATTTATTTTGAAAGAATCAGCCACAAACCTGTATCCGATTGCTTAAACAAAGCTTCCTCTATGAGGAAGCAAAATTAATAAATGGATATAAAGCACTCTTGTGTGTATTTTACCGCTTTGATAATATTGCGCCGTTGCAGTAAGAAAGAGGTCAATGATTATCAATCTGTTTACAATAATGAATAACTTCTGATAACTTTGTTAACTGATAACCACCTTTTCCTCTTAATAGCAAAAAAAAATACCTCTATACATTAATTATTAATATAAAGATATTAGCTTAAGCTATTCGGCCTTGCCCGTCGAGGCATCCTGAAAATACATTTTACCTATTTTAAACACATTTTTCATATCAAATTTCTAAAAATCTCTTCTTAGTGAGTGCTTACGTTATGGAAGGAATATAATCCCCGAATTTCATGTTTCTAGATTTAGGAGTTTGGGGTAGGCGTTGATGAGTCAGTCAGTCAGGACATTTGTTTATATATATATATATATATATATATATATATATATATAAATTTTATATTTATATATAGATATATTATAAATATATATATAAAGATTGTATATTATTTCCAGTGGATACAACGAAGAATGATACTTCTTGTGAAAAGAACAATAAAATTAAAAGACATATATTTTATCAACTGTGTTGTGTAAGTTGTGTTCTTAAGAAAAATAATTTTATACACGAACTTATAATAACGCGCGTTTTATTTATGTAAGAGTCTGATATTGATCGGTGAGGAAGCAACAGACGACATTCTTTAGAATAAAAAGTGCAAATCCATCTCAATTATGCATTACTGATATCGCGCGCAAGATTGTAATAATTAAAGCGTGTATAAATTATAAAAATGAAAAGTCTATAGATAACATAAAAGTGAAGGCAAGTTCTTTTGCATCAAATTTAACCAGTTATAATATCGATTATGTGAAAACGTGTAACGTGCATATAAATAAAAAGTGTTCTACATTTTTTGCTTACAATAATAGATAAATGTTCTCACGAAATGTAGCATAATTTAATGGACATTTTATAATTCCTAAAAATGTAATTTTTAAAAGTATTGGTTATTCTAAAACTGTTATAAAATGCAATCACCGTTGATGGAAATGAATGTCAGAAGCTTTTGTATAAAAATAAATTAGTGAATTAGTAACAAGAAATTTCGAATTACCTGTCATCTCTGCCTTGTGTGGACGTAATTCATCGTACGACATGCCCTTGGTGATGCAAATACATACGGTCACTAAAGTACACACTGCTATAAGAGGTTTCATGATTAGCTTATAATACGCAGAACGCGAGTAAACTAGAATTGGTCGCAACGCGGCGTGTCATTAAATAATGAGCATAACGAAATTTCTCTCTCATTTATTTATAACGGCCGGAAGATGTAGTGGGAACACTGAGAACGTGTGGTTTTAAAACTTCGGCCGCAAAACGTTTACTTTGGCAGACTGGGAAGGAAATTGCTACAGAAGGAGTACCGCAAATATCGCGCCTGATGTAACCGTTTCCGCGAATGTGAGGATAATACATGATTTATTACAGCAATCTAAAAAATGCATGCGTTTGATAAACCAGTTTTCATTTAGTTTATCTTGTTCAGACATCAACATCGCACGAGGTTGAAGAGCACGAAACTAAAAATGCAATTTTATTATCTCTGCGTAATAAAACATTCCTTTCGTTTTTCTCTATTTCGTTTTTAATCTATTTTCTAGTCTTTCTAGTTTTTCTTTCTATCTTTTCTCTTTGTTTCCTGCCAGAACATATATTTGCATTAAAAAAAGTGCGAAGATGACGCGTTTTAAAACTATATACCATAAAGTAAAACTTGACTTAAATTAATCAAAAGGGAATCACGAAATGCCATCACAAACTGCAAAGCAGTGAGATCCAGAGGATTTGTAAATAATATTTGATTTATTATTTAAACTATACATCATTATATTCCTTGGGCCACAATTGTTGATATACGTACAAAGTAAAAAAAAGGAAAGTATTGAAATTAGAAGTGGAATGCACTATACTGTCAGCTAGAACGTTAAGATAGGTCCTTCTCGGTGATCCAGAATATCTACAACAGAAATTATTACGGCTGAAGAAAATAAAATTGAAAGATTTATATCATATTTGGGTCAGAAAGATTTATATCATATACAAGATTTAAATTTAATTTAATTCCTCAGATTAACCGAAAAAGATTATAATAGCACAGCGTAATAAAAAATTTTTTAGATATTTTATTTGAATATTAAAAAATAAAAATATTAATATAATTTGATTTACCTTTGGCTATGCTCCACCATGGTAACGTAATGTACGTTAAAAAGGCGTTCAAAGGTACGGACTGCGCTCGCTTCGTCTCTTTCCAGAAATGGAAAGTTTGGGTGAACCCTCGCATCGTCCAGAGCGGATTATACGCCCCGTCATCCAACTCTGAAAGAAGAAAGACATTATTAATTACAATACTCGAATGCTTGGAGCATATCTGATGTCCTGCAACGGTTTGAGTCGTTCGATCGACGGGATGGTCGTATGCGTACAGGATAGACATTCATTCGAGCAATGAAACACAGAGTAAGATACAAGCTTAGAGTCGTGGGATTAAATGTATCTTTGATTAGGTTGTTAACGGACCAGTTGAGCAGATGAACAAGTTCGAGTGTGATATGTTGTCCAGATTATGCGGGGAAAAAAAAAACAGATATGTAAGAACAAACAGAGTAAGGAATATCAGGATACATCAATTTTCGTTTTTACTCTGAAAAATGTATAATGATAAAGTGCGTCCAAGTTTCTCAATGTATTACGTATATAGAAATGGCATTATGCAAAACACAGAGATAGGTCCGCATTCGCTGAAAATGAATTATATACAGTTTACTTTAAGAAGAATTAGTGCCTAGATGTACCCTCTTTTTATGAATTCTTATAGAGAGCGTGTATTGAAAAGTAGAAGTAATGTTACGCACAAAACGAACTAACTAACTATCTACCTATAATACTTTTGATGACCGTGCTTATTATCGGTGGTGAAATTCATGATCGAAAATCATTACAAGCATCCGACTAAAAGTCTCTTTCCAGACAGACGCTTCCGATCGTCGTTCTTTCGCCCGCAAATCGTTCGCAAACCACCACCATCACTACCACTCTCCGTCGTATCTCGTTGCCATTTCACCATCCCATAAACACAGTCATTTTGATGACACAGTCAAACGAATGCTTTGGGTTCAGGTAGCGCACGTCTACATTACGCACAACGATTTAATACAACAGAAATGATAATTAGTGGATTGATTCCGTCGAGGGCGGGGGACAGAGGGATATTTTATGGGGGGAGAGCGCAGGAAGGGTAGGAGAAATTTACCCTGTGAGCCGGGGCGGCGCGGGAGCTCGCACCAGTAGTAGATCGCGGTGCCGTCCGGCGTGACTCGATGAGGGGGCAGGGGGTTACCCGCGAAGCTGCCCGAGAGCGCCCTTCGACGTCGTCTTCGGGGCAACGTGGCGCTCTGCCGACGCATCGACGCGACCTCGCCGTTGATGCGCGTCACGTGATGGGCGTTCGCGTTTTTGTCTCTGATCTCGTCGTTCTTGTTCTTGTTCTGCCCGTAGGCGTAGTCTTCGTGATCGGAACCGGCGCTACGTAGACGACGACGGCCGTCGGACCGTCTCACCCTGAGCAGCTCGTCGTCGCTGAGCCGCCGGCGCTCCTCGTCGTCGTTTTCTACACCGTTATGATGATTGAACAGATGCCCGGCGCTGTACGGACGTCGTTTCCGGTTATTGTCCTCCGTAGCGGTCGCCACGTCGTAGCCTAGCGGAAGTTCCTCCTTGCCGTGCACCAATATCGCGCCCGAGTCTAACTTCTGCCGGACGTTGTCGTCCGTCAGGCACCGGCCGGCCGGCACTAAGATCTCGCTGCCCACCTCTATGTGTTGGTGCTGGTGGTTCTGCTGATGATTGTTCTGCTGGTGATTGTGGAAACCTGCCGCGAGAACCACGTCGTCATTTAGACGGCGATTGCACCCGTGTCGCGACTACAAACGATCGTGCTCCCGGTCTCTTTTCACGCTTTGTCCTCCGTGCATTTATCTAAATTATTCTTTTACGTTACGGTGCAACTTGAAAATTTTATCGACTTTGGCTTTACTTCAATTGAGTAACAAAATGAATATATTTAAGAAAGCTTTTTTGCTCTCAGTTTATATTAACAGCGTACATTCTTGTCAAAGCTTATCTCAAAGACACGGAACACGATGGCACTCGGTAATTCGGGAAGGAGACTAACACAGAATTTCTACTAGTCACACAAGAAGCAAGAACGTCGGTCAAAGCAGAGACAGAAGAGACTGACCGGACTGATCGTTTTCAGCGCGAACGAGCACACTCACCGTGTGTCTCGCGATAGTTCGTCTCCTTGCGTATCGGCGAGTTCTCATTCGTTCCGGGTCGTTCCCGGGCATTACGTTGTCGTTGCTTGTTGTGGACGGGGTGTTGTTGTTGATGTTGTTGTTGTTGCCGAGCCGACGGCGATCTTCGTCGACGGAACGAGCGGGGACTCCTGCGGTTTCCCGGTGAGCCCCGGCCGCCCCAGCTGCTATCCTGTACATCGGCTACAAAGGAAAGAGCCGGCATGGCACGTGTCAGTGATTAGAGACAACAAAAAACAACTCTTTCGTTTGTTCGTTCATTAATTTTTTTTCTGTCATCTTTCGCAACAGACGCGACAACATTCGAATCGGAAGTTAGAGTGTGATAAATAGTTGTAGTGGTGGTAGTGATGGTGGTGGTTGTTGGTGGTGGTTGGTGGTGTCGGTGACGGTAGAACACTGAATCTGTTCTTTTCTCTTGTATTTCTATATCTTTCTCTCGCTATTTCGTCTATTCTGAACATTGTGCTAGTGCTACACTAAGTTTGCCTGAAAAATTCTGAATACTATCCGATCTTAGAGAGACAAGAAACGGGATACCGTTTCGAATAAAAGATTTTCTTACTACGGTGCATTAAGTTGCACCGTTTACTGGTAAACGGAACTGGTAAAGAGATAAATATCGGGCGCAAGTTACACTAGAAAAATCTTTTTCAACGTATACATGCGGTCGCTTCTATCTATCGCGTTCTAATGCAGTTATGATTCACATCTTCGCGAAAGTATTTAGATCTATCAGCTTCAAGTCTATATAGAGTCTGCCAGCATTGAGAAGTATTGCCGAGAGGTGGAGGCGTCTCTATGCCTGATAACATCAAGACAATTGTGCATTACACAGATACAACACAGGAGCATGCACAGACCGAGAGTGGATGCGAACGAAATACATTGAGAAGAGAAAGATACTAAATGCTATGTTCATATCCCATGTATTTAACGCTATGTTATACCGCAAATAAACGTCGTCTGAATTTTGCGGTCGGCTCGCGACGACGTTGTCCGTATTTAACGCTAAATGCAGGATATGAATGCCGGTCTAACAGTGTAAAACTATAAAAATCTAGTAGGAGAGTAGCAAAATCTGTCCTCGTCTTCGTTTGTACTGCCGTCGCTGATAATTACCATCTCGAACGTCACCGGCCTCGATCTCGCTGAGACCGTTCGCCATCGAGTCAAGACCCTCGTTCTCTGATCGCGCCTTAGTGGCCACCGTGTCCGGCTTCGTTCTCCAGCCGCCGCGTACGAAGTTGTTCAGATTCGCGCTGGGATCGGACAGCCTTCGTTGATGGCGATACATGAAGAGCTCCTCGGCGTCGTCCCAGTCAGCGTCCCATAGGTCGGTCGCGCAATAACCCGGCTCCGATGTCGGTGTCTCCGCACCGGAACCCTTCGGTTTTGTGACGGCCATCTCCGCGTGTCCCTTGCCTGAACGATTCCCGTGAAATTGAATTTTTATCGTAACTTATATCACATCGAACTTCTATACTTTACGCCTTGCCGTATCGATAAATATAGAAATTCTATTTTCCATCTTTTGCGCAAGCGATTACGTCATGTTAAATAATCAAGGTGAAACCCATTCTCGCGTTAACACCTACGTCTATGTTTTACGCTTAACTTTTAGATTATTTTAATAATGAGTTATTTTTTTCACTTATACTCTATTTTTTCACTTATATTCTATTATCCGTGACTTATCACGTATAAAATGAATCATTATTAAAATTATATAAATAAATTAAAGGAAGTTAATCGAAAGAAACAATATTGATGAAATTCTCGCACGTACCACGTGGTCCCTTCATTCGCACGAATTCTATTCTTTGCGAGGCCGCGCCGGAGAAGAGGCCGAACGTCATTCGCTGCGCCATTTTGGTGCTCAGGCTCGACTAAAAGTAAAAACGACTGTAATTTCACGTACATAAGCTTAAAAATGCGCTACGAAGGAACTCACCCTGGCGTCGTAAACTTTCTTCAAAGCGTCGTATCTGATCGAGCCGAGGAAAATGACGCCCTGAATCGCGCCCTCCCGGTCGGAGGCGACCAGCTCCACGCACACCATCTCCCCATCCCTGACTAAAATATCACAGAAAACTTCGTCGAAATTGTCCACCATGAAGCATATGTGCGGGTACGTCATTTCCTCGAGGTCACCTTTGGCGTCCATACGCCGTCGACTCGGACTGGCGTATACTTTCTGAGAATGCCTTCGTAATACCTAAAAAAGATCGCTGTGCTAATTCGAGGTTCCGGTTGTCAGTTCTACAATAGCGACAGATGTAAAATAAATGATTAAAAATCACACGATATCATAACGAAGATGGCATTACCCCAAATCTTCGATAAGAAAAAATAAAAGGGAAGAAAATCGATTTGTGAGACATTCTGTATAGATCTCCTATAGCATTTTTTTTTAATTCTTCTCTAACTCATTGTCAGTCGAGTTAGCGCCACGATTCTCACTTGCAATTCCTTGGGGCTCGTTCTTGTGCAGATCGCCAACGTGAGCGTGTAGTCGAACTGGTGCACGACGAGATTCAGGTACACGGTTTCCTCCCAATCGATGTCGGGATCGCCGATCGGCAGTTTCTTGCTGTCCTTGCGAAACACGTCGACCTCGGTCTCGAACTTGGGCAGATACCTCGACGAGGTCTTCACGTGTTTCTTGCGGACGAAGAAGAGCAGGTCGTCGCCGTCGATGGCGTGCTCCGCTTGAAAGAGGAAGTGACGGACGAACAGGTCCGTCCAATACGTTGTGCCTTGCAGCACGACGAATCCAGAGTCTGATATAGAGACGAGAAAGTTTACGTGTTTAAAGACGGCGATTCAAAGTGTTCGGGATGCGCTTTTAATTTTTCCGAGTCGACGCGATGTTTGACTGATATCGAATTCCCCCCCGATCGATTCGACGTTATACGCGCGAAAGGGTATACCGGAAAGGGGGGAGATACAATAATGAACGTAAAAGGAGGGAAATATCAGGTGATCGATACCTGCCGTTATGACGTGATTATTGAAGGTTTGGCTAAGAAACTGAGCTGAATAATTAATACGTTTTAACTCTAGTTTTGTAACTCTCCGTTCTATTCAATCTCAACGTTCTAATCAAATATACATAATGTATTAATTGTTAATTTTAGTATTTGGACAAATGATTGTCGAGTACAGTAGATCCCCATATAAGACGAGTTTATATATAACACACGACGGAAAGATTTTAATATTTGTTCGTTTTAAAGTGTTTCAAAATAAAAAATATTTCACAATAAAAAATGTGTAACAGAACCGAACAAAAATATATTTTACTGTTACATCTTTAATATTTATTTTACTTTTTTATAATAAATCTATACAGCTTTTATAAATATGTGTTTCCATATGCGTAATCTGTATTGTATAATCCATATGTGTATAATCTATGTGACTCGTGTAACACGGATTCATACAACATGAAACGCATCACTTACGTTATACAGGGATCTACTGCATTTCATTAAACCGATGTCCTCATTTACCTAAGCATTCTCTAAAGAAATCTTTCGATTATACTTTTATTTCTGAAAAGAAATAAAAGTATAATGTTGTTTCATATTTGGTAAGTAAAAGATGAAAATTGTGATCACATAAAAAAAAGTAGAAATGCAAATCAATATGAGAGCAATTAAAATTTTTAAAATCTGTTATATGATTGTGTTGCATTTATAAATTTATATAATAATATAATTCGACGTTCCTAATAAAGATAAAGAGAACAAGTGGCGTGATTCACGGTGCGTATTTGTTTGGCGATCATAAACTGATTACAATACAGCATACATCATGCAAGTATAAATACTCTGCAAATATTCCTATGACTAACAGAGTACGTAGTTAAAGTGATTAGCGAAACATTTATTAATCTCCGTCAATAACGAACACAAGCAAACTAAATGAGGCGATTTTCATTATTGGAGCAGACGGATGAAGCTATTACGTAGCGCTAAACAAGCCTTGGAGTATTTTCAAATTTTCTGTGTATATCATTATCTATTATTAAATTATTTTTAAAACTTTTTATTTATATTATTTCGTGAATTTTGAGAGATCCAAATATTGAAATAAATAATCGCAATAAAACGTTTAAGCCCAAATCCATCTTTTTCATCAAATATTTAAAATTTTTAGGAAGTAAATTAAAAAGTTTGATATAAACAACAATAAAGTTATGTGAACGGCTTTTCTGAGTGTGCAAAAAGTGTTATAAAGTATCAAAATAATAAAAAATCAAACAAAAAATTGAAAATAATTTTGTTTCTTTAAAGCAATTCCACCAAGCGAGACGATTTTACATTTCCCATCGGCGGTCAACCCCTTTGAAAACGAAACACCCTTTACATAATTCGTTGGTTAAAGCACACCCTAACTCGCGCCGTGTATAGTCTCACCCTCACCCACCGTACGTGTATACGCACACATTGTCATCCCCCCCAACTCGACAGAGATACGCCGAACCGCCTTACTCCGGCAGCAAAATCGAATACGAACCATCCTTGAGCATCTGCCTGAGCTCTTTCGTCCTCTGGAAATTGATCTCCTCGAGCAGCTGCTCCAACATCGTCGGGGCCCTGGTTAGGCCCGCCGACGATGAGCTGCTCGCCAGGCTCGCCATGGCCGACGATGAGCCGCGTGCCCCGTCAGCCTTCTACCTGGGATCGCCCAGTTCCTCTCACGTTCGTCACTTATCGGCGTTTTCCACCTGTGTGCGTCTGTGTTTGCGAACGTGAACGTCCTTGGCCCCGTCGAATCAGGAGCGGCGTATGCCTGACGAGCGGCTGTGCCTCTCAAAGGACCGGCGCGCGGCGGCGGTGCGAGGCACGCTTGGAGAACTGCTCCGGCGATGACGATGATGATGATGATGATGATGACGGTGGGCGGTGACGAGATGATCTCTCACGACGTTCCCATTTCGAAGTCGAAAGTCGCACCGATCGGAGAAAACGCAACGGCGTTTTGCGACGTTTGGAGTCGTAGGCAAGCGGAGCTGGGTGGTCGCAGCGAGGAGAAACGTCAAGTCGGAGCTCCTCGCGCGGCGCGGCTCAGCCGCGACTGACCGAGCACTTGCCGTGGGCTTTTGTCGATAATATAACGCATGCGTGTGTCCCATGTCCCATGCCGTGACTATCATTATTGCCAAGGCGCGACATTCGAACGACACCCGGTATAAGAACCCGGAGATGATATGTCGGTGCGTTCGACGCCGGCTGAGACTTCGATCGATTTGCCCTGAAACCCAATCGAAGATAATATCTTTCCCGCTCGTGTTTTGCATCCCTGGCGAAAATGTTTAGTGAGAGATTGTGGTTTATATTTATTTATGAAGAGTTTTATCATATACTATCTTTATTGCTTATCCCCGCAGAGTTTGCAAGGCATTTTTATAAGGAATTAACGTTACCCAAACCTTTACACTACTACCCTTCTCCTCTCACTTTAACCCTTTGGACCAACATTATTGTTTCAAGTGTTAAAATAATCTTAATTATTCCTTTCTCTTTTGATATCAAGTAAAAATATAAGATAAGAATAATACTGTAGAACTGTGTCTCTTCCATTTAAATTTTAAGTCAATTTATAAAATCTTTAAAGCAACAGAAAATAATAAAGAGAAATTGATATTTTTAGACTCTTTAACACTAATTTAATTTTACTTACTACTTTTTACAGTAAAACATAAAAAATATGATAATACAAAGTCTTCGACATTCGTCAGAAATGGAGGTCCAAAATATTTTTCTCACCAGTACCGAATTGTCACAATACTCCCAAGCTCCCCAAGCTTGACGACCAATTTCAAATTTAATGTCTCCCTCCGAAAGATAGCCCAGTTTCTCCGCACGAGCCCCACTCGTGCGGGGGGTGCAGTTTGGAATATAAAAACTCCTGTGATCAGGTGGACTCGAACCTGGTTCCGCAGATTACGAGTCTGGCGCTTTACCACGAGACCACACTGCCACCCTCCAGGTTCGAGTCCACTAGAGCCATATAAACATGGAATGTTTTTCCGGCAGCTGCGCCCTTCCGTGCAAGATAGACTCTTGTGCGGAGCAAACTGGGCTCCATCTTTCGGAAGAGACGTTAAGCTGTTGGTCCAAAGGGTTAAAGTAAAAGGAGAAGGGTAGTAAAGGTTTGGGTAGAACGTTTCTTATAAAGACGCCTTGCAAACCCTGCGGGGATAAGCAATAAAGATAGTTTATAAGTTTTATCAATGGTTACACTATTTATGAAGAGTTTTATTGATGTTTGCACTGTTTGGAAGCATGTCGCAAACATTTGGTTAACCCTCTGCTAGCTGACAAAATATTTTATAAATACTTGGAAAACTATAATGGAAACGTTTAAGACCGCATTATTAAACGCCACTTGGACATTTCATAAGGAAAAAAAACGTAGCCGTGAACATCTCATAAACAATTCCATATTTAACATCTCATAAACAATTTAATAAATGTTTTAAAACTGAAATGAAACATCTACTCAACACTCAAGCAAACATCTCATAAACATATTATTTTCGCCAGGGATCACGAAATGAAATAAATTTCTTTCCAACGTTCTCGTTATCTCGTTCGATTTATTCTTCGTTAACGTAATAATTTGACAAGCGTGCACGTTCGCGTTTTATCAAATGAGGCATCGAAAGAAACACAGCGCCGATTCGTAAAGATCCACCGGTAATCTGAGGTGACGGTCGCATCGAGATTTCTCTTTGCCGCTGGTTCCAACTCCAAGAGAAACCGCAAATGTACCGCATTAAATATATTCGCGTATCTTCGCGGCCGCGCCGCCGCTGGCGTTTATCGTCGTCGTTTCCGCATTATCTCGAGGCGATACACGCTGACTCAAAACTGACCCCGTGACTCCCCGATAAAATCCTGGCCGGTTCACTGGAAACGGAGCACACGAACATCCGTCGATCTCTCCGTCAGTGTCCGTCGATTTGGCCAGCGAGAATATTCACGGATGGCCCGAATCCGACGGTGAGTAATTCACTCTCTGCTCACGATTTGCTCACGATTGACGAACGGACGTGTCGCGAAATGCATCACGTAGGCGATTCTGTGACTAATCGGTCCGGTTGTTGAAGCTCGATTATATAATTATATAATATTATATAATATAATAACGATTATATAATAACATGTTCGCAAACGTGCCGATCGTCCTCTCTGCTAATTGTGAATTCAAATGAGAATCTTGGTCGGGCTGATCGCAACGACCACTATGATTAATTTCGTGTAGTGATGATATGTTAACATTATGGCATACATTTTACATGCGTAATATTTAATGAGATCATTTACATACACGAAACATAATATGCGTGACATATTGATAAGTTTTGCTCAGTTTAAATTTTAAATACTTCTGTCTAAAAGAAATTTCAATACTTTTTGGTGCTTTATTTAAATTTTCTTATATGGGTATTATATATATATATATGTATATAGTATCTGAATAGTTCATTAATATTAGAAATAGCGAAGATACCAAATAATCTCGAAAATTCAAATTTAATGGAGCCTTCTCTTAATCAATGGTCTGATGAGAGTTACGATAACAAGTTATCCCGCTGTGATAGTTGAGCAATCAGATTTGACCGTGGGCGAGAACACCCCGAAGCCACAAAGGTCTGCAAGCGCGTGAAAGGACCAACGGCATCATAAAAGAAGCCTGTGATCCGCGACGCCATTCCGCAAATTATGTTTGTCGAAGATCCGCTCGGCAATCGCGCGAGTTTCCGATTTTTCTTTCGCTAATGATACGAACGCGCCTTCCAAGTTTCATCGCTCATATGTGTTACACGCGTGTATTAATCGTACAGTGAGCAAAGTGCGCTTTGTACGAACCAAGGGACCGATGCATGGCAGTACGGTAAAGTATACGTATGCATATTGTAGTAGCAATGGGATTAATTGACGGACTCTCAATGGAGCTTATTAGTGTTTAAGGTAGCTGCGGGACGCCTTAACAAAACGGCTGTAGGCGATATCGATTAGCGTCCACCGCGAAATAGCGTACGTGAATTAATAAAACGTCGGCGCGCCGCTTTTATGGGCTAAACGGCAAACGCAATTTTCAAGGTGGCCTGTTCAAACGAATTCCCGAGAGCTTCCGCGAGCGGAAATTTCAACAGATAAATTTGTGCTAGTTAAAGCGACTACCGCGGTAAATCAGTGGTGACCATCGCATGGCGACGCAGCCAAACATAATAGACTAATTGAACGTGACCAACTTGACGCGATATCGCACGATCACGCACGATAATGATTTGAAACTGCGCTGCGTAATGAACCATAGGTTGGGGAGCGAGTTGAATAACTATGTTCATTTCTATTACGGCTCGTTAAAGTTGAAAGATGGTCAAGTACGAGCAATACAGACGTCGGAAGACATATGACTCATGAAAATTTAAGCTACGTCAATTATCATGGCAACACTAGTAGTAAAATAACTAATTAGATATATTTGTAATGAATAATCTGTTTGAGATTGAATATTACAGAATCTAGAAAAATAAAGAAATTAATAAATAATTAATAAAACAATTAATCTCGTTTAAAATAGATATAATTTGCTGAGTCAACTTTTAAAGATATTATAAAATATAAAGCTGTAAAGAAGGCAAGGATACAAATTAATTAATCACACGTCATCTAACAGAATTTGCCAAATATGGAATACAATCGAGGTGTACCGTAGCTCGTCGCTCTGTGTCCGTACCGTTAATTATTTCGCTAATTGCGAGCGTGGTGACACGCGTAAACTCACCCACGTGAGTAGTTGCGGGTAGGGATATAATAGAGGGTACGAGTTCGACTGTGCGTCATATATGCATCAGTTTTCACGCGTGTGTACACATGGAGCAGCGATCGTCGCCGCCGTCGGCGAGCTCCACGATAATTTCGACGCGAGATTCACGAATAATGAATATATAAGCGTTCGCGGGATGAAACCGTGAGAGTGAATGTCGATCGCGGGATAGATTACGAGCGCTGCTAAAAAAAAAGCAACGAAGGTGGGATCATGAGGTAAGAGAGCATATAGTGATATAAATATCTCAACATTTTCATCGCGGAAACGATAGTCGTCGTGCAATGTCCTTAATGATTTTTTTATCGTTTGGCAGAATGGAAATTATGTTTAATGGCGATTAATTTTATAACGGGAATTAAGTGGGGCGCTTGACACGCACGAGAAGTCTTTCACTTTCTCAATCTTCTTATACGACTGTCTACAGAAACGGAAAGAACGGTTTCGCTGAAATATTTAAAAATTGAGCTAGATACAGATCTGGAAAATAATTACACTGGACCATCAAAATAATTATGTAGGACGCTCAAGACTGATGATAATGTTGCAAAAAGTTTTGACATTCTAGCAACCAGCTAGAAAGTCCAATACATCATTTAGTTCAATATAATGATTCTCTGTATTTATCTAAATTTTTAGATATACTTCAGCAAAATCGTTCTTTTCGCGTATGCATTTCACCACGTTCTCGCGTATGACTTACACGAGATGTGTAATTTCAAGATTTTAACCAGGAAATTCTCGAATCTCTCGTATACCTTGGATTTCACAGGACGGAGCACTTCCGTATCCGAAACGCGCGATAGACGGAACGGCTTGCGCCACGTGCCGAGAGTATGAGAGAGATAGAGAGAAATAGAGAGAAAGCACATCTCTCGAGTGCCGCGCTTTGCAATTTCCGGCTCCGCAGAGGGTCGTGCACCGTGCGCGCTGCTCGCTCTTTCTCGTCTCGTCTCGTCTCGTCTCGTCTCTCGTCCGCCTCGCCGAGCTAGCGTTCTAGAAACCTACAGCCACCTACGTGTCTTGCGAGTGCCGATCTCGAAAGCCGGTCGAGGCAGATTGGCACGAATCCCGACCCAGTTCTCCCAGCTATTTGACCGTAATCGTAATCGGATGCGTCAAGCGTGGAATTTGCGCGCGAACATATGCGGCACGCGCTTCGACTCCGCACGTGGCTGCAATAACGTTTCATAAACTCATCATTTTAACACACTTGCACTCATGAGATTTGTGTCACATAAATCTTTTAAAAAATAAACGTGTTATTTTATTTTTCGTCGATTAATCATTATCTGTTTAATCATTTTTTTCTTTTATTTGTATTCCAATAAATTGTTTATATATATATATATATATATATATATATATATATATATAAATGTTTTCTCCACGTATTCTTATACCTTTCACTTAATTGTTATTCATGTTCAAACTTTTATCATTTTTATTTATTGTTATCAGCATCTTTCTGGTACGGCAAAGATGTCTATTAATTATAGTAATCAAGTTGTATGAGTTGTTTTGACCAAGCATCTTGACACTCAATCTCAAGCGTAATTTAATTTCTCACGCGCGATCGTTCTGATCATAAAATATCACGGACTTGTGCGCAGCCGCAGAGGGACGCAATCATTCAATAAAAGCAGATGAAGCGAGAGAAATTCGATGTTGCCCGATTATTAAATATATTGAGACATAATTATAACCAACCTCTTTTCTATTTCGCAGAAATTGCTTATGGAAGAGTCTCGAGGAGGAGACAATAATTAACATTCTCACGATCCCTTTTCTGTGATACGGAAAAAATTGCTTCTCCATCGCTGAGAGAATCGAGTATCGTTAGCCGCGAATAATTTATGCAATAACTATTATATTATGTCGTTGAATCCGCACGATCGGTTTCGAAAACTGTTGCAAGAATCAAAGAGATCTAGTTCTAGTTCGCACAATCTATCAACACGATTTTATATAAATATTAATCAAAGGAAAATAATAATTTTAGTTTATCAGTTAAATATATGTTACAGTTTTATTACTTGTAGAAAAATAATCCCGATATCTTTTATTCAAGAACTAAAAAATTTCTAGATCTTTCCCAATTGCAGTTCAGTCGCGATTACAATACAATCTCCGTTCTCCATTCGCGATTGCGAAATCATGCCCGATCCGCGATCCACTCGCGATTATGCATCTCTGCTTTATGGGTCTATGTAGCACAAGGTATTTCTGCGGCGATTTATCGCTTCAAATCGAGTTCAACAATAGCGGTCGGAAGAGATCGGCGGGATTCGTTCGGGTTTGGATCATACAACTCTCTTTCTCTCTCGTTGCTTTTCAGACGAATTCTGACAATAGCGCTTAAGAGATCAACTGAGATTCGCTCGGTTTCGCGGTACTGTCAATTGCAGCAATTTTCTTGCTGAGCAAGCGAGGCGTGAATTGAAGGACAAAATCGCTGGAATGTCATTCGCGTATTACAAATCTTGCACGAATGTTAGATAATGGTTTTATATAACTGTTACGTTTTATACCAACTTTATATAACTTTTAAATTATTTATACTGTTTAATAATGATTAAAATGTATCAGAGTTTTCACAGAATACTATGTGATAAAATAAAGCAATGATGATCACTTACATATTATAAAAATGAACATCGTTGAGTAATTACAGATAGCTTTTACGAATTTCAAATGCATAAGACGCTAAGTCGCTTTATGCATTTAGAATAAGTTTGGGGAATAAATATAAAATGTATGAAATGTTACAGACATTCCAAAATGTTACTTTTAATACTGACGGCGAGTCTCCTCGCCGTGACTCACGCCGGATGTCCCATGAGGCCAACGGTGGAGCAAGCTTCCGCGAGCAGGACGGTGGGTGACGGTGGTTATAGAATTCTCATCAGCGGACAAACAAACGGATACATCCCGAATGCAGTTCACACGATTAGCCTGCAAGGTTGTATACACCTAAAAGATTGTTAAAAAAAATTCGTAAAATAGGAAACGAGATGAAGAACGTAAACGCAAGATTTCTAAAAAAAAAATTCGTATCGACTATGTATCGTTGTTACGAATGATCGATGTACGTGACTATTCTAGGATCGCAAACACATGAGAGACTGCAACAATTTACGCGTTTCACGCTCACGGTGCATTCGCAGCACGCGCCAAGTAATCCTGCGGCTCGTGTCGGTTACTTCCAACTGTTTCCGGATTCTTTGACTACCTTCAACGAGGACTGCATTAACACGATTTCCGAAGCGACCGATTACCCGAAATCTGAGGTAGAAATACGAGCTGATATATGCGTGGCTCCTTTAAAAAAATTATATTACATAATATTAATATCTTCTTTGCTTCTCCGTTCATTTAATAACTCATTTTCTTGACAGATCCAGGTGATGTGGCGGGCGCCACAGACCGGCTCCGGATGCGTCATTTTCACCGCGATGATTTTGGAGAACAATGTACGATGGTATGCGGAAGATGGTGCTCTTACCAAGACCGTTTGCGAAACGGTAAACACGGAAATCGAGAGTGCTAACGAGACTAGATGTTGCGCTTGCGACGAAGCAAAGTACTCGGTAAGTTATGAAATCTTTCGATAAGTTCGACAGAGATTGATATAAGAGAATAGATTGCGCAATTTTCATTTTTATTTTAACTTACATGTGCATTTTGCCGAAGTTGCGATGGTCGATGAATAAGGTATACAGGCCACTAATTAGTCAAAGAGTCTGGTCGTACATTTTTTCAGTTAACCATGGAGGGTATCTGGTCGAATAGAACTCACCCGAAGGACTTTCCGTTTTCTGCCTGGTTGACCCATTTCAGCGACGTCATCGGTGCATCGCACGAGCCGAATTTTTCCTTCTGGGGTAGAGATCATATCGCGACGGACGGTTTTCGACAACTGGCCGAGTGGGGTTCCGCGACGGGCGTGGAGGCGGAATTAAGAGAGAAATCCAGACACCTTAGAACGCTTATTAAAGCCGCCGGTCTTTGGTACCCTAATGTTAATACAAATACGACGACGAGCTTCAGGTAAACATTACCCGCTTATAAAAAAGAGATTTTTTATGCGTTAAATTCGATTTTAATATTTTATAGTCTCTAATAATAACTATTATTCTAACTATCAGTTTTTCTTTTCACGATTTTTCAGGGTAGATCGAAAGCACCCTCTTCTCTCGGTGGCTTCAATGCTGGGTCCGTCTCCCGACTGGGTGGTAGGTGTGAGCAAATTGAATCTTTGTCAGAAGGACTGCACGTGGACGAGGAGTATGATAATCGATCTTTATCCCTGGGACGCCGGAACCGATAACGGCATCAGTTACATGTCGCCGAATTCCGAGACGAAACCGCGCGAGAAGATGAAGCCGATAACGACCCTCTATCCAGAGGATCCGCGGTCACCGTTCTACGATCCGTCCGGTAGGCCCATGCACCCATTGGCCAGACTGTATTTAAACCGGGAGAAAATTATTCCACGCGGATGCAGCGAGGAACTTCTGCAGCAGCAAGTAACCGAATTGGAAGTGGCCGAGAACACTGAGGACACGTCGAGACGTATGCATATTATGCCGTACAAATATTTTTAATAGCCGATCTTTTTAAAAAGCTATCTAAGGAATATTTCTTTTTATAACTTTGTCATTCGCGAAGTTTTAATGGCGTCAAGCGTTAATGGAGCTACTCGCAATTAAGAATTATGAGCATAATTTAACTTTATCTCTAAATTTCAAGCGGAGTGCCACACAACGGATTATTCGCCGTGGTCGTCGTGTTCAGTGACCTGCGGTAAAGGCTTAAGGATGCGCACGAGGTCTTACAGAATGCCGGAGAAAGCCGCTATGTTCAACTGTAACAGACAGCTGGTTTCGAAGGAGATGTGTGTCGCGTCCATTCCCGAATGCTCGTGAGTGCCATGGATTCACAAGTTTTTATGTCTCAATAAAGATTAAGAAATTGTCGAAGCTCCACGAGAGTCAAACTGAATATAATATTTTACGGATAATCGCGTTAGATTTAATTCTTCGCATAACGCGATCACAGACGCCGGGGTGTCATTTCAGGGGCGAGGAGGAGAGCGACGACGACGTGATTTTGCGGGTCGACCCGCTTTGCGAGACCACCGAATGGAGCGAGTGGTCCGAGTGTTCGAGCACGTGCGGGATCGGCCTGAAAATGCGAACGAGGAGATTCCGCGACCGTCGCGGCCGCAAACGGTGCACGCACGTGTCGCTCGTCGAGAAGGAGAAGTGCATGGAGCCACCGTGTCAGGCGGGAACGGAAGAGCAGCTCGATCCTGTGTGCAGGGTGCGGACTTCGAAATCTATTTGCCCGTGAGATAGAGATTAATTGTACGATAATTTACAACGTTCGACGGCGATAATTTAAGGTGACGGACTGGTCCGACTGGTCGCCGTGCAGTGCTTCCTGCGGCAAGGGGGTGAAACTGAGGACCAGGCTGCTGATAGTCGACATGTCGCTGCAGGCGGAATGCTCCTCGCGCGTGGAATTGATCCAGCAACGGCCGTGTCTCGTTCAGTCGGACTGTACATTTGACATGGCAACGGCAAAGGGTAAGAAACATGAGAAATTTTTACGTCCGGAGAACACAGAGAGAGTTCTCTTCCTTCGGCAATTCAGATTAATTAATAATCTTACGGCCATTCATCCATGTCTCTTTTCAAGTTGTGTGTATGGAGGAAGCAGATCCCGGCCCGTGCAGGGGCTACTTCCAGAGGTGGGCTTTCAACCCGCGGAAATTAATGTGCGTGCCCTTCGCGTACGGTGGATGCCGCGGCAACCGGAATAATTTCCTAACGGCGGACGAGTGCGGCAATACCTGCGACATCGTAAGTATTGAATGTTTTATCGAAAATCACGCACGCGCGCGCGCGGGAATGGGGTGTCATCTAAATTCTTGTTTCCAGGTGCGAACTGCTCTTACCGGCCAGGCCTTTAACGAGACCGTAAACCAAAATCAAACACCTATCGACTCGCTGAGTCCACCTCCTCCTCCATCTCCCCCTGTGGATTGTGTGGTAACCCGCTGGTCAAATTGGTCGCCGTGTAGTGTCACTTGTGGTATTGGACGCGTCACAAGTTACCGTACCGTCGAGGTAAGCTAATTGGCCGGGGGCTATTAAGCGCGCATGTTATTATTTGCGGAATTTGTGGTATACGCGGCTCGCTGAAATAACATAAACTGTCGCGTGTCAACATTATTAACGAAATATTACGAAGCTTTTGTACATGGCATTACTACGAGACCTATCTGCTCTAATATCTGACGATATCTTGTTCGCGCAATTAGCGAGAGGCTGCAAACGGTGGCCGTCCCTGCCCGAAGAAGCTGCATCGTCGTTATCGTTGCGAACTGGCGCCGTGCGAGTGACGAATCAAGAAGAAGCTCTACATTCGATGGCATTTAAATTAGGATATACGTAGTAGAATAAGGATTACTCAGGCAAAGGATCTGTCAAAAAAAGATAGTTTAATTACATCTGCAAAGAGGTAAATCTCTGTAAATTTTTAATCTTAGAACGTACGAGACCTAAGCCATATACACGAATGCATAACGTGGATTATTGTGTCCCGTGCGCAATTTGATTATTTCTTAATATTTTTCCGGTCGCGATTTCTTTTTTTCTATGCCAAAAAGCGCTACGGCAATGAAAAAAATAATTTGATTTAAAATATTTAATTGTTAAAAACATTTTGGATTAGCGTGTGTATTGGAAATGAAATATTTCAACACGCCCCACTTCACAAAGCGATCCACGTTGAACATTCAAATTAATATTAATCGATGGCTTTATAGACTATCAATGTACATTACTGCCAGCCCTCTATTGCCAATATATTTGCCTCCTTTTAAATTAATCGCGTTATAAACACTGCGCTGTGCTCTATCCCTTCTACAAAATGTTGGATACAGAATAAACGGATTATCAGAATAAATTATATTTTATTAATGGTCATTTCGTTTGCTGCCTGCTGATTCCCATCGAATTTCAATCGACACTGTGAAAACGTGGAGTCGACGTAGTTGTTTTATATCGGCTAAAACATTTGTTTTTCGTAATATATATCCGTTCAAATTTAATGTATCCGAATTCCGTCGTTTGTAAATTAATATCACATCTATCAAACGTGAGACAGTTAACCGTAGTATTAAATTTCTGACACTACCGATCGAGTGGAATGAAGAGGTCGTTTGACACAATTTGTTCATGTTATGTCACAAATAGAAAACGCGCTTGAAATTCAATTCGGAGTTAGATATCCAATTGATTCTCGCCTCTCGCTATTCTCACGCTTTTGCAGCTACACGTTTTTGAAACGTGGCACGTCGCCTCGATCAACATACGATTGCTCGAGTGATGCCCGCAGCTGCTACGCTTGTTGTTCTTACGTAGAAATTCATGCATCTATAATTCACGGCGGATCCTGAATTGCAATCAGCTGTCTTTGGAAACTGTCCAAAATCCGCAACTCTGAGGGAATTTTCGACACCGCTACGATTTTCCATTACTCATTTTCCATTCTCATAACGCGTATGATCCATGCGTTTTCGTAGGAAGTATTACGAAACGCATGCGACACACTCATGTGGCTAATAGAAAAATTCCGCCACTTTCATACACTTGTAATCTGTGAGAAAATTCGATCGGATTCGCAGGACTGTCATTTCATTGCAAATAATTCCGGGCTCTATTTCGCGCCTATTGAAATCAGTTGGTTCAATTTACATTTCGTTCGCAGTACTTTTTTCCTTTCCTTTCACAACAAACACTCGCTATTTATCGCCAACTGGAAATCTAACTTCACACAGTTACATTAATAATCTCATATAAATAATACACGTAGGTGGTATAATGATTAATAAATCACTATACATCTACCAAGAGCCAAACCATATGCTTTTTTTAAGAGATGATACACTAGGTCTCTATATAATATCACTCGTTAAACAATAAAAATTTCATTCATAATGCAACATTGTATAATTTTTTAAATTTATCAAATAACTCCTATTAAAAATTTACCTTTACTTAAATCGCTCCATTAACTCGCTCACAATCCTATATTTTATTTAAAGAAATATTACTTCGGCGGTTTGATCCGCTTGGTAAATATATAGCGCTTCAATAATGACTATATATCTCTCTTACGGCATTATCGAGACCGCGGGAAGATCCATGACGAATAGGGGGGGACGAAGCGAGCGAGCAATTGGACAGTGCGCCCTCAGGGCGACTTGCTTCTCAGGAACTTACCTGTGGTGCTGATCGCGCGATTCGTTCGACATTAACGATAGTAATAATTGTTATTAACGTACATACACGTAATATCTAGGAAATAGTCGTAATACCTCTAGGACTCTCGTTTCCTTAGGCCACTACTCGACTATGTACTACCGGCGTGTTCTTTGGTCGTGCCACTTTGCTTCCTGCTCTTCTCGCGAGAATCGATTCGGCGTATCTCGTCAATTTGACTCGACGTAACGAAAGATTTAACTGTTCGATAGTCCAAATACAGGCAGAGAGTAACGCGTTGGATCGTTAAAAGACGACTCGTCAGCCGTTACAAGCTTACGATTAACGAGCAATTAATTCTATGTCGGAATTTTGCAGAAATGTGAGATTTTAAAGATCCAGACGTCTCTCTTTCGCGCAATCTATCGTGCATATCTTACGGAAGAATTATTATATAATTGATTCTCTCAATACCTGTGCGTTTGTGGCCGTTCTAAAATATTGTACAATAAAAGATAATAAAAATCGTCCGTTGGCAATAATTGGTTATCGATTAGTTGTGACTAGAATGGGATAAGTAGATGGAAGAAATAAATCGTTGAAGAAACGGTCGCTTGGGAGGAGCTAGGAGGCTATGAGTTTTGTTCTTCAGTAGACCAGCTCTCTGAAGATGCGATAGATTCGACTTTTGTTTGAGGTAACATAATTCGTCGCGTCTCCCTCCACAGTTAACTTAATAATATAATAATAGTTGTTTTTTTTTTTTCACTCTTTTGTTACGAGATCTGGTTGACTAGTGTTGACTAGGCTACTTGTCACCGACTCACACATGCCACTTCCGTTCTGGCAGTAGTAGTAATAATAGTAATTCTCAGTACAATCTACCGTCGATCGTCGCTCAAAGACAGCCGTGCGAGAAGGTACCGCGATCAATCATATGTGATATTTCATCTCATCCATGTTAACTTTAAAATGGATTAAAAAATACAATGTCGTGCAAACGACGCAAAATACGACTTTATATACAGCTGCTGTTCGAAAAAAGTTTAAATTGGGAAAAAAATATATATGTATATATATATATATATATATAAAATTCACTAGAATAAAATCGTGGATACTCTCTCCTTTTCCTGTATAAAATATAAAAATAAATATATATAAAATATAAATAATAAATATAACGTACCAATAATCTTGAAGGTCAATTTCGAGCCATTATCTTATTGAAGGAAGTGTCCGTAGTAAAAGGATTGGTAAAGGGAAGAGGATAAAAGATCCTGATGAGAGATGGAGTTCCTTCGAGATTTTCGATCGACGTCGCTCTTACGTTTAATCGGCATGGCGCGTCGCGTCGCGAGAAAGGCATCATTGTGCGTCTGCCGACGTCGTCAGGACGATCGTGCCGCATGCGTGCGTGCGTGCACAATCGTCGTCGACGTCGTTCTAGCCTCATGGCCGTTGTAAACGAAGCTCGAAGCTGAGTTCCGACTGATGCTTCCTGTGTCAGCTGGTCGGCCGCCGCCCGTCGGCGACACATCCGTTTCCTCAGAGCCAGCCGGCGGACACGTCGTGGCCGGAAATCGGCTCGATGCCGGGAAGACGTTGCAGCTGCGTCGCCGATCCGTTTCGCTTCGCCGTGATCGACGTCGAGCCGCTCGCCACCACGCTCTCCTCGGTCGTCGACGGCGTTAATGGAACGATACCTAAAAAAAAAATAACGATGGCCACATCGTAAATGCCTTTCGATTTCAAATGTTGCAAATCAATAAGATATTATACAGACATTTTCACAATTTTGAATAAAAATGTTAAATGCTCACATATATCTTGTCACTCAATTTACATTATAAGTTACGAGCTTGGATAATTACTCCCAGCCAAGTGGCGAACAGATAGTTACGTGCACAATAATGCATGTTATAATTGCTTCATCCTACACGCTCTCGTGAAATAATATCCCGCGTAATAATATCGGTTCACCTTGCTGCGCGTTCATGCGCTCGTTGATGGCGATCTCGACGACATCGAGACTGGGCTGTTGGCTCTGCGTGACCTCGTGTCGCCGTGACGACGTTATTGACGACTGCGGCGTTAATTCGGGACCTCGGGTGGGCACGCTGCTGGCGCGTTGCAGCTGCTTCTTCGAAGAGATTCTGGCTGTTAGAACAGTGGCGACCGAGGACGTTGTGCTTGAGTCTGCGGGATTCGTGTTGGTGCTGCTGGTCATCGCAGGCGTAGATACTCTCGAGGCGGAGAACTTTTTGCGCTTCCTCCTCAGAGCAGCCAGAGCCGGGCCCAGGCCGTGAGTAAACATGTGATGCGCTTCGTGATGATGCGCGTGATGAGAATGAGAGTTATGGGGATGCTGCGTGCTTTGTACATCGTGACCGGTCCCCTCCAAAGAGGACTTCGAGTCCGAGGAACCCTCGGAACGCGAGCCGCCATCCTCAGACGCCGGTGAATATACCGAGTCCTCCGAACGAGATCTACCTGGGAAGAGAAAACGACATTCGTTTATTTATAAAGTGACTTTATTATTATCGTTTCGTTGAAATAAGTAAAAAGATGTATATGGAAGAGAGAGATACAAGTCACAAAATTTCTGACAACATTATGAGTCCAATCACTGGGAAAATAGGAAAAATAAAAAATATATCGGTAACAATAAGTACATATCGTAACTTTAAATAAAATGTATAGCTTCAAATTATATTTCATATTTAGATAAAGAGCGTACTATTAGTGACTACACTCACGCGTTCATTTAATAAATTACGAAATATTATTGCACAGATATCGAGAGATTCCGTTGAGGGTTTAACATAATTAGCATTAAAGTAGAAATATTAATGCGAGGAAACTTTCGACTTACCGATCAATCTGGAGACCCGTCCGGCTTTTGCAGCCTCGATCAGAGTGCCCCAACGCTTTTTCCGAGAGCTAATTCTGGTGCCGTGGCTTTGTCGCGACCCGCTGGCCAGTCCAGGCACGCTATTAGTACTTGTATGATGTGGGCTCTTCTTCGAGGTCGTGCCCGACCCGAATATGCCGCTCATGGTCGAGCCAAATAAGTCATGATGGGAGTTCTCATGCTGCGCTTGCTGAAGGGACGCGATGAATTCGGCCACGGGCGGCAGGGTGCCGCTTCCGCCCGGCTGCGGCCCGATGTTGAAACCCTTCATTAACCGCCGCTCTTTCTGGCGGTTTTTCTTGCCACCCGCACCTAAGGACAGCTCTTTAAGGCTACCGTCTAGGGGACAAACAGAAAATCGACGAGCAGCCTCAAGCGATCTACTAAAAAACTCAAAAGAACTTAAATGGCTAAGAAATAAATGAAAACAAGAGATAATCTAGGTTCACGTAATATCCTAATAAATCATAACTTAAATAAATCATATAAATCATATTCGCTAAATTTGATGCATAATGTAGTACGTTACATTAAATATCAATTGCTCGATGCATAACAGATAATTGCAGCAGATACGGGAATAATATGAAAAATATTAATTAAACTTTTTCTTATTTTTTTGTTGCATTAATAACAAAGTAAAACAAAAATAACTTCCATGCTGTGCTTCCCAAAATCTTCTAAAATTCTTTAAAAAACTTTTTCCTTTTCAATGCAGTTTGTGAAAAAATAAAAATTAATTTGGTTTGAATATTTATTATTCAGGCTAACGATTATAGCTATTCAGCATAGAATTGAGAAAGAGGGAAAATATGTGCGGGCCACGGGTAAGACATTAATTTATACATTTTCTCGTTACGATTAATTGGAGATTTAAGCCGACGTGATACCTAGAAAATCGTCGGGCAAATTTCTTAATTAGAGTAATTAGCCCCGAAAGTTCGGATGAATAATGGCGCTTTCTTTAGCTTCAATTTACAAGGGGTTACTCTTGCTCGGTAACTAATGCGTTATTGAGGATAAAATAATGATTGGTATTCCGAAGCGGAATCGCGGAGTTAAATTCAAAGTTTCGATGCTCCGCGTGATGCGATTAACAATTTGCGGATTACCCAGCAATTGCGCCGTCGTTCGTATAATTCTCATCGTTAACTCGGGAACACATCCGTTCGTCGCTGCGACGAATGTACTTTTTGTTTTAGTATCGGAACAATGTTTAATTACACAACTTCAAGAGACGGGGGATTAATAATTTTATTCCGTTCGCATATTACGGATATTCGTTTCGCGAAATAAACCCTACAACAATATTGTTTCAACTAAATGAGAATCCGTCACTCCTTTCAAAGGAAATTGAAAACATTTGCAATCAATATCTGCTGTACATACATTTAACTTTTACGTTAGCAAACACTGTGCAACTGAATCGATGCTTCTCATGCGGGATATACGCAAGGCAATTTATTCCCTTCTCACTTCTTGTTTTAACTTACCGGTACCGCTGCTCGCTGCAGTGGAGGTATTCATGCCGGAATTCTTCAATATCTCGATAAGCTCGCAACGAAATGCACTGATGTCTTGTTTGATCTCGTTCACGTCGTCTTCCGTCACACCTTCGTTTTCCGCCTTGCGTTGCTCGACGGTGACGTATCGCCTTACCAAATTTCTCATGATACTCTGATACCTAAAGTCCCGCTCAGAAGCCTGCTTGACCTTTCGCTGAGACAAGAATCAGAAATCGAAACCCTTCAGTTTTTAAAGTTTTCGTTACAAAGTACATGTTACGATACGCTTGATATAGTACGCCCCAGATTTGTCGAGCCAATACATCACGGATTCGTGTACTAGATTTTTCCTTAGCAAAAATGTCGAACGTCGCTATGATTTATTTTCAATCTTGAGTGTCATGTATCTAAAAATTATTTATTACCTCAAAGTGCAGTATGTATAAAACATCATACCAAGTTGCATAACGATTAAAGATCAAAGTTTTTAAAACAATAAAACTAAGTAACACGTAAAGTTTGCTATACTTGAGAAGCTTTTATCTTTAATCAGCTTGACAAGAAGATTCCTCGTTTTTTTGTTGAGAATTGCTTTTAAACCTTTTAAAGAATCTGCAGATAAAAGTTGGTAAGTCTGAAAAACTTTGTATATACTTGTGCTACGATCTGTAGATACGTACGATATAGCAAAACGCGGTTGCGACTAATAACGACACAAAATTTTTCCTCCATTTAATATTCCTGACAAGTTTACAAAAAAAAAATGCACAAACTTCTGTTCTGACACTTGAAATTCCTCTCTAAATATTCTTGCTACATAAGAACCTAATTTTAAAATCCAAAACGAAGACGGACAGCCCCGGAGAAATACCCCGTAAAAAGCATCCCTCACGATAGAATACATATGTATTTCAATATCCTGCAGCGCTCCCAAATCCCCCGCGATACCGTAGCATTGACATCTTATTCCGCAGCTCGCTGTGCAATACGCAAGCGATAAAAATTCAGGTTCGAAAATTGAAGGAAGATCGACTCTCCGGGGAATATTCTTACAAAGGCAGCGGCGTGCATCGCGGATGCTATTCTGATCTTGCGAAAAATTCGAGAACTGTCTTTCCTACCCTGATTGTTCGCATGTGTTCCTTCTTGGCTGCCCTGCTGTGCCCACAGAGCTTCCGATATATCCATTGTGCGATGTACCAGGCGCTCTTCGGGGTCGGTATGATGTTGAACGGCGGCGGAACGGTACCACCCTCCTCGAAATAGCTGATCCAGAGTTTGCTTCTCGCGAACTTCCACTCGACGTCAGCGCGTTCCTAATTACGAGCAGCGAATCACCCGGCTAATTAGTTTTGGCTAGTTATAGACGCGAAAAGTACAAGGTACGATTTGCCGTGTATTTTCTGTCTGACGTCGTATTTCAAAGATCTCGCGCTCGTTAATTATCACAAAGAATAAATGTCACCTTCATTGTATTATTAATCCATTATTCATTTAATGTGACATATAACTCGAGTAAAGTTTAGACATTTCTCTTCTCATTTTCTTCGTCTTTCTTTTATGTTTTTAGTTCGATTATACCTCATATATACGATAACCCTTGCAAATAAATTTCGCGAAAGCTACTGCACTTACCGAGATTAGTTGATAGGAATGATTCATCATGGCGATCAGGAGATTCAGGAGGACGACGATGTTAATAACCGAATAAGTACCGAACATCAGCATGCCCCAGAACCTGGTGAACACCTTGATGCCGTCCAGTTCGAAGCTATCGAGGTCCACCAAGCCGAAGACCGCCCAGAAGAGCGTTTGTATTGTCTCAAACAGACTGCTCGCGAAATTCATATTGTGTATAACCCAAAATAGATCACAACGCGGAATAATAAAAAATAACTCTATATATAGTTATAAAATATGAAATATTTGGCAGCTTTTTTTATGTCATAACTATAAAAAATCTGATTTCTAAAATAATGTGTCAATTTTTATTCTTTTTCTCCTTTTATTTCAGCAGAGATTTCAATAAAAATTGAATTCTAATTCTATATATATTTTTATAGAAAGCAAATATTTATGTAAAAAGAAAGTCATTGCGTACTTTGCGAATCGGCGCCAAACGGTGCACGCGTTGGGGTCAGCATTGGTGGAGCTAAAATTAGCCGAATGCGCCATCGCTGAGGGACATTGTTTTTTCTCCATGTCGGCGTAATACCAGAGAAGTTGATTGAGACCTGTGATAAACACATTTTCTTTTACATTAATCTTCATCTTGCGCGATCTTATTGTGGCGATCTTTTATTTTCATTTACCGCACGAGAAGGCGAAGAGCACCAGCACGAAGAGAAAGAAGAATTTCATAATGTCCATAACCATTCTCGACAGGGAAACTTGTAGCGGACCGAGATGAGGATTCACGGAGAATATGTAGACGAGCTTTAGCGAGCTGTAACGCAACAATATTCGCTGCATTTAATCTGGATAATACCGAAGTAGTTATAGTAATTTCCTACGTTAACTTCCCCGGTGCAGCTTCTACGTTCTGTCGCTCGGCCGCATCGGCTCTCCGACGTAATCAAAGATTCATTTGCACTTTAAGCGCGATGCACTGGTCATTCAAAGCACGTTCTAAACGCGTTCGCATAAATTTTACCGCTATCGCAACTAAGGACCGTAATTGAGATATATCGCGGTACATCATAATTCGTTTTATTATCTTGCGGAGGTGGGAGAATGAAAAGATTTAGTTTGACGCTTATAAGGTCTATGGGAAGAGATTAATCGTGTTTCCAGCTTATCGCAATCCTGAGCTTTGTACACGCCGACGGCGGAGATGCACGATCGAACGCTCTGGCAATTTATTACCTGAAGATGTTGGCGGCGGAGAAGAGGCCCTCGGAGATGAGCATCGGGTCCCAAGTGTCCCACTCCTCACGCTGGAGCGCCGGGATCTCTATCCCCGGCGCCTGATTCTCGTTCTCCTTTTGCACCCTGTAGTAAGCCACGACCCTGAGCGCCACCGTGGCTACGTACAAGGAGTTCGTTACGAAGTCGATCACGTTCCACATATCGTTCACGTACTCCTCCAGGCCCACGTCCCACAATTGTTTCACCTCCGACCAGATCAATCCCGACACCCAGGCCAATATAAACCTGCGATTTCCGTCATCTGGTTTGGATCTTGTCTTTCAACGAGAGGAAGAACGCGGCACGCCAGGTCGAACTTGTTCGCGCAATTTATTCAACGAATTCCGTGCCTTGCAAATCGATTGGATATCATCAGAAATTTATTCGGAGAAGTTAGCACCTTTTCAACTTTTTGATACCTTTCGTTCTTTTTCTTTTTTCTTATTCTTTCTCTTTCGCCTCTTTCTTTTGTTATTATAATCGCTCGCGCCTCTTTACTTATTGATTTAGTTCCGCGCGAAAGCAGAATCTCGGTGACGTCTTATCAATAACGTGCCAAATTGAACGCGAAATCAGTCTGCGCGTTGAGACGAACATAAATTTGTAATATGACAGGTCTTGATCACCTCATTTCGATCTCGTCATCGTAAAAGGAAAAAAAAACCCTTCGAGATTGCACGCGCACCTCTGGGGTTTATCTCGTTTACCACCGACTTACTGTGTGTGTAACGCTTCCACGTTCTATATTACCGTCTTCCACACGAACGGAGAGTGCCATGAGCCGGTAGATATTACATGGATTTTACCCAGCTTTTCCCGCTTTTACTTCGCTTCTTTCTTATTTACGTATTTTTTGTTTCACTTTTACATTTTTCCATCAAAATTGCTTGTATTCCTCGCGTATAGGATCTCCCCCTCGCTGTTACGCCTCAGCGGAAATACGTATAATGTGAAACGCGTGTCTCGAGTTTACGAATAATAACACGCAATGCGAATATGAGCGCAAAATTGAAGGAAGGCCTTACCATTCCACGATCGTTGGCGCGGCACCTCTTTTTGTCGGTTCGTGCTCCGGTTCGTGCTCCACGACATCGTGCCCCATCCAATTACCGATCACGCTTTCTATCCGCTGACTAGCCAGAATTAACATGACTGCGCAGGGAAAATTATGTGCATTCATCATCGTTAAAAATTCAGAACAGTCGTAATTCGAACGTAGGGTCGTAACAGTAATAATAGATCGTGCGACTTGATTCAGCGGAGATAGAATTCATTTCAGCAGAGATTTAATTCGCGATTTAATATCTCAGACATTTAATGTTGGAAGTTAGAGAGCTGCGATAAAGAACGGTTCCTGACAAAAATTGTCCTCAACAAAAAAGAAGCGTCTACATTTTATATCCAACATGATTAAAAGCGTCTAATACAATTTTCTACGTTAATGATGTAAATAATCAGATGGTGTTGGATAGCGGTGGTCAAGCCAAGGATGTTCACTCGCGGACGGGGGCGAGCAATTAATCTCGGGACAGTAATGTTTCTTAGCCGTCTGAATTCCGCACATTGGTGCACGACTATTATTGGTAGCGGCACCGAAAGGTATTTGTAAACTGTTTGACGTTCGCCACGTAGATGTTTGATCTGCCAACGTGCCGGGAAGTTAAATACGCCGTAAGAAACGCTGTTTGAGGTGCGTGTCACTCTTTCCCAAATACTTCCGCAGGATGAATCATATTGCAAACGCGTAAAATTATTGGGTCGTTGCATATGAAATGTCGGACTCGAAAACCTTCAGCTTATTATGTCGTGTTTCTCTTTTTTCCATCCTCTGATAATGAATATTACATATCATCAAAGTGATTCTTTTAAAAGTATACTTTTGTGGAGATTCTACGAAAATTTTACGATATTTCTCAAGTCCTAATATATTTCAATCTTTAAAAAATTAAGGAATTTACACAATATACTGTATGATTTTAAAATCGTAGTTAACAACAAGCACAAACAATTTAAAACAAATTTCTCACATAGAAAAAGAGTCATATAAAAAAATAGACAATAATATACGAAATTTATAATATTCAAAACTCAAAACATGTTTCTGATTTTTTAGATTTTTTTTATTTCTAGATTTCTCTCTTCCCATTTTTGATTCAAATAAGGTTATAAAAATAATTGTTTATCCTAAAAAACGCGAAAAATATTTTTTAAATTATACTCATTTTGTTGCCTCAAATACTACTTGAAAATTATTGATATAAAACTATGATATTTTATCTGTAATGAGCTAATAACATATGTTCGTTTGTATGTGAACCAGATGAAAATGCATTTAATCAAATAATTGCTCTTATTCTCCTTTAGCAGATAGAAAATTTAGCTGCTTACAAAAACAAGATTCACGTTTTGTTAGTTTCGTGAAAATTTCATCGCGGAATTGCTTGATTATTTGATTAGTAAGATAATGGCGGAGCGAAAGTTTAATTGTCTCATAAACTAATAAAATGTCGTGACAGAGAATGTAAAATAATAGAAGGTACAAATGTATTATACAAAATTTTCAAGAAAATATTTCAGAGACGGTAATTACAATAAGATGTGATGATTACTTGAAGTAATTTTCACGCGTCAATTAGAAATCAGTTGTCCTGATTACTTGAAACGATTGGATTTTATGTATCGATTTCGGAGACGAATACTGTTTCGTGTAGCCGTAATTGGAGACCGGAAAGAGAGATGTTTATAAGAATGGGGGTGGTAAGTATCAAGCTGATTCAGCGGTGCCACCGATATTTCCGGAATGTACCGGATATTTGGGTCACGCTGATCAAGTGTGGCGAACAATCTAGGAAATGGCAGGTTACGGCCGGATGTCGTGCCAAGTGGTTAGATTTAAAGTGTGACATGAAATCGCTCTGACTGAGCGTGAAACGACCGGCCTGTTATCGAAATGTTTCATGTGTTTCGCATGCGTTGGCGTAAAGATTAATTTATCTTGCTCTTCTTTGAATTCTTTGACATACGGTTAGTAGATAGAAAAGCGATTTAAAGCTCCTAACATAATTACTTCGTAAGGGATAAGGGCATACTTACATAGAAAAGTGAAATATGATGCGGAATGACAGATGAATTTGATAAATGGTTTCCTCATAGTTTGGCCGACCATACTGTGAGGTGCGATGATATACGCTACGCTAAAGAACGGGAAAAGGACGCCGATCCTGACGATCTCCAGCGCCTGGAGGAACATGTTCTTCCTTCGAAATCCCGGCAAGCCCTCGTACCAAATCGATGCCAGTAGCTGCTGCACGTTAGGATGCGCCACGAACTGGAAATATCCAGGTAACGCGATATTGACCGATAGTTTCCGGTCATACGACTGGGAGAAGGTGGCAGCCTCTCACGCAATCAGAATTTGAACTGCAATTAGTACCTTCCAACTGTCCACTCCTAATTATCATACATTAACGAACGTCTCCTGCGTCTCTATTCCTTAATTTAATTAAAGCTCGGTCCTTACGTCAGTATAATGCTCCAAAAGTTTGCGTTAACGTTGTAATAATTAGCGATAAATTTGCGATATAATTGTCAGACACTTTACATGTGTTTAAAATTATGAAAAATTTTACGATAAATTTAAAAACAAAACAGCGACCATTTAAATTTTTTATAAAATTTAAATAATTGCACTTGCAAATGCGGCTTCCATTATCGAGGGCTGCAAAAAATCTATTTCTCGTAATCGGGTATAATTTAAAAAATTGTAAGGTCTCTCTTTTATACTAAAACTCCGTACCTTCTTTTGCCTCAGCTTAATGGCTAATTTTAAGCGGTTAAGGTGCATCCGCTCTCCGTGCTCAAAAGCTGGTCCCGTTGGGTCATGATTCAGCAGGACTTCGAGCTCGTAGGAACTTCTAGTGTGGTCCAGCAATGCGGTCGCGAAATCTTGGCACTGTCTCCGGAGCTCCTGAAATCGACGAGGGTTGCTGCCGATCACAACATCGTAATGCAATTTCGAAAACACGCATTCCCTCTAAAGCATCTAATTTCCTAAGACTGTTAAAAATAATTGTCCTAATTTCGTTCGAAAATCTCGGTCACAATTTCTCGATACTCCTCAAGGAAATTCGGCAGATTCTTCACGTTATCGCTTTACGTGTCGGGAATTGTGAACCGAGAAAAAATTCGCGCGCTTGATAAAGCCAACGGCTGATCGAGCTTCCAGGTTCTCTGCAAGGTCGACAAGTGCTCGAGATCCTATCCTAATCGTTCGCCAATCTTGTCTCGAGTCCAATTGAATTCTCGTCACGTACTCACGCGGATATAACAATTTCTGTGATGTGTCCCGCATTGTTAGCCGACATAAACCGAGAATCGCCGCAGGAAGTTATATCCCGTTTCATAAGAAGGCAAAGGCGATGAGAAAATCGTTCGGCTGTAATCTACTTTCGTTATCGATCGCCAGGCAAATGCGGCACGTACATCACCCGCCGGTTGAGAATTTATCTTTTAGAATATTTCGCATTTCAAGTACAACAGTTTTCGAATAATTCGAAAAATTGTTCCTCTGATTGAGCGATTCAGATTTTCTTATTCGTCGTTATTTTTTACAGTTTGATATATATGCGTGATACAAAAGAAGCCAAAGAACAGCCAACGAGCGAATAACCGACGTGAGTGTAAGGTTGCACATTTTTTATCTGGAGAAGACTACTGTTACTCCAAATTGTCTGCAACATCAAGTTACGCGTCTTCCATCTCAACGATATCGTAAACTAGATTTATCATATGGAACACGAAGATACGCAATATGATATGTATAACGTACGCTTCTCTCAACATATTCCTATAACACGATAAATATGTCTCTCTTCGACGTACGCTGCTATCACATAAAGTTTAATATATTTAACCGATAATTACGTTTAAAGTGAATAAGAGCTTACAAATATAAAATTAACTTCGCGCGAAAATTAAGAACAAATAAGGATAAAGTAGGAAAGAGTAGAAGAAAAATGGAGAAGCGTTCCCGGCAATTTATTAAGCTTTATTCACTTTACTCTCAAAGTCGTCTTCATCGAGTTATTCGTCAAGATCGACACTTGAGATGGAACGGTATAACAACAAAATGAGAGCAAAAAAGGCAGAGTTTTCTGAAGAAAAAGTGGGTGAATGAGGAACAGAGGGTCAAAGAAACGAGGCTGATGACGGCGTTTGAAGGGTACGAGAAGGGCCAAAGAGGAAACCGGAACGTTAACGAGACTGAAAGGGAGAAAACAAAGGGCGTGGCGGAGGGAAACTATAAAGCAACTCGATAGCGCCGCTTGCTTGGTGTATTGCTACTGCGAAGTGCGATTTATGCGCGTATAAATCAAAAGTTGTTCAAGCGTGGTGAGCACTTAAACTTTCGCCACTTAAACACCGAGAAAAGACGAGCAAGAGAAAGAGAGAAGCTAACGTAGAGCTCGAGGAACGCGCTCGAAGCGAGCTTGAGAATCAAAAGGAGAGCGGTTGTACATCTGCACGACCGTTAAATTAAAGGAAAACACGTGTTAACCGCCGTGCCTCGCTAACCGAGATAAATTTGTGTTTTGCGAAAACAGGATACCGCTGTGCAAAGAAAGAAATATCGCTGAGAAGCAACGCGTGTGTCTTAATCCGCAGCTTGGAAAGCGAGCTACTTGAAGAAATTTTCATCATTTAACTGCCACATGTTCGTGATGTACGAAAAGTTGTGATACGTAATTTTAGTGCGGTAGAACGTACGTTCGGCTTCTTTCTCTGCTTTCGAAATAATCAGTGCAAGAGACAAGTATTGTTTTCTGTGCATTTCGAGTAACAAAAATTATAAATAATAAATAAAATATACGCTTTTCGAGAACATTAATCGATGATGAATTCGTTGGAATAATAACTATTTAGATTTTTGCACATAAAATATTAATTTTATATAATCTTAGAGTAATCTCTGAGAAAGTATTATATGTATATGTACATACGAGTAATTGAAGAAATTTAATGTCGCATTTTTTAGAATAAGAAATTATTTCGTAATCTTGCTTTGATAAATTGTAAAAGTTTAAAAAGTAAAAGAAATTATAAATCATATATTTCCAGATTCATATTTTAAACGTTAAATTTTCTACACTAATATTCATCTTTTCCCATTTTCCTAAATGTAAGATTTATACTGCAAATTGTTTCTGTAACATTCATCTGACTTTAAGATCATATAATAATATGTTATACAAATTTCCCAATTTTTTTCTACATTTTCGCAAATTTACCAATAAAAAATCGCAAACATTTTACTGCAGCATGCTTTTATAAATCAAACACGTCATTCAATGTATTTATTTTATAACACATTGCATATTGGTAAAATTGAAATATCTGGCACCTGACATTTCATATGCAAAAATCCAACGGACAAAACTATATTGTTCACGAATAATAATATTCACGAATAATAGGGAACACCAATTTCTTGCCTGATACTCGCACTTGAATTCGTGCTCCAAGAACGAGAGTCGTCGAAGTTCCCAGGAGAGTTCGAAAGCAGTCAGGATGGGATCCTTAGACGACAGTGCTATCAAGGACGGCGACGCCAGCGCCCGATAGGCGTTTAGTCGGCTCCTCGAATGCCTCAGGGAATCTTCCATCCTCGATGTCACGCACTCGTCGCATCTAGAATAAATAACAAATAGCAACAACAAGCCGGAATGAAAACAGCTTGCTAACAGTTGCCCGGCGTCACCGTTTCTCGAATTTCCCAGGGCGGCCGTGTGTCTCACGATGTTACATCATCTTTTCGCCAACTTGAGATCTCTTTTATCAACATTTCGACCATTACGCCCGCGAGCGATGGGGAAATCTAAGTTTCGAATCGAGAAAAACTTGACGGCTATTTCTTTTTATGTCCCGAGTTTATGAACAAAACAAATAGTTTTAAACGTACAAAACGAGACGGGTTTAAATAATATTTTTCGTGTAAATTTTGAAAGAGCGCTATTTTTCGAACAAAAGCTACGCGTTATGGGTACTGAATGTAAGTACTCTGCACTCGGTACGGCTTTTGTCCGAAAAATGGTACCTCTTCACTCGAAAAATATTGTTGTTCAAAACTGTTTTGACCAAACAAACGCTATCGTTTTTATGTAGTATATTATGTAATATAAAGTTCTTCTCGTGCTTGTTAGTTACATATATCAATCCGGAAAATTTTCTGCAATTTCAATGCGGGACTCGAGACAAAAAGTTACGAATCTTAATGTAATGTGATTATCACAAATTAAATTTTCCCTTAGAGAGTGGTGATGAAGGTAACGCGGCGCTCATGCGCGCTTAGCCTAATTTAATTAGCTTTTGTCGCGTCTGCACAAAGGGATAAGACGATAAACCGATCGAGGGAATTAATTAGCTCCAAAAAGAGCGCGTCCAGTTAGGGATCAACGACCGGACACTTCTAAAGCACTTGTACAGAGATTAATTAATCGTATCGTTAAAAAAAAATTAACTTTGCTGAAAGAGTTATCTGAATTTTTAAATATTTGCATAAAGTATATTTTTTATACCTATATTTTTATAATTCGTCATCAAATTTTTATCTTCAGCTTAATAAATAAATAAGATATCTCAGGAAGGTTACGTTATTAAAACAAGAAACCTAGATTTTTTTATCGTAACATACAAATCACACGAAGATGCACAAAAACTCTAAATGTTAGAATGTTTGATAAGTAACCCGCGTAAAATATGCAAGCTAATGTGAATTACAATTTATAATACAAGCAAAAGAACAATTTAACGTGAATTATTTTCCTCATTTCCTCTAAGCTCCCTCCAATTTCATAATCATAAAAGTGCTTAATTAATTTTTCGAGGTCTTACCCACAGCGAACGTCGTGTGGCATCGGCAGAGTGGATCCACGATCCAGGAGAATCTTTATAATTTCGTAGTTGTCCTTGTGGGCCGACAGGATCAACGGTGTAATGTCGGGCGTGAACGTGGCTGTATCAGGCGGTAGAGCCTCCCAGCTCTAGAGAATTAAACCGCAAGTCATTACTCTCATAAAATCCTGTCGCTTGAGAGTCTCTTTCCTACGCGCTTGCAAGCAATTTCTTCTCGTTTAACCCTTTTCATATAAAATTATTATTATTCACAAATCGCTTTTTGCAGTTATCGTTTTTTCCACTCTTCGTCGAGTACAATTGACATTTGATCTCAATTGTAACGAGTCTTTTTAACGAGCTTTCGATGGGAAAGAAATAATGTCAAATGACAATGATAACTCGACAATGAAGTGGAGTAATAAGTCGACTAAATAAAGAATATATTTTTTTTCACGTGAGCAATCGACAAATAATCTCTCTCGGTGCAGACTCGCGCTGCCATTGTACCAGCATGATCGACTTAATCAATCATCGTCACGGGTGGTAGACCCTTTCTCTTCATCACGGGGAACCAATTCTCCCCATATAATGAATTCGTACGGCTCTTTCAGACTTCGAATATCATTCCGTTGAAGTTCTGCGTAAGCCGATTTCTTGCTAAAGCCGATTAGAACTCTGTTCGAAATTTCGTATTCTTCTACTTTTTCGTATTGCAACCTCGTTCTCACCCTACCCGGATACCCCGATCTCCCTCGTTGCCATCGCGAACGACTTTCTACTTTGACGGAATCGGAGACTTTATGGAGAGGGAGAAACCACTTGATGACGAAGTAAAATACAGAAAAATCGCTTGTAAAGCGACCAACACGAGTAATCGATTTACGGACTTTAATCAACTTTTATCTACATATTTTACTTTCGCGAGTAACGTTTATGCTAGATTATACCATTACAAGCAGCACGATGCGACGTAAAGCTCGATCATAAAACTAGAATATGAAATTTTGTATGAAACGTTATTCCACATATATTCCATGTAAATCTGCAATTACGACAACACTGTTGGCTGTTACTAATTTAAACAATATACGAGCAACATAATTTAAATGTAAAAAATAATTTTTATATATTTTTTAGAATCTCCAATAAAACTGACTAATAAGTTATATTATATATAATTATTATATTCTCTCTCTCTCTCTCTCTCTCTCTCTCTCTCTCTCTCTCTCTCTCTCTCTCTCATTTAAATGTAAGGTGGATACAGACACTTACATGTGGCTCGCCATTCCTGTGAAGGGTCTCCTCATGTTCTAAAAGGACCTCCACTGCCTCAACGAATTCCTCGGAGATAGCGTGAAGGAGCGCATCCTTGGTATCGACCTTGTGCTCTATTAAAAGCTCCACCATCTCTAGATTTTCATTATCGATCGCCATGAGAAGAGCCGATCGTCCGAGAGGATCCACACAGTTAACGTTAATGTCGGCCTCGACGGCTTTTTGGAGCATTCTGCAGTGACAGGAGGATATTCGGAAGATTGATGAATTGCCGTTTAGGATTCGTAGGTACAAACACTTGTAAACAGAAAATCCCGAAACTACCGGATCTCTTCAGCTAATATGGAGAGACCATTTGGTAAATAATTTTTCTAAACAATGATATCAAAATGGAACATCTTTTATCGGACCTTTTCAATGTTTAGCATTATATATATTTGTAAAATGTTTTAAATTAAAATTCTATTAAACTCTACTTAAAATTATCTGTAAAATGTAATTTTATGTCATTTATTTTTCTTTGAAATTTAATTTATCATGTGCATGTTTTCCAAATGTTTTTTACTCAAAAAAGTGCTTTGATATTTCCATCAAGAAACTTTATTCCAAGTCAGTCAAGGTATCTGTAGTGAGAATGTCCGATAGTTTCAAGACATTCTGTATAATATTAAAATTTATTTGATAATATAACTTTGCTGAAAATTAAGAGAAGCTGCCTTATTCAAGTGAATTCAACTGCTTTCCGTTAAAATTGTAACTCGCTAAAACTGTAACAGAATAGCGATGTTAATCTGAAATTGTGACAGAGAAATTTCGCGAGAGTGAGAACTTAATCATAGATAGTAATCAGTTTCAATTAACATGAGCGTAGCAGAGAGAATTCCTGAAAGTTTTCGAAATCGCACGAGCAAGCTTCATAAGATAATTAGAAGATCATGTGTGCCGCACACACGACCGGCGGATGTTCATACATTTGAAAAATGTGAAGTGGTGTACAGTAATAAATTAATCTTCACAATAACATCATGGAATGAATTGATCAATAAGAAATTAAGAAAAAATTTAAAGATAGTACTGTCAGCTTAATTCTTTTATGTCTTATGTATTTCTAAATATTTAAATCTTTGAAATGAGGAGATTAAGTTAGATTGTATAGTGATAAATGTCATAATTTTTATATATAAATGTATATAACTGTATATAAATGCAATAAATGTATATATTTTTGCAGAACATGCACGCTGAAGTTAAATTAACGCCATAAACTGTAATAAGATTTGTCCCAGAAAGTTTAAGTGAAAGAAAATTTCGCGTAACGTTGCGACGCAGTTAGCTCCCTTGAAAAAGTTTATTGCCATTAACTCGTATTTCTTTATTTGTACGGAAGAAGTTTCCTTTCCTCTCTGGGTACCTGCTCGCACATTGAATTCCATGTTCGTCGACACGATTATCTATCTTTACCAGCACGTGCACGCGTATGCGCACGTGCCCGCGTATTTCTCATAACAGCTCTATTAGGTTAACGTACAATAATGGTACTCTCTTAATTCACGAAGGAATAAAAGGGTAAAGAGATAGGGAAACTCGTAAGGATACACGTGTACACCATCTAAGGATACACGTGTATGAACGAGATGCAAACAAGATGAAACTCACGTTTCATATTTGTATATAAATAAGCTATTTCTCTGCTTAAATAAATATTTTATATCTATAAACAGAATTCTTTTCTCCTCTCTATCTCTTTTCCTCTTCTTTCCTTTTCCAATATACACCTGCTATATTCCTGAGCTGTCGAAAGACAGCATATCTACCTGGAAAGGTCTTATCTTGTAAACATTTCGCGGTGCATCTATCAATGTCGAATGAGATTCATGTTAAAAATAAAGTATGTCCGATTAAGCAGAAAATTTATTTGTTTTTTATTTTCACTCTATATGCCTCTTGTACCAATACGAAAGCCAACGGTATTCATACATTTTTAACCATAAATTTCAACTGACCTCCTAACGGAAGCTACGTCTCCGCGTTCGACGGCGAGAAGATATTTCTTCTCTTGAAGCGACAGGCTGGCCATTTCCTGATGAGGTCTCACGACGTTTTCTTCCTCCATCATGCCGTGTATGCTGTGCCTCTGTAAGCGAAATAATTTTATCTTATACGTCTGAACGTACACATCTAGGCGTACTTCCTATAACATTGATTGTTAACTCATAACCGCTTAAACCCGGAAGTTAATAAACATTTTTTTCGCGAGAGATATTAGGAGCGTGACGTTCCGGTGTACTGTTAAATGTAAATTTTGCGAGGGAGAGAGTTCTCCTGGAAGACAAACAGCGTTTTCTAAAAACGTAATTTCCGCAGCCACCACCTACGCGAGAGGCAAAGTCGGTCATATTTCTCGGCGTTACATCTTCTTCCGGTGTTTCTTTAGCAGTTTGCCCGCGCACCCGTGTCTCTAAAATGTTTTCGCTTCGGTTTACAGTGCGTCGCGCCATTATCGCGCTGTGTTTGCACCAAAACGCGCGTTAAGTTACACATATTTTGCCGGTCTGGTGGCCCCCAGCCTCGCTTTCCGCCGTTATTGTAGCAATCATGCACGATTCAACACTCGCTACGTGATTTCAACACTCGCTCGCGGCGCTCACGCGGAAGTTGCATACCGAATTTGGAGCGAGCGTATGCATTCGTGTGCAAGAGGTAGTTAACGAGGTGAAATGCACCCAGGTCCGAGGATCAATTGTAGTCTCTCATAACAGCGTTCGTGGAATGTACGTAACATTGCATTCTGCCGATGCGTGCCTCGCATTGCGATTAATCGCTCTCTTTGATCTACGGGTCGCCCGGACTTTTAATTATTCAGATGTTACAATTAAAGATTTTTAGTCGTACGCGATCTCTTCTTACAATCCTCTTTTAAATATCGGACATGATATATCGCAATTAAACGGTAGCAGATTTAAACTTTGTTAATATAAAGTTTGAAATTAAGCTAAAGTTAAACGCATTATTCTCATAATCTATTTGCAGCCAAAGATTCAATTCGTTAACATCATTTTGTTGTGCTATTAAATTATCGGGTGCGAGAAATATTTTGGGACAGCTTGAGGTTAATACTGAAATTACTAACAGGGACGGCCTAAAAGTTTATTACCAAAACGTAAACCGAATTATCGTCGACCGTACAAATTATGTTTCATCGTTGACGCGTATAAATTCCATTTAATCCTATTTCGTGTAAAGGCCATAAATATAAATACGTGCTTAGCAGCACATTTTAATTGTCGCTCTCGCCTGTTCCGTTTGTACATTCGATGCGCAATCAATTTTACATTGTCATAAACAGAGATGCACCGAGGCAGATATCAGGCCGTGAATTAGCTATTTTATTATCGATTATCGAAAGTTATTGAAACACACCGCGTCTGCCGATATACGTACGCGAATTTCCTCTCGCAACAAATTCATCTGTCGTGATATCTGCCGTTCGACAAGATAGTGTTTGTATTATATTGTTCGAAACTCGATCCATAAATGTCGGACATGTGTGCGACGTATCGCGGACACGCGCGAGCGTGTAACTCGAACGCAAATCTTGACCCTACGTTGGTATTCCGCATGATCGGGAGGGTTTCACCTTGATCGGAATCCACTTTTAAGAGACGAATGCGTGGCGGTTATGGCGAAAAAGGGTCACGCGGGCCTTAGCGGGCCGTAAAGGCATGTGTATGATAGACGGTGTTTGTCGAGGGTGCGCCGGTTCGACAATTAAGGTGCGCCCTTAGCAAACACTCGTTGTCAGTGTCGGCCTTCGCAATATTATATTCTAGCTGTCTAGCATCTCGAGTGCGTCGTTGTCTTAGAATGTATAGCTCTTTTTTTCTTCCACTTGCGTCTGCGTCTGCCTTCGCGTCTCCCAATCCCTTCGCGCCTTTTGTTATATAAACTATAATCTGCGTCTTTGCGTACTAAAAATCTGAGCGCATAAACTTTTATTATCTTAGGAAGTTTGAAAGCTGAGATATGAAAAATATATGTTGTAGAAATCCGTAATTATATGAGTATCTTATAATTATAATATAAGATACCCCATATAAGAGTCCGAAACGTTTGTCAATTTGTTTCCTTAATATAGAATTTTACAACACTTCCACCTTGTTGCGGCTCGATGCTCCTTTTTCTGTGATTTAGTTTTAATCTTTTGAGCCTTTTGATATGAATTATAATCTTTCTCAATTATAAGGAACATATTTAAACCGTCCGGGAACGTTTTGTCTAGACGCACGTTTTATCTAAATTTAAATATCAAATTATTTTTTAATTGATTCTATTTTCCTGCGTTCTTTTTGCTTTAAATTAAGTGCGTTTTCCTAAAAGCGCGACTCAAAAGCAAAGCTTTTCGTAGCCCCTGAATCTTTCTCAAAGCTCTAAAATGCTTTCAAATTTTACGGTATTCTGTCGCAAATATATTAGAGAGGACTTGGAATACACGGGGGAGAGCAATCCCGCGTCGCGCGTGAATTGTATCGGCGTCCCCAATCTCAGATATTGATTTTCACTTTACGAGAAGATCTCTCATCGCAATTTTTCGAGACACCTGTTTTCATAAGACAATGCAGATCCCATGAAAGGGAGGTTTGCGAGCGAAACCCTCACTCGGTTTCGCGGTAGGATTCTTTTCCGGGTACTTTTTTCCAAAAGTTGTTTTTGATGGTTTTACAAACAGGATTAAATCCGCCGGCAAGAGGAAAACGCAATCACGCTCGCCAACCATAGAATTTCATCTCTGCCAACGTGGATTAAATGCTTCGCCTCAATGCCTTCGTTATGCAGAACACCGGAAAGGATTTCGTGTCTCGGCGCGGTGTACTCTTGGCAAGCAGACATTTAACGTGGCCTATAAATTCTACGTCATTAAGGAATCATTCGACTTGCGACGTACGTACGGCTCTAAGATTTGATGCTATAAATTTTACAGTCACGGCAATCAACAGCGTATGCATTTATTCCGTTTGAAAAGTCTTTTGAATTCAGGAGTCTAAATAATAGTTTATATTTTAGATAATTTTATAGGAATACCTATCTTATGATGTATTTTTGTTACTTTAACTACAAAAAAAATATTTGTAGCGCTAAAATAAATAATTTGTCTCTTTATATTAACAAAAAATCGTTTGGCACATAAACTAATTTAAACAACCAGTTTTTTTTAGATTTTTAATTAGATCACTTAATTAGCTATTACAGAAAAATAAAATTTGTATTCTTTGCCTTAATTAATGCAATTGCAAACAGACATACGTGTTTCTAACAACCTATTTTGTGCATATCTTGTGCAGACTGTATTTACTGTCTTTAACGTCTCTATTTAGCTCACTACACCCATTATCTGTATTCGGACTGTATTTCTACTGTCTCAGCATTCAACTGTCTCCGTATGCACTGTCTCCACATGCAGTATGTAACCACTGTCTCTGTGTCTGACTAAACTGTCTGTATCTATTCGCGCCTTGCACGGCCTACACTGGCATCGGTGATATATGCGCGCTTTCTATAGTGACATATTACATTTCTAGCGATCTTCTATACAATGAACGATCTATTGTCGAGCACAACCGTATTGTCTATAACTGTTGGAAGAACGTGTGAAAAAGAAAATAAATTTCACAAGTACCTATAAAAATCAGACCAAACTTTTAAAAGAAAAACAGAAACGAATCTTCATTAAAAGCGGAGCATTTATAACCGTTTATAACTGCAATTAATAGAAGTCTCTATATACGTATTTTATGCATAATGCATCACGCAATAAAAATTACCCGAACGAAAATACTTCGGCTGCCGTAATTAAGAATTGAAAGGTGGCGGGTTTGAAATCTTTTCTTAACCAATGCTATGTATATATAATATCATCAAAAATTGACTGCTGTGTTATTCGAGGCTCAATGAGGGTGGGCATGAAATTCGGTCACGTAATACACCAGAATTCACCAGAATGGCTGCGGTTTCGCTGCGCGAGCTCACTCGAGGACATTTACGAGGCACTAAAAGATGAAAGCAGCCCGCTTGCGTTCTCTCTCTCTCTATGGAGCTTTTCATCCTTAAATAGATTAAACGTGTGTTCCACGGCGTATGTAAAGTGCGTGTTACGACGGCAGAACGTTACGAAAGCGCAATCCTGGACGGTGATCCCGATCCTGGAAAATGCAAAGTCGGAAGATCGAGGAGATCCTTGAACGTCGCGTTCTTATCCTTTTAGGAAATTCAACCTACTTACTGTTTTACGACACAATAAAAACGAACGCTTCTGCTAGCTACTTAGCATAAATGCTCGAAAATGCACGCGTGTATCTTGCCTCGTATTTCACCGCGAGTGTCTTCGACCCGGAGAACGATATGAGAAAAACAAAGTTTTCCCTAAACGGCATGCTTTTCCGATCTATCCGAATAGACTAGCTTATGCCCTTTATAGCCATTTTCGCGTCTTCCTTCTTCTCGAACGCGCGAGATGATATAATTAATTATCCATAACCGCGCCGCAGAAAGCGATGTAAAGACCAAAGCTATTTGGAGATCCGCCTGGCCGCTAAATAATGCAATCGCCAGCGGAGCGAACGAGAAATTCGGCCGAGACGCCGAGAGGAGTTTGGCCTTATTCGAAGGCTTAAATGTCTGCGCCATCGATCAGTCGCGCGTCGAGTATATACACGGGCTGATATTAAACATCTCTGCCAATCCCCGCAACCCTATGCAAAAATAATCACGCCCAGTCTATCGCGTCGTCGTCTGCGTTAAACGTGGTTATCGAAACGGCATTAAGGTTTAATCTAACTTGACCCGACCGGCACCGGCTGCGACACTTCGTTCCTTCCTGTCGACAGGCGGGCAACAGCAAATTGAGGAGAGCAGAGGCAAATCGCTATCGCGCGCGGCCAACATCCGGCGAGATTCAATAAAAGAACGGTGAAAGAGAAGAGCCGGCTCTCTCATTTTTCTCTTCTTTTCTCACTTTCTCTCACTCTCCCGTAATTCTCAAGCCGCGCACAAATTGGATCGGCATCGGAACGTCGTTATCGACTGCCGCCCTTTCTGTTTCCGCTTCCGTTTCTTTTGCCGCTCGTCAAACTCGAGTTGTAGTTTCCCCGTTCTCCGGCGAGAAGGGAGAATTTATGCGGACGGAAACCACGACGGTGCACTCGACTTATTCCCAGCCTTCGGAGAACCTACGACCCAATAACCTTTTTTGCCCCTCGCTACATCATTACGGTCGGAATCGTTTTAAATTGGTAACGGTATACATCTGTTATCTCGCTCGGTATTTATTATACCGAGAAGAACGAAATCAATAAAGAAAATAATATATATAAATCAAAGAGATTCAAATGAAGGAGGTCACGACGCTTAATGATGTAAAAAGATCCGTTTGTTTGAGGAAATACTAGAATGCTCATGTATACTAAAGATTAATTTCGCTTAATTAAATACTGAACTTAATTAAAAGTAATACGATCCTAACTACTCTCTGAAATGTTGCGTTATTTCGCAAAATGATGTATAGATGAAAGATTAATTAATTCATTCTTGCTCGATGCCACGCTCGGTACCCTTTCGAAACGATACACGTCAATTTTGTATTTGTTCGTTACCTTGACTTTCTTGTCAATTTCCGGTCGTTCGAGCAGACAGGTCGTCTGTACAACGTGTATCGGCGGCAGTGGAGGCGCCTCGGGGTCGAAGTTCACCTGCCCGGCGCCTCGCAGGAAGCCGCCGGCAACGGCGGTCATTCGACCCCTCGTTGTGTCGGACGCCATTCTTAAGGGAAAGTTGTCCGTGCCACCTCCGCCTTGACCGTCGTCCTCGTCACCGACGATGTCTTCACCAGGGGTTGTGCCGCCCCTGGCGAACTGCTCCTCATCTTCGTACGCGCTTTCTGAAATTAATAATGTCATCGTTATCACGTCAGATCATAATGTGTACATCATATTGGGTTACGCATTATTCTAACTTTGAAATATTCAGTTTTACGTCATGCTCTTGTAACATATAAACCTGTTTCAATAATTAAACATTTTTATTTTCATAGAAGATTTTAATTTTAAAGCGACATGATTTTTTTTAAGAGTATATTTTAATTTTTATGGAATTAGCATCAGAAACAAAATATTCGTATAATTTCAAAATTAGATATGACTGTATAAACGAAGATATTTCATATGAGAAAACTTGATATAAAATACTTCATAATCAACGAAAAATAAACGTTCTTCTTTGTATGGTTTCAAAGTTAAATATTATTAGACAGAATGTCGAGCAATGAATAAATAATATTACATATTGTAAGCTATTGGAAGTAAAGGGTTGTATAATACTTGGGACTTAATTAGAAAGGAAGTAAACTATTTTTCTAATTAAGTTGCAGATATAAAAATTTATTTATATTAGACCTTCGTTGAAATTTTTTTATTTTTTGTTTATGACGTAAAAAAGTCGACTATTTCGTCATATAAATACCGATTTTGCGCGAGAAATATTCACCGGTGGAACAATGCCACGACGCAAGATTGTCCCCGGTGAACTATTCGAAGGAATGATGGATCGGGGAGCGCACTCTCTTTTATTAGCCGCGAGCAAATGCACGCACGCGAGCCGGGCAGTTGTATGTCCGCCTTTTACAGGCGGATATACATCATCATGTAATTTTCGGAGGATGGTGCAATCGACACGCAATAATGCCGATGTAACGTCACCGGTATTTTATACGTCATCGCGCTCAAAGCGGAAAGTTTAATGGCGGCAGTCAACGATTATTAACGTCAAGCTGACAATTCCTCCCGGCTGCGACAATGGAGTTTGAAGATGCGTTAACGCCATGATTATACCGGCAAGCTGCAAAACGAGGTCTACGTCTACTGCCTTTCATCACGTATCATCCACGTGATGTCTGCACAGCGGGCTTTCCTCGGGTCAATTATAAACTATGTAAATTATGTTTGCCAGCTGTGCTTCCTGCGGCATGCCGTTTGCGCGCCTCGCGAACGCTTGAACCGCGCAAATCGCTGCTGACGAAAAAAAAATACCACAAAAATAGCACGCCATTCTTTAAACTAGTGCAAAAGCTCTTTTTCGTGTAAAAACTACGAGAAGGAGAACTCAATAAAAAGCAAAACGCAGTTGCATATCATTATTTATAATAACTGCAAAGTCAAGGATATAAAAAGGTTCTAAGATCGTCAAACGTTTTGGCCTGCTTCTGATTCTCTTTCTGATTCTCTGACTAAAAAGAAAAGATATTTAACTTCCTCTATATACTATTACAATTTTAAAAAGGCAAAACGTGCAAACGATAGTATTGAGATAAAATGTCTTTGTAAATTTACTTTCATTTCGACGAACGTTTCGTAAATCGATTTTAATAAACAAATTGCGATACAACCACTCGGGATTTGGACGAAACGGTTATCTCGTCGAATCGACGCACATCGATTAATCCGCAGAGAAATAATCTCGTCGCCGTGCACCGCTTGCGCGCATTCGCGAAAAATGATCCGCCGTGCTATTTATTAAGCACTAAAGTTGTATGACAGTTGCTCGTAAATTCAGGCCAACGACTATCGAATTCGGCGGGTGATACTGAGAAATAAGCACCTTCGCTCGATTAATGAGCGCGGATCGGCGGGCGGGCGGGAAAAAGGACGATTTTACTACTGCTCAATTGGCAAAAGCGGAATAATTGTACGTCGCCGTAAATTCGCGCTCGTAATACGAGCCATCTCAATTTCTTTGAACGCTATTAATCTCGATTGCGAACGCGCTTTTATAGGGGCAACAAACTACCATCATTACCCTCCTCGCGCCATCGCGGCGCTGCTCTCAAAACGAGATTATTAAAGACAAGATAATTTGTATAAAACCGCGGGAGCGTATGCTCTGCAAACAAGATAATGAATTTGTACAATTTGCTGTCTCGCATTTGAGTCAATAGAAATGAGAATACTCAAACAAGAATCTCTATAGCAAAGAGAATGAAACGCAAGAAAATCAATTATCTGTGTTCCATTGCATAAATATTATACGAATCGTGAATAAAGTCAAATAGATGAACAATAAATGGCAAAAAGAAAAAAATAATAAAAGAGATATTGCATTATAATGCATGGTAATAAAATATTTTAAACATAAATGCACTAAATAGAATTTAAGAAAGGAAAATTACAGTTGGATGTTATTTTAGCAATTGAATTGAATAAATAAATAAATTGTACCGATATTGTTAATGAGACATTATTAAAGTCAGACGTATAATTATGATAACACTACTAATATTCAAAATAATTGCTTTAGATTATGCTTCAGATAAAAATTGAAAGAATGAGCGAAATATAAGATGGAAAAATGAGCTTACAATAAAATAAGGTTAGCAAGAAGTATTGATTGCACTTATAAGTGTACATGCAAAGACCTATGTTATATGCACTTAATTTATTTCACAATTCTGTGACTGTAAATGTTCAAGCTCTGAGAAATCGCTTCAGGAACTCAATTCTACAAAGGAGTAGCATCAGATTATCTGCCAGAGTTATTGCCTAGCGTCCGGCAGAGAGCAAGTTACCAATGTTCTTTGCGCATGTTAGCAACAACTAAGTTTTAAGTTTTTAAACTTAAGTCTCTCATCCCCGAGATGAGGTCATATCAATATACGTCAAAGCGCTTACATCACCAGAACGAGTGAATACGTATTAAAAATTCATGAGGCGTACTACATTAATATTTATGAAAGTTATTATCTCCCTGATGCGAAATTTCGATCGAATTAAATGTTCATCGCGAAGTCCGTTGAGATCGCAAAATTACAGGAGTAATTTTTCGAGCTAAATGTTTTATGGATGTTTCCTATATTTCCTTGTTATAAATAATTTACGGTTTGCATTATAACTCATACAGAACACATAACAATGGATGTAAATTCCCGACAGTTTGCCATCTAAGCTTGCCGTTTTCTTGGTCCTATAAATTGTCAAGGAGGCTTCACGGAAGTCTAATCGTTCGTTTAGCGCCTTTATTATATCATCTCCGAACGAGAAACATGAATGTATTGCATTTAAGATGAATAGGAATCCAACTAATATTCCGAGAGCGTATTTGGGGATGTTTTTCAATCCGCTTTTGTAATGCGACGAGGGCGTAAAAATTGAATTGCAAAGCATAAGATTCAAGAAATGTCTCTGTTCGATAAAATAAGGCTACAAATTTCAAAACATGCAGCAATCACGTAAAACAATATTAATATATTGTATTGTAAAAGTATTGCAAAATAAACGGTTAACATTATATATTAATGGAACATATTACAATATCGTATATCAATATTTCACATAACTGGTGCATATAAAAAAATCTTAAATATATTTTATCGAACAGAGACATTTCTTTTTGTAACAACATACAAACTTTTATCCAACAGAAAATTCTTTTTTCACGTTTAATTCTTTACACGTACCATATGTCGGACCAGTGGCTTAAGAGGTTTATTAAAGGAGAGTAATTTGATCAATAAATTACACGCGCCGCGGGAAATAGAACACACCATGCTTAAGCTTTGCGGTTCATTGACAAGTTGGTAATGGAATTATTCGGCCAAATTTCAAAATCTGTCACTTAACATGAAATGGGAAATACCTGAATCTATAGTGGTATACAGGAAAGGCGTTCGTAGATTACGCAATGCGTCGAACTGTCTAAAATTCGATCGAAATTTTTGTTAATCATGTAAAGACAGACAGAGAGAGAGAGGGAGAGAAAGAAAGAGAGAGAGGGAGAGAGAAAGAGAGAGAGAGAGAGAGAGAGAGAGGGAGAGAGAGAGCGTGAGAGAGAGAGAGAGAGAGAGAGAGAGAGAGAGAGAGAGAGAAATAATTTCTGATATCATCGCATCCTAAATTATTATTTATTAAATTCTACCTACTTTAGAAAATTTGTTCCTTCTATTATTAATCGCGATTTTATTGTAATTTCCAATATTTTTTGTTTCGCATAACTGTGATAACCTCGGAATTGTTATTTGAATAGTGGAACGGGAATTATATTTTACATTCGATATGCGAATCAGAGCAAGAGACTGAAATATATCGCGAATCTGAAATTAGAATTTCAGCTCCGCTGACTTTGGGAAGTGAGTCGACGTTCCGGATATGTCGAGATTGCTGGAAAATTTCTTGATTACTCGGCGGTGAATACCCGTGCTCAAAACCGCACTCCGGTTCACCGACGTAAGTTGATAATGGAATTACTCCGGATCGAGTTTCGAAATCTGCCACTTAATCGATGATCAGGAACAGGTACGGAACTGCGGAGTAGTAGCCAACGCTGGTGATCGACCTCCCGTTGCACCTGTTGCACGCCATCTCATACTTGCACGATAAATAATTTTACAATATCGACTATTCACGTATGTCTGCATGAGCATTACTGTTCACCAAAGGTATCTCATCAGATAATATACTTCGCGTAATTTCCAGTATTTGAAGCAAAACAAGTATCTATATTTAAAACATATTTTAACTGTTAAACGATATCTAAATATACAGAACTAATGTGAATACTTGTAAAGAAACTTTTTACACGGTACTAGCAGTTTTATAAAAATCTAAATACTTTTTGAAAAATTGATTAACGGAGATTAATGTTTTTGTAATTACGCTAACACGTTGCGCATTAAAAGAGAATAATGTAGTTTTGAAAATGAGCAAGAAATTACATAAACCGTGCGTGGGTGCACGTGTTCGCGAATTCAAAAAAAATGTGATACATCGTGTTCGCATAGGTTATTAATGAGTTGAGTCGAATACTGAATTTGCGTGCATGAGTAGTGGAAGGGTGGTCTATAACCACACGCAAGGCAATTGTCGACGCGAATGATAAGAAAACGTTGTTAATTACAGTGAAAACGACTGGCCAGTTGGTTTTTGCATCGTTAACGTCCGTACGCTGATTTAGATATCGCGATACCCAGAAAGACGCAGTGGCATGCATTACGGAATTTCTTGTATTTATTTATTCTCTCCGTTTTATTCCTGTTATTTTTCGCATTTCTTTTCTATTTCCTGAATTGCCTTTTTACGTTTCGCGTCCTTTTCTTAATTTTTTTTTTACTTTCCTCCACGTATTTCATACGTTTTCTAGTAAACTGCACGTGACAGATCATGTATACTTCTCATTTATAATCTGCCGCGGTTTTTATTTTGCAAACAGACTCTTCTGTATACCTTAGAGGATTAAACCTCAAAGAGCATGATAAATTTCATCCATTCATTCTCATTCTCATATTCTTTTCATTTCTTCCTCTCCTTTTGCCTATTTATTTCTTGCTGCAGAGGGAACTGCAGAAATCGCGTTTTCGTGCGAGTTCGATTTTATGGGATGAATTATCGGAAAGCTCCGTTAATGAGACTTCAAAGAGAATCGGAGAAGAGAAACGGAGCAACGCAACAAAATTTATCGAAGGCATGGACTTTTTATTTGCGTCGATTGACTTTACAGTCGAGTTTTCACAATTCTACCGCGCTGGCATACACAGACGGACAGTGAAACTTTAATCCGGTAAAACAAGAAAAAAGTGTAAAAACGAACATTATATTACTTTAACGAACAACATTAGATGCAAGCGACTTTACTTTCCAATGTAAACTAAACGAAAAGAGAGACAAAAAATCTTTTAACCTCGTGTTGCTTGATACATAAATACTCATCGCGATGCAGTGAGTATTTATGTCAAAATTCAATTTCGCTGCCCAGTCGATTCACAATGGTATACAAAAAATAGTAATTTGAAAGACAGTGACTTAATGTTTCACTTCACTGTACTAACTTTTGAATATGTCAACGAATGACAATAAAAAACCAGTGAGTCTTATATAAAATAGGCAAAAGAGAAAGAAATTATACATACTAATTATATACTTAAATATCTAAAATATTTCAAAAGGAGAGTGTGGTAATATAAAACAAATTATACATAGATAAATTACGTTATTTCTCTAAAGATTAAAGCTTGCTATGAAAGAAGATTGATTATTTATGCTATAAATTATCTATGCAATTAGATTCTGGAATTCATCGATATTTTACAGCAAACAACGTGACATTATTCCAGTACAAGACCCAGGCTTCTGAAATTATTGGCACCTAAATTGAATTACTCGGTTGTGTGTTCTCGTTTCGATTCCCCTGAGCACGTTAGGATGTAATTACAATATAGAAGTTATGACAAAGCAGTATAGGTCACACGTATTACAGAAATGTCTCGGATTTTCTTGCGGCCCTTCCAAGGAAACAACATTTTTCAGAAAAGGAATTAGACGTGCTTCAAAACGTGCGCAATTCATATATTATATTTTAATTTCATATCTGTATTAAATATTTTTTGCAACTAAAAAAGTGCTAATATTATGTAAAAAATTAAATATATTAAAATAAATTTTACATTTCCTAAATATTTTTTCATGAAGAATTATCATATTTTCCGTCCAGTAGCACTCCCAATTATGGGACATCCTTTATATCAAAAATAGGGACGTACCACAAAATCTTTTTCGCTAACAATCCTCGTAACAATATCGTTTCACGATACACGCGTTTAGCCGCCGATAATGACGATAGTTATAAATCGCGAATACGTCATGGGAAGACGTTGAGAAGGGGAGATATTTTCTCTCTTCTTCACGAAAATTCAAGAACGAATGAAATATCTCCGTGAGATCTGACCGGGAGATCTGCAGGGAAGGAGGTAAAAAAAGATAAAAGGTACGGGAAATTGCTCGAATGGGAGCGCTGGGCAAGAATAAACAGACGGCGGCTTAAATGTACGGAGCTTTTACGAGGCGACGTTCTTCATCCCGTCCGGGTACTCCGAACTCGGAAAAAGAGTGACGAGACGTAACGTGACACCGTGAAAGGCGCGATCTCTCGAAAGCCGTTTAAAAGATACTCGCGAAAGAATTCTTCGCGCTCCTCTACAAATTTACGCGCGGGACACTTTGTCAAGGCCATGCACTGCGGCGTGTCATGCGGATGTGCAGGATGTTTAAAAACAGGGGCGTGATGCAGTTATGCGGGAATATCGCGAGTCCTCAAATTTTTAACTCGGAGACGCACGAATCGATAATTTAATCGTATCTTTTCGTTTTCTATCTGTTCCTTTCTTCCTTCACTATATTGGTGAGTGTAATGTTTCTTTGCACTTAAAAGTTAGGAGAAATTCAAAATAGATGTAAGTCAGTGTTTGAGTTTTTTGTAACTTTTCCTAGTTCGCGATAACAATACGATAAGAAACGCAAATATAGTGACCCAATTCAAATTTAAACTTTAAAGTTGCTGCGAGACAATTTAGTGAGTTTCAAATACGTAAATCCGGGACAGATAGTAGATAAGAAAGCAAATTCTCGTGTTTCTTTTCACGCGTATATATCTTTTACAATAAATAACAATAAAAACGGGACAGTAATTATTCGTTGAATATAGCATGTGCTCAAATGCAGATAATACAAACGTGCTTATTTCTGTTTGAAGTTATTCGTGACTGAAGCAATCAGTCCAAGTGTGATCATATATGCACGCCTACGCGAAAAAATAATTATTGCAATAAAGCTGATAATTATTACAATTATTTTTATTACAATTATTTTACTCCCACATTTATCGAACCATTTACTTTACTGTACGTTCTATTACACCTACGTTCGTCGAATATCCCTCGGGTCTCCTTTCTCAATCGCACTTTATTTTAACGTCACTATAAAACGCACGTTTTGAGTGGATATCTATAAAGATATTCGTCAATATCGCATGTCCTATCGCGTGTCCCCATCAGTCGATAGGTGTTCATTCAAAATTGAAATTCTGCCAGACTGCAAGCTTCAGCACGTTCCATCGTTTTCCAGAGCGTCCCCGATTCCGCGGCGTTCATTCTCGTTCCCGTAGTGCTCCTGTGTGCTATATCTTTCCTTTTGAAAATTGATATTCGTTAATCTGGACGATCGTTTTTTTATCACGTACAAAGGCGCCCGCTGGAAGTTATTACGACACAGCATGTAACACGTTGTGTTTAAATTAAAAAAAAAAACAGAAAACGAGGATATGTTTTATCGCAGTATCACGATAAATAGTGATGAAAACGAGACGCGCGATATTAGTTTTTATTATATATGCCGCTGTAGTGAATGCAAAAATTAATCAACGTTTCATACGATATTTCACGTGGTATTAAGGTAATATTAAGGTATCTCGCATTACAAAGATTGGAAATTAGATGCGCAGCTATCGTATTAAACATATAGACGCACGAGAAACCATCTATTTGCTTCCTGTGCAATGATAAATCGCAGCACATAAAAATTAATAAAATAAATTATTTTTTTTTTGTATCAGCGTTGAATTTATTGAAGCCATTGCCGTAACGGGAATTTCAATGAAGAAGGGAGGAGGGCCGGCTTTTCCTAGGTGGCTCATTTGTAAATCAAACGAAAAATCGATATTTATTCAATAAATCAAACTGTGTCAAGCGACTGACTGATTGATTTTGCGAGATACACGTGAGAAAGAAAAACAGAGAGAGGGAGAGAGAAACGTAACTTTTGATTTTGCATAAAATACAAACTGTTTGCCACAACTAGATTACTAAAATATTTTGACATCTCAAATAACAAAAAATAAAGTTTCGCCTATAGGTATATAGAATAAATAGAATTCTGGAATCGATTTTGTAGTTTTCGATATACCGATTAAAAAGAGCGCAGTTTTCAATTGAACAGAATTTCGTTTCTGTGTGTGTGTGCATCGAACATTATTGCATTATAATATTAAACTAAAATTTACGACAATATCGCGTTGGTAACCTCCATTTCGAAACCCTTTTCGTGCACACGTATGCATTTACAGGTTCTACGTGCCGAAATTAAACCACGCCCGCTATAAAGCACGACGTAATATAGCGTGCGCCGGCACAAAGCGCATATTTTAAGTGAATCGACGCGGTAATCCGAAAGTATAAAGACTGCGAATATTCACGCGCGGTCTTTGATCTTTCGCAGCTCGGCGCGCGAAATTTCGTCGTGCCGTGCCGTGCCGTGACTCGCTATAATATAACGAGAGAGTGGGCAAGAAAGATTGCCAGCCGTGAAATGGATGTAACTGCATTATGCACGATAGACGAATGCAATTTGCTGTGGGTCAACTCCATGGATAAACGGCCCACCGTTTGTATGCGAACAATCCCTTATCTCCCTTGTTCCCTTACGGAAATTACATAGCCCAAAAGAGACCATATTCCGCAAAATCGTACAGTAAAAATCACATTACGCGATCATTAAAAAAGTATGAAAATTCGACTTCCATCGCTATCAAAATACGTGGCTCACCGCGGTTAAGCTCGAGATGACACGATGATTAATTTCGTATTAGTCTTTACATCGCAAAACAGCTCTCGAAAAGTCGGAGAGCTCAGCTATCTCTTATTCCGCTCCTTTGTGCGCGATAAAGCTCGTATAATTAATGATCCACCTAGTAACCTCGAGAGGAACGTGTGTCGCATAGAAACAGACGAATTTAATTTCGACGATCGAACGAAGCTCTATTCGTCCGGCTGTCCCTCCCCCAATTTTTTTTCCTATCTATGACCCGATTGCTTTCGGCGTCGTCCGAAAAAATATAGGTCGTTCGGCAAAGAGAGCATTGGATGGACAAAGCTGTGCTAGTTGACTCGCGCTATTATAGAAGGACGGAGGGACACGAACGCCGCAGAATTCCATCGAGTTACGAATTTTAAATCTGACCGTCCTGTTAGGCACGGATGATATATCACGTCACGTGTCCGGAACACGGAGATGATAAAACTTGACAGATTTTACTGACACCGCTTCCATCCGGCACTCTCTCGAATGGATCGGACACCTTGATCGCGTGCCGAATAATTTTCTGCACGTGAAATAATCCCCGTGCCACTCTATCGTCGTTTTACTTCGGCGTGACGGCATGAAAAATATATCGGCGACACAAGACGATTACGTTTCAGTCGCTGTTATAAACTTCGGATATAAATGTAGGATGTGTTATCAATCGTATTAAAAAGTTGACATTATTGTACTCTATCAGAAACAAAGAAATGTTAGAAATTTTTGGTAAACTCCATATAAGCGGAAATATTAAATTAATAAATAAGTTAATAATATACAACAGTGTGAAAAGATACACAACAAAGTGATGTAAGCCAGTTTTCGTAGAAACTGTTATATGCGAATATTTCCAATTTTCTGCTTTATTTTAAAATTTAAACTATTTAAAAAATAATAAACTGCTCAGTACACAGCTGCAGATTTTTGCTTTCTATAACTTCAAATATCTAAATATTTTAGAATAAAGAAAAACTGTGCTTCTAATCCTTCATATATCTTCTTCATTTACTCGCTCCTTTAAATATCCTTTACATGACGATTTATGTTTGTTTCCGCGATATAGCGTGCCAAATGAAGAACAAGGGTAGTGAAGGGAATATGATAACGAGTTATATGAACGAGTTGCAACGAACACTCGCGCGCACAGTGAATGATAATTTATCGTGTCATAAATGTCTGAATTGCTTTAAAGGAATAATGCCGTTACGGAATTTCACGGAGTGTCTCGCAACGACGCCTTCTTTTCATACGACCAGATTCCTCCTGATCGCACAAACGGAAGAATAAAAGAAACGTTATGAGAAATTCCACGGTTGATAATATGACTCGTATATTCGCGCTCGCACATTCTCGCTCGGAAAACTTAATTTCGCTCCACCCGGTCAAACGTCGGGCACGTTCTTCCGGCTACTTTCCCTTTGCGTTTTCCTGCGAGTCATTTAATGCCGAGCTATTGCAAAGCGCCGACGCGAAAATGACGCTGTCGTCCTGACGGCGTATAACGAGGAAACATAGCTATCTCATTTGTACAATGGAGAGAAAATTACAATAAAGAAAATTATAGCGCAGAAGAACGGGTTTGAGATACGAGAATAATGTCTACTTGTCCGTTATACCGCTCATCAAACCGAATAACAAAACAGTTCAGAATTTCCAATTTTGCATTTTGCATGTGTATCTCATCTATGTCATGGACAATGTTACTTTAGTCAGGCGAATGTGATAAATACACTATTCACGAACTTACATATACCTAATCTCTGACTTATTCCAAGTATAACATTTGCGCTCGCTGTGCGCGATAGATAACGCGTTAGGTATCGAAGATACAATCGAAGGACTATTCCACGGTGAGTTCGCGCCCAACTTTGTTGGAAGGATATCGAGAAATACTCCTTTGAAGACAATGTTATTCATCGGTTTATCCATTTCCCGTGCGGAGCAGCCTAGGAGCATTCCACGTATTTGCAAAAGGACGCTTTTCCGATACTACAAAGTTCCCGTCGATCGCGAAATAATCTTGCTGTCTCAGTAGAATTGTGCTCCTCGAGTGCTTCTTTGACCGCGAGACCATATCGAATTTATGTAAATTCGAAAAAAATTCCGACCGAGAAGTAAAAAAATGACAATAGATCAGTCAAATAATTGAACTTGGTATCACTCAAAAACTGCACGATAGTAATCACAATTCGCGCGCTCAATTCAGCGCGACCCTCGGGATTACAATGGCGATTAGTTTCCCTGCATTGATTCCTTTTCTTTCTGTTGGCTAATTATACGGGTTCGCTTACACGATCGTCGAAATAAATGGATACCATCCGTCGGCCGTGACTTCTGATGGATTGTCTCGCGTGAACATGCGTACGGGCGCTCGCTTGGCGACCAGCCAAAGTCACCAAACGTCCTCTTGTGCGACGTGCCCAACGGGATATTCATCAGACTTAACGCAGCGAGGCGGCGCGCGGCGCTTCGTCTGATCGGTCCGCTACTACTACAATCTGCGCGATTTTATCATCTCTCTTTTTTTTTCGTGTCAGCAATTTGTCTGCTTAATTGCAGTTTGCAGAGTGACTTTCATTGGATTAAAAAAAAGCAGTTAATGAGGCAAATCGAAAGGCCATTTCTCTTCGTTACCGTCTTTTACAGCGATAGCGTTAATAGCTACACATTAATTTGATATTTGCGTATGTAATTTAATTAATCTGTCAAATTAATTCGTTTTGGGACCATCGTACAACTACTACTTTTATTTTTACTGCTTTAGGCTTGTACTGCACATATTTTGATTATATACATTTAATGTAATGGCATTGATTAATGTATTTTTATGCAGAGTTTTTCGCTGAATTATCGGAAAATAATTTAACAGCAAATTGAAGTATTCGTCGTTAAAATTTTTCTATCAAAGATTTCAATCAAAATATTCTATTATTATGCTTGCCATTATGCGATCCGTGAATGGAATGACGAAATAAAAGCTTGTCAAGCGGTACAGCTAGGCGCAGCTGGTGTGTGCCTGCTGTTCGTAATGAACACCAATATGCGTAAACGAATATGGGCCATTAGTGCGTATAATGAAAATGATTAACGGCGATTGAGAGAAATTTTCCGGCGCCCTTATAAATTGCGAGCGCATTAAAGTGCATTGAAATTTTACTTTTTACATCATAAATCATCAGATATAATAGTTGTGCCATTATTTCATCGACAATGGATTAAAATTTTATGTACGATAATGTCGTGTTGATTACGTTGAATCTCTTAAGTCTCAATGTCGATGAAATATATATTTCTATAAATGTACAACAGCTGTGTGTTGAATTACATGGCGCAAATAATCGAATCAATAAAAATAGAATTAATAGAACTGATAAAAGATGAAGCTCTCGTCCATGATTGTCCATGAAGACGTTTATGAGATTGCTCAATAAGCTCGAAAATCGAGAGAGCTGTCTAATATGACAGTAAATCTATCCGATCATAGCATACGATCCCGCCTACGTAATAGTTGTCTTATTATAGATGCCAGTAGAAACTGACAAACTAGCACTGCAATAGCACTGCAATGAATTATTCAACAATTTATAACAATTACACATACAACACTGGATTATTTAACTTATGAGGGATAAATCAATGCAATAATTACCACGGTCAACAATCCGGACAGTTTGTACAGTTATTTACCAATCACTAAGAACGCGGCTTTAATTAGATGATTTCAAACGCGATACTTCTATTCAAAAAACTCTGCGGTTAAACTGTGTATTAAATACTTATTTCTGTAAACTTTATAAGACAGAAATTTACAAACTTTTCAATAAGCCGAAAAAGTTTTGATCGGTTCTTAAGAGAGAAGACTTATGTTCGTTCTATTTATCCCTGAATGTCTAATAGAGGCGTCCTCAATGGTCAACTCGCCCTCTACTTCGAGTAAACTTTCCCAATTAAGATCACACGCTACCCCTCAGAAATAGCAAACTCGATTATTATCTCGTTAACTCGCACAGTCGATAGAACTCGGTTTAATCTGCGTTCAATTTGTCGTACAATTTATCACGGTGATCCGATGCCCGTCGACGTATGTGGTAAACAAATTGCAAGAAACTTCTCGTCTCGTCGTCTCTGTCCCATTTCCCGTTTCTAGGCTAAAGGCGATATTTAGCAATCGAATAGATCCGTTCGAGTCACGGCTGACAAGATGCGACAGGATGCGAAAGCGACGAGTTGATGACGTTGCAGCTCGATCTTACTTCTCCGAATTGTGGCTAACTCCACCCGCTGTTAAGCTAATGGGGAAATCGCGTTATATCTCGGGAACATCGAGAGGCAGCGGCAGAAATCGATTTTGGGAATTCGCGCACTGGATCCCCACGGAGAGAACTGGCGCATCTATCATCGTCTGACTATTGCTGACTGTATCTACTTGCAGTGCTTGTTTAGCTTTCAAAGAAGAAACAGAATTTGCATTCCTGCATCTGAGGAATTCCTTGCGAGATACCGTGTTTGGTTCTTTACACAATGTAACATTGCGTACAGCTTTATATAAACACACTCGTTGCTTTTTATATTCACTAAAAAACATATACTAGAAAAAACATCCTATCTCTACAATTATTCTATGCAGTATTCTATATGTACGATATATACGTTGCAAGCTACACTTTTAGAAATATATATGTATGGAATTTTAAAATTGTTATTAATAAAAGAAAACATCAGACCCTTTGAGACATCCTTTGAGAACATGTGTATCAATATACGTGATGAATTTATATTAATTTCGCAAGAGTCGAAAATAATTGTATCAAGCTATCAGATTAACGAATATGATATCGGTTTATATATTATATTAATGAATATTTTCACCTACATTACATATAACAAAAATTTCAATTCATAAAAATATAATTCAGCATTAAAGTTAAATAAACTGATAAGTTTTCGTTGTTCAAAAATTTGATCTTTAGAAAATAAAAAAATAAACATTCTTCGATGGTTCAATAAAAATCTAATTTTTTATAACAAGTGAGATTATTTAAAATTGTATTGCAATCTACTTCTTACATATTAATTATAAGCTTGGTAAAAGTCTATCTGAAAAAATTAAACGAGTCCAAAAACAATAAAATTAATAATATCTACGAGAGATAAAGATGGTAATCCCATCTGTAATAGAACCGGAATTTAGAAATGTAACTCTGAGAAGAATGTTTTAGGGTAAAACTAGCCAAAAAGTGCATTAGCCGCGATGGAAAGGGTAAGTGAATGGAGAACCGAACACGACTGGCTAAGTTTTTGATCATTAGAAATCCGATAGCCGGATGTCTCTCTTTCTCTGAAACGTCGAGTAAGTTCCCGTTACAACCTCACTGATGGACCACTCTGAGGAAAAAATTTCGAGGGATAATGCGCGGGATAATGTTCGAAAGCGCCCGGGCGTCTTCCTGGAAAAACTTCGGCGAGAATTTTCACGCGGACGGGAAACGTGTGTCAGGAAAGACAGAGGTTCTTGCATTTCAGAGGTCTGTCGATGTTTTTCTCTATTGCATAACAAGAAAAACCATAATGTTGCATCTTTGTACGACGAGTTCACCGAAGCGTAAGTTTATGTATATTCAGGGAAGGCTATTATACGTAACAGATAGGTATCTGCCTTTTTCTCGCTTTTCTCGCAACGAGTCTGTTTCCAGCCGCAAAACATCACCGTGCTGCATTAATAACGCGATGTTTTATTCTGTGAAATGATCATTCGCGAGGTAAAGTACTGGCGAGGCTAAAGTTTCAAATACTTTATAATACCACGCAATTTGTGCACGTCCGCAATTTGTAAAACACGTAAGCGATCATATTGGCGTATTCTTCAAAAGCTTTCAACAATCGATAATAGAATAAATCTAATTGATAACGCATTAGGATAAACTTAGTGTGTCAGATAAAATTTGCAGAAAGCGAACTTTTTGATGACGGAAATCCACACTTGTTTTGTACAGTCCGAGCTCTAATCGCCGTACATGACGTTACAATTAATGCTCCTGACACATTCGTCAGGGTCAATTGTATTCGGGCATCGTGAATGTGTAACATTTCTGCGGGAGAGCACGGCAGTTAGGCGTTCCTGCAATGCCAGTGCCATGTTATCCTTACCAGCATGGGTATGCAAAGTAGCAATTCACAGGGAACTATGTAAACAATCGTCGGAAATAGAAACCGGTCGGGGCGTGATCCTTCGGCTTGTATGTCCGAATGTCCACGCTCTGAGCAAATTGGAAGTCAACCTCGGGTTACAAAGCTGCGGCTTTAGAGGCTAACGAGCGGGTCCATCCACCGGAAGCCAGTTCAAATGGCTCAGAATCATGTCGCGAATACCATTAGTATTCTACGCGGGTTCATCCTTGCGACATAATCATAAATCTTCGGTAAAGCGATCATGTTCTTTGGTCGCATGATATTTAGAGCGCAATTATTCGCATATTTTAGTAACATCCCGAGATAGTATTGGACAACAATTAATTACTTACGATAAAACGCTCATGAAATACACGTGAGAAACGCGTTCAAAATTTAATTTCTACGCGGTAATTAAAAATGTTTATGTTTATAATATATTTATATTTAATTAATTAATATATTTCCTTATTATTTTTCCCAGTACTTCGTTAATTTAATAAATTGTTATTTATGCAATGGCTCATTATTTTAATTGCATTTTACTAAAGCCTGTTCTGGAACGGATTGAAAATTTATTTACATATTTTTTCAATTACCTTTACGTTTTCACCTATTTATTTTGTAATTCCGCAATTGCGCCTTTTATTATTTTACCACGGAAATTAATTGGTATAAGAAATTTGTTGGAGATATTGCATAATTTTTTTCGTATAATTCAATAACGTGATTTAGATTTCTTTATTAATTTTATTTGCATTTTTTAAACAGAAAACTATGTATTTACATTATAGAATCTATTACGTTAAAACAATAAAAATCTCATTATCTTAACTGTAACTTTTTCCCAGAAACTGATAACGGTTTCGCGAGAATACCTTTACCTCGTCGTCTTATACGTTCTTTTTTCTTAGTTTTCGTAGCGTCTTCGATATGTATTGACGTTTCTGACGAGATATCAGGAATATAATGGGGGCCTACTAGGATACGAGACAAATGATGCGTGAATAACGAGGACGGTATCGCGGTTGAACGAACCATTGTCAGCTGTCGACGCGTGAATATTCGATGGCTATACACGCGAAACATCCTTTTAACAAGCGTATCGCGAACGAAGTTAATAACGTTAGTAAAGTTATTAACGTTAGAGTTTCTTTCAATTAAAAAAAATGGGTGTCCGTAATTTTCTGGAAAAAAAAGCGCTTGAAATAAATTTAAAAAAAAAAGAATATATAACCGCAGAATAAAACGCGGTAATTATCTTATTCGAATGCCGTCATCGCAGCGTGGCATTCCTCCGAATTCTAATGAGATCCAAGCAGAGATCCATGAGAGGAAGAGAGATTTTAATAAATGCGCGAACGAGACCGCTGAAGGAGATTTCTCACTGAAATATTTCCGCTGATATTTCTTCGTCGATCTTGGAAGTAATTCAGACGCTCGATACCGCTCCATAAATATTTTCGTAAGACGCAACGGCTATTTTCCCCGCCTGCCCGTGTACGGATGATCATTCATTGTGATCAACGACGTGTACAAAACACACGAAGCGGTATGTTTAAAGTTTCCTGGCTACGGGGAATAAGAATGTTGAACTTTCGATGCGATAGCGACGATTTATCATCCGACGAATCTCTTACGGCGAACCGAAAGTATCAAAGATTTCTCTGCCTTCGCGCGCATATTCCCTCCGCAAATTGATCGTCCGCTGCATGCCGAACGCAAAATTTATGGAGATTGATCCTACCGGTTAATACCGTAATAATTCCTGAATATGCATGTCGCGCCGGTATAACTCTCATGTGGCCGGTTATTGGCAATATGTAAAGCCGGTGGCCGATACTTTTAAATTACGCTAAGTGCGTTTGACGCGGGAAAGGCCCATCGCTTCTTGTTACTCTGACAAGTAATTGATAGTTATATCTCCCGTATATCGGCCTGCGATATGTATTTCCCGTGTCTGTCTACTATAGATATTTTCATATTATGTTAGTTATAGCATAAATATCGTAAACATTTTTATAATCGTATTTTCTTTTTACTAGAATTTATTTTCTCTTTATTATAGAATAGACTATTCTTTTGTATTGATAATTTCGTTGTCAGACAATGCAAATAATCTTGACGTCGGCTCATTTAATTCTGCAGTAATAAAAGTTCGCAAAGCAGTAAAACAAAATCTTTGAAACAAACTCCAAGCTTTAGAATAATATAGGTATAATCTTACAAACTTAATTATAAATAAGCTAATGAATAAAAGAGTGAAATCAATAGAAACTATTATTCACTCTACCTGTACTCACCGATCTCCGGTATGTTCCTGTCATGATCGCCCCCGGCTAAAAACTGAAACATAAAAATATTTTATGGTCTTACATACAATGCTCAAATGTCAGGTATGTAATGCTCCTGAATTAAAATTAAAAAAAAATTACACGAGACGGAAAAATACACGGAGAAAATTGCTACGGTTGTTACAACAACATTCTCTATGATTGAAAAAGAAATATATATGAATTCAAGTTATATTGATATTACATTAAATGTAGCTCATTTATACTGTTCTCATAATCGTAGTTCTTACTATAAGTAACATTCGGTTACAATACTCTCATATATAGGTACCTCAACCAAAGGATTATTGGCTCTTTCCAAAGTAGCAAAGTAGTCTGCAGTATAAATAATATGGTTGAGAAATCTATAAGATATAATTGGCACGGTATAGCACTGATTGTGAAAGTTCAGTTCAATCGCAAAGTCACTTCCAGAGTACTATGGTTTCCATAACCCTTTTGTATTGATAAGCGAAAAATAACATTATTATTCTGTTGTATAGCAACCCTAACTTTTTCTCCGTGTAGAAAACAATTAAAACTTTGGATTAAATAAAATTGTATCATATTATCGCATATTATAATTTACAATATTTTAGGCCTGACTTAATTTTCTCTTCCTAATTATTGAATTCTATCATAAACTTGTTATAATGCCACTTACGGCGGCCGCAGTTAATCCCATTATCAATCCCATTATCGCAAGCCGATATTCGCGAGCTCCTAAGATTGAAAGTAAAAATTACTTCTCGCTTCCGCCAAATGAAGTTTGTTCAGGATAACGGAGATCTCCGGGAACAGCGGAATAGTGCACGGTCGAAGGGAGGTGCTTTCAGTCGACGACAGTGAAACCCGACGGAAGAAACTTCTGGCGGTGACGCGAAAAGATCGCCAGTAAAATATGACACCGCTGTTTTTCCCGGAATCTAACAAATACTGTTACTTTTGGTTCCCTATCCAGCGAACACGACAACAAACGGATCCATACGTTTACGTCAACTCGCTCTGTAACTTTCATAGAGAACTTTCGCTTTACAGAACGTACGACGTACTCAGAAAGAACTTCCCTCGCCTATTGAAATCTGACAAGGAATCCTAGAAAAACTGGATCTCTCTATATTCTATTTATAAGTTGGAAAATTTAAAATTGTAAAAAAAAGTTATTTCGGAATAGCTTACGGTAAACTGATGATCAAGCAATTTTGACCATTTAATAAAATGTTCTGTATATATAAAAAAGTTAATATGTAAGACCAATTAAAATATTAGAGAAATACTATATTATAAAATTATAAAAGTTGTAAAAATTCTGACATAATTTTGTGTCAAATAATTTCTACGGTTTAATAAGATGCACAAGATTTCTTACAATAAGTAAAGACCGAATACAGATCTAACAATAAGTGCGGCAGGCGAATTTTCAATTAAAAACTGTCTACATTATTATTTAATACGTCTTATCTCTTGTCACATACAAATTATTTCTGTGAATTAATATTCTGTTACACGCTGTTACCGTACTTCACGCGGTAATTAAAAAATTTACACGATGTGCAATTTATCAAAATGAAGTGAGATGAAGGGCGAGTGTGTCGACGATTAAGCAAAATATTCGTCGCAGCTGGCGGTTCCGACAATTAAATTATGCGACGTCGTGAAATATGCACGAGTGTCTTGAGGTGCACTCGTAAAAAGGAAATGAGACGCATAAGAAAAGGAGGTTCAACTCTTCGCGGTTCTTTTTGTAGTTCCTCAGGCCACCCTTCCCTGCGGTTTCCGCGACACATAAACCGGGTTTATTCAAGAAATCGTGACTTTCCTGGGAAATAGAAACCGGCAAAAAGATATCCCGCGGTCGCTTCTTTTACCGCGAGAGAGAGAGAGATTCCTGGTAACCCACCACCGCGCTTGCGAGAGGCAAATGGCGAGAGAAACCTCTCGAGGGAACCCTCTTCCTCCTAGGCTAGACCTTCCGGGCTTGGGAAATCGATAGACCCTCCCCGCCCCCACAGTTTCCTGCGATTCTCCTCGATTTGGAGCTTGAGACCGTCCTCGCGTTCATGTGTCGATCGGGAACCCAATAATGTCTCACGTCGCGTCGGAGATTGATTAAAGGTATGATTGCCGTTACTCTCTGTATCCGTATTACGACATTTTCCGCATTGATAGGTTCCTAATGTCAGTAATGTAATATACTAAATGTTGTCACTTAAATTATTATTACTTTAAATTAAAACTCATTATTTTTATATTCTGTTTGTGCCGTAGGACAAATTACCTAATTTCAGATTGCTATTTTATTTATTAGGTAAAAGAGAACGTCTTTTTGAGTGTCTTTTTTGTATTCTTTTATACTTTTTCTGATATTTCTAACACAATAAGTATTGAAAGTAATTACGTACTTAACGCAATTACTTGACTATTGTATTACTACCATCGCATTGCTTCGGGGTTTTTGAACAAAAGAAGTTTTTCAACAGTAGCGTTTGAATTGATCCATATTGTTTTTGTAAACGAAAAAACGATATACGAGTTCTCTTCCCCATTAGTTACTATTTTGCATGCGCGACCGGAAATGTTCGGAAATCCGCGAGACCAAAAGCTTGAAATCCGTTTTGCGATAGAAAAACGAGAAGAAATGGATACACTCGTTGCCAATTTTATCTCGTCCTTTGCGCAGTTAATCGGACGATTAATCACTACGTGTTCGCGAAAGGATTTACCGTTCTGGCATATAGGTCGCGCACAGTGGGAATCACTCGCAACCTGTACTTCCTTGTCGCGAGGTGCGTTGATCCCTCGAGATGAAAATGGAAGGGCAATTTATTTTCCGCGTTGATTCGACACGCAGCCTCCAACACGAACATTCCATGCAGACCTCCGCCCAAATGGCAGGTCCTTTCTGCTCATAAGTGCCGCACTTTCGGAACACACGAGCCGGAGGATTGATAGAAGCTCGTCTCCATCGCTGCCTGCCCGCAAAAAAGGAACCCTGAGCTTCACGTGAAATTGATAAATACGTGAAAATCCGCGGGAGCTCTCGTAACGTGGAACGACACGAACGACACAATCCTGTTTCATTCGCTTTGATAAACTTTTGCGGATTTGCGAAGCTAGTCTACAAGTTTTCGTTTGCATAATGTTTCGTGATGTCATGCGGGCACTAGGAACGAATGAATGCTGTAAACAGAATGTTTTGCAAAGTTCAGCATCAGAAGCGTATTCATTGGAGCTAACTTCGACTTTGTTTGCTGTTTAACGGCATGCAGAGTCACGAAGTTATTTAAGATTAAAAATTAATGACCCACCGCGAAATGAGACTCTTACGGGTCACTGCATACAATAGGAAGTTTTTGCAATACCGTCTTACAGATACGATAATCGTATCTGAAAGGCGGTATTGTAAAAACTCCCTATTATCTTTTATTAAAACGTTAATTTTTAAAAAAAATTTATTTCGATAACACTTTATGCTAACATTTATAAAAATTCAGTTCCAATTAATTATTAAAAATTGAAAATTTTGTTAAGTAACGATAACTTTCTTCAACATTTTAACGAAATTACAATCTGAGAAATAACGTGGCAAAAGTAAGATATCTTGGAGCAAATTCTCTTCCTCTCTCTTATTCAATGGACAATATCAAGGAAACTTTACGCGTAATTTTAACGAAGCAATGACGAACAAACACATTTCTTAGAATAAACTGCCACAGTACTTTTACAGAGGAGAACTTCTCCCTTTTATGTCGTTATCTAACAGCGGCCGTGAAACCAGCGATCAACGTGGGCCACGCGGAACGGCATAAGTCCCACAATGTTTGCCAGCTCGTTGAATTTATCGCAATTCCATTAGTCTCCTATATTTAGACGAGCCGCGCAAACCGGCGCTTTGCAACATTGCCGTCTGTAAATCACGGACACAACCCTTCCCTTTTGGACGTTAACGAAATCGCGACGATCAGATTTTGACGTAATTTTATTCCGTTTGTTTACCCTAAGTAGTTTTCGGCTCAAAATAGCCAAATAGATTCATCCGCGAAGATTCATTATTTGCGAACAATTTATCTTCCTCGGCACCGATCGAGTCTGATTTGGAATATTTATCCAGCGAAAAGTTCATTTCAAAGAAAATACTTCCAATTTGCTAGAGAATTAAAAAAATAAAATGTTGCTGTTCTCTATTATATTTCTTGGGAATCTAAAAAGCTACAACTTTTATTTAAATATCTGGAAAAAAACGTTGGAAACAAGCTATTAAGAATGCTAATACGTATACGACAAACAAGAATAATATTTTATATTTGTGCGATAAATTTCAATATACCTCGCACATCCACGTTTAATATTCCCGATATTTCACAATCGCGAACTTCTGACGAGGAATATTGAATGGCGGCTAAGCACGGCATGCACTGAAGAAACCTGAATTTAATATCTTTAAATCAGTGCTTGCACTCGACTGGAAATTAATAATATTCAGAAAATGAACTTCAAGGTACATAAAAGTGCGAAAAACTTCGATATTGCATTAAAAATATAGTCAAATATTAATGGCACAAGTCCGTACGGAAGAACGGCAGGATAAAAATAGCGTCAGAAAATTGCAAAATGCAACCAAGGATCTCTCATGCATTTATGAAGACCTCCGAGATCTCTCGTGCTTATCTTCTATATTCTATCGATGGCTGCGAGCAAAATTGTTCTCTCTCGCAAGAGGACGTTCTATATAGATCGTTGACTGCCTTATCGTTTCTTATCCGTCAGCCTGGCATGGTGTGTAGGGCGTCGATAACGCGGACAAAGAACGCGCGCGCGATCGCGCGAGATAAATGAGTGCAGCGCGAACGGCGCAGAATTCGATTTCCTTCGGTTTTACGCGGTCGCCGGAAAGTTATTTGCCTACGACAATAAACGTGTGTGTAGCGGGAGGGAGGAAAGTTCGGGATGACGAGGTGACGTTCACTTCGTCATTAACGACGATTGAACGGGGACCGCGATTAAATCGCGCGGGAACGCGGTCAGCATTGATTAAAGCGGACGAGGAGCACTGTCAGAGGGAGTTTGAGCTTCCGCGAGAAAACGCCTACCTCGTCAGATTTACATACGAATGTAAATACCGATCGCGCATCCGAAAATAGATCCATGACTTCGCAGCTTTTGTGTTGAGCGATTATTTCGATCGGTCTTATGACTCGACGCTTTCACGTCGACAATCAATCGCTACGACTGTTCGATTGCTTATTCACACAGCGATATTTGCAGTCAACGACTATATTTGGCTACGAATCGGTCACGAATTCGGGACAATTCAGTAATTGCCTAGGGTGATTACATGTTATACATGCTGTTGTAACCAGGGATTGAAACCGTCACAATTGCGGTGAATACAAATCTGGATGCGATAGATACACGAAAACGAGCTGTACATTTGTTTCTGACACAAAATACAAGGAAATATAAAACATATATTTTCACAAGATCACATTTTTCGTTGTATATTTAATTTCTTTTTTTCTCCAAATAGAATTCAGCACGCACAGCTAAAAGACGAATTCTGTACATAACTAAACGCTAATGTTTTTTTATACAAAATGAGGAAAAATATCGGGATTTCCAAATATATTGGAAACCACGCATTTTTTGAATCACATATCAAGTAAAAGTTTCACAGTATGGTGCAGGAAATTGTAGAGAGAATATAATGCATGCAATAAAACAAAAGGAATCACTTTTTCCTCACCCTATATAATCCTTTGCGCGAAGAAAACTTTCGTGAGGATAAATGATGGCGTGCGTTAAGAACGAAAGGATCGGATATCCGGTCGTTCTTCATCCCTTCCGGACGTTCTATTTTTTGCGTCGTATCGTTTGTTATCAAGCTGTCGATCCCGGTGGGAAGTGCCAAAGCGACTGCAGAGAATTGATGAACCGCCATGGATAATTAAGAGTTCTGTTTTGTATCTACGTGACTCTTTCAGTATTCGTTCCGTTTCCGTTTATGAATGAGAAAATAATTTTTTAAAGCAAGTGACTCAAGAACTGAATAAAACTAAAAAATTGACCTCGGAATATATGCAGAAAATTACTGACTCATTGCATAAGTTGTTTTTTTAAGCACTGAGGGAATCAAGTTGTTTCTCATTTTAAAACATAAAAACTGATCAACAATATTCAAAATGAATATTCACGATCTAAATTCATTATTGATTAAGTTAAACGGATGGGGCATATATGTTTTTATGAATAATAAATCTCAGCTCTCTCAATATCAGAGATGTTAGTAGGTCAGAACATTAACGATCTATCACGTGCCGTTCGTAATGAGGCGTGTATTAAATTCACGAATCTTCATATTCGAGACATTCAGTATAAAAAAATCTTATAGAAAGCATCAATAGAAAGCCGCAAGAAAATAAAAAAGAAACATGTTAAATGTTAATGTAAGAATTTTTCACAAGTCATATTTGATTTTAAAATCATAGATTTATATTATATATGAATGTTAATCCCTATTTTTTCTGTGTTTTTCTACAAACTTATCGTAACTAAGAAAACATTTTGCACAAAAATTAAAGCATATTTTTGTAAAAATAATATCGCTTTAACAAAATGCATTATACTTCATTATCAGAGAATGTTTTGTATTTAGTAAAATTGAAATTTTTGAAAAATTTTATATGTAAAGCTCCAGCAGTAATATATGTATATGTGTATTTTGAATTATAATATAGGAAAATGTGTTAGACACGCAAAATTGATTTGTCACGCGCATTGATCATCGAAATTCGTTGGAGACTGAGCTATTTTCGAGCCTTCAATATAAAAATATCCTATCCTTTGTTTACGGCGGATTTCGAATTCACTTCTCGTCGGTATCGATTGGCGAGCGCGTACGCGATGGTCGTACGAGTTCACGGGAGGAAAAAGAGTTTCCGGATACGGTACGAAAAACCGCGACAGCAAGATATTCGTCACAGCTGTCGGACGTTTTCCGAGATTTGTCGCGAATCCGTTGGTATGCAATATGCCAGCGCGACGTGTACTGGTACTACCGGTAGCCTGCAAATATCGAAAACATATCCTCCGTCGAGATATTGCACCCTCACCTCGACCCTCATTTCTGTAACTTCCGCGAACGAGACGGTGACGTCGAGAGCTCTTCAGAAATGGAGGCTTTTACGACTCTTACGAGCACGGAAATTCGAAGAGACATTCGTCGAGTCGGAGGGAAACATGATCCCTCGCAAACTTTGATCCACGACCATGCTATTTTCGCTCAAAGCATCACGCTAGCTTTCGCTCGAAACCAGGTTTATACACGATTTCGTTTTACTTTCTTTTTTGCATCTCATTCTGTTTCGTTTTCGGTCGCTCTGCCTTTTTCAGTCGCAATTCTAAATTATTTTGTCTTTTTAATAATACATTAACAGAGAGTCTTCTTCTTCTCTTGTTCTCTAGATATAAAATTTTACATAGATTATACCTAATATATATTTTGTAATTAATAATTTTATTATAAGTATTTTGCATATTTGGCTCGGACTACATCCTTCCAAGAAGATTGTAAAGATACGATAACGAATCTATTGTGAAAAGCGCGAAAGCTTGAAGAGAAGCTCACACAAAAACTCGAATTAAATCTAATTATCTTATCCATTTCTCAAAACTCTGATGGCTCTTTTCGCCAAGTAGATAAGCAGAAAGACTTCTCTCGTTCTTATTTCGAAACGACAACGATTGATGATCACGTTGAAACGAACGTAACGAATGACTTCAGCGAGATAAATGTGACGTGTTATTAGACGAAGAGAAGAAGAATGGCTCGAGAATAGGTTTAAAAAGAAACAACGTAGAGTCGATCATAATTACAATGCAAATTTCCCTATAAAATTGGCTTGTAACGAAAACACCGCGCCACGTACAAAACAGGTTAATTGCATTCAAATTCCAAACTACAAAATGTAATAAACGAAGCGACGTATATATAATAAATATTCAGCGATATACTCCGAATAAACGAATTATAATAAATATTCGAATAAAAAGACCATCTTTTTCCGTCGTATAATCATGTCGAGTGACTCGCGTGACGGGATACTCCGCGTGATTGCGGCACAAATTAATAATCGTCTAGGAACGAATGCAGCCTCCGGCTAAGTCGTAGAAATGAAAAACCGCATATAGGATGGCGACAGGATGTTCCTGACGTGCGCGGAGGGACGCGGAATTGTGCGCGAAAAGTTAAACGAAACTGTTGGGGAAATTGCAGACCTAGGCGGAATGTCGCGTGCAACGAGTGCATCGTGATTTTTGCATCACAAACTCGACCATTGTATCGAATTCATTGTATCGAACAATGGCATTCTCTCAGGAACTAACAATCGAATCGTAAATCTAAGAAGAGAACTCGTAACGCGCGTGTACAATGGAATCGTTCTCTCTTTGAAAGGTCTATACGGAATAAAATTTTTGACAAAATCATCGTTTCTAGAGGAAATGACCTTTTCAAAAAGAAATTTCAATTGTAGCACACGATTACACTGAAATCAGTTTAAAATTGTCGCTTTCACGTCATCGCTTCAACTCTGCATCTAGAGAGAATATCTTCATTATTTTTTCGCCTGTCCGATATGCGGGAGAAGATATATAGGAAAAAAATACGCGGGAAGAAAATAAAGGGACGCTTTAGGGGCGGAGGGTATTCTCATTTCCTATGACGGATGTCTACGTCATTGACAGGAGGGAGAGCAGAAACTATGCAACGGCGCTTTTTCAGCGGACTCGTACTCGAAACAATGCAGAGACGGGACGTGACTTCCGAGGAAATGCCATGTGTGCGGCGTATCCGCCGCCGTAAATCACACATTACCGAAACGACCAATCCAGTATGACCGGACCGATAAAGGCGGAGAGAAACGGGAACAAACGACGTCGTACTGCCGCTCTGATATTTACCACTAGCAGCAGCATAGCAGCAGCAGCAGCTGTAATAGCCGCGGCGCGGGCGTCCGGGTGTTCCAACGGAAGAACATGGCACTTGTCCCGGTGCCCGAATCAATCGTACGTTCGCTGCCGAAGACGCGCCTATGCGATGGAAAATGAAAATCCATCGCGCCCCGGTTGTAGGCGGCAAATTATCGACCCGCCAATTTCCGGTCTGAAAATTAATGGCCTTGTTTGCGCGAGGAGCAGCACCACGGTCCGGTCTTGTTACGGAGCGGAGATACGAGGTGTTCCTGAGCACTTCCGATCGGCCTTTTTCGGTGCCGGGGCCTCCCGGAAGCTGTTCCGACTTTACGCGAAACACGTTGAAAATTTTACCCCGCGCAAATAGCAACAATCTCTCGAGCTCTGAAATTCGTTTCGCTGATGGAGGAGGCTTTATCGCGACGTTGACAAGCGAGCGTGATTTTGGCCTCGTCACGCGTGAGATGAAATGACTTTGCCGCATGTGCCATGCTCGCGGCGATAAAATAAGAATAATATATAAGATAACATTTAATATACCTGCGCGCACAATATCTTCTTCGCCTTTCGCTACGCGATAAGATGGATTTTACTGCGCGAAACCCGCGTGATATTGATTCGCCAAGCCATGAACGTAAATTATCCTGATAGGATTCGCCGCGCGTCTTCGTCGCTCGTTTCTTGCGGGTTCTAATCGCACCGTGGCTTTTTATAGTCGCAATTTATACGCGTAGCAGGTCGCGAAACTCGGATTATCTCCGTAGATTACTCCGGCTTCATTTTCTCGGACTTTTCAGTTCGTCTATATTGCCGATCTGTTTGAAGTCCGCATCGCGAAGATCGAAAGTTGTTAATTTTCTTTAAACATAATGTACTGAATATTGAAGATATGAAATTGAATACAGATATTATGTAACACGAGTATTTATGATTATTTCCTTCAAGACGTTTAGCGATTCTCTTATGTAGCTCTATATAAATAAACGTATTTCACATCATTAGCAAACAATATACATCGTATATCTTCTCGATTTCTCCTGTAATCGCGTAATTCTGTTCTTTCATGCGACGTTCGAGCAAAGGAGCATAATTGTGCGCAAAATAAGGTACTTGTACGCATATTGAGCGATTTTCCGCGAAAGGGCCGCACACTCAAGTTCGAATCAAATGAACAACCTGTAATTAAACGCTCGCGGGTGGTTGCGGTCGAATTTGCATATAATTGGGATTAAAGCGTTTCACCATGGAGATTGGGAAAGGTGCCGAGGTGGATACGATCTGGCTTTTGTACGTACGCCGAAATTTTCGTCACGTTTTATCGGCGTTTTTCACCGTCGCCGCATCGACTTAAACCGCGCCGGCCGTGCACCGGTAATGTATGCATTCCTTTACCCTCCGCGATAATGTATGCGTCCCTTAATTTTGCATTTTCGCTGATCCCCGATGCTCCACGTTCTCACGTTGATTTATTCAAAATTGATCGTACCCGCGTTTTCGGATATTCAACCGCGACCCGTTTCGCCAACATTTTCGCGAAATTCGCAATTCCGCGCGCACAATATCATTTAATAATAAAACAATAAAAAATAAATTGTGATATTTAATAACAAAATAAACGTTAATAGTGAAACGGATTTTGGCGCAGGCTGCGTTTCATCTCGCGGTTGTCGGGACGTTCTGTAATTATTCTCGCGCGATGGCGTGAACTCGTAAATTATCGTCAATGCGACACCCGTGGTAACGGGTGGCGAACACTATTGCGTCGATCTGCTTCGAGACATTTAATTGAATTTGGGAAAAGCGAGGCGTAAACAAGTGAAACATCTGCGCTATTTATACGAAGCGAGAAGATATTTTATTAACATTTCTATTAGCGCGATGTATAATCTTGACGCAATAGTACGGTGAAATATTATTGCGGATTAATTAATTGTTTAATCGAAATATTCAACGTTAAGATAACGTTGTTCGTACACCTCCGCTTTGATCATTCGCAACATTAACGTTCCCTTTGCGCCGATTATTTTACTTTCCTACGTGGAAAGCGTCTAGGAAAAAATAGTATGTTCCATTAAACACAGAATTATAGAATTAGAAATAATGTTTTGATCGGTAAAAGTTCATTTAACATTGAAGATTAAAATTATCAAACGTTTGTTATCTAGACGTCTTCTTGTCAGACTATCATTTTTTATATATTCGACGACGCTGCGATTAATTAAACTCGTAAAGTTATACACACAAATTGAATTAGATCAGTTGTGCACCGCCAGATTACGGTATCCAATTTTACAGCGTGGCGTGCACGGCCGTAAAATTTTGTGTTACGTCATGACGGGAATCGAGATAAGAGGTTTCATAGTCATAGTGAACATATTAAAACGACATGTGCGGCATGCATATTGTGGCGAACGCTACGAGGGAAAAGACGAAACACACCGACTATTTATACGTACGGCTGTGGATTGGTCGGTTTCAGAGGTGGGCGAATTAGCAATAAAGCTGGTATCAAAATATCGATGTCAGCTGTAATACGTTGTAAAAACTCGCGGTACCGCTCGCGGTGGCACATGAAATGACTCTTTCAGCGGTCCATATCGAGCTGTGTCCGGCATCGACCTAGACACTTGAGACTCAATATATAAAATTAAAAAAAAAAAGAAAATATATATGTAACATTTCAAGCGGATCGTACAAACGAGGCTTGACAGTTTTGTGGCAAAAATAATTTACATGACAGCACGATTACACAATTACAAAGGGAGTTTATTCGCAAAATAATTAGTCGCGCTTTTTAATTAGTCACGCGGCGCGTTTTCATTCTGCCGTTCTCGGTTGTGCCGGAAACGAATTTGTCGCGTATAAAGTGCTGAGGACAATATTGTGAAAAACAATGGCGGACGCGCGCGAGAGAGAGAGAGAGGGAGAGAGAGAAAGAGAGAGAGAGAGCGTATTAATTGCCGGCGATTTAGCGTCGTTATTCGAGCGTACATTCGCGACGTCGAGCTTTACGGCTGCGTATCACAAATCGCATCAGAGTGCCTCGGTACGTTGATGCCGGGTTTTTAATCGGATTCCCGACAAAAATCGGATTAATGACGAGTCTCTGTAGGCCATTGGAAATTGCACAAGAATGTTAAAAATTCCGGATTTGGTACCGCACAGCGCCGGTCGTCATTTCACTCGCTTTTACGTGAAACTGTATTCCAGAGAAGAAGCATAAATAATTTGGAGCAATCACCATTTTCTCGTTATTTCACATAGAATAATAACAATAATAACGATAATGACGATAATAACGGTCTTCGCGTTGTAGCACGTTTAACAAATGAGGGGCAAAAGAGAAAGATTATTTAAATTTTCAATGCTATCCGAACTTTTAACGGACAAAAACATTACTTCTAATGCTAACTCGTAAGTTTAGAACACACATATTTCTCCTCAGAAGCTCCCACATGAAAGCTTCCGTAAAATGGCGTCAAAAAAAGGGGCGAACATTGCGAATATTGCGACCGCATATACGGAATTACATTTCCCGGGTCAATTTATCAAAGCGGGGCGGAAAGTATGAACAAAGTTAACTTCTCGGATCGCGGGGAAAATTCCTCGTATAGCAGCATCTTCGTGCCGTCCTCGAAGCTTTGCAACTTTTCCCGGCGGAGTTACGTGCCATCCGGATGCAGCTGTGACTTCCGCGAATCTCGCGCGATCTTCTTACCTCGAACAGTTTAATATTCACGGCGCGTCGTAGAATTGCGCGAATTACAATTTGTTAAGATCCTGCGGAGCTTCTTACGGCATGATTGTGAGAAACGCAATTGTCTGAATGTTTTCTGCTATCTAATCCCGTAATCGCTTTCTTAAAAGTAAATTACACGTACTTATTAAAATATTCTCTACCAAATATTATAAGTATATATTAAAAATTGATATAAAATTTAATTGCAATGCCTCTTTCTAGTCATAAAATTAAAATATATAAACTGTTTTATCGCGTATATGTATATTTTTTTAGATCTTTTTGTGTATATATTTATTAAATTCTTGTGATAATAATATAACAAATCATTCATTAGCTTATAAGTTAATTTATGATTTATAAAGATAATTATACATCTATTGCATAATTCTCTCTTCATTAATTTTTATATTCTTCGCATCGGATGTGTTCGCTTTTCGGAGCGGCAATTGCCTGCAGTAGTGCGAAAATGTAAAATTTTATAGACGAACTAAACCAAGCGCATTCTCACGGTTTTCATGAAGGTGAGGAAACTTATAACAAAGGCTCAATTCGATATCGGTGCGCGGAAATTGCCGCGAACGACGATAAAAATGTAACCGCGCGCGAAATATCGCGGCATCATGGCTTTTTCTTCTGGTACAGTCTGCTTGCGAGTTTCTGAAGAAGCTTTCGCGGTGTGATCGATGTCCGCAAGCTCGTTTCGCGCAACAGCGAGATGCACTAAATGAAAGAAAAAGAGGGAGATAGGAGAAAGTAAAAAAAAATGTTGCAAACTTGCGCGTTTCGTGGCAGCAATCGAGACAACTCAATGTGATTTCCCTTTTACGAAGCCACCACGAACAAATCGTTGATTCCCGCGAAAATCGCGGCGAACGTTGAATCAGCGTTGCAAAAACAAATATGGGATCGGCACCAGACTCAGATCTTTTTCCGGCTGTCTTTCCAGTTCGTCTTTCGATCTACATACGCGATTTTCTATTAACCCGTATACTCAACTGCGTGAGTCTCGGTTATATTGGTCGTAACACTTTGTCGCGTAATTAACAAATGTAAAAACGTTTCAATAAATTAAGGAAAAGCAATAATTGTGTAAATTTCTTGCGTTAATTTCTAAGTTGCTTCGTCTTAAACTACATACTTTTCTTTTCTTTATACATATATATAGAAATTCGTGTAAAATAATATTACTGGAATAGAAAATATAATCTGACAATTTGCACAATTAAATAAAATTAATATAAACTGGTATAACCGTAGCCGTAATAACGATAACGATAAAAAAGTTAGAAAAAGTATACGTTTAAATCCGATATAAACCCTTTTAAATTTAACAGATATGTTGATTGAATAAAAATACGGACTTATCTAGAAAACAAATGCTACAACATTAATAGCAAGTAACCTCTAACATTTTGGTAAAAACATACAAAGAATATTACGATTCAGAAATCCATTAGCGCAACTATGCGATTACGTGTCGACATTCCAATAATTTTACTCACTGAATTTTTTCGTGATAGAAAGATACAAGTGATCGTATTGATCTGTGTGTGTGTGTGTGTGTGTGTGTGTGTGTTCATCTCTATCTATATATATATTCCTAATATCAAGTCAATTTCTGTTTTATTTATTGCTAAATATTCTGGAATTTGAGAAATAATTTTATTACTTTTATCGTAGCAACTTTATTTTTTAACGTAAACGCGCGCTTTTTATAAATTGCTATGATCTTAATAAAGTTCAAATAAGCGTTCTTTACGCAGTTTTCTTTGCTACATACTATTAAAAGAAGAACCAAGGTAAATATACGTAGAAGGAGAGATGTGAGAACGTTAATAAAAAGAAACAAAAAATGAAGCAGCGCGGCGAGGTGATCGGTTCGCGAATTTATATTATTTATACTGCATAAACTTTCAGCAAGTAGAAATGGAATTCCATACATTTGGCTGCAAACGCTTGCCTTACTTATAATTTAAAACAGAAATAACACGAGTTCGCTTTTTGCTATTTCAATACAATGATTCCTCCCCTAAAAGATTTTTTCGCTGGTTTTTAAATCAATTCGAAGTATCGCACATTACGTCTATATATGGAGAGGCAAAAGCCATGGAGGTGTAAGTCAAATTTTTTAAAATATTGACTCGTGTGCATAGGATGCAATTTATATATTGTATGGATTGGATCTATGTACACAAGTCAATATCTTAAAAAATTTGACTTACACCACTATGGCTTTTACCCCTCCATATTGAAAATCAAATCTTATTTAATTGTACAATTTTGTGCGATCCTGCTAAATTATCTATCTCGGTGATAACGAACGTAAGTTTAAAATGAGCAAAGTTCACAGTTCTTTAGGAATGCTAATGAATGCGGCACTTGATTCCAAGTCGGTTCACGTTGCACACGAAATGTAGGACTAGTGGGTGCGCGGAGTTTCCACCGGAAGTGAATCGTAAGACGAAGGATCGCCTAGAATCTCTGCAGCACTCGACTTTGTCTACCGAAATGTTTCAAGAGCACACAGAGAGCGCACACCGAGTTCGAGATAAAGCAAACGTCTATTTTCTGTTTTAGTTCGTTTTCCCATTTCTTTCTCTTTTCTTCCATTTTTAATGTGACTTCTTCATTAGATCTCTTACCTCTACTTTATCCGATTCTCGCAGGAACACCAAGAATATATATATATTCTCTCTCTCTCTCTCTCTCTCTCTCTCTCTCTCTCTCTCTCTCTCTCTCTCTCTCTCTCTCTATATATATATATATATATATATATATATATATATATATATTCTGCTTATTAATATTTATATTATTTCAAGATCGAGCAGCCTGGTGATAAATTGATATAGCACTTGATAGCAAGTTTTAACATGACAGGTCTGCGTTATCTTGATGGACGTGGCAAATAATAAAAAATAATTTAAGAAAATTGGTTTTTGGTAAATGGATGAGAGAGCTATTCTATTGGGAATGGTAATATAACCAAAAAATTGTATTTGTCACAATATTGTATGATCGATAGTTTCGAAGTTACGTTTCAATATCATGGAACCGAGATAGTTTCGTAATTCTCGGGAATTGAAAATACATAGCGCTTCTCTCTCGCAGAGGCGAGAATAGGTATAACAAAACCTGTATATCTCTGAATAAATTTCTTCTCGAAAAGCAAACGTCTTACGTTATAGTTTCGTGAAGTGACGAAATAAAACGACGTGTTGATATCTTATTCTTCTGGCTACGTCGGGAACGCGGAACGGCTTTAAATCGTAACGCGATATCGCACGAGAGAAGCCTTTTAAAGCGTGGCGTCAAGTACTTTTACGGACGTACGAAAACGGCTTTTAGAATCCTATTAAAATTGTATGAAACGGTCTACGTTTTCGGGATACGGGCATTCTTAACCGACTCGCCTATCTCTCCGCCGTTTTTCCCGTTAAACTGGCACTCGAATCGATCTCAATTAACGCTCGACGACAGACCGGGGAAAAGGTTCGACTTTTGTTTCGATGTGCAGCGGACAAAGTGGACAGTCGAAGAAAGGAAGGACATCGGTAGCTAATAGCGAAAACGTGAGATTTTGTTGACACGCCGGCGGCACCGATAGGAAATCGGGAGAGTGAAAACAAGCGCGGACAATAGAGAAGTAGAGCTCTTAAAGCGAGTGACGTAAGCGAGTAGTCAATCTCGGATTTTTTTAGTTTTCAATCGCGAGGATAATTTCACCTCGATCTAATTCCTCGTGCCCTTTGTCCCTTTCAATCCCTCACACTGATACATAACGCATCGTCTCGAAGCGACATTTGCGCTTCCCGAACGATTGTCCCTTTGTCATTTTCGCAATTGACGCGGAATCGCTCTCCTCTCGCAATCATCTCTCTCTCGATTCTCCGCCGGAGGGAAAGCGGAGGCAAACACTTGAAAATTTCTACAAGCGTGACAGATATAAAATGTCTTTCTACACAAACCTTTTGATCGATAACCTAATGCCTTTGTGTACCCTCTCGTTTTCTCATCCCATTTCCTTCGAACGAATTTCTCATTAATTTCACGCGTCGAGAACTCATATTCTCGAGCATGCACGTCTTGGATTTCTCCGCGTTCTCGAGAAGATGCTGCACTACGACCGAATGAAAGAAAACAGATAAGAATTGCTGGAAGGGTGAAGAGGAGATGAGCCACTTCCGTTCCTTCGAGATGGCGGAAGCGAGAGCAAGCTGGAAATTTACCGTGACCGAAAGATCCAGCCGCGTCATGGATGGGTATTTCGCGTGCAAGCCAGTGTAAATACCCTCGCAACATGGAACTTACGCATTTAGAGCTCTTAGAGAATATGTGTATTCTGCAAATGTTGTTGCGGGACGCGGGACAAATGACCGAATTTGCGAAACGTGCATACGTGCGGCGCAATCTCAAGGGAATAATCTCGAATCTGCATACCGCGATTCAAGACGCTTCGTTTCAAACACATACGTGGCAACAGCGTGACAAATATTTTGTGAAAACTAGTTAATTCTATTGTAAGGAATAATATTCTTGAATATCGTATATACATGAATTGCAAAGAATATTCTTATACACGAATTTTTATACATTATGCATAACAAAGAAAAAATATGGGAATGCAAAAATCTTACGTAAAAAAGACATTTACAGATATAAATTAACATGTATAAAATGCCTACAAAATAATTTTGATATAAATTATCAAGGGAAATATATAAATTAAAAACAGAAATATGAAAAGTTTTTAATGGCTTCAAGATCAGTATTTTTTAATAGCGATTTACTAAGGATTTGCGGAAGTTTAAAGGATTAAGTTAACGTTGTCCGAATGGCTTTTTGTTAGAAACGCGCACTAACTCCATAGATTAAGATTTATCGACGACCGTTGCGAGTGACATTCAACAACGAAGTCGAACAAATCCCCGACGGCGGCGAAATTCTAGTTAGCCGAACGAATTCAATTTCAAGCGGCAAAATAATTTCAGGTTTTTCTTTGGCAAAAAAACGATACACCTGTGCGCCAATAGCTGCGGAAAGCGGTCCTGTGAAATTCTCAATTCGTGAATCTTTGAGAAAATTTTACGGAGATTTCTCTCAAGACATGATATCAAGTGGAAGATCGTAGACCTTTTACACGGCTTGTACTTTTTATCCTCAAATATATGAGACACGAATTCAATGAATGCAAAACGATGAATCAGATGAATAGCAGAGTATAATGGTAGACGCAGATTTTTAACGTGAATGAACTTAACAGAATATTTTTTTTATTTCCAGTTTTATGTGTGTTTACGTAATTAAATTTAGTAGAAATTTAATATTATATACGAAATAAAATAACAATTTTCGTGCATATGCTGTTAAGTATATGCGACTACGCTCGCGAACCTAGCTTCGTTCAAAAAAGAAATTCCTTCGATATTTAATCTATCTGAGACACTGAGATTGCACTTTCTATTAAAGAAACAACTCCACGAGAGAAAAGACGCCTTACGCTGATCGCGAGGAGAATTTCGAGAGGAGAATTCTGAAAAGAATATTATCCGAGAGGCATCAAAAGAGCTCACGAGATATCTCGCACTACGAACATTACCTCTTTGAACGGCAATAATTAATCGCGCCCCTTTCTTTTCATATACCCGTCCCCCCCGAAATTATTTCTAGACAATACCTTTGTCAGAGCTCGGCCCCATTCATCGGATCAACCCTCACGTCCTCGCCTCACCTAGAACACAGAACGTCGTATCCGTAATTAGTACCCAGACCACTTGTGTAATTAAGGGAATGCGACCGACAGCGTGTGTCACGAAGTAACCAGTTACGACATAGATACTATCTCCCGTCAAAGTATTCTGCATTACGTACAGTAAAATAGTGCAGACCTTTAAAAACCCGCGGGACTCGATGCTTTTACATTTAATATTTTCCTTGCACAAAGCTGAAAAGTGCGTTTGATTTATAACTTATTTCATCGTTAAACTTCCTGCATTTGAATGAGATATAGTGTGAAAGCGGCTTCTTCTGGAAAACGCGAAAAATCCTACTAAATTTCTTTTAGTTACACGTATCTCGTTTTTTTTTAATAACTTAAAAATCATATGAAAATGATTTCTTCACATTTTACGAATTAATAAATAAATACTTTTATTACTATTTTTTAATTATATAATCTAAAAGACTCACAAAATTAATTATTTTTTAATTTCAACGTATGTTTACTTCTCTTTATCAAAAGTAATATGACTTTAATCGTGTAACAATTCCACGCTAAGCTTGTTTTTATTGCACCTGCCTTTTTACGGAAAAATTGCTTGAATAATATGTTCCAGGAACTTAGTGGATGCGTGTCTCAAGGGACTCTTTGCGTTCACTATTTCTCGTCTAATCGGAATGATAGAACACGCAAAGTGCATAAGCACGAGCTAAAGCCGTTATTGCTTTGAGTGTCCGCAAACCACAAGTACCCACACTATCCGCTGGAAAGTCTCGCCGAAGAAATTTCGTGGTTCATTCGCATTTATTTACGAACTTGGGAATTCTCGATTGACCATCAGGCGGTCTGCGGAAAGTGTCCCCAAAATGCCAATTTTCTCGGACTTCGCCGATTCGATTGGCGAGTCGTCTTTACTGTTATGACTATCTCCGACGACAATGGCCTCATCTTCAAGAGGCCATTCCTAGAGGGACGAGATGTATATACAAACTCATGGATTGCTTGCAGCTGTTGCCGAATTCACGAGTAGCACCAAGGCCGCATTTATGTGGGAATTAATCAACCGAAAATTCCCACGAAAACAAATGTTGACAGACAACGTTATGCTTAATGACAATAGGATTTTCGTTCGCTCGATAAAAGCAAATAATATTTTAACATATTTTTGTGTACAGCGGTTTTGAATTTGCCATTACTTTTAAATATTATAACTATGGAGAAACGTAAAAAAAATATTTATAAGCAAAAGAAATAAAAATAGAAAGTTTAAAATTGTTAACAATTTTGCATTACCAATTATTGTATACAATTATTTATTATATAATGTATGCAATGCAATAAATAAATATTAAATGTTTCCTTTGGAAATTGCATGCGATAAAACCATTTCGATTTGCATTTTCTCTAATTTCTCTCTCTCAAATTATCTAAACTATTTAATATCAATTAATAAATAAAAAAGCTTTTTGCATTTATTTTCGTATTTTTCAAACCACCTAGTCTTTTAGGAGACGTCTAATAAGTGTGCGTTTAAAGACTTGAATGTTCTATATGATGAATTGTTTTTCTAACGACGGAAGGGTTAAATCCTGGATTCTTGTATGCGCAAAGAGCACACAGTTTCTCGAAGGCTTTATCGAAGGGAGGCAATATTTGTCTGGCGAGTTACTCCGTCCAGCTGGGAGAATCCTAGCGTTCGATCAAACATTTATATTGGACCGCGCTGGAGACGCTGGATCTCTCCGAGTGCGAGAATCGAAGAGCAACCTTGAGGGTCCGTCCGTCGTTTTTGCTGGCATACGAGGCTCGTCAATACTCCAAAGCAAATACACCTAGCCTTAAACCGCCGTCGTTAATTAGAACGGAGTACAGCTACAACGGAGTCGAGCTAGCATACGCAGCTGAGAAATGCCTAGAGTTCGTCGGATTATCATGACAAATAAATCATCCCTCGGAACTTCCTGCCTCTCTAATGCGTGCAAAATCATATTTAGGTCAGAATACCGACGAAACATAATGCGCGCACGATTCTGAGCGATCCTTACAAATTATTGTTCGCGTTGACTGCCGAGCAAACTTCGTGCATTGCCGCTCATTCTAAAGATCTAAACGGTGCTGCGATGTAACTTGAATCCTACCGCGTTCAACGTGTTAAACGATGGAAAATAAATATGAGAATTATACGAAAACGGTGCGGATGTGACTCTCAATAATTGTTACTACCACGGCAAAATAATGCGTGTGAGCGTGTGCAGAATATTTGTTTTAATATTGATAAAATTGTGAAAAGTCACTGTCCAAATAATTTCAATTACACATATAAAATTTACACGTATAGAAATCAGTAGGTTCTTTTACATATTTGTAATATAATATTATTGTAAAGCACGATTTTTGTGTCTCTACTCCTGGGTCACTGCCTTTCTTGTCCAAGATAGGGTTTGCTTTCGAGAGTCTTTATGGGAGTTATCTTATCTCGTATCACGTTCCGCTATATGTAGTTAACGTAGTTACGAAACCGCTGTAGTTTAAAGTAGACAGGCAATGACGTCCTTTTGTTCTCAGTACAGGGATTAGATTTTCCCTAGGTGGATATTAAATGAGCGGTTACCGCATCAAGACGACGTGGGTGGCGGATCCTACGTGTATGTGCTTGCGTAAGGATTATTATAACTCCGGTAACGGTGTGTCGGTTAACAGCGAGAGACTATTTACACCGACGTCGATATTAAATTCTATTTTTATAAGTTCGCTCCGCGCGGAGTTCGAACTCCGCGAGCCTACAATCGACGTTTCCCGCGGATGTTTCGAAATGGAGGAAAAAGGATTTTTCCGCGAAGCGACAGATGGTACGATACGCGATTTTCTCGTTCGTTCGCTTGTCGGTTCCAATTTCGTGTAATTAACGAGACAGGATTAGCGACAGAATGACAGAGAGGGGAGGGGGGAGAGGGGAAAAACCGATGGAAAGAGCGAACAGCTGGAGACAAGCGTCCAGATTAGATTTTGAGGATTTAATTAAACAAGCGATGACTCGCGAATTTAAAAACTTTTACAATTCTCTTTGTGTAACATATTTGCGTTTAACTTGTTTTTTTTTTTTGTTTTTGTATTTTGTTATATTGCAGTAATAGAGCTTTCCGCAATAAGTAGTCATTCTCTTTTATTTTCTCTTTTATTTCAACGGAAATAATTTTAAATTTCGAGTTGTATTGACTACCTTTCGGTTTAGAACAAACGTCTATTTAATATGCAAACGCAGCATATGCTATGTCGAAGTGCATCTTCTCGGGTGTTCCTTTGCATTTTGAATTCCGACTTATTGTTAGATGTCAATTCACTCAATTCTACCATTTGGAACTCACCGATCAAGAGACAGAACTCAGTTAATATCCGGGGCGATCGCGTATCTCCTTCATTCAACAACAATCGTGAAGAAGATATCGCAGATTGAGGAAATCAAAAGCACATTGCTTCGATCTGATCGCCGAATGAATGCACATTGGATTCCTCGTATCAATGTCGCTAAATCTTATGTCATTCGAAAAAAAAGTAACGTTAAAATAGATTTACTGCGCTGTTTTCCTTCCTCCCTTTTTGCCTTAATAAAAGATACGCGAGCACATTTTATTTTCAGAACGCAATGCAATTTTCTGGCTCAAGTAATATTTTAATTTTCATGTATCTTATTTACATTTTATAACGAAAAAAAAATATTATAGCGATCGTGTTTACCGTCTATTTCTTCCAACACTCTCGTCGATATTCATGTCTATCTGTGTTGTCGATATTGGTAGGCACATGCATTCACACGGGTGAACAAATACTGACGAAAATAGAAACGCGAAATCGACGAAACGAGAGATAAGATTTCCATTGTCTCTGAATTGAACGAATATCTGAAGTTTCCGAAGCTCTTGTACTAAAACTTCTTCTATAAAATCAACTGCAATTTTTTACGCATTGTTAACCAAAATTGTGCTGGTTAAAATAAACAAATAATAAAAACATATGAAATATTTTGAACTGTTTAGAGAAAGCATCTTCTTTAACTTTTAACTTTTCAAAAATAATAATTACTATTTTTCTTTGTACGATCCAATGTGTACGTAATAGATAAAAAATATAAAAAAACTATTGTGGAATATACACGTTTCAAACAGTATTCAATTTCAAATAGAAAGAGTAAAATTCGAATCCAGAATAAGATCCATTAACAATTTGTCCGTTCCATTTACGAATGCATCGATCGAATGAATAATCGCGGTTGTTCTGTTGAGCAGATTTCGGAGCAACAAGTCGCGCGCAATTCATTATATACAGACTTCAAGTATTTAAAACTTGATAAATAATCATTAATTCTATCATGACGATTTATTTCATTATTGAAAGAAATACGCATGTCTACAATTATAACAGGCGATTTGTAATTAACTGATAAAGAGATATCGCAAAAGCGTGCAACATTACATGGATGTTATCGTAATAATTTACATATATTTACATATATTTTTACGATTTACAAATAAAAAGATAGATAAATGCAGAATAGTAAACTGAATTTTTACTTCATTACGCGGATGCTGTAATGCTGCATTTTACGAAAAGAACGTTCTTGACATTGAAGTTCTACGATGCAATAAATACAGCGTAAGCTACGCGGGATAGCACACGGGTAAGTTTTAATAAAACCGAATTAGATATTTCACGGGGCAACGGAAGATCCAGTGCGAAAGGCACGGTGGACAAGCAATTATGGCGGGCTTAGAGATTCAGTCATTGCGACCGGAGACCCACTAACGCCTGTGTTGCTACAAATCCCAGTTCTCATTATGGAGATCGATATCACAGGTTCTGACCTATTATTGTTTACGCGTGTAAACGTGTGTAACAACACACGATATCCATTGAATTACGCGCGAAATTTCAATTTCACATACGTCCGTGGGAGGAACTTATGATCGTTCGAGATCGCCTCGATCGCGTGTAATTGAAAGATATTCAGTAACATTTCTCGGAAAGAAAATTATTTTTATAATCTCACATCAATCAAATGTAAAAAATTTTTAAGTAAAGAAAATCAATACAAAATGAAAAGTATAGTTTCAACTTTATATTGGAAATATTAAATTTTTTAAGTATTGTTATTCATCTTTTTATTCCTCTTTTTCTTCTTCTTTTCTCCTAAGTATGTAATTTATATAACAAATCTTTTAACATACTATTCAACTTTAAAATTATGAAAGAATATTATAAAAAAACTTATAATTCTTCTAATGTTTTCATAAATTGGCTGTAACTTGAAAAATCTTAAATATTTTACAAAATTAAAGCATAGTTCAGAAAGAATTGTATTGCTTTAATATAATAAATGTTTTACTATTGGAAAATGTTTATATATCTCCTATAAAAACGTTTCATGAAAATGAAACCTCCGAAATTCGATATCTAATTTATAACGATGCGGTACTATAAATTCAGTTATTAACAATCGAAGTTCATTTTACTTTATTAACATACAAAATTCGATCATTATGATCTGTTTTTATTACAGAATTGTGAAATTCAAAAAGAGAAAATAGACAGGTATTAACTTTCATTATAATTTTTCTGATTTATGTAAACAAAGTTAGTATATAAAGAGAAATAACTTAGCTCAAATATTTATTGCCGTTAATTTCATTTTATCGCTCTAGATTCTAGAATTATGATACAATGCTGCATAACGTGAGAGAAAAATTGTAAAAATTGTAAAATGTAGCATAATGTCAATTATGATCATTATGATTACGTGCAAGCAGGATTACGACATAACACCGAAGATTAAATCGACGAAGTAACTTTATGACGAATGGAAAAACTGGAGAATCGCTCTTTTTCTCTCGAGTGTTAATAATATTCCACATGGATGTCGCGTCAAGATTGTTTGGAGCGAGTGATGCTCGATCCGACGTGTGTCGAGCAAAGAGAAACGCGAGCCTTGATGACAGAATCGCCCCCGAATGGGCGGAGGGAATCAATGAGGATGGCGACGCCCGTCCGGGGCGCCGATGCCTGGCTACGCGTCGCGACGCTCCTCGAGTTCCCGCACGAAGCGCAAACATTCGTCGCCTCGTGCAAAAAGGGAAGTCGAAAGAGTCGAGAGATCGAGTCCACGAGATCGGCTCGGTGACTGTGCGTCCGTGCGAGATAAAAGCCTGCCTTTCTCTCTCCTCTCTCTCTCTCGGATAAGCGCGGTTAATTCGCAGTCAAAGTAAAATCCGCCAGCGGATCGGACAGCACGCATCGGAGCGTGATCGATTACGATAAACCCTGATGGGTGTATCCTATCAAAATTTCCGCACGCACACACGTGCGCGCGCGCGCCGTGCACGAGATCTCACGAGATATACTTCGCTTATATTTACGCCGTCGAGCCGCGCCGCGTTCTAATCTGCATTCGCATTGGACCGCGATGCAAATTGCGAGCATGCAAATGGCGACAAGATAGCCGCATGCGGCGATACACACGTCCAATGCAGAAGTAAATCGGCGGTAGGAGCAGTCTCGCATAGAAACGCGATGGAGTGGAATAACGTAGATGCGCGCCGGCCTTGTCTATATTGCACTTTACTCATCGGCCGCGGATTGTTTCTGCCAATTGCGAGCTTGTGCGGACTCTCTCCTAATCCCGTGGATTTCCCCAGGCGAATATCGTTACAACGCGCACATTACGCATGACTTTTAATTACAAGAGTCATCCGTGGGTAGAATATGATCGCGAAGAATAAAGGACGCGCAGGACGCGCGTAGAAAACAGCATAATACATTAGACGATCTGTATGATACTTCGTGACAGAAATAATTTTGAATATAACGTCGTATATTCTGATACATGTAAGTGTTTTGTGGTTCCTTCAACGTTTCATTACATGATATATAAAATTCCAAATAGAACTCTGTTCTAAAATCTATCGCGTATCGTTATTATATATATATAGTTTCTTAAAGTGTATTTAAATTAAGAAGATAAAAATAAATTATGTAATAATATATATTGGAAAAATAAAGTTTTACCTTCCATTATGTTCCACACTGAATGTTAAGGAAATTATATACATATGTATGATGTGAGATAACTTAAATTCAGCAAGTATAAAATAATCAATTTTTAAAAGATCACACTGTCAACTTTAACCACATATATTGTCTCCAAAAAATGTAATTTTTCACCAAAGCAATTTAACGACCTTTTCATAATCTATGAACTGTTACTCCGATCGACTTGAAAATTTTATATCGCTTCTCTTCGATAATATACACGAGTTTAAATTGATTAAATTTAGACGATCATAAAAGCACTTGATATATCAAAAGAACCGAGTGTTTTAAATTACATACATTTTTGCATTAAACTGGGTTGCTCTTTGAAAGTCTCGAATATACCTATTGTTTCTTGCTAAAAAGTAGCTCTTAAACGACCATTATTATAAACGGATATCGCCGGCGACGACGCGACATAGCGCGTTTATGTAATTAGTTTTACAGAACGGTGAACTCGACTACGAGTGCGTCGTTAAAATCGCGAAAGGGCTATTTATCGCCGTTGAAATAGCGAGGACGTTCTCGACTTGTTCAATGACACAAAAGCCGCTGAAACGGGTCCGGATGACCCGAATAATTGAATACCTAGATAACCCCGATTCCATATTCGATGAAGAATTACAGATATAGGGTAATAAGAGATTTCCAAGTGACGAGTTTCGAATTGAATGGAGGAAGCCTCGCGACCATTTAAAAAGAGGATTACAGTGAAAATTCTTGAGAAGAACTTCGCGCACGAGTGCGGTGAACTTTAACGAGAATTTTAATATCTGCCATCGTTAGAAAAGTCGATGTGTCCTCAAGCTTTTTGAGAGATAGAAAACTTTGTTGGCGACGAAGATTGTAATTATAGCGATCTCTTTGTTATTTATTTATCCTACGTTCTTCGATCTACGAGAAACTTGGTCCTCCTGCTTTAATTAAAATATCCTTCTCTCTTGGTACACTTCTCGGTAATTGCGTGTATTTTTATTTTCGCGAAAGTGTAAGAGCAACATTTTATTCGGTTTTGTCGGTGTATCTTAATTCTGTTACACAAAACATCGCTTTTCGCAGATTATCCTACAACGGTTATTTTTAAATAAAATTATAAAGTTTTTCTAAAATTATAAAGTTCTTCAGTTTTTAGAGAAATTAATTCATGGTATTTCACGCAAAAATGTCTCGGGGTATTAATTAAATATATATAAGATAAAACCTCCAAAGTTTTACTTTCAAAAGCTTTTTTTGAAATTAAACTTTTATTTCGGTTAAACTTTTATACTGAAAGCTAATGATACTTTGATAAGAAAAATGTTTAAATATAGTTTTACAAAGTATTTTAGCAGAGAGAGGGAGGGAGAAAGAGAGAGAATATAATTTATTCGCAACATTTTAAAAATATTTTAACATCATATGTCCTTGTTATATTTTTCTAATACTCAAATGTTTGAACTAACAATGAGATGTACATATATAATTTGTTGAATACTTTAATTTAAAAAAAAGTTAAAAAAAATTTTCCAAGTGGTTTATACAAGAATCAAGTAGCCCTATTCCATATTTTATGAAGAAAAGTTCAAGCCTCCTTCCGAAACCGGAAAGGCGGGTCCGCTTATGCCAGTCATTCGAGTTCAACTTCGGATGAAGCGCCTTTTTCTTTTTTACGACTTTACGGCAAATCACCCAGTACGAGAGCGCATTTTTACAACAAAGTTTACGAACGTCATCGGAGCTCGGGTGCAACGTGGAGAAATGTCGCGAGAAGAGGCGATAAAGTCACAAAAGTGACTGATGGCATGAAGACATAGAGCTATGCGCGACTCTCAGGACGCATAAATGAGAGTTGCGCTTATAACACGCATTATTTGCGAGAGAGTATAGAGACATTAAATCGTATCAGCCGCTTTAATCGCGTCGTAAAATACCAACGACATGCGACAAAGTGTAAAAATGCGCGCGCGCGAAGATGTAAGCGGAATATATAACATACATGGTTACATTATCCCGCGACATGAAAATGTGCAAGACACGCAAAAATCCTGCGAATAAAGTGCTATAAAACCCAACTGGAAGGATGAACGCGACTGAGCTGCACGCTGGTAAGCGCAAAAATAACGAGAAATAATGGAATAAATTCTATACAAACGTCCGCCTTATTTAATTTCTTTGTTTTCGAATTTACGTATATAGACGTTTCATGTTTCAATAATACTCGTTACTGCGAAATTGCAACGTGCCAGTACTTTTGAAAGGAACGTCGGGTAGCATCGATACTAATAATATTCACAATGCAAGGTGAGTATAAAAATGTCAATATCTTATTAAATTTCAGCATCCCCGCAGTCACGCGGCGCGCACCGTCGAATACACGTGCAGAGCTCAAAGGAAGAGAAATCCATAAACGAACACTTTTGCCGGAAATGCCCAGATGCATAGATCCCTTTGGCTTCGGGCAAACATGTCGAGATCGATCAAACGTATCTACGCGGATTGACGTGCAAATAAACAAATCGATGCATACGATTCGTTTCGATTATCTCGAGAAGGATAAATCATGGATGCGCGATTCCATTACCCATATTTTTAGTAGTTCTTGACTTCATTTCCGTGACCGTGATCGGAAAGTTCAAGTATATTTTGCAAGATTCTTTGTAAAATTTAGTTCGCGAAAGCGATATACATATAGTAGAGTTACAAGAAGCGGTCCGAAAAACATGTCGTTAACGGCACGAAGAGAGATACATGTCCCTTTCACATATTGATAAATGGTTGCTTTCTAACAACATGGATCTAGAATACATTTTACGACGTATCAATAATTATTGTATTTCAAAGAAAGTATATTTTCGTTCACGAGCACACAAAATTCTGCGAGAAGTTTTTAATTTCTTTCCTTTACCGAATTTATTCGAGGTTATAATTTCTTTAATACTTTAGTTTTATTACTTGAATATTTTAAGGTAATAGTTACATTAATTCATAAAGACGTGCTAATAAAAAAGGATTAAAATAAAATTCTTACAAGAATTAATAGATGGGCAATAGAACATTATTCTCTAGTTGATTCCTATGGAATCTTATCTTAACGAGTTTCGAGCAGATTAAAGTTTAATTGTCGAGATAATTAACGCTATGAAGTAAAAAGTTGCAATGACCAAGTTAAAACAATGGCCTTCCGTCACTTTTGCGTAAAGAAAAAAGTCGACTCCAAGTTTATCAAAGAATCCGTAGTTGGAAAGTGGTGCTACAATAAATCTTGAATACTGTATATACCTAGAGTATCCCAAGTACACCTTCTTTCAACCACAGGCTTTATTTGGTCATTTTCTTGCCAATTTTTCATTAATCGACGTTTGACCGAACTCCACACATTTTCCTCCACAAATTTTTAATATTCCATTTAATTTCAAATATCTTTCTTTAAAAACTAATGTTTCCTGATAAAAATTCTATTCAAGCGAACTATATACTTGAAATTAAGCGAAAGATAAAATTTTTCGTTTATTTGCATCTTTAAAATTTAAATTGAAAAAATATTAAATTTTTAATTGCATTATATGTTAAATTTTAAATTAATGGATCCGCAAATAAAAAAAGGACGAGGAAAAAAACTGAAGCATCCAGATTCCGGTTTCGCGAATCTTTCGTGTTTCGTTTACATCGTACGTACGTTCCTTATTCGTCATCTCCCGAGAGCGATAGGTGTGTAACGGAAGGCGAGGTAATTAAATGACATCGGCTTGAATTTATGACTCACGATTCCCCCGTGCGTGTAGACCATATTTTCACTAGTGGGAAATTGTGCTGCGTACTTGCGAATCCCACGAATATAGAGATTGGCGAACATTACGATGCAAAATTAGCGCGACGTAATTAATGTTCGCGGCATCATTGCTTTACATTATATACATATACAGAATACTTTCAACAGTAATTTACGTTAGAAATTTAAATATTATCATGATTTGTTATGCGTATTTTACTGTTGATATATCAAAACACCTTTATGACTCTAACTTTATAGATTTACGCATCCATGATTTTGTAGAATATAAAATTTAATAATTAGTTTAAAATTAATAGATATACATTTAATATACATTTAATTTTCATAGAATATGATCGTAAACTCAAAATGAGACAACGTATAAATGTTAAACACTTCTCTTTTATAATTACATAATTAATATACTTTTTATATTCTTGATGACGTGATAAATAAATCACTCTTCTTTTCTCGTGCTTAAAAGGCGGTTACATATTTCTTTTCACTTTTCTATCCATAAAAATAACATATATTCAATTTAATTGAAACCTATTTCCAATTTATTGAATGCTATCTTCAAGTAGCACTAACATCGTTATGCAATCCCAAACTAGGAATTCGAAATTCAAACTCCTCTTGACAGTTTTCCTGACAATAAGAGCATCCTCGACTAGCAAACCGCCTAAAGTTAAATTAACTTTCCTCGACACTTCGCAGTAGTATTGTCCCTTTTGCCGGTAGTTCGATCAAATCCCACATGAGATACTTCGCAAGATTTTTCCTGTCGATACATCGAGGGATCAAGAACAACGAACAGCGCGAAATTACGGAAGATTACCGGGGGGAAACCGGGAGAGAAGGAAGCGGAACGCCTGAATGTATCAGGACACGATTTCGAAAGTTGTCTGAAGATGAGCTCTAACTAAGTTGAGTCCCGCAAAATTGTCCCCGTGACAAGGAACTTTGGAAGAACTGCAGTTATGAACGCGCGACCTGGCGATGTTAATCAAAGAAGTTACTACGACGAGGTCGTAAGCGTCGCGAACCGGTAATCCTTTTTCCGCGTGTTGCCCGATAAAACATTCAAGCAAGATAAAAGTCTACGCGGAACGTTAATTTCAAAATTGTCGAAGATTCCGCCAAGTACTTGCATAAATCACGAACACGCAATAAGGAACGTGCTTTCGCACGTTCATCTCGATAAAAGTAATGATCATTCAAATGATTCATCATAAATAATTTCGGGTCACCCCGATTAATTCTCTCCGGGGAGGATTTTATTGACTCTGCGTTAATCAAGCTTATCAGTCGACGTAAATTAATTTTCGAAATGATTAGCGATTACATTATCTACGTGTATAAATGTACTGATCCGTCCGTATATTTAGATCATATTACCACAAATGTGCTATTAAAGAATTATTATTTAATTCTTCTGACATGTACATTTTTTTATATACATAGATTGTTCGGAAAGTAGTGCCCGTTTTAGAATTAAAAAATGATTAATACAGATTTTTTAACAAAAGTTTTTATTTTACATCGTACATGTCTCAGGCTTTAGGCTATTTTTCTACGTAGTCATTGGCCAGGTCCGGGCTGTAGGATAGATGGTCCAAAACTTCCTAATTGAAACTGTCAATGAGTCGGAAAGTTTTGGATCATCCACCCTACAGCCAGACCTAGTCTCCAGTGACTTTTACCTTTTCACAAAACTAAGGGATTTTTTTGGGAGGACAACGCTTTAGGAATGAGGAAGAAGAGAAAACAGTCACTACGTTTCTGGGCGGACTGGTGGCAGAGATGTGATGAGAGGATGCAAAAACTTGTCACACGGTACGATGAATGCTTGAATGTCCAGGGTGACTACGTGGAAAAATAGCCTAAGGTGCGGTGTACAGTGTAAAATAAAGAGTTTTCGTTCAAAAATCTTTATTAGTTATTTTTTTAATTCTAAAAACGCGGGTACTACTTTCCAAACAATCCTCGTAATTTAAAATGTGTTTATTTCATATTTAAATATATAAATATACTTACAATGCTAATACAAACAATTTTATCGCAATTAAATTAGCTGCAATTTAATTTGTTTGTAAGATAAATGACAAACCCCTAAAGGCTGACGGTTTTCAGATTTAAATAATCGCAATTGTAGATGCAAATGGGTTAACATGATTTCGTGAGGCGTAATACCTAGAGATTACGTGATGAATCCACAGGGGTTAATAAAACACGGTGTAATATTGATCGTTGCTAGTTCTACAGTATTAAACCGTTAATGACAGTAGTCTTGACAAACGCATCGCGTCATACGGATCTCGAGAAGAAGATCGCGACTGGATTAAACAATTATAATACCGCGAGAAGCTGAACATCTTGCGCGCCGTATTTAATGTTATGGATATTGCAATGGCGAGTGAATAAGAGACTGGGAAGTAAACCGGGATATTAAATTAAGAACTCTCTCACAGTGACCCACTTCCACTCGCTCGAATTTACTGTGCTAACTCTTCGCGCCGTCAAAAAAGAGCATCTCTTATCCGCCACCGCTATATTTTCTCTGAGACGCGGGAGCCTCGGGGTAAAAAAAAAAGGAAAATCCTATAAAACGATTCGTGTTCTCCTCAAAACCAATTCAACGGGAGTCAAACGATTCAACATCTCGAGTCTCGTTCCTGGGTTTTTTTCCTATGTTTTTTCTTTCTTTTTTTTTCGTGCTCCAAAAGATCAAAGATCGCTTTCCAGAGAGTGACTATTAACTCTTTCTCGGAAACGGCAACTTTAAATGGTGCAACTTTAATTTTGACGCTTAACCGGGAATCCCCGCGTTCGCTCCGCATACGCCCCGCACGGCTCTACACGCGTGCACACGCTGATGCTGCACCGCGACCGCGGCAGCAGTACTGACCTTGACTTTCCGACATCTCCGGGCGGCGATGGATCTTGACTGTCTCCTGAGCGCCTCCAGAGGAACGCGTTGCCTTCAGGATCCGCGCCGGCAGGTGCACCACCACGACACAGCGGCACCACCACTACTTCTCCCCCCGCGTTAGCTTCAAAATCAAAAGATAAGACCTGATAACCAATTTCCCAATCCCGCTCGCGTGCAGCCGATCGAACGCGATCTCGCGAGCGGGAGAGGCGATCACTGACAGTCGGGAAGCACGGGGAACGGGGTGACGCGAGAGGGATTGCGACCGGCAGTAATTACGGTGCATTCGACGCGAAAAGATTACATGCGGGGACGCACACTTCTTTCTCGTTCGTTCTCTCGCGACGCGACGGCACGACGAATCGGTCGCGGCGCGGCTTGGGCGGTGACTGAGCGCGAGGACCGAGGCGTCCCGACGCTCTCTCGGAGCCACCCCCACTTCCACCCTCGTCTTTCCGCGATATCATGCGGACAGATAGATAATATATCTGCCAGAATTCCCTCACACTCTCACATCCCCCCTCCCCCGTTACCAACTAATTCACGAGATCAGAAAGTTTCCCTTTCGCTGCTCTTCGTAGGCTACTCTTAACCCTTTTTCCAGATACTTGCGCCAAATATTTAGCGCTAACAGTAATAGAAAAAACTTCATGTTCTATGTGACATTACTTTATAGATCCATTGAATAATTTTTTACTTTAATTAAAAAAGTTATGTAATAATTTCCATAAAAATATAATAAAAGTAATTCTTTTCTTAAAAAAAAATTAATTTTTTCCAATATATGGATAAAGGGTTAACAGGTCATTTTATAAATTAAAAACAATTTATTTAAAGGAACTAGCAATTCAGATTCTTTATTATAATACAAACAACTAAACCTTGCAAATTTATTTTTCTGAATATATATAAAACATACAATACTGAATTGCGTAGTGTAACTTTGTTTCTCAATTTTTTTTAAATTAACATAAATTGATATTAAATGCCAATATATTATGCCACTTTGTGTTTTAACCTGAAACTATTAATATGTCGTTAAAGTTGTAATTATTGAATTATATAAATTTATATAATTCAATTTATATTAATATATAAATTTATCCTGTAAATCGTATAAATATATATTCAATAATTATCTCTTAAATTATGTGCGATATATAGAGCTAAACATTACAATTAAATAAAAACTATAATCACTTACGTAATCCATTATTAAATTTAGAATTACATTAAATTATTCATTTCATAATCGCGATGTATCTGTATCTATTAATGCATCTTTATCCTAAAAATTATACACATTATACATAACATGAGCTTTTATCGTAAATAAAAAGCAGTAAGACCGAGGTGTGTCGTATTTTTTCATTAATATGTTCAGTCATTTTCATATTTGCAGCTTTTAACACTGAATGATTATTTTAATACAAATATTTTTAAAATATAAATTCAAGTAATATTATTACCTATATATATATGTAGCTTTATCTGAGAAAACTGAATTAAGTTCCCAGAATTTTACTTAGAAATATCTGTCACGTCTAGCAAACCCATCGGTTTTTGTCTGTATAGTGACCGACCATATTCACTACCGAATTCAATATTACTCTACCAGCTATTAATATATAACACGACGAGATATTAATTTTTTACGTATAAATCCGTACGAGGAACTTTTCGTGTGTAATCATGTGTAATAACATCAACGAGATGTTATTAAAGACCGCTAGTCCATGATAAAAACATCAACGAGATGTTATTAAAGATCGCTGGTCCATGATAAATTTTCACTGCTATCAAGTGAGCTCGGAGATAATTCAAATTATCTCTGTCTTTGATTAACAGAATGCAATTTTAGAAATAAATCATGCAATAGATATGTATAACTACGAAATATCGGTATTTTTAAATTGCAGTACAATAAATACCGCAATATGCTAAATGATCAGATATTTACATTGGGTGACCAAAAATCGTTGGTAATATCAGTGCTCTTCAATATCTCGAAGTAAAATATCATTCAATTATGGAGGAATATAATATAACACGTCCAGATTGAGTTATCTTTAAATATAAAATATTGATTGATTGATCCTCTTACAAAATTATACTTAGACTTTCTATTGTTAAATGTGGAATGCGTAATCTATTAAACGTATTAAATGAAAACAAATATCTTAACTCATTTTAGTGCCGATAAATTATAAAAATTAATTTAATTTTACATTAAAAAATTTCAATATATTTTAAGTATTTTAAATATATATTTCAGGTACAATTTACACATGTCTTTATGAGATAATCTATTTAAAAACTTTTTTCGGTTCCGCAGTGAAATATTTGTTAAATTCACGATATTTTACTTCGTTTCGAGCCTCATAAATCAAGTTACCAATCAATATGTATAGATGAATACGCTATAAAAGATTAGAATAAAATGTCATTATAAGAATAAAAGCAGTAAATGAACGCATCTCTCTTTTAGATAAAATAATTGAATACCCTATGTAACAATAAAATATGTACTGTTCTTCTTTTCATCTTGTAATATATAAATATTGAAAAGATCTTTTTTACTTTTTGCTTCGCAATTTCTTTTTCTATACGAAATATTTCCTATCACTGTTTTGTACTTGCAAGTTTATTTTATAAATTATAAGCGACTAATGTGTCTCGTAATTCTATTAAGAATCGAGTAATAAAAAGAAACGTGTGACAATAAATAATGTAAAATAACACAATAAGCTCTATTTTGCATGCTTTGTGCGTATACGAGTGCATTCTATTCATAATAAATCGCCGAATAATTTTATTTTCAGATTTAAAGATCCAGAATTAAAAATTTATTCTAATCTGTTCTAGCCCATCCATTTTAAGACAAATGAATCTGTGAGATATTACATTTTTTATTACTGTCAACCTAAGATATAACATCTAAATATATCGTATTCGTGCAATTCTTTTCACAGATTCTTTATCTCATTTAAATTAAAAAAGCACTCACCGGCACGATGCGCAACAGCGGAGTTATAAACTGCTTTCGAAGCTACGTTGAACTCTGTAACATACAAATATATCCAAATTATAACAAATTATAGCAATTAATATAAAATAATTAATATATTTAAAAAGTAATTGTTACGCGTATTAAATTTGTTATTTATCTTTAATAATGGATATTTTTAAAATTATAATAGACTTTTACAAAAACAATTATGCAATTTCTGAGAAAAAATCTTGTTTTTTAATGTAAATTTCTTGAAAATATCAAAATTTTGAAATTTTATAAAATAAAGTTTGATTTTCATATATAAATATAGCGTATGTGTGTATGTGCATGACTAAAGTACATAACATCAAAAATCTTCCATATGCATGGCATCATACATAATGCAAAATGGAGAACGATATATTATATCACCTTTCGGGAATAAATTATAAAATCCGCACATACACATACTACGTATGCAAGAACACAATAATACAAAAAAAGCAAATAATACATAAAATAAAATATTACTTACCGCATGGTTGCTCCACTGTCGCCCGATGCCTCCCAGACCTCCTCCTCCTCTCAGATTCCTTGGTTCCTGGCACTTACGTAACACTCACTAATTACGATCGCGAGCAAACTAATTATCGCAATACGATGATCGCGCGAAACTTGCTTCCGAACTTGTACGGCACTCCCGAAGTTGAAATTACGCGAAATTAAAAAACGCGATGAATTACGCGCGATTTATTTATACGTCAAACTCTTTCGATTGTTTGAGAAAACGTAATGTCCAAGTTTTTTCTTGAAACTCCGCCGCGGTAGTAACATAAATTATGTCGATCTGTAATCACAACAGAAATAATATCCAAATTAGAGCAACGCTCAAAATAATTAACATTTCAAAAAATAATTATTACGCGCATTGAATTTTTTATTTGTCTTTGAATAAATATTTATTAAATAATTAAAAGAATGCAATCTCAAAAGAAGTCTTACATTAGCTTTCTAAATTACAGAGTTCTTGAAAATATCAAAATCTTTAATTTTGCGAGATAAAGTTAAGATTTTTAAATCTTAAACGTATTGAGAATATGTTATATAAATACGTGTCCACTTACAATATTAATTTTACATATACTAATTTGATAACAATAAAATACAGATCGCGCGGCACTTTACGCGATGTCAAATGTGCATATACTTTTCCGCAGAATATACGAAATACCGAATAAACAATTCACACGTGACGGTATTTCGTTGCTTAAAACATTCGAGCCGGCAATTCGCGTTGCTCCGTATTCTCACACGATAACAGACGGAATTACCTTCAAATCAGGCGAAAAAGTTAATGCGCGATGCGAGGTATCGTTAAAGAACTAATTACCGGCAATAAATGTGCCAATTAAACGATATACAACTCTCATTTTCTATCGCTTCGATCTCTAACGTAATGGACGAGTGAAACTCGCGAAATATCCGCGTCGATAAGCAGCCGTCGCTTGCAGATCGTTTTAATTGTATAACAGTTAATCGCGCGGGTTGATACTCGTGAATTGTTCGCAAGGAATAATCGCGTTTTGTAGGGTAGGACGATAACGCGCTACGACGCGACGCGGCTGCCAGACCGGTCGGCTCGAACGTCGGCGCGTGAATGATAAGCGCGGTGACCTAATGTAGACAATAGCGCGCTTCATCGTGCTACGTCACAAAAACAAACCGCCAAGGTCGCGTGCCCCAACTGATTTTTATTGTCGCTACGAAATATTCAATTCTACGAAATAATTTTACTTACATCGAATATTTTCTGTTTCGCAAAGTTCAGGCCAACTCCGAAGGGTGTATTATCATCGTGCGTTACATCTAACATTTACCTGAAAAGTAAAATCTATACTTTATATGATCGAACAAGGTAATTATGCAAATTAATGGATTATTATAACTTTACACAAAATTTTTGTATCCCAAGACGAATATAATTATTTTAGCATTCTTTAAAAACGATGTTATTAAGTGAGAAATCATTTCTGTACCTACTCTATTCAATAAGTAAAACAAAAATGAAGTGTATCGCCTAATTACGATTATGCGCGAAATTAAAATGATTGCATGGCAGTTCCGTACCGTATTAATGCAATGTTAATTATACGCACAATATCTCACAATAGATATTCATTATTTAAATCATTTTTCTAATAATTCATATGTTACTTTGTAAAAATTAAATACTGTTTATAATTAAATATTAATTATTATTTACAAAAAAATATCAATTATCATAAATATCTTATTAAATATTTAAAGTGCCTTAAAAATACGCAAAATAATTTATATTTTTTTCTAGCTCATTTTATATTAACATTTTTTTATTACTACTTTTTTATAATCCACGAAATATAAAATACGAATGGCGCACAAAATGCGATTCGCGCAGATAAACGTTTAATTCCAAGTGATAAATAATAATTACCCCTCCGCCTTTCCGCTGTTGCCGGATGCCTCCCAGGCCTCCTCTCCTCCTCTCTTGCCATTGCCAGTTTTTCGTCCGCATCACCTGCTCGCAAAAACGAGTTCATCGATTATAAATACAGACGCATTAATCGTTCGACTACAACGACCGCACGCGAGACACGCTTTATCGCGCCGCGATGAATAACGCGAGAAGAGTGTTATACGAATTCAACACGGACGCTCACGTTCCGTGAATTAACGCGGCGAGAAGGCGTCCAAAAATGGCGAGGCAATTTCGCAAATCGCACGGGTGACTTCGCGCGACAGCCATACGCACTCGCGCGTTTCCCGCGCCTATGTACAACGAACGTCTGTTCTCTGAATAATGAATGAAACACTTGGCGGCGATTACTTTCTCGTAACGACAACGCGAACGACTGAATATGATCTGTCATAAAATCGAAGGTGGATACCTCGCGGAGCGCGGTACGCGAAGGTACGATCGTCGCCTTGTCGTTCGCTCGCGACCACGGACCTCGATCGGATTATTTCGCGCGATAGCGCGGAGCTTTGACAAAATCTCGCCGCTTCGCGAGCGAATCCGCGCTGCGAGTTTCGAACATTACGCGTAAATACGAGCGGACGACGATTATGCTTACCGGTTAAATGCGTCGCGACGCCGCTCAGCTCGAGGCTCGATCCACCCCGCGTCGGCCGCGTTCCGTTAATGATGACTGATGATGACGGCAGTGTCGGCACGGCGCTTCGAAAGTAGCGGCAACTTCAGCCCAGTACGACGCGAGTCGAGCTGACGCCAGTGACGCCTGGGACCCCGTTACTCAACTGAAAATCTATGTTCGAAAGTCGACACTCGATAATATGTTCTGAAAGCATAAATCCTCTGGAAAATGCATATATTTAATTATGATAAATAATTTTAATATTACAATCCCGAAATACGTATATTAATTTAATTTAATAATCATGATTATCTTATCCGCTTATCGCAATGTAAATTATGTCGATATATAATATTAATTGCCATTTAATTCTTGATAAATTTATTGAAAACAATTTAATTATCAATGTATCGAATATTTATAATTTCATGCATTTTATCGCGTTGAAACGGGTTCAAATATACACATCGACACACGTTGCGTGTTAGTGTATGCGTAATCAGCGTAATATGTGTATGATCGAAGCCAAATGTCAACACAAATAGTTGTGTTGTTGAACGTTGAACGAATTGAATAAAAATAATTTAGATATCGGGATCAAATTTTCTACAAGTGATTTGCCTTTTGTAAATCAAATAGTTTCCTAGGAAAAAAATGTTTGAGACGAAGATACTCGATTCGGAGTACAACGCGCTGAAACGCGGGTGAGTGTGAGGTTAGGAAATCCGGAGTATATTCTTTTTGTCAGATAAAAGATAACTATTCCTTCCATATATTCCAGAGAACATCATGTTATTCTGCAGGAGTACAATGACATTGTTGAGGAGCTTAAACGGGAGTTGGAAATGTGCAAAGTAAGCTTCCCATTGACAGTCCATTCAATATATTAATGCGATACATCTTTATCTAATTGTATCTCGTTCTTAAACTGATTGTGACAATTTTATACATGATACGAATACCTCTTGCAGACGGAACAAACCGGCCTTCGTTCCGAGTTACAAGCTTTGCACGTTGAGAATAAGAATAGCAGCGATGCTGTACGCGATTACATTTCTCGCATCCATGCGGAGGAATGTGAGAGCGAGGATGCGCACAATAAGATAATTAGGAATTTGAAGGAGCACATCGCGGTCCTACAAATGGAGAAGGATTCCGCGGTCCAACTGTGGCAGGTGTCGATGAAAGCTGTGGACGTTTTGGAGCAGGAATTGAGAACTCGCTCGGTAGACAATAGAGATGTCAAGTTTTATGAGGAGCAACTGAGGGACGTCAGGCAATCATATTCGGAAGCTATAAAGGCTTTGGAGAGCAAGTTACTTCAGGCTAAGGAAAATTTTGCGAAGCAGCAGTCCCTGTGGATGTCGAGTAAGGAAACGATAGAAAGTCTAAAGCGAGAAAAACAGGAAGTAGCGACAAGATTTCAGGAGTTCCAACAAGACAGTCAACAGAAAGGTCGGTGATTTATGTTAGTTTTATTTAATTTGAGATGCGAAAGAGAGAGATAGTACGTCAGTAATTTTATTTAAAAGATAGGAATAGTCAGCAGACGATACAGTCGTTAACGGAAGAATTGTCTGCCGCGAAGGCAGAGATACAGAGGATAAATCACTTAAAGTCAGACTTGGAGAGAAGACTGAACGAGAGTAGACGAGCAGCCAGCAATATTGCGGCGAAAAACGAAGAAACTAAATGCAAGATGGCCGAAGCCCTCGATCTGATAGAATCTGCGGTAAAAGAAAAGGACTTCGTACTTCAAAGAGAGGCACAAATTGCAGAGCAAAACGCCAGGTTGGAAACTCGATTGGCTACCGTTGCCGAGGAACACGCCGTTAAGATGCGAGAGGAAATCACTAAATTGAAGGACGCTCATGAGCACAGTGCGAAGAAATATTTATTAGAGATCAAAGAGCTGAAATCGGAATTGCGGGAAAAGGCGATGTTACTGGATCGATCGCAAAGAGAGAGCAGATTGGCGGAGGAGGAACTGGAGAAGACGCGTCGGGATTCCGAGGATTTATTGGAAAAATCAACCGCGAAGATTCTGACCTTTGAGCAAGCATTGAAACAGACGGATTCCAAGTTGGAGGGTTGCAACGAGATATGCAAGAGACAATATAATTTAGAGGTGCAACAGCTGCGAGAAAAGATTGTTAATTTGGAAGAAAAGTTAGTAACTTCGAACGAGAAGCTGAAGCAGATACAACAGGAGAACTCTACGGATGTAGGAGACCGCATCAAGTTAGCTGACGAGAGGACGAAGGACGCGATTGATCGCTACGTTAATTTAGAGGGCCAATTAGTCAAGGCTACAGATGACAAGGAATCTCTAGCGACAGAATTGAAATCGCTGCAGTCGGCTTTCGATCGCGAGATACATAAGAGAGATTATGAACGAGGCACATTGGAAACTAAGATTCGCGAATTAGAAGCGAATCTTTTGAAAGAGAATTACATAACGGAGGGTAAATCAGGCATCAATTTTTCTCCGATACAAGTTCCCACGCAACATCGCGCGGATACCAGCAAACATACTCTGGATATACGGTAAATAATTTTATTGTACAACATTTTAATACATATCTATATACTATACTTACTTAAAATAAATAACTCTTTCGCTTTGGGTGTACTTAAAAGTCTATGTTCTCTAGAGTTGAAAATCTGGACCACAATTGGCAGTCTCTGTTAACTGAGCAATTGAGTAAGCAACAAGAACATTTTGATAAAAAAATACGAGAGATGACGCAGCATGTGGCAATTCATCAAAAATTAAGCAGAAGGTAATAAGATCTATCGCTATATAAAATCTGGTTGAATGACAAAATTTGATTTATTTCATTTTATTTTAAGATGGAGAGACGAGGCGAAATCTTTGACGGCACGATTCCAAGTAAAGTCTAAGGAATTACGTGAAAAAGTTAAATCGTTACGGAAAGAGAACGCCGAATTACAAAAAGCTTTCCTACTTTGCAAACCGCAATTTACTCCATTTAAAACAGATACTATTCAACACAGGTTCGTACTATACAATCTTAGAGAAATTGAATCGTATCAAAGTGGCATTTTCTTTTTACCTATATTTCCTTCTCTCTTTTGTGATTTTAGTTATGTACAAGGATCCGAGGCCAGGTGACAATATCTTCTGCATATAGGTCGATCGCGACACATCTCAGATGCTGTAAATATTATAGAACGACTGGCTTTATTTACCAAAGAGATACGCACCTTTAGAAGCAACGTTAATACTTTTTTAAAATTATTCCCTACCTATCTGATAACAATGTTAACACCGAGTTTATTCTGTGGAAACGATGCAAGCTGTGAATAAACTAGGAAACCAATACAACGTCTCGTCCTCCGCTTGCTTGTCCAACCAAGCTAATCCTTCCTTCATCATGTGGTCCAGAGCCTTCTGCGCTCTGTCCTCCTCCCACCTTAATTCCTTGCACAGAATGGACTTGGAGACGTAGGCGTTCGCGGAGAGACTAGCCTGATGCAACACGGCGGTATGGTCCATGCTGAGTTCACCAGGTATCGACTGCACCAAATGCTTCCCTCTGCCGATGGGAACGACGGAGAAGCCGTTACCGAATATCTTCAACTTCTTCGCAGCTGCCAGCAGATCTTCATTGGTGATCTCCTGATGCTCCTTCCTGCGTCCTCTGGCCTGTATCAGACGCGTTCTCAGCTCGTCCAAAGAGATCAGGCCGCCGTTCTTGTAGTTGGTCGCCATGCAGACCTCGACGATCTGGACAGCGAGCTCGTAGTAGAAGTCGCCGATGCCCAGCACCGACCAGAAACCCTTGCCGGACGCCAGCGGGTCCACGCCTATCGAGGCGCACATCTCCGTGAACTGTCGACGGAAACGCGCGTTCTTCTTAATCTCGCTCTTGTGCTTCGAGGCGAACTCCTCGAGATTCACGCGGAACGTCTCCATGTGCTTGGTCATCTGCTCGAACTGGTTCTCCTGGATCTCCGTGCCCTTGTCCCGGTACTTCTCCTGCTCCAACTTCTGCTTATGTATCGCGCCCACTCCCGCCTTTCGTCTCATCCTTTCCGCGACGTTTCCCTGATTGTCAGGCTCAAATTCAACTCGACGAGACTGACTTCGTCGGCGTCGAATTAAATATTTTCGGTATTGACACTATTGACAGACAGAAGCCTGAGTGTGAGAGTGGACTCAAGTGAACAATGTGAATGTGAACATGATCATGTTTGTGTCCAGTGGCGCCTTTATATGCAAATATTGCAAATGTAAGCATCGAACTACATAGCCACGGATATTTCCGGCAATTCCGGCAGGTAACACATAACGTCGGCGATTCTGTTCCATACAAGACTTTTCGCAATACAAAAGAGGCCTACGTCCTTGACGTTTACAACTAATTCAAGCCTAATTTAAGTTGTTCCATTTTAAATGAATATAATTACAGATTTGCAATAAAAACCTTGACAGAAAAGAATTTTCCCATACAACAAAATACCGAAAAAAAATCATATCGACCTATCAATAATAAGTCAAAGCTCTCCGGGCTTCCGGAGTAATCCGGAGCCGGGAGCACCATTATATTAGTCGAGAAATTACCCAAGGTTGGTAGCTTTTAATACCTTGTTGACAGTTGATCCAAGAAGATGAGGCTAGATGGCGGATCCCCGGATCGCGATGAAAGAGGCGTCTCCCGCCTCTCCGCACTACTCCGCAGTCTCCTACACCTACAGTTCGTCTAGCGCGTCCAGCGGGGGCCTATATACATAACCAACAACAATGTCGTCGGTCGCGTCCAAGGGAGACGCGAGAGCCGAGTGAGGATCGCGTGCAGCGCGGCGACGATGCCGAGGTAGTCGCCGTCGATTTCTCTCTCCTCTCTCTTTCTCCCTTCCTCGCACGATCGCGAGGAGGTGAGCCGTGAGCGCGCGCGGCCGTCCGTCCATCCGTGTGTGTGCGTGCGTGATATTCGGCCCGCCGTCTCGACGGTCGAGGTGAACGCTTGCGGAAAATCGACGGTGCCGCGGTCGGTGTCGAGAGCTGTTGTCCTCGCATCGCACGGATGCGCCGTCCCCGTTAAGACTTGCGAGCGCGGACCCCCGCCTCCCGGTGTCGGACAGTGGCCCGCGAACATGGAGGACTACAAGTTTCTCTTCAAGGTCGTGCTCGTGGGGAACGCCGGGGTGGGCAAGACCTGCCTGGTGCGACGATTCACTCAGGTGCGTCGGCGACTCTCCTCTCCCCCCCCCCTTCCCGCCGAGGATCGCGAAAAGCTCGCCCGAGGAAAGCTCGCGAGAGTCGGTCTCGTGGGACCCCCCTACCTTCCTCCGCACCCCGCGCGCCTAGTTCACGCGCGAACGGGTTTCCCGGAAGGGTGGAAAGTTTGTTATTTATGCATCCTGGAGATGATGTCATCTACATATGTGAAACGTTACCTCAAAGCTGATCTAGCATAGTCCGTTTGCCTGCGACGTATACCATTGCATTGTAGTTTCAGTCGATGTCATTGCCTTGTTTCTACGAAACTTTCTAAAGCTTATTCTCATTAGGAGATCCATTTTTCATATGACTTTATAAACTTGTATCTCTTGCTATAGAATACATTATATTTATAACAAGGTAACAGCTTTCACATATGCTAATAAATGATGAGAGAATGGCGAATATAAATTGGCAAATTAAACGAATAATTCAATGACAACCAAAATTATATCTATTAACATGGCCATAATTTTAGTGAAAATTTTAAAATTTACAGGGTTTATTTCCACCTGGACAAGGTGCAACGATTGGAGTTGACTTTATGATTAAAACTGTCGAAGTAGAAAATGAAAAAGTCAAGGTATACAGTTTGTATGTGACGTGCGCGTTCGCTACATATGATTTGCGATCTAATGTTGTTTTCTCTTTTTTATTTCAGTTGCAAATCTGGGATACTGCAGGTCAGGAAAGATTTCGTTCCATTACTCAAAGTTATTATAGATCAGCACACGCATTGATATTAGTTTATGATATTTCTTGTCAACCTACGTTCGATTGTTTGCCAGATTGGTTGAGGGAAATCGAGGAATATGCGAGTAATAAAGTTCTTAGGATATTAGTAGGTAAATAAAAAAAAATATGAAGATTATAAACTAAGAAAGTCTCTCGTCGATCACCTCGTGAATCAATTCTGTATGTTTTCTATTGTTCTGTCAGGAAATAAAATTGATCGAGAAGATAGAGAGATACCGACGCACGTAGGAGAAGATTTTGCGCAAAGGCATGGGATGTACTTCTTAGAAACGTCCGCCAAAGAAGCGGAAAATGTAGAAAGATTATTTATGGAGATAGCAGCTGAACTTATGGAGGTAAGCGAACGTATTTTTATTTTAAGATTATTTCGTTTAGAACATTTTGCAGTGCTCGTATGTTATTTTAGCAAGCACGCAGTAAGGAATTACCTCGGTATGAAACGAATACAACTTCAATAAACGGTAAAACGACGTCAATCGGTGATAGTAGTAATTGCGGTTGTAGCAGACTCTCCTAAGTAATTTTTGTATGTTATACCTTTTTTTATAGACACGGTGATTGAAATCGAGCGTATCAATATTTGATAATTTAGGAAACGTATAGTACATGTATATCTTTGATACACAATGTTATTGTTTAGTGTTATGATATTATATGCTACGTTGCTTTGTACTATGTTGTAAGATATATTTAATATTTAAAACATATTTAAACCAACAATTTAAATATGTCATTAAGCACTCTAGCTTATAGGACATTAAATTTTTATAGATATATAGCGCAATTTTACGCTCTATTATTCGCGTTTTAATTTCATTGAAGTAACATTGCTTGATGTTAAATTGTTTAAGCATTTATTTCCATTTGCGCAATGGAAATTTTTATTTTATATAATTGTAGTGTTTTCTTTTTTTTTGTTACTTCGAAAGTACAAATAGTTATTATCACAATGGATTTTGGTAACTCGTCCAAAATCTCATTAGTAATAATAAGATTTTTACAACACGTCACAAGCCTACGATGTATAAAGTTATTTCTAATGTGCAATATTTACATGTGTTTATCACGCTATTTTGAAGAAGGCAGCTCACAATGTGCTCATAACAGCATGTTAAAATTGAGGCATAAATGACACTGTAACTCTCTATACAATAATCAACGAGAATGATTTTTTATTTTAATGGATTATTTATTATGTAATAATCTAGAAAAGTGATAACAAGATATTTATGACATTATTATAAAGTCTACTAGCATTTACATGATCAGATCTTGTTATATTTACTTTATATTTATAATTTATGAATCTTATAAACGATACATGGTTGATTATTAGTTATTCTGTATACATTTCGTATATAATGTTAAAATGTCTCTAGTCTTTTCACACTTTTTTAATACTTTATATACACCAATATACATAACCGTTATAAATAATATGTATTTTGTTATAAATTTCTTGTTGGCTGAAACTTTCTGATTTTTTTAAAATAATCCGTAGCTTATTAGTATTGATTGTCATAGATTGTTTCTTTTGTATGAATTGTATGATTTTATTGAGATAAACATTCATCTCCCTCGCAGCAAAGGAAGATTAAATTAGAGCTCGGAATTGTTACATTTCTATTTTTAATTTTTTTTTACTCATCTATTAATACTCAATTGAATTTGTATAAATTCTGCCAAATTTCTGCAATTTGTATAATTTCTACAAATTCTTAGAAAAATGCATAACAATATATATGTTAGGTGTTAACGTAAAAGTTATTGTATTTTACTTTTATCGATACCTGCAGTTAAGATCTTTTTAATACAGTTAAGTTTATGCAAACTATTCAGTTTGAATTAATCCAAAGGTTTTACGTTATATAAAAACGTTTTGTTATAATTATATAATGTAAGTTATTAACAATGCATAATATAAAAAATCGCAACTTGTAATAAAAACTATATTGGTCAAAACACATATATCAATTTTCTTGGTATAAAATTAATATTATGTTATTGTATTTTAATCATAGAAAATTATATATATATAGATTAGAATATATAACAATGCACGCGCTATGCACGTGCCATTTGTCCCTGGTTTACAGATTTTGCCAACATTAAAAAATTATATAGTTAATACATATTTATATCGTATTTCTAATATGTAAAAATCAATCAAAATTTATCAAAATTAACAATAAGTTACACACAAGATTTATATCAAATATATCTTCATTTAAGACTTTCGCACAAGTTTTTAAATACTTGATTAAATGAGTTTTTGTATTTTTGTATAATATTATCTTTTAGAAATGTGTGCACCAAAATATAATCGTACTGCTACTTAAAATATTAAATTTATTTATATATATTATTACTTATGAAAATGTGTGTCGCAACAGTTGCAGAGTTATAAGCGATTGAAGTTGAACATTAGCATCGAATGAAGTTCGCATACTCAGGATAATTACGCTTAATCATCAGCTTGTACACGTGTGCATTCTGATTCACTTCATTAATTTTCACAGCTCTGTTAACATTTTTATCGCTCGACAATTAATATCTTTAGCTCGTTATGTAGATTTTGCATAAAGTATGTAGCGATAAGAAATTAAAATCGAATTTGAATTTATATCCATATCTTTTTAATTAGTTATAAAAAACTTGAGACTTTGAAACTTGATTCTTCTTATGGACCACTTTAGACACGTAAGACGAAATATTCCTGCATAAAGGGAAAAACCTGCCAAGACATCCGCGTTAATAGTTATTTACAGCGCAAAAAAAATCGGCATTATAAAGAAAGAACAGTGATAAACTGCAAATGTTATTTTTTAAAGAATAGATTTAATATTTATATAAAAAAATCCATTAAACAACAGTAATAACGATATTATAAATCCTATCTCTCTTTTACGTCATAACATAACAAAAAACAGGAACTTGGGACAATTGCATGTTTTACATCACACAAAAGGCTTGTTTTCTCATGTATAGACATTTACATTATTCCAGTAAAGAATAATTCAACTAAAAGGATTTTCTTCTTTAGGTCTTTCTAAAGTTTATCATCTGTCATCTTTTGTCGATTTTCATACATATTCTATGATGTGTGCGTAGTCGGTTATATTTTTTTTTCTTCGCGGTTAGAATTAGAATAGACGATATTGCACGAGTCTTTTAAGTATGAAAAAATACGCCAATTTTTAATACATGTTTATTAAAATATGTATGCATGATACATGCAACAACAAATAAGTCATTTATCAAGATATAATATATCAATACCGTGTAACTTCTTTACAAATATTGGAACAAATCTTTTAAATGTGCTTGTTTTAAAGATAATTCTAACAATCGTTCTTGGATTTCCTCCTTGAGTGCTAACGGAGGAACAGCCAACTCTTTGCAATTACTGATACATATCCCACCTTTTCTTTCAACATCTTTGCTCATTGCGGCATATATTATTGGAGTAGCTCCTCGATCAGGTGTCTGCAACAGACGTGTAATTATAGAAACAAATTGATTGATAATAGCTTGGAAGAATTGGAAAAATTTGATAGGATATATTGTTACCTTCCACATAGTCATAAGCCATTTGTTATTGCCTAATAAGGCGTATTCGTTGAATAGATCTGTTCTCACTACACCAGGATGCACGGAATATACTAATACATTCAATGATTTGTCTTTTAAGAGTCTCTGCAATATTATCGTGGACGTTGTCTGTGCCAATTTACTTTGTCCATACGATGCATGCGTGCAAAATGTTTCCCTGGTACAATCATAAAATAATTGTTTGAATTCCGAGCGAACATCACACGTCGTATATTAGCAAATAATCGTAAGTCAATAATTGAAGAAAGCTAGCTCAACGATATGTTTTATGGTTACTTGGAACAATTAATGATGTAATCATAATCTATGGTGCCAAGATCATGAGCGCATGAAGTGACGTTAACGATCCTGCTGCATTCGCCAGGACGCCCACCGGCATTCAATAACGGTAAAAGAAGCGACGTTAGTAAAAAATGTGATAAGTAGTTCACCGCCCATTGTTCTTCGTATCCGTCTTCCGTATTTTTATAGGCGCGAGGAAACATAATACCGGCTGAAAAGAAGCAAAAAGACGTTCACGTTTTCTTTCATACACAGGAATCAACGTTCTGTATATTGGAATGAAGTTGAAGTGATCAATCCCTTACCATTGTTGATTAATATATGAATTTGATCATAGTCCGCTTTTATTTGCTTAGCGAATCCTCTGACCGATTCGAGAGAGGAATTGTCGAGCTTATAAACCTTTGCCCGTCCGCTGGTAATACCAGACTTTCTAATTTCGAGGATGAGCTTTTCACCTGCGCTAATTGTCCTACAAGCTAATTATATTTCCGTATATTAACATGTTATAGAGATGCGAGTAATGACTGCATCGACAATAATTTATTGTTAGCAAATAATTCACCGATTATAACTTCCATGTCACACTGTAATAATTTCTTAACGACTTCTGCTCCTATACCTCTAGAACCACCAGTTACGATTGCAACTTTGTCCGGTTTTGACGGTAAATCTGGAAAAAGACAGAATATAAAGAGATACAAGCATCAATTATGTAATACCAGAAATTTTTCTTCACTTAGAGCCGATTTTACTAACGTCGGTTAACTGTGACCTTCGGTTAAAATCACTCTTCATCTCTTTCTAACTGCCTCCTTTCTAACTGCCTTAGAAAGAGACGAAGAGTGAGTTTAACCGAAGGTTACAGTTAACCGACGTTGTTGGTAAAATTCGTCCTCAGTCGCATTCTTTAATTTTGAGAAAGCGCGTGTCATAAACGAAAAATTAAATGCTGTATCGTTAGATATTGTCCAATCTCGCGAGAAATCTTATTTTTATTTCAAGATGATTTTCATGTTTTCATGATTATAAGAGAATGAAGAATTTTGTATGTCGACATAATTTTTAACAATAAAAGTTGCAATACTGCTATAAAATTTTCTGGAGTATGTAAATAAAATTCCAAAATGTTACAGTTCTGTTGTATCTGCAAAAAAATATTTTAAATAATGCAATATTGTGGTCTCTAAATTGAAAGTTAACGAATGGTTATTGACGAATGTATATTATCATGGCGACTGTATCTTAAGCGAAATTTATTTTGACGACCCGCGCCGGGCACAAGGTCAATCTAATTCGTGTCACCAAACCGTCAACATTAAATAAATTACGTCAGCATTTGATAATTTGCTTGGCAATTCCGGACCACTTCTCCATTCTCGACTTATAAGAACACAATATAAATGTATAAGAATTTATAAAACTATGTGTATGTGTCTAGGTTTTTTCTTACCTATCTTATTGTATCTGGCGTTGAGTACATCGTGAAAGTGATATGCCGCTCCAAGATAAAAATATTTTATATGGCAGAGCAAGCACTTTGAATAGGCGATGGCGCCGACAACAATAGAGACACAGACTATTATTGCTTCGAGTAACATTTTCACGTGAAAAGTCGTCAATTAACAATCATAGATTCAACTTGTCGCGACACGAATATTCCGGATCGAAGCGCCAGCCACAAGATCAAGCTGCTACGACTACAAGAAGCCTCCTCTTCGACCAAACCGATCACCGTTAGGCACCGCTCTTACTTGTTCCACATTCGTACTTTCCAGCCGCATCAACCGTTATGCGTACGATCGTTCGTGCATACGCTATATATATGAGGAACGACGCCTTTTACGAAATGGTACTTGGTCCGTTTCCCCTCTCTGACATTCATGTCCTTCACGAGGGAATCTTCGGTCTTCATGCGTGACGAGAGTAACAGCTTAGACAATACGTGCCCAAACGACTTCTGGAAAATAGGATTTTAGATTTATCTGCGGTTTTCACAGTTACTTGTGTTTATTCATTAGACTTTATTCTTATAATATATTATATGTTATTTCACTGATAAAATAATGCGTACTACCAATATCTTATATCAGTTATTAGATATCGGAACTCGCAATTACTCTTATACATTTTATCTTCAGCTTACAATTAGACAATACGTGCCCAAACGATTTCTGGAAAATAGGATAATTTTAGGTTTATCTGCGGTTTTTACAGTTACTTGTGTTTATTCATTAGACTTCATTCTTATTATATGTTATTTCACTGATAAAATAATACGCACTACTAATATCTTATATAAGTTATTAGATATCGCAATTCGCAATTACTCTTATACATTTTATATTTTATCTTTACTTGATAAAAGTTTAGAATTGTGCCTCAGTCTCCGAGTGAGATACAATATGAAGCGATATGGATTGTCAGAGGATAATTTATTACTTGCCAGAAGATATGAATAAAAAATATTGTTTGTTATATTCTATTTATGGCATCTTTCAGACACTTTTTTTGATGCATAAATTTAAGCTACATATTTTATTTCTACGCATTATATAAAACGTAGGCAACAGTCGTCAAATAATTTGTGCAATTACCGAGAAATAAATTAAAGCAATTATATCGAACGAATTATATCAAAAAAGTTATATTAAAGCTATTTTGTACAATATCGCGGAAGATTAAAAAAAAAGATGAAACTTTTTGTGGAAAAAAAATTTTATCTGAATAAGTTGTATAATTTACTAAAAAGTAAACAGTATCTATAATTTGTTAGTATTACAAATTATGTAATTTATAGTTAGTATTATAAATTCCATAATATAGTATATACCACAATTTATTTGTATAAGTAAACAACATTTTTCCCGGAAACGTTGGTTCTTTTACCGTTATCTCTTTCATCTGTTAATCATAATATGGTATTATAAATTATTTAATATTGTGTGATTTAATATTGTGTTGATAAGTTATATAGAAATAAATTTGTCTCATTGTCAAAATAATCTGCTTTGAAAAATTGAAGGTGATAAAATAATGTAATAATATTACACAATAGACATCAAGATATATTGATTTGCATTTATATAACTAGTTTCAGTTTCGATAACAGCTACGCACATATGATTCAAATATCCTAAGTGTCATCGATGACAAATTTACCTCATTATTAATCTCTATACGGTTTGTTAACATATTTATTAATGAGCGTTTCATCGGAGTAAATAACATTTACATATCGTAGTAAATAATTTTTTGTCAGTGAATAATATTTGATAAGATTAGTAAAATCGAAAAATTCTGATCGATAGTGCTTTAACAATAATAAATCTTTTGAAATATCTTGCGACATTGCATGTTATAACGCTAGGAATACCAGGTAGTGCCTGTGATACTCGGGATACTTCACACTAAAACTATTCTATTTTCGAGCTATTGTTATTTAAATATATTCGTTTTTTAAATGTAAAATGTCCGCAGTCAGAAAAAACCACGTAAAGATGCATATCTTATCACGTAAATGCATATCACGTAAATGCATATAAAATGAAGTATATCTTTGACAAGTATGTGTTTCTTGTTACAACTCTTTCTTTTTTTTAAACTTTGCAAATCTACATTTTCAATTTAGATTAAAGTATTCCTGCCATTTAGACATTAATTTATTCTTTCTTTATCTTTTGCCTCAACTTTATTTTTTCAACTATTAAGCCTGATCTACAATTTGTTCTTTGCTTTTTGTTTTTTGCTCTTACCTCTTTGCGACTATCTCGTATTTCGCAATTCCGTCGCGTTGCGATGTTTTTTGTTCTCTGTCGCCCAAGATAAAAATTGACGAATTTCAGAACAGACAAGAAACATCACGTTACGCGACGGAATTGCAAAATACGAGATAGTTGCAAAGAGGTAAGAGCAGAAAACAGGAAGCAAAAAACACATTGTAGCTAAGGCTTTAATCGCATTATTCTGGGAAAGAAAAAATGTTCATTTACATTTTATTACTTTTATTCATAGTTTCTTCACAATTTTTTAAATACTCTTTTTACGTGGTTAATATGGACTGTATTTTAATAACATGACGTAATAACATATCAATGCAAGTCAGACGTTTATCTCAAAACGAGAGGAACGTATTAAAATATCAGAATTATAAAGAGGAACACGTGTTTCTTAACATCCTTTTCCCCCCATCTGTCTCCTCAATTGACGGACTTTCCCACAAAATAAAAATAGCCGAATAGCGTCAGTTATCGAGAGCTCATCCTGTGTAAAGAAATAAATTATTCATTTGGCGATTTAATTGCAAAACGTATTTTCTCTCGTACATTTCCTTCACATCATTCTATAATATGACAATGAATAACACGGTATAAAAAGAATAAAAGAGAGCTTATAATTCTTTAGTTAAAAATCGAAAGGCTTATCGATCGCCAATTAAAAATTCAAGATTAAGATGGAAAGATGTTGCAAATTATAATGGAAGGTATATTTTCAATTAAAATTAAAACGTCGAATTTTTTGTTTAATTTTAAAAATATCTCTAAAAAGCCGCGTTTTTTTATGGAGGTGACTTAAGTTCTTCTTGGTCATGTTCCAAAACTCACTCTGGGTAACTAAAATCTATAGTTTACGTCACTAGCATTTTAGTTAACTAGAGTGAGTTTTGGAACATGACCCTTCACGTCTATTTTTTCATATATACTTCTTTGCGTGTATTTCTTCATACATATTTCCTCTTCACGTGTACTTTTTCGCACGAGACTCTCTTCGACAATATTTTTTAACTACAATAAGATTTCATTTTTTTAATTTTTAATAAATCAAAAGAATAAAATTACAGTCAGTTTAACAAAATTTCTTTAACACGCATTATTACAAGCATTTAGATTCCACCTCAATTCACCTGTCTCTTTGGCTCGAATTATCTCTCCACACGTTCACTCTTCTCTTCAAACATTCACTTCACCACTCTGTCTGTCATTCACTTACGTCTATTATTCACAAGAGTGTATGGGCGAGCGAAACACGTGGATTTGCTAAGTTTAAATGACTGCGCGGAGTAGTTATCCTTGGGAATAAGGCAATAAGATAGATTCTAAAACAACCGGCTTCGTTCTACTTGCACTTTCCTCGCGTGCGGATTCCTCGCTCTTTCTTACATGTCGGCAATAAAAGCAAATGGGCCTGCTAACAGCTGATGCTGCTGATGCAACTGGCGCATGAGCATATCGTGCTTCAGTTCCACGTGATAAACTAGGGCTTCGACATGTTAATTAGCTCGATCGAAGCGTCGAAGGATAGGGAGAAATAAAACTTTACTCGTTACTTTTGACAATAGCATCGTTCATTACATGGTTTTCACTGAAAGTTGACCCCTCTCCTTCCACTTTCGAATTCCTAACATAAATCGAATGTTGACTGAATCCTGAATCTAACAGCGACCTAACGAAGGTTCGATGCAACACGAAACGCATATATGTTTCAACCCACGCAATTGCAATTAAGTAATGCAAATCGGACGTGTATGGACGAATTCGAATCGACGCTTGAGGAATTTCAATGCTCCCATTTTTCATTCTTTTAACCAGGGTCGCGAAAGTCTTGTTTTCGTCCCTGCCTCTGCCTTCTGTTTCCCTCTGAAGATAACGCTCCAATCAACTTGATAATTATACTTTTATTAAATCGATAATTGATTTCGTCAAGCATCAGTTAATTTATAACGTCATATCAGTTAATTAGTTACGTCAGCTGAATATATAATTCTGCCGGCTGAGTCGATCACATCGGTCGAGTTAATTACCATATCTCTTGTTCAAGTCGCTGTGGAGTTTCTGCCCGAGGTGGCACCATGTCGCGGACTCCACGCGACATCTGCGGACGGAGCGTACGGAACTTTAAGAAAGTCGGATTCGCTATTCGCTCGCCAAAGTCGCCAATAGTCCTGGACCCTCGGCTCGTTTAGACACGTAGATGTCCGGAATAGGTGGACCCGCGCGATTGTTGTTTACCGCTGCTGTCATCGACGTGTAGATCGTCGCGGAGTATCCTGTGCGTCGGTCGTGCGGAGCGTGGAGCGCGTAAGTGTACGCACCGACGTGTCCCGCGTGCGCGACGTGTCCGCGAACCGATTCGGCTCGCCCGATTTTTAGACATCGGCCACGACGGTGTCATCCCAGGTGACGATGTAATTCACACGGCCGAGTCACGCGATCTCCGTGCGTCGTGCAGCTACGCTACGCTGCGTGCGGCGCAGAAAAGTGCTTACGCACGCTCGTTAGAGTTTTTTTTTGCCCCTCCGTCCGGCCCGTCCTCGACGGGCCGTAGTTTTCTCGGCCGAGACGGAGGAGACGGCCTTCCCCGCGGAAAGCGTGGACCACTGGTGGCCACTTTCACTTTAGAAACGCGTGACGTTCGCGATACGCAACGCCATGTCCTTTTTTTTTTTTTGCCCCGCGCAGGCCCACTTTCGGCCGCCTAAACATACATTTGCATAAATTATACCAGTTTCTTCCGAGATTCGATTAACATTTCCGCCGAGAGGAATCGAGAGCGTAAACGAGTATACAAATTAGTACATTAGTGGTTTTTTTTGTTAATCTTAAATCGTTTCTCCGTTTCTCTTTCTTTCCAGCGTTCAGGATGGTGGACACAGCAAGCAGTGGATCCAGCGGCGAATCGTCGCCGCAAGTCGAGAAGGGATGGCCAGCTTTGAAGCAGCACATTATAGACAATAAGATTAAATTTGGATTGTGGGTCACTAGGCTCTTCACCCTAATCTTCACCGTCGGCTATATTATTCCTATATTTGGGTACTTTCATATACTTTTATCTGAATTTTACGGAGTTAGAGTAACGCCTGCCTTTGCCAAGTTTTCTTAAATCTTGCTTTTCTTTCCAGGAATCCTTACAATATATACTATAAAGTATTAATGAATAATGCGGCGACCAGCGCGTTACGTCTGCACCAACGAGTGCCGCGTGTTCAGCTCACGAGGCAGTTTTTAGAGACGTTGCTGTTGGAAGACTCGTGCCACTACCTGTTCTACTCCTTGATATTTTTGTATGCGGCGCCAATTACATGTATCCTTTTCATTTACGTAGCCTCTTCGATCTCTTAAATGTTCCATATTTTAACAAAATTGAATCCTGAACTTGATTCGTGTACAGTGGTGCTCACGCCAGTTTTTCTTTTCGCTCTGATGCACCTGGCCAGTTACTCTCTCACATTGCTAGACGTAAGTAAACAAATTAATATTAATTATGCGCTACATACTATATAATACGTGTGAAGAAAATTATACCTTACGACTACCTGCACAGTCATAAGAATGTAAGTTGAACTTGTGATCTCTGCAGTGTCTAGGACATAACAGCTGGTGGGGCGCTCGCCTATTGATATCCCTGGTGGAATTTCAATCGCGGAATATCCTTCGCCTGTGTGCTCTATCAGAAATCATCATCTTGCCGTTTACTGCTGTTCTAGTATTTACGTATGTATTGTGCACGATTGTCGTGTCATAATCCGATAATAGAGAAACATTTAGCGGCATATTAAGTATCCTTTTCCTCTTTTTTTTTTTTTACAGAGGACGAGCCGGTTTGCTGACTCCCTTCATCTATTATCAGTTCTTGAAATTGCGTCTTGCATCACAAAGAAATCCGTTCACGCGTAACGTATTTTACGAGCTTAGAAACGGATTGAGTTCGGTGTCGAAAAAGCCGGCCGTGCCGGACATCATTCGAAAGCTCATCAACGGTCTGCTTTCTCTGACCCAACAAATGGCGCCAGTGCGTCAATAATATCTACGATATTGAATTTTTCAATTCTTTCTCAATATTGTCTCTCAAAGACAGATCTCCTAGGGTTCTAGGGTCCACTCAGCAACACTTTCATGAATTAGTGTTAGCGCAAAATGAGTGCCGACATCAAAATTCATAGTGAATGTTATGTTTGGAATATCTGTGAAAACAATCAAATCATATGAACTGTTTCTTACGTTAATAATGTGCAATTATAATTAAACTGAAGAGACGTACTAATCATTATCGTATAAAATTTACAAGTTAAAGACAATTACGTAACTTGGCTAATAAGGTTTTTTGTTGGATTCTATTTTTCAGGTTCTTAAATTTTATATTTAAGAATTATAAACTATGCGCATATACTAACTCTAAGATTTTCCATATAATTTTGAGCCATGAATTTGTAACGAGTAGATAATGATGCATAATGGAGTTCACTGGTTAATGGAGTTTAATGTTGATTACGTAAACTATTTTTTGTTTTTTGATTGATTTCGCACGGTTTTGCGGTATTAGGGAATGTGTATAATACATAATATATATATCTAATATATAAGTTATAAAATTTATATATATTTCCGAGTCACACGGAATGGTTGACTCGCCATCTTTTTTGGGATAAGCTCTGGAAATAGTTTAATTTAATGCCTATCATGTGTTTGTTCTATCAGTTGTTAGTCTAGCATAAGTTCGTTTATCTTCTACCTGATATTTGGATATTTAACATATATAAAAGTAATTCAGAATGGTTTTATAAATGAAAATAATTATCGGTATACTGTAGCAAACATCTTAAAACACATTAATAAATCTTTTTAAATAAAAAGAAAAGCTACCTGAAGATATTCTTACCTAGCATAAATCTTTCTTTTAGTATTTCGTACATTAAAACGTTGAGAATAAAATGCAACGCAGATCTTATTTTCCGTTTATTTATTTTCTAAATGCATATAAAACTGCATTTAAATCAATTGTTATACAGCGAGAGGAGTGGGTTGGGGTATATCTTTTGATGGCTTCACCTCGGAGATTGGAACTGATGGCGGTACTTCTTCTTTCGGTTCCACGATCGATACATAGTCAGGAAGAGGCTTCTTCGGGCCGCTCTTGCCATTGGGATCCCATGGTAGCATAATTTTAACTTTGATTCCCAATACGCCTAAGATATATTACAAACATAAGTAATACGAATTGCAATACATATGAACGACCATAAAATAAATTGAATGTAAAATAAATTTCTGGTAGTTTAAAACAACTAATTTCTGTGAACACACTTGCTATATTAGTCAAAGTAATTGCCATGGTAATATTCGTACCTTGCCGCAGGAGTACATGTCGGGTGGCAGCATTCACGTACTCGTTAGTCGGCTCACCCGAGTGAATCATGAGACCATCAACGAACTTCATTGATTTCGCTCTTTGACCACGTAATTTGCCGCTGACAACGACCTCGCAGCCTTTCGCGCCGGATTCCATGATGAAACGCAGAACGCCATAGCATGCTCTGCGGTATTATAATAAAATAATAATTAATGAAAATTGCAGAAGGTGCAATTAGGATTGACAAACAGTGAACGGCAGATAAAACTCCGATGTACCTTCGTACAGCAAGACCTCCAATTAGCTTGTAGCGAAGAGACTCTGCCTGCGCGATAGCGCACAAACCACGGGTGGCTACTTTTTCAGCGTACAACTCGACATTCTGGTCCTTGAAGTTGAAACGCTTCTGTACCACAGACGTCAGTTCCCTGATCCTGCGTCCTTTCTCACCGAGCACGCTCTGCGTGTGGGTGGCTAGTAAAATGATTTCAGTCCGATTTGGCGTCACGCGGACTTCCACGCCCGAATAGCCATCTTCGGCGAGCTCACGAGTCAAGAACTCGTTCAACTCAGCTCTGAAGACACCGTCGCCTACGAACTGAAAGTGAAAAGAACCAAATGAATGTACATTTATAAAAAATCTTATATCAAATATGACTATGTAATTTGATTTATCCATAGAATATAATTTATTATACAAAAATTGTTTTATTACATAGATTTATATTGAGGAAGCTCGTGCAAATTTACGTTATCAGGTGCATAGTGGCAAATTAATGAAAATTTACATTTATTGAGTTTACTTTTTTAGGTTATTATCATTAAAATATATAAATTAATAAATTATTCAAGCATTAAATACGTAACACCAGAAAATTACAGAGAAGACTAAAATACACCAAATTCCATTTAATAGAAATGTGTACAGTTTAAATAATTTTGAGAGAAAGGATACGTGGAATTGTAAAATCCACGTGAGAACGATGCCGGAATCCCATGTCATCCGCAAACCGCGGGTATCGCATTCGTCCGATTTTCGACGAAATGTCACCCCGGGAGTTCCCAGCGTTGCAACTACAAGAATATGATAGACTTTTGGAGATCGCTACCTTCCTCTTTTTAGAAATCGTACGGTTCTCCATCACTGCCTCATGTTTTAGCGAAGCCAACGAAGAAAAAGAGAAAAGAGACACGGCCGAACTTAGGTGCACTCAAGTGCACTTTATGCACTAAGTGCACCTTAAACTGCACTTTAACTCTGTCAATCGATTGATAAATCTCCATCAATAAGGTTCGAGTCTCCGCTAAATCGGGTTTGAGTCTCCACTAAATCGAATTCAAGTCTCCGCTATAAATTGTAAGTAGAGAGAAACCTGAAAGCGGAATATAGATCTAAGAATACAATCGTCTTTTTGAATGTTGCAAATGTCGCGGATATCTAATTCCAGAATATTATACGCTGTGCTTGCATGGAATTAAGAAATCAATTTTACATAGGATTTACTCAAAGCCTTTCTTTTACAGATTAACTCTTGCAAAAATGTAATAAAATGTAACGTAAATTGTATAACACAAGATGTTTAGCTATACCATTATTTATATAGTGCGATATTTTCTTTTAATATTAGAGTAGATATTATAATATTTAATATTATAATTAATTTAATTATCTAAATTCTGAATAGAAAATTGATAAGATAAAGTTTTCAAACTGTATTTGAAAGAAAACGTTTAAAGCTGAATTTTATTAAAGACTTGCATTTCGTTATAATTATTTAGTTATAAATATCTTATAAATACTTTCCTTTAAAAAAATATTAATTCTAAATATTTTCAAAGTAAGAGAATCTGTGTCTTTTACTACAGGTTTGTTAGAGCTACGTTGAAATCAATCCGCGAGAGTATTAAATATCACCGCCATTTTCGACCTAGCGTCCAGTTGTGTCCAAGCACTCCAAGTGCTTACTCGGCAAATCTTTAAATACCTACTGGCTGCACTCGTTGTCCGACCACTCTCCCTTTATTATATCGTGTCTACGTCGTCCGTTGCGTGACAACGCGAACGCACATCGTGAACGTGCGAACGTGCGTTCTGCGTCGACGTGCACGAGACATGGAGTGGCGAACGGTGGTGGTGATAGTGCTGGTCGTGAGCCTTTGCTTCTTTATCGTACCGATCAGGGTCGGGCCCGATAAAGCTGTCGAGGAGGACGCGGAACTGTTCGCGAAATACGTAGCCCGATACAATAAATCCTACAAGGATGAGCCCGCGGAATATAATAAGAGATTCGAGCATTTTCAGGTGAAAGACGAGACGATTTTTTCTTTCTTCTCCAGATCGATCGTGGGAGATCGCGAATCGCGAATCACGATCGGTTTAAAAGGTTGCAACATTGCATTGTTCTCCTCGGACTTGACACGTTATAATTTAAATATAAATTTCGTTAAGAGATTTAAATCGTAAACACAAATGTTACGCGCGCTCGCACGCGCGTATTATGAGTCACTCGTGTTTGTGTATGACTTGGTGCAAAGCACTAATTAGCTTTATCGGCAGAAGAAGAGTAATGATAAAAAGCGTTAAACTTGTTTAATTCTAGAGATTTGTTACAGTTTTACCTAGACATTGACGTTCCGCTACATATTCACATTTGTCGATTATTTTATTCCAAAATCTTCTGAAAAATAAATTATATAATGCAATATCAAAAAATTAACATGGTAACATTTAAGTTAGAAACTAATCTTTGCAAATTAGCGTTGCATGTAGATGCAATTTTCTTTTTTTTTTTACAATAGTATTATATATAATAAAGGAATGAAATCAATTGCAGAAATCATTGCGACATATCAAAAAGCTGAACGGTTTACGGTCGTCGCAGGAAAGCGCGTACTACGGGCTAACAGAATTCTCCGATTTGTCCAAAGATGAATTCTTGCAACAAACGCTACTCCCCGATTTACCTTTGCGGGGTGAGTTTAATTTTGACTAAGAAAAATAGCGATTAAGGCCCAGTTTCATAAGTGTCGATTAACTTTTAATCTTAGATTAACTCACTCTTCGTTTCCTTCTAACGTCCCCCTTAGAAAGAGACGAAGAGTGAGTTAATCTAAGATTAAAAGTTAACCGACACTTGTGAAACTGGGCCTAAGTTAATTAAATGTTTAAACTTGAAATACAAGCAATCACGAGATTAGAGCAACAGAATCAATGAATATCTATAATTCTGTTTTAGTTTTGGCGTACAACATATTTGCTTTTGAAAATATGTCTGTTTATCAGTACACAGCATGTTCGCGATAATATTTGTATTATTATATTATTTGTTTACTATATCATTATAATTAATACATTAATTAATTTGTAGTGTGTACAAATACGCGCCAAAGAATAAGTTTTACGAATAATTATTTTGTTTTAATATGCTAAAGACAAACGATCTTTAAATCTTAGAAATTTTCAAGATTTATTAAAATTAAGCTTGCTATATCACTTAAAAAATGACAAAGAGTTTCTCGAGAAAGCTCGATTCACAACGAGAACCATAAATTATTTTATTTCAAGACTAATGCTGAAGACGAAAGATCTTTAAATCTTGGATATCTTCAGGATTCATTAAAGTTAAGTTCGCTATATTATTTAAAAATTAACAAAAGTTTCCCGAAAAACTCGGTTCTGCTTGCAACGAGCGCAATTTAGTGTTGTAATTTATTTCTTGATACAAATGTAACAATTTTGTCAATTAGGGCAAAAACACATGATAGCGTCGTATTATCATCAGCATCTTACGAGCTCGGTTAATCGTGTGAAGAGATTGACGGGTATACCCTCTAAGTTTGACTGGCGGGATCAAAAGGTAGTAGGACCAGTTGCGAGCCAAGAGAGTTGCGGCGCGTGTTGGGCGTTCAGCACTGTCGGGGTGGCCGAATCGATGTACGCCATCAAAAACGGAACTTTATATTCCTTTAGCGTGCAGGAAGTAGGTCGTTATATTCCTGACACGCTTTTCTATTTGCAACGCGAGGGAGCCGCTCGAGGAAGAGACCCCGCGTCCCAAAACGCAAATTTTACGGAAGTGCTTTCACGGAAGCATCGTCGAATAAATTGGCCGTACACATTGATGGACATTAAAAGCAGCTGGGTTCTTATTCCAGCAGCTCCCTCTTGATCTTTCAACGTAGTCTTTGAACGCTTATACTTAGGGAACTAGAAAAAGTTTTGAGATTTAAGACGCACGAGAGGTTCTCTTAAACACTCCGAGAAAAAAAAACCGATTCTTTACGAAGTGAATATATCTTGAAAATCTCAAAGCTTTTTTAGATGTCCCTATATATTAACTCGTCAGCCGATATGGTTAATCCTCCGACATTATGCAGATGATTGACTGCATGCCAGGCGGTAACGGATGCCAGGGTGGTGACATATGCAGTTTACTCTCGTGGCTGTCGACGTCGAAAACAAGAATTACATCTGAGACTGATTACCCTCTCACATTGCGAGCCGATACGTGTAGATTGCCTAAGTACGTTGTATACAAATTGCGAAGATGTGTTTTTTTTTATCGAAGCACAAAAATATCATAGGACTTGATCTTTCAGAATAGCCGCGAAGACATCGGGAGTTATAGTAACGGACTTCACATGCGACAGGTATTCATTTTTTTGCTTATGCATTATTATTTATAATACATTATTTTTTCATTATTACTTATATATAGTGCTCGTTATTATTTAAAATGCTCCATTTTTTTCTTACACGCAAAATAAATATCGTACACACGCATTTCTTTTTTTTGCTATGTAATGCACGTCACTTGCCAAGTTGTTGATTATGTCGGCGTTAACAAAGGGTGAAAGCCTGAAGGCTGGACACCGCACTGTGTCCATTGCCCCGGTATTCGCAAATAATCGAGTTTGTTTCAGCTTTGTAGACGCAGAGACTGAACTTTTGACGCAGCTCGTTACTCATGGACCCATGGCGGCTGCTGTGAACGCCATATCTTGGCAGCATTATTTAGGCGGCGTAATACAGTGCCAGTGTGATGGTTCGTTCAACAGCTTGAATCATGCGGTGCAGATAGTAGGATACGACACGGCAGCGAGTATACCGCATTATATCATTAAAAATTCGTGGGGACCGTCCTTTGGCGACAAAGGTTACATTTACATTGCGGTCGGCAAAAATTTATGCGGTAAGATCAATGAACAAGCAGCGTGCAATATTTCGCGTTAATTGTATTGAGTGCTTATTTCTCTTTAACGGATAAACGAATATCTTGTCGTTTGTTTGCAGGTATAGCCAATCAGGTCTCGTCGCTCGAAGTTGGCTAACTAATCAGAATTTTAAATCGTAGCGTTTCCAATTTCTGACGAAATAAATCAAGAAGTATTATGTTAGAAAAAATTGTGTCTTACCTAATGAAACATTTGATTAAGTATAGCGTTAATTATATGTTTTCCATACCATATGTTATGTCAAAAGTCTACCAAAATACGATCACCTTAATAAAAGACGATCTAAGAGAAAAAGATCTTTCAGAAAGTGAAACAGTGATATCTACAATCGTTAAAAGTTATACACAGCTATGTGAGCTTTTTATATTATGATTGACACTATAAACAAACGAGACCTTAATTTTTCTTTGGATTATTCTGTCTAATCTATATTTACTAATTAGTAATTAGTAATTTTATTAATTTTAATAATTAATAAATAAAATAATTTTCAAACATTTGAAATTTTTGTTTCTAATCTTAACGCTATCGTAAATTAATGAGAATTATGCGTGCTGGTTTTAGAAATATATAGTTCCAACGCTAAAAAAATCTTAAAAAGAGCACTCGTCTAACTGTAATATCTAATTAATATCTAATTATATCAGAGTGAATTTATAATACACACTGACTACATTAAAGAAGTAAAACTTATTAGAGTTTTATGAACTTTGCTGTGTGATGTGCTAATTTACGAGCTTTCTAGAGAGTCCGCCAATTCATCTTGATCGTCCGAGTTGCAGTCGTACAAGGCGATTGATAACTTCTTTTTCATTTGCTTCGTCAACGGCGGAATCATATGACGTGGTATCAGGAAGGTCGATAGGTTGAACAAGTCCAGAAAAACTTTGTATCTATCGCTATTCGCCAAGACATAAAACAAGCGAAATTTTTTATTAAAACATTTGCATTTGCAAAAACTAATCGATAAAGTATTTGCCGTTTTATGAAACGCGATGAATTTCTGACGTAACGTATTGAATGATAATAATTGACAACAGTTATTTAAAATTTAAATGATGACTTCAGTTAAAATTATCGACAAAAAAACGATATGTATCTTAATGACTTATGACATTACAATGATAATTTGTGCTAATGATGCTTGTGCTCGCGATAAATAAGAAATGTTATTCGTGTTATTATTTCCGCTGCCACTGACATATATTTTCCGTAAATAAATTATTTCGTATTAATTAATAATTTCAATTAAGGCTCCTGGGTCGTTCGTTTTACGGCTGTTTATTAACTGTCAAAGAAAAGGCGTATAGACTTAACTTCAACTCGGAGTGTTTTCGAAGTGTGCTGAAGTGATCTGTAGTGTTATTTTAAGCAAATATCTTTTTATTTGGAAATACTACGCAAAAATTCTCAACGTGTCAATTCTCAACATTTCTCGCTTCTGACGTCACATCTCATGAGATGTCGGGAAAGAGCCCAGAAGCCTTAATTAATAATAAAATGGATAATTTTGTGTTAATAATTTCAATTAATTTTTGCCATTAATTGAAGCAGATAAGTACCTTAATGTGGACTTCAAATATTGATAGCCGGAGGAGCCACCAGTGCCTAATTGTTGAGATCCGATCATTCTTTGTACCATGATAACATGGTTATCTGAAAAGTAAAAGAACATTCTAATGGTTGTATAAACAAATCAGATTACAATATGATGCACACGCGCCTTTCACATAGTAATTATAAATAAATTAACTCTAAATTAAATTAAACTGATAATAATAATTATGTATAGATAGCTATCAGTGAACAATAAGAGAAACATTCTAACGATTGTGTAAACAGCTATATAAGATTACGTTGGACGCATACGCGCATTTTATAGGCAGCAATTATAAATAATTTAAGACTGATAAGTAATAATTATGTACGTACGAGGGAGTTCCCAAAAGTTTCCGAAATTATTTTTTTTAATATTTAAAGTGTACTTACAGGTCTGAAACATCAAACCCCTTCGAAATACTTTCCATGTGACTTAATGCAACAATCCCAGCGCCTCTCTCACTTCAGGAAACAATGTCTAAATTCTTCTTTCGGAATACGCGCGGTTAAGGGGTGCCAGCGATTCTTGTTGAATCTTGTTAATGTCAGCAAAACGGCTTCCTTTAAGTTGCTATTTTATAAAATTGTTGTCACATATGGAGAGGGGATTAAAGTTTCAGACCTGTAAAGCACACTTAAGATATTTTTTAAAAAATAATTCCAGAAACTTTTGGGTACTTCCTCATGTATAATATGTATGTACGTATATAATATAATTGATATATAATAATAATTATGTGCATTTGTATGTGAATGCACACGTTATAAGAAAATTTTAAAAATATTGTATTTGTTCTCGTGAATATTGTAAGAAAATTGAACAGAAATTGTTAAATTTTAGTAAAATGTAAACGTATATAAATAACAAGATATTAATAATGATTTTTCTTACACCTCCATTTTGTGATTAGAGAGTCGATGTCCATTAACGCCGTGAGGATTTGATGCGGCTGGCTGAATCGTGCTTCATCTCGATACAGGGTGATCATTATTGCTCCCTGAAGAGCAGTGTGTGAAAATCTGCGTTCCCCCCGTGACACGAGACCATTATGAAGCGACTCTTTGAAGATGCTGTCGAAAAGTGCTTTCCGCGAGCGCACATTGGTCAAATGATAATTTTTGGCGCATTCTTCTGATATTGTCTGAAAATTTGATAAATTGTTTGAATAGCAAATTGTTTCAAAATTCAAAAATAAACAAAGAAAATAATGTTGCGTATATTTAAACGGATTTCTTTACGCTTCTGTTTTTTGTAACTTTAAACTTTGCAAACTTGATCTTTAATGTTAATTATCTTCATAATCAAGCTTTAAATTTTTCCTAGTAAATGTTTATTATAATATATATATTTAGAAAGCTAAGTTCTTATTTTTTAATTGTGTTGTCATTATTTCACATTTTTCTAGAGAGAAATAGAGAGAGAGAGAGAGAGAGAGAGAGAGAGAGAGAGAGAGCTCATCGCTGAAGTTGTTGAAGAGATACGAATATAACTTAGTTATCTTTACAATATTATGAGTTAAGATTAGTGGCCTCGAGCATACTTACATTTACAGTTTGTTTTTGCTCGGCCAACATCTTCTCCACCGATCGCTTGTACTTTCCCCAGAAATCGAAGTCGTGTGTCTCTAGCCCTGGTGTTCTGCTCAACCAGCTCTGAACCAGAGTACTGAGACTGGGCTCCTCCTCAGATCGCTTGATCGCCTCGATAGCTTTAGGATCTCTCCCGAAGATCTTTAGGTAATTAGATTTGATCCTGAGTTCTCGTGTCACGCCCAGTTTGTTCTCCAGTAGACGGAATTGCAGCGATTGGAAACCCGAGGCCGGACACAATAAGTCTCTAAACGCCATGAAATCCAATGGTATCATTGTTTCCAGAATCGTCACTTGGTCCACCAATAACTGAAGATCGTGATATACATTTGTAAATAATTTTCGGCATTTTGTCAGTTTGTTTAAACAAAAAAAAAAGGAACTGACACGACCAAATTGTGCAAAGATATATTACATTGTTAAATGTACACAATACTGTTGTTTTTATATTATGCTTTCTATCATGTTAGCTCGATTGCATTTTAAATTAAATGAGAATTGACAATTTAAATAAAAGAATTAAATTAATAATTTTCATTTTAATAAGAAAAAGCAAAAGATAAATTTCGTAAAATGCGTGATTACAAATCTCGTAACTATGAAAGAACATCTTGAAATGTCCTCATCGATTGTCAGCGTGGCTACATTCGCATTTCTATGGGTGCCGGTGCAAGCAAAGGGTGCGTGAACGACATAATACGTTATTACAATGCGTTGCAAGGTGTATCTGGAAACAAGTATAGCTTTAACTATACTTTTTAGAGGACGTAAGAATGATTTTTCTTGACAAAAATTTGACATTATCTCGCAATTTGTGAATTTTAATTCATTCGTGTATATTGCATAGATTAGATGTCACATTTTACATATCTTCCGAGCGGTATTGTATACCAAAGACAAATTCAATTATTGAAGACAAGTTGCTCGCGCGTGTTACTCGCTTGTAATTCTATTTCGAGACACTCGATATTACGTGCTCGTGCGTATCGAGAATACAGTATCACGGAGAGACGGAGACGTTTTATTGAATCAAAATAAAGAAAGGTACCGACCGCACCTTCTGCGGTATTGAAATAGAGTAACGGGTTTGTTACCTAACGTAACTCTTCTCCGTTCTCCCTTTAATGCACGCACAAGCGCCCGGTATCGCATATCGTCTAGAAATATTATCTTACTGAGCCCCCGCAGGATTGAGTGTGGTTCCCACAGTCTGTCTTATTTATCACATCGTGCCTAAATCGGGAAAGAAAAATCGTCGCGCGCGTCACGCACTTGATACGCCGATCGTTACGAAATGTTCGATCTAGTTTATCGTAAAGAAGCAAGTTACACAAAGATATCAAAGCATATATTAATACAGCTGTAGCGCGGGGTGTTACGTTCGATGTTTTCGACACATGTAAGAGGATGTAAAAGAAACAGCTTTGTCTGGCGAGACAGAAAAATTTGATTAAAGGGACACGCAGACTGTGGCGAACTAATCGGCTTGTAATTAAGGGCCGTTCACCTTGCATCACCATCGCCATTATTGTTAAATAAGCGGATTTCTGTCCTGACATTTACTCAGCGTGTCGCTTTATAATTATATTCTATTATTAGACGACATCACATAAAATCCGCATTTCGTATATATAAGAATCTTTCTTGAAAGAATCGCCTTTACGTAGATACGTCGAACGTACCTTCAGAATAAGCACAATGCGATTCAATCGTTTGAGAATATCCAGGGTTTTCGACTCGTTCAAAACGTGAGAAATTCCATTGCCCCGGGTGGCGGCCGAATGATCGTTAGAAGACCCGTTGGATGCATTGCAATTGTTGGATTCGGAGCTGAAGAGTGCCCTAACGGAGTCGAGCTCGAAAATAATTTGCTTGAACCAAAGCTCGTACGCTGCAACAATTGCGATGCAAATTAGAATAATATAAAAGTTGCAATAAATACCTAACTCATAATTAATAAAATAATTATCAAAATATAAGAGCTATAATGAATATGTACGATGAAATTCTATTTACGAATTGCGTGTTTATAGGAAGCTCGCTTTTCTCGTCGTCCCAACAGTTTCGACATTGTTAGGAATTTCTTTTAAAAATTCGTCAACAAAAGTATCTGTCGTGTAACATCATAGATATTTGTTTGTATGTCAATATTGAGAAATTTCAGCAGTTGTCTTTTTTAAATCAGTTAATCGTAGATTAATTGTGTAATACATTTACAGAATTATTGTAATATATTTGATCAGTTTCATAAGTCACTGTATGCTATTAATCAAATTATTATTTAAAAAGTTGCAAAACAATTTTAAAATTATATACTTTATTTTTATAACTTTCTTATATTTTTATGTTTTCCATTTACTTTAAGGAACAAACTGACATTTTCTATTTTCTTTTTCTTTAAAACATTATTTAAAATATTGGAAAGAGACCATTTATTAAATCACTGAGCTTTCGCGCTATTGAAACAAAATTTATATAGAACGTAATGAAGAAATAAATAAAGATATTTTGCTGCTTTTTTCAGTGCTTTTGTTGTGGCATAGAAAAAAATTCAATTGCCAGACTATGTATAAAATTAACGTTAATATTTAGTAAGATACCTTGATGAGTGACAATAAAAAGATGCTCGTCGTGAACTGCATTGCCGTATTCGGCGCTGAGAAGCCTTTGCGCAGATAAGACCTTGTCTAAACACAGATATTCGCTATAGTTCAACGCCGGTCCTTGCCTGAACTCGTCTCGCTGTGCCTGATCGTTTCGATTATCCTCTCTTCAACAGATACGCCATTGATTTTTACGTGATGACATTTCAAATGAAAGAGACGCATGACCGGTTACAACGTGATAAAGTCGAATGATGATAAGCTTAATGTAATCTGTTTTGACGAATGTGTCATAAAACGCGCGCTTTCGTCATAACTTTATCATAATTAGTTTAAAAATATAGACTTTTCAAAATTATGTGAAAATACTGGATTTGAATTTATTTGATGTTTGTTCTGAAATAGAGCTTTTATTTTAGAGAGTACCTATGTTTTAAAACGACCGAATCGCGTTTTTTTTCTTTTACATCGAAAGGCAAAATAAAGTTAAGGAATTACAGAAAAGTTCAAAGTATAACCGTGCTTTTTTCACACACTAAAATATTCGCTATCGTAATCTGTAATTTTCTGTGATAAATAATAATCATGGAGATGTGTCTTTGTCTTTATGTATCTAAAAGTATTAAAAATTAAAAACGTAAAAAATTACTTACTCAATACTGCTCACTGGGCAAGACATTCCTCAAATGTGTTTCCTCACGTTGATATAAGAAAGTAGATAAAGTAACACTTTGAGATTTCACACGAAATCGATATTTCTTCTCTTCGTTTTAGTGAATGGAGTAATTTCTCGAATTCTCTTTTAATGTAGGTAACAGGTTACAATTTACTTGGAATATCCGATTGAGATTCCTTAAAATTGTCGAGAACCGCATTTGCATGTACGAGAGACCACACGCAACACACGTTGTCGAAGAGGTGGATGCCGCTCGACTAACGCTCGATTCGACCTTTAGAATTTATCTCTGTAATGACAGTATTGTTATTGAAAGAACTTCAGAGCGGAACGCTCTTGCGATAATGATAATTATTTTGTAATAGACAAATTGTTGAACGTTAAGTTAATATTTAGTTCTTCAAAACGGATTATTGGAGTTAAAGACACCTTTAATTATCTTTATATACGAAGACATTCCCATTTTTAACAAGCGCGGCCCTGCAAATAATAACGAAAAGAATTTTATTATATAAATTTCATTATTTCAGTTTAAGTATATGAATATTATTAAATAAACGAGAATTACTTTGTACGTTTTTCCACAAGTTATATCAATGTAAATTGTTGTTATTAATTATTACACTTGATTAAATTACATATTTTTTGGATATTTTTTATGGATATGTATGAACAGTTTAATGTATTATATAGTTATTATATTTAATAATTCTGAATATATAGTGAATAATATATAACGGATAGCATTTTTAATGGCAAATAAAAAGTACACCAATTTAAACGTATAGTTTAAATACAGAACTAGTAACTTTTTAGATAATTGTATATATACATTATACATATACGTATATACATTGTGTATATACATACATAAAATGTACATTATCGTGTGCGAAAAATGCCAGAAGACATATTTTTAAACATAGTTTATGAACATTTTAAGATAATAATACGAAAATGAAATAATACAAAAGGTTTTAAATATCCTTTTACCCATTCATATATCTATATATATGTATACATAGATAATTGCATGTACATATAATGTATGTACATAAAATTATCATTATACATATTTTATATACATAAAATTATAGATTATGTAGAAAAAAATATCAGACTGGAAAGTTTTAAACATTATTTACAAATATTAAAATAAAAATATAACAAGACAATTTTCGATATCCTTTTTAACAGTCCTTATGTAGTTTCAAATTTTTATTTTCAAAATTTTTATGCTAAAATCTTAATTTTAATAATATTAGCATATTTTGTTCAGAATGTTATTACAAAAATTCAATTAAATATTATCGGCTTGCAAACAAAAGATTGTTTTAAAAGTGAACAATCAAACGCGCGCAAATCGATTCTTAATTTAAGCAGTAATTTATCACAGGTAAGTCTATCGCTGTCAGTAATAACGTCAAACTGTTATCCATTGAACGATTTATTACAAAATTCTGCAATACTGTCTACCGCGAATTTCTTTTTGTCTATCCTGACTCTTCTCTCAAATGGCAGATGTCGCGTCGTGTACGCTTTATTGGTTTAGAGCAGTTAGATTATTAAAAATGGAAATATTCCAAACGTGTAAGAAGAAAAAGATATAAGATATATGAAGAAATTCTCTCGGTATTTTCATTATTAATTAAATTAAACGCAATAACGCAACTTTGCATTCATTTTTTATTTATAATAATTATTATAAATAATAAATATAAAATACAACTAACAGTCGATGAAATATACAGGCTAAAATCTCTCTCTCTCTCTCTCTCTCTCTCTCTCTCTCTCTCTCTCTCTGTCTCTCTCTCTCTCTCTAATAATTTTTAGATTATCAGATAAAAATTACTTTAAGAATTATGCTTGCAATCACGTAATGGAAAATTACGTTATAGAATTGCAGCCGAATAATAACAAACAATGCCGAGATAAATAAAGTTTATTAATATATAATATAATTATTATATAATTATATAATTATATAATTATATAAATTATAATATAGTTATATAATAATTATAATGGCCGCGACGATCCTGGATAGCAATAAAATCCGTTCGTGACATTTAATCGTTGACCGGACACGCAGTTTCCCGGAAGTATTGATAACTCCGCATCACTGATTATCATTTTCTTTGCTTCTCTCAGAACATTGCTCCTTTTCATCTATTTTTCGACCACGTGATCTATCGGGCTGACATATAGTACACGTAAGTGAAGATGCTCTACATTACGAAATTCTAAGAAAGGTAGCTATCTAATTTTCTATTCCAAACATACGATAGACTAATCTCGAATAAAGCGAAGAATTTTTAAAAATCTATATATTTAACAATTTTGCGTGAAATTTCTGTATTCAAATGTACTTGAATCGCGGAAGATTTGACAGAAAAAAGAACGAAATGTAATACATGCAGATAAAATGCACACATTGAAGAAAATATTTTTAACGGTGAATAGCATTCCCTGGAAAAATATATATACTTTGCGAATAAGTTTTATGCTAGAAAGATGTAACTGTATATTTATTTCAAGATTTATTGCAAGATTTCAACAGTCCGATCAACATGTCGCATTGCAGTCGTGCGCCGATAGTTGCATTTATATTTAAGTATCTCCCCGATCTACCATCTTGTTTTGCAGACGGTGTCTCCTTAATAGGTACGGCGGTTGCAAATTACTTGGAGATCTTCAATGATTCTACATGTCACTGCATGCGTATCACTTATTCCGGGGCCGGAAGCTCTGTTCGATAATATCTTCAATGACGTACGACGCTCGTTTACGTAATTGTGTACCATCGAGAAGTGTTTTGATATAATTACCAGGAGTGTGCACGAAGGATATGTTCATCGGACGCGTTTACCGCTAATTTCTGATATTTCGCTTAATGATCGCGGGTCGTTAGATTACATTCTGTATCGCGCAAAGCGCAAGATTGTGAGCGAGCCGACACGCGCGGATATCCGAGCAGAGGGATACGTGCTACTTAATTACCACGATAAATTTAATTATTCCAGTTTCAGATTAATATCCAAGGACAGTATCCAGAACGATATCGTAATTATCAAATAATCGATTTCACGCTACATCATTTCTATGCATTTTATTCATTTATTTAAATTTTTCCATTTTTATTTACTTTTTTGCGTTCGCAGTATCCGGTAGTTGATCTCGGCCGTAATTAACACAATGTAATACCTCGTATTTTATCCCGGTTTTTCTGTTTAGCGCTCGTTATTACGTTTTCTCTCGAGAAGAAGACGGCGGAGATCTGTTCGTCGCGTGTAACAATTTCCTAACGGGCACAAAAAAACAATGACACACTTTAAACAACAGCTGCGCAAAAATGAACGTAAATATTCGTGCGACAAGTGTAGACGGTACTTAAGAAGCGATATAACTTCTCGATTATATAATTAAGTAAGAGAGATGGTAAAGTAATGTAAGATTGGCTTTTGATAGCTGATGCAAAAACTAAGCTTGTACAGTGTGTGCGAAGAAGAATATATCAAGACGGAAGCGCGTGCTAGAGGTTTAATTACGATTCCAGGCTTGAGATAGCGAGATGTATTCTGCAGCGTTAGTACGTCCACCAAGTATATTCAGTCAATTCTTTTTCCAAGCGGCTATACTCGCGCAATCTACGGAATTTCCGTGGAAAGAGAGCTCGTTCTCTCGCAATCGGGTGCAACGACATAAAATGAAGATAATGCGCCGCCTGATTATTTGCTCGTAGTTTCGTTAGTGTTTGAAAGGTCGAGCCAGTTCATTGAATCGCATACACTCCGTTTTAAGAATTAAGCTAAGAGTCGAGGGAAAAAGAAGTCGCTCGATTTCGCATACTTCTCTCCTATTTCGTCTCTCCTTTTTTTCTCACGATTACGATAACCCACTTTTCACGATCGTTCATTGTATGAATCGCTCATAGCTCCGTTCTTTCCATCATCAGTGTTCCATCATCCTCCGAGCGAATAGAAGACTATTTCGAGAAGGAGAGAGTGGGATAAATCGCGCGTGTAACGCGACTTAGGGATGCCGTTCTGTGGGGAACGGAAGAACGAAATGCCGCGCCGGAGTCGCGGATTACGGATTTATGCAATGCCTCCGACGTTAGTCATCTTGGAAGTATCTAATTGCCAACGTGGAGTGTCCGCTAAATTGCGGCCGGAAAAAACATTTCACAACGGATCGGGGGAGTTACCTATCGTTCAAGCCGCGGCGCTCAATATACGACCGTCGCGTTTCCCGGTCGCGTGCCGTGTATTTATTTCGAGCGAATTTTGTCGCGCGCGATCGTATTTCCGTTCCCAATTGCGCTACGTAATCGGCCAAGCGCGAACAATCGATGCCCGCTATCGCGTATCCCTGCAGCCCTATTGATCTGTCTCACGACAAAACTCCCGTTCCGGTGCCCGGTTTAGCTTCGGCAGGAAACTCCCCGTTACGGGACTTGGGGAACTTGAAGTACGGCAGCAATAACAAATATCCATAAATCTGAATATCGCAAGACATTCGGATATCTAATGCGCGTCCTGGAATATTTATTGGGTAACCGTTCTCCTTGGGTGTCTCTTCTTCCTCGTCGTAACTTCTCGCGCCCTCGTCCGAGCGAAGTGGCTGCAGTCTCCCGAGGACGGGATATCGCAGAGATTGTGTCGAGGCGGGCGAACCCGGCGTGGCTCGCTTGACAGATTGTCGGGAAATTTAATAAAATCGGTCGCTCGCGAAGGAATAATACTCGCGCCGTAATATATCAACTTGATATCATCAAGCAGACACATCGCAACACACGCGGGCTGCGACCGATCCGCGATCGGTGCAACACGCGGAACATCTGACGCCATCGCGGAAGCACGTGAGAAGTCGGCTAATGAGATACCATTCACCGCGACTATATTCGTCTTATCCTGGGTAACTCCTCGGTGACCGCGTGCGTGCGAACGCTTATGGGAAGATCTGGGGTGGTGCCGCGTAATATTTCGAGCAAATAAATGACTATTGTCTGTATATAACAATTGTCGAGGTGCATCTCCGTGAAACACCTCGCGTAGGTTTTCCGTTTCTATTTTTTATACAAGGATGGAATGTAAGAAGAACTTCTGCAGCTTTATAGACGTAATATCATTATCGAATGCCGGTACTCGATAATAACACATTATATACGTAAAAACATATAGTGTTATTATATCAAGACAAATATCGAGTTTATCTATGCTATTTCTCTTTTTTTTTCTATTTTGTAAATTATGCAGAGAAGTAGGAAGCTAATTAATTTAATAATATCCAGATATTCAATAACAGCTGTAATATAATATGAGGTTGTATAAGACAACATCATATCGGTATTTACAGCAATCAATTTGTTATATATTATTTGTTATTACTTTATTACATAAAAGCAAAATCTATTTTTAATTACTGATATGTAAATAATGTCTTTTTCATGACGGTTTCAATTTCCGTTTGCTACATAATTATTTTAATTATGAATTCATATTATAATGAGAATTATGTCGAATATTATAATGCGAATAAATTAATTCAGAAGCAGATATTTTACTGTAAAGCGGCTCTATGTAAGTTAATATAAAAAATTTACAAAATTACATATTCTTATGAAAATAAAAGAGTTTCACAAACGTGGGTCTCTCGTGAAATTTGAAATTTCTTTGACACGTCCCATTCTCTTCTGATAGCCCTTATACAAATTTAATACTGTAAGTGATTTTTTGGCTAGTGATTAATCATTTAAAAGCACTATTAAAAGCACTATTAACAGTGCTTTTAATAGTGTTTTTAAGTGATTAATTACTAGCTAAAAAATCACTTACAGTATTAAATTTCTATAAGGGAGCCAGATTATCATCGACTCGTCAACGATTTATAAAATTATCATTTATTCACATGCAGTGCGTTTTCGCGTTGCACCGCAAACGTTACATCCCTCTCGCGGCCGCTATTGCGACACGATAAATGGTACCTTGATCATCTAGTAAATTATGTTTGCTGTGCTGCCTAATGGTGCCATAATTAACGTTACGCCAATTTACACGTAAACAATTATTGGTTATTATGTAACACGCGCACGTACGCGCGCACGTGAATACGTGATCTTCGCGAATGCGAGTGATCGAGAGAAATCTTATCATTTTCAATTTCTCAATTTCCACCAGGTGGAATGCGATGTCCGATCCGGATTCGCTCTCGCCAGACGGGTTTCCGCCTTTTTGCCCACTTTTTTTCCAATACGCCAGCCCTATTTTTAGATGTACCCTAAAAAAGAGCGGGGGATCCCCTCTCCTTTTCTATTCTTTTCCTCATTCAGCCACAGGTAGTCGGCGTTCTCTATCTACTCATGCGTTATGCGCCGCGGCCCAACATTTCTCTCTCAGCTCTAAAAGTAATATAAAAACTTTATATCTCCCAGAACCATACTGGTTATAATAATTTGACAATTTTCATAGAGAGCAAAAAACTTCCTGGCAATTTTTCAAAGATAACGTTCCATTTAATGGGAGGCTCTCTCATTAAAGAGACCGAGGATATATCAAATTTATTGCGAACATTTTCAAGTTTCGTGGATTACTTTACAATGACGTACAAACGGTAATGACGGAAATTTAATCATAAAAAGTGCGTATGCAAAACGACTTCAAGAGATGTAATTTTTCAGCAGAAATCTAAAGGTGAAGTACGTATAGACTTTAAAGAAAATCTTTCATTAAATGCCGCATTTTTATTTCTCGCCGATGTCATTGATTAATTACATCGGGAGTTACGTACCTTGAATTTAAAAAGTCCTTCTTTTTGCGCGCTTTTCTTTTGTCTTCGAGGGTAATAAGTACATGGTGCAGCGGAACTGCACCGATAACGAGCATCCTGTGACAATAACATATACCACTTCTGCGCAGGCAACGTAAAATAATTATTCTTGAAATTGTAAAAACGAGAAAATAAAAAGAAAGTGTATTGTGTTATTGTCACGAAAAAATCTAAATGATTTATCTATCTATATATTTATCATGCTTATAATAACTTCGATGAAAAATATTTCTTCAAAATGGTGATTTAATTAACAATGCGCATGTTTGTATAATAGGAACTATACAAAATGACGTAAAATCGGTGAGCCTTCAAACGATCATATTATGCCGCAATGAGATTTCCGTATAATGCATATCACGTATTATGCATATAATTACTGTAATTAATTCAACTTTATTCTGACGATTTAATTAATTATTCATGAGAGCGCTTTGCCTTCTGACAACAAAAATTTCCAAAAGACAGACGTGTAATGTCATTTTATTACATCTCGCGTCTTTTCTGCAGTTTCATTTTAATATTAAATCGATAAGTCGTCGGTTTAAATGCTAAATCATCATCGAATGGCCGCACCGTCGTCATTGTGGAAATCGCTATTACCATATAGTCTTCGAGCAATCAAAAGGTCAGTTGATTGATCCCGCAGTTGGCCTTCACGATTGTTTGATAAATAGATCGCGTTATCGCTTTTGGAGCCAAATATTTCTTCGAAATTTGATCGTTGAACCAATTAGGTTTAACAAGCCGTATATACACGCTGCGGTACACTTTTAAAAACATGCCGCTAATTCATTCGATTTATTGCGCTGCGGATACTCCGATGTACTTATAGATTAAACGAGATAAATTTGATATTGAGAATAATGTCGTTGTGGGGGTACTCCATACGAGATCGGAATGTAGAATTCGCCATTTTTCTCACGAGGATTTGCGATTTCTCGCACGATTCCGCGCACGTACCGAGATACGTGTGTTCGGAAAATCACGACGATATCCATTCGTTTTTCTCCTCTTCGAAATAATTATGTTATTACCGAGATTAGATAAATTTCCGCATGTATGTCATTAAGATTCGACTGGTTTTTTGTAATCAGTGGCCTAAAGAATATCTTTATGTATTCATCAACATATAATCAACGAAATAATTATTACGCATCTACTATTTAGATTAATCAGATTTTCGCAATTATGAAAAATAAAAAATTCTCAGGCTAAGAGGTATCATTGGTTATCAATCAAATCAGTCAATTTTTTTTGCTGTGATTAGAAAAAAAAGAACATTTCGAGATGCATTTTTAATTATCGGTTAATGTGATGAGGGAATCGAATCTTCTTCTTCCATTTTATTGTCTCTAACATCTTCTCTGACTGCTTCGCGCGGACTCAATCGATGGATCAAAGAACGATTCACGATCAGGCGTTCGCACGCTCGCTCACGGGTTCGCTCGTACTCGTCTTATATACAAAGCACGCACACACGCGGCAGACGAGATGGTGTGTGGGACTCCGAAGGTCCACGTGGTCGTGGATCACGGTAGTGGTAACAGTCGTCCCCCGGCCGTCGTTCAAGTGTGCATGAACGTCGGTCATCATCTCCGCCGGCCGCAGCCGCCGCCGCCGCCGCCGAGAGAGGAGAGTAGCTGTGGGAAAAACGCGAAACAAGAAAACAAGCCGGGACAAGTTCGCTTTCGTTCGTGGATCCGTGTGAGTTTTGCGCGCTGACCGCAACGGGCAATTCGCCGGTGCATCTACGGTGCATCCCGCCGCGAAGCGAATTGTTCTCCAGTCCAGTTCTCCATTATTCGGGGTGTGTGTGCGCGCGCGAGCGCGCGCGAGTCCGCGATGTGCTCCGAAAGGGTTGCCGAACTCCGCGGGGATCGTTGATCGTGATCTGTGCTACGCGACCAATTGTCCGTGATTTATGCAATCTGATCGATCGCGCGGTCCAATAAGGATAAATCATATACGCCGTTGTTTATTTTAGCTCCTTATAGACTTTAACAGAACGTGGAGGCAAGGTGATCAGTCGTTTCAAGGCTGTAAGTATATAACGTATATATTTCTTTGTCGCGTTTAAGAGAAAAAGAGAGAGAAATGCGGAAATTCACAGCTTTGTGGCATGTAAAGTTATTGAAATTGTCGTTCCTGAAGAGGCCATTATCTTATGCATGGAATTAATTTTTTACCCGACAATTACACAGCGTTTCTTTTTATTGCTACACATTAATCGTTGATATAAATATAATTACAGGCATGAATTGCTGCTCGGTAATATTGATTATAAAGTTGACAAAAGTTGACAGCAATCGTAGACAGTAGCGGAGGATTTTTACTATTTCAAACTATTGTTTTGCAACTATTGTTATCGTTAGTTGCAGGAAAATTAAAATAGAGATAATTGCTATCTTTGAAGAATATCTCACATAACGCGCTACTAAACAGCGGTACGATCAATTATTATGGCCTTAAGATTTCTAAAGTATATGTACGTAGAAATATTACTTAGATATTCATCGAGCAGTGAGTCACGTGAGCAATTAGCGTCCTCGCAAAAAAAATCATCTCGTCTAATCTTGCATAATCCGCTGCTAACAATTTGTACTTTGCTTCCGAATGCTACTTTAAAGAACACGTTGCACAGTGTTCGTTGAACTAAAAATTCCCATCGTAGGCATCGTGTTCTCGCGGAAAAACGCGAACGAGCATCGTTCATAGCGAAAGGATTCTTCTCCAGTATTGCGCTCCTCCTCCGAGGATCCTCGCCGAGAGACGGCCGGGAAACTTGCTCGACCAGCTGCCACTGTCGCTGCCGGCGAAACGATCGCACGACGTTTCCGAGAAAAGCGAGGATGCATTTCTTCCTCTTCGTGGTTACTTCGTGCGATCGCACGCGACCCTGAACTTCTTCGTTGCAAAGACTTTTGCCATTCACACGCGACGCATATGTGTACGCCGTGTTCACATATGTCAAACGCAGATGGTATTGCGAGGGCAATCAACGACACTCGATGAACGATTTCTTTTTCTCTCCCCACCTTACAGCCCGATCGTTCTTCTAGATTAATTGTCATCGCGTTCGCGCGGAGACGCGGACTCCGGTCGACCTGTATCGGACTTTGTCTAATAACTCTTCCATCCGACAAGTCCGATTCATGATCCTCGTTCCGCTGGAATATATGCTCGTAAGAAATCCACTCGTATATTCTTCACTTTTTACTTGTTTCTCGAACGTAATCTGTCTCTTTATTCGAGAGATGTTATTTAAAAAGTGTTTTATTTGTATATCAAACGCCTCGGGTATTTCATATTTTATGTAACTTTATTAGCGACCGTGAACTTATTTCTGCCCCTCGTGAAATAATGTGGTGATGTTTAAGCGGAAAAACTGCGGTTTAGTACTTTAAATCACTTCTCCTCCTCCTCCTCGCATCTACTTCATTTGCGATCTCACTTGTATGACACAATAGACATAATATTCTATTGTTTAATTAACGCGCAAAATGTCAATGTCCAAGATCGATAAAGACTAACGGAGTAGGAAAGAAAATAGAGAATTTATTGCACATGCTCGCTACTTTTTAATGCGTGCAAGCTGAAGGCATGACGACGTCACGTTGATTACTTAATCACATATAACCTGTCGGTATAAATATATAAATTTTGACGTTTAATGCAGATGTCGGCAAATCTCCAAATGACGGCTTTTAGCAGTTTTATTTCGCATTATATGCTTCCGATTTTATATCCTTTTCGCACGTCTCGATGAAACACATTTGACATTTATTTAAAAAAACGTGTTAATACCGCTCAATATATATATACCCACTGATTACGTACTACGATCGTAATATATTCACAAATCTGGTTTACATAATGTTACGACACGAAAGTTGTATTTATATGCTCGATTCCAATATGTATATATGCTCCTGTTAACCTTGCGTTTTGTAAACACAGATTTTTTGAGAAGGTTCATTCGGTAATTTCTCACCTCGACGAGGACTGTCTCGTAAGAATTAATCGCTCGACAGCAGAAGGAGATTAGTCTGCTTAGTCACGATTGTCCCTCGATACTTGACGTCGGTGGCCTTGAACTTTGAACCCTGCTTGACTTCGAGATCTTGTGTGGAAACTTAAAAGTAGACGGAGACTTATGTGCACAAGACACTTGCGCAAGACAACAGTTCGGCAAGATTGAAATGAATACCAGTTTAGCAAGATTGAATTGAATTATTCCTCGAATCAATTTGACATCTTGAGACTTGAGGGGAAAAGGAGTTGGGCATCGTTTCTATAAACATCGTCTTTAAATGCATTCACATTTAATTTTAAAAGCGCGGTATTAATATAATTAATATATTAATCAATAATATTTATTACTTCAATGTATCAATGGATCCTGATGCAAACTATCTGTAACTGCATGAAAGAATATTTGTGTAAATGAAACTTACGTTACACTGTCTTGCAGTTGCGTTATCTCGTTGTCGCAACAACGGTCACTGCCGCGTGTAATAATTACGTGCCAACGACACTCGCATATTCGGACTACAGGCCGCGCCGCACATATTAATAAATCGGATCGCGGATTTTCACCTGGAAACGGATCGACATATAGCATGGACTGCGCTCAGGTACAGAAAAATATGACCGGTGACTCATCGGCCGAAGAAAAGAGATAGTTACTGGTAGAGGTCAATTCTACCGGACACTTTTTGAAGGCTTTCGTGTGGCGATCGCGTAGTCCTACTATATGTATGTCGATTTGGAAACGTGAGAAGGTGACGCACGCTTGATGGAACTCATTGTTGCAATCGCGTGTATTGATTCAATTTGACAGAAGAATTTACATTTACATTTAGATTTATTAATTTATAATTTGATTGATTGCGGTTGCGCCGACACTGTCTCGTTTTTATAGCTTCGTGACAAAGTCTCGTTACTACTAGTCGATTATTTGACAGGCTGTCGCATAATAGATCATTATTTTTTGTTAAGCCATTGATATATTGAAAAAGGTCACGATTAATGACTTCTCCGCGTTTAATTGTTTCCATTGCGCTGTATAGAAGTGATGAACTTTAATCGCCGTCGGCAGGACAGGCGGGCGCTTTGATTTACAACGCGGTGTTTTTCTTCAAATGCGCATAAAAAAAGGTATCATTAAGTCTACATGTGTCGAACGCGGCGATTGTTACGAAATGATTCGAGTTTATTCGGGCGCCGTAACCGCGACCGTAATCGCATAACTGTACACCGCACGGAACCAGTGAAAGTGCGCGTTGTTCGCGGAGTGTTAATAAACGAAGCTCTGGGCGCGGACCGGAATGCCTCTTTTTTGCACGATTTTCCGCAGAACCAGAAGTTCGCTCGCGCCTCGACGATATAAACGGCAATAACCGACTCGTGATTCATGGTCACTGAATGAAATCCAAAAGAAGTCGTATTTCGCGATAATTATACCCGACAAAAACTATGCAAATTAATTTCTATTAGCGTCATTATCATCTCGATTTGTAAAAAATCACAGTTTTGTTCCGGTCGCTTATGTAATTGTTCATTTAAAGAAGAAACGTGGCTGAGTATAACGTAATACGTTTTTATGAGCTGAATCGAATTTTGTAGGAGCTGTATGTGCCGCTGCATTAGAATTGCGTTATTAGGCTGCATCTTTTCGCTTTTGTGAGATTTTATGTGACAAAGGACGCCATATGAGGAACACTGTGTTTTAGAGAAGGCGTATAAATAATATTGTAGTACATGGGTTTCGCCTGATTAATTATATATTTGCTAAACTTTCGACGATACTATCTCGAGCCTCATCGGGAAGTGTCCTTCCTGTACGTTTGTGCTTCGTTAGCAGTAAAATATTATTTACTCACATATAATATACAAAGTGTTGAATAAATCGTGCTACAATCTTTAAAAAAGGCGATTTCTCGTAAAAGAACAAGTATGAAATAAGGAATAAGTCATTTTTTTAATTGATTGAATAATAATTCTATCGAAAAATGATTTTAGATACTCTAGATAGAATAGTAATATGCTTCCTTTTTATTTCTTCCAAGGAATGATTTCCTTACTGATTGTATTACAATTGCCTGGGTACCATCATGCATTTGCACTGGATGCAGACTGCATTGCAGAATATTTAAGACGGCGCACGCTTGTACTTTTGTGCACCGCCAATCGTATTACAGCCATGTAGTTCTTTGTAAGTGCAGCCGCATCCGTCTCTGCGATTACGTTAATGACATATTCCTCCACGGGATTAGCAAATCAATAATTACTACGGATCTTCGTTATCTCATGAGGGACTCATGTAATCGTATACGAATGACTGGTCGTCGTGTACGCGACTGCGAATGCTGATTAATTTGGAGGTCACGCGATTAAGAAAGAAGGAGCTATTGACAAAAATTCTTCTTGATAAAACGCGGCATTGGATTTAATTGCCTTCGTCTGCCGTGATACGTAATTTCGTCGCAATTTCTGTAAATTGAGCCAAATTATTGTGACTGTTCGATTCTTTTTGCATAATTATGCAGTAAGAAACCTTCGTGAAAGAGAAAGAATATTTGTGTTAATGTTTTTTTTTGCCTAATATAATTTCTGTTTGCAACGCAAACTCATTTGAAACGTTCTATATTATTACTAATATATACATTATACATATATATTCTAATAATTTTACAACGGATTCGTTTATAGACTGAAATTAGTTGCGACTAATAACCAGAAATAAATGTTCTCGTATTTCTTCTGGTCTTTGCGCACACGTTGCTCTGCATTTGTAATTTCTCCCCGGAAAAAGATTGATGCAGACAGGATATTTATTTCTGATACGCATTTTATCCTTGCACGAGAACCGCCGCTCGGTTCACTACTCCATATCTCTGTAATGCATCCTGTCGTCCAGTGCAGCACGCGACAGAACAGTATACGCACTTCCGGCTGCAGCTGCATCGACAGACACGCAAATTAGTCACGCTGCTCATGTATATATGCATGTGTATTTGCGTTGAATCTCGCAGTAAAATGTAAACATTCCATTTTCGATATCGGTAGATTAATCATAAATTTTATCCCCCCACTTCCGCGAGGCACTGCTTCTGTGGCACTTTTTTTGTAACTGACACTTTTTTTGTAACGTTATTTTCTTCGAATTAACATAACAGGTTTGAACTTCAGCTGATTAAATGACGCGAACGCACGTTACAGTACGTAGATGCTAATCTTTGCAATTGCTTCGCGCAATCTTCTCAAGATAAAATAATTGTTTATTGGGGGATAATTAAAACGGACCCTTCGTGGAACGCGGACCCTTTCCGAGAGATTCGCACGAGACCGTGAAATTCAACGGCCGTGTATTCAAAATTTGGCAAATAGAACTAGTCGAGTTCGGGTCGTGTGTTAGATAGGACGACCGGCAGAGCGGATCTCCGGCGAAAGGACAATAGACAATTCACGGGTCTTATTGAAATATCGGATTCTTCCCGGAGTGGAACTAAGCGGCAGTGTCGATGGGACATTCGCAGGCAACTGAGGCAGTCTGAGCAGAAAAATAGCAGTAAATATAGAATTTTTGTTTTCGCAAAAATTTAAAATGTAAAATATGTATCTACATATATGTACATAAATGTACATATATGTATAATAGTATAAATAAACTAGTACCGCGCGATAACGTCACGATAAGAGGATAAAGTACGCGTAAACAATAGATTTCGTTTCGCAATGTGAATATTGGAACATAAAATATATTTGTGCGGACGTTGCACGGACATTTAATTTTAATCGGCTGTCAGTCCGATCTCTCACTCCGTACCCTTTGCGCGACGGGGGAATTTCGGAGTGCTATTTATCTCGCGTATCTCCCCGAGCCTGAATTCCCAATGAAAGTGGATTCGCCGGTGCTACTCGCATGATTGCGCTGCTTAGTAATGGATACGTAAGACGTTGAATGCAACTCTGCAACGGTGAGAAATTTTCAGCTGTTTCTTCATGCGGCGATAAAATTTTCTGATAGGTCACCATTCACCGACAGCATTTTTCCAAGTGCACTCGGTTCAAGTGGATTCCACACATTTCGAGCACTCTTAAGACGGCAAAAGTATACGGCGTGGCTGCACGCGAACTCGCGAAACTTTCCATTGTATCGCGCGAGGTTTTCGGTGCAGTTTTACAAGCGAGATCTCGCTTGGGTCGTAAACGCCTGTCGGCTATCGTCAGGAATTTTTGCGACTCTACATAACTTTTTTTAACGTAACGCTTGGATTGCATAAAAAATGTCTCAATTTGTAATATGCAAATAATTGGATGTATTTGTTAAATAGCGATAATATTTTATTATATAGCGTTCAATTATCCGGATATCGATTTTTCTGAGTATTGAGATACTTAATTATATTCAGATTATTATTTATCGCTTGTTATTATATAAATATTGTTTATATTATTTTATCTATTATTTTTTAATTACCTTTCTCTCTAAAGTTTCGAATAATCAATAAACCGAATAATCAATGAACTCTGAAATAACCGAATATATTATTATTTCTTCAACTTTATTTACATAATCGATGCCTCGTACATAATAGGCAGTAGTTACAAGGTCATCAAGATAGATTCCAAATATAAATAGATAAATTCCAACTATGAATAGATCCGTGAAATCCGTGAAATCGCGTGAGCAAGACGATTGTACATGTAAAGAATTTTGCAGAAATGGATAAGAGAGAAAGATATTTTATTAAAGGTTAATTATTCACTTTTTTCAGGATAAAATTTTAAAATCAAGTCATTTTTTCATTCATTTTACATTTAATTGCAATCAGCTTGTTTAGTCCATTAAATACCCCTCGAAATAATTTGCAGCGCTAAATATCGGCCGTTCTCCATTAAAAATGAAGATCGATCAGCTCGGGCTTCTTCTTTGGAAGAACTACATCATTCGGAAGCGACAACCAGTAAGTTTGTCGATTTAACGAAATGTTTGTTTTCTGCTTCATCAAGTACATCTAAATCATACGAAATAATTTCAGGGAATTCTGGCCCTCATTTTTTTCTGGCCAGTAGTGGTTTTCATGATTCTCTACACGGTGCGCGACAATGTCGAGCCGGAGTATCATCCGACGTGTCAGTTTCACGCGAGGTCGATGCCACAAGACGGGCTTCTGCCTTTCGTGCAGAGTTACATATGCAGCGTCGGAAGTCCCTGCGATCCGTTATCGGAATACGAGGAGGTGCCGTCGTACAAAAACGCCACGTTAGTTTTTACGCAACGGCTATATATACCTAATCCATTAAAATCCAGAAAAGCATAGTTCATTCTCTTTTTCTTTCTCTTTGCAATATTAGTTTAGGTCCTTTAATCGTGGAACTGCAACCGATGGTCAATAACAAGACGATTATCTCCGCTGTGGAAACACTGCCGCAGAGTATCCAGTTGTTGAAGTCAATGGCACAAATACTCACCAAGCCGGAAATCAAGGCGCTTTTTGGTACGATTATACGGCAAACAAGTTGAAATTTAACTTTGTGATATTGAATTCGATAATTAAATATCTGAATGTGTCGGATAGATAGAGGAATCCGTTTGGGCGACTTGTTCAACAATCACGAAGAAATTAAGAACTTACTCAGATCTCATATGCCGGGAGCAAGGGAGGGCTTGATTGACGGTTTGTTCGAGTCATCCGTAAAATTAATATACGTAAGTAATCACATTCGTTTAAACAGATATGCCACTAATTATAACGATACCTCTAGTAATTTCTTCTAATCTTGCATAAACATTAGCGGTACATCTGTTTCCTTAAGCTTATTTCTGCAGCGCAAAAAAAAAATTAGTTTTATCAATTTTTATCCACAGTTAATTGAAACTTTCGGTTCGTCTAACATCGACGGCGTCATTTGCTCGCCGGAAAGCCTGAAGAAGTATTTGATTCTACCCAAAGAGGAGGATTTCGCGGAGATCTCGAATGTCCTTTGCAACATCGACCCGCTAGCAATCCCCGATATTTTGGAGAATCTTTCGAAACACCTGGACTTTACTGGTTTACTGGAGATGGTCGACCGCGCGATGGCGAAGTTTCGCGATTACAATTTCTTCCAGGATCTGAAACGGGCGACGGAGACCATCCTCGATTTGAAAACATCCAAGAAGTACATACCGGAGTACTTGAGGATCCGTGAATGGCTGCCAAAAATAATCTTGGTCTTTCAAAATGTAAACTTCAAGGAAATTGATCTGGATTTGTAAGTCTGTTTGCGATGTTTCGTCCCCACAAACCTATTTCTTCAAGTTTCCAATTAAATTTCACGAAGTTATATCAAAATATCTCGAAAAATATGAACGTGACGTTCTAATTTCAGCATCAATAAAGCCCTCGTGGTTCTCGATCCCGTATTTGCATACGAACGAGATTGGCCGGTCGCTCGAAGCGGATTTTTAAAAATAAACAGACTCTTGAAGATGGTGAAAGAAGTTGTCAAAAACCGCGAAGTCAATTCCACGGATGATTTCTTCAGCGTGATGGATCGGTTGCGCGGGGCGATATCGGCTATCTCCTCGAATCCGGATAATTATGAAAATATCACGCAGATATTAGATCTGTCTTTTCAGATCATGCAGGATGGTATCAAGCTCACTAATAAACTACTGGATCGCCACGTGGATGGTTTTGAATTGTAAGTATCTTTTTTTTTTAAGGCTAATATTCAACTGTAATATTACTTAATTTTTAATTCCTAGAGCCGCTGAAGTTTTCGATGGTCTCAGAAGCTTCTTCTCCGATAATATAGTAAATTCAGTTACATACATTGTATCATTGATGGATAATATCGTGCAAATGATCCATCATGTTGCTGTCATTCACGAAGAAACTTTGAGAAGATTATACGAGATCTCTAAAAGACATCAGAATTTAGTTCAAAAGATATTGACAAATTTCCAACCTACTGTGTACAAAACGGTTATTCGGTCCTTCTCCCGATTAGATTTTGTGGAGGTTTGTTATATTTATTACATGATATGTGTCATATTCTTATTATACTTTACTTTAAACATTTATTTCATTGTGATTATCATTAAATTAAGCTAATAAAATTATGCTTTTCTAAACTTTTCTTATAGCGTCTCGTAAATGATGTTAAAAAAAGAAAAGTCGAAGAAGTGTTTTGCCAAGAAGGCACAATGAAAGAGATATTCGAGAATTATGTTGAGTTTCAAGACAAATCCAAAGAAATAAACGAATTAATCTGCGGCGATGACGGAAAGAAATTTATTGCCGACGTTTATGACAGTTTTGAATTCGAGAAGTTTGGGAAAATCGTATGTACAACGATTGATTAACGATAAAATAATAACTTGAGTTTTAATTTTATAATTAAAGGAATTTACATTTTTCAGGTGACAAATACTTTATCGACCATGGTCACTATGGCATTCAAACAAGTAGTCAGGGTTGAGAATTCAAACTTAACATCCGTTGTGAGAAATGTTAAAGGATTCGTGGCTTATCTGAACGCGCGAAAAGTAAAGTACTTAAATTGGGGCATTTTTGAAATCACTGATGAATGGAAAAAAACTTTCAACGAGATGCAACATCAAGGAAGATTAGATGTGTGAGTAGAAAAAGAACAAATCAGCAGATACAAGCAATATGAATTTTATTTATGTACTTGTTTAGATTAAAGCTGTGAATGTATTAAACAATACCTATAAGCAGATGTTCTTCAATTCACTCGTTTATTTAGCGCTTATATTAATTATATTTTCGTACACAATTATTTCTGAATAAAAAGTGATTTAATTTGTGCATCCAGTATCTCACAATCAATTTATTGTTTTTACTCATAAACTACGAAATATTCTAATTTGCACTAATTTGTCTTTTATGTTTATTTAGCCTGGGAATTCACCTGAGCATAGCGAAGATGCTGGGTATTCGCAGTTTATCGTACATGTCCGTCAAACCGGATCTGGAAAATATGGATATGATAGCTGAAGTAATTTTGCAAGATCTACGAAATAATCCTACCAGCTGGATCGGGGAAGTACGCCGACACGAAGCTGAGTTAATCGAATCGTTTTACCTTACCATCACGGATAAAGAAAAGGTCGAGTTCAATCTTGTCTTATTTCTCAGATTTTGTATAATATAATCGATTGTATATTCCGTTTAATTATATTCCGATTTTAAATCTCAATGCGATTTTCGTTGAAACAGGCCTTGCAGATCCTGGAGTATTCCAATTTCACGCGTACGTACTGCACGGAATTGAATCCGCCGAATTTGCTGAATTTTCCTAAGGAATCGAATAGCACGATTCTGAAGGAATTGACGTGCTATCTATCCAAAATTGTGCAAAGGAATCTGGAATTGAACGTGACCAACATCGAAATCGAGGAAGCCACTTACGGGCTGAGGGAATTTAATTGGACGGCCTTCAACGAAAAGACAATCGAGATTTACCAATACGTCGATACCCTGGTGCAGCAGGAGGATCAGCATTACGATTTGAAGAAATTGGAGGAATTGAGGGAGAACTTTAAGATTTCGTGGACGACGAACGTAACGACGAAAGATGCGTGGGAGATCAGGTAAGAAATATGTTCAATGCGCTTCAATTCGCACGCACAAATCTTGTGCTATCTTTTGCAAATTCATTGTCGCTCGTATAATGCCATGGGATTTGATCGCAATATATGAAAATGATCAGTAACACATTACATATGTCTGCAGCGTAGGTTTAATCTGCAAGGTCTTTAACGTGATGGAGAGTCCGTTGTTCGGAATACAGACCAAGAAAAGTTGGAAGAATATTTACGGGCTCGCGTGGGTGACCTCGGTGATTTTCGACAATATCGAGAAGATCGTGGATCAGATCCAGAATCGCGGCCACGTGGCGAGGCTCTCCGACGTTTTGCAGGAGATGCCGCAGACCGAGATACTTGTCGGCACGTTCCTAAGAAATTTATCCCCGGTCATTCTCGATATAGTCGACATGATAACTCTGAGGCCGGTGCCTCTTGTAAGTGACATTTTCCAAATTTATTTGTTTCATTAATTTTGAGCAACCACAATTGCTCCACTCTGCGAGATATATCGTGATAAATGCCCTTTGTCATTAGATATCGGCTATTGACGATTACAAAGAACGTGAAGTAATGTGGCCCTGCATCATAAACGAAAGCGTTGGCGCTGCATTAGAACTAAGAAACGGAAGTCGGGAAGTCGTTAGAGAGATTGAAAGGATCGCTTGCAACCCAACTCTATTTATCAAGGAGTGGAGAGAGCAACCGGTAATAATGAGGGTTCGAAAAATTGTGAGTTTATACTCTATTTAATTAATTTATTAATTTATCTATTCCTTTATCACAAAGAAACAGCTTTTACTGCCGATTAAAATGTATTACAAAATATTTAAAAAAAATAATAGAAAGTAACATAAACCTTTTGAGTTACGAATTATGTGGGAATAGTCACATTGAACACATGTTTATTAATTTTTAGTTCGAGCATGATGAAAATGTAGATTTACCGCCATTCAACTGGACTCTGGGCTACACAAAATTTCGACGATTAGTAACAAAGTTCAGCGATTTGATAAATGACGCTAAAGATGTTGTTTTGGCGGAAGAACCGAAATTGGAGAAATACATAACGACACTCGTGACAGAATCAGACAGCATTATGGAGGAAAGATTTCCAAGCATGCAAAATGATTGGAGGTAAAACTCATATTTTATATTACTTAATGAACGATTAGCGTAATAAAAATATTGTAACTTTAAACTTTTAATACAGTCAGTAGAGAAGCATACGAGATACCTTTTTATTTCCTTATTTTTTATTTCAGAAATACCTTGGATCATATCGACCTAGAGATCGACAAGGCAATCGCACCTTTCGGGAGTGACCTTTCTGCAAGTAAAGTTTGGAAACCATCGGTCAACGTTACTGATCGCGTTCTTATCTTTTTGAAATATGCTTCTAACGTTATTCACAAAACCGCACGTGTCGTGAGCGGTATATTGAAAAACGGTAAATGGATTTTTGAATAATAATAATTATTGTAGAAATATTAACGCTTGTGACTCTTCGACAATTGATATTATTGACTATTTTGATTTGTTTAACTTTTTGCGATTCTATTTTTTAGGCACAGGAAAAATCAGTTTGTTATCCTTGTTAGGATTCGATAGTATCTCCCCTATTACTATTTTCCACGATCAGTTACCTTTCATCCTGTCGACGCTGATAAACGCGATATCCGATCCTGAAATAGACGATCGTATTGTCACAGCATTGGAAAAAAACACTACAATCACATGCTCGATGATATTCGATTGGTTTTCGGATTTTAAAGTCGGTCTAAGTGTCGAGGAGTACAGAACCTTGAAAAATTTCACTTGCGATCTCGATCCTGAGAACTTTAACGTCTACATGGATCTCTATGTGGCGGAAATAACGATCTGGGATAAACCCGCCAGCACATATCGATCTTACGTAGCTTCAATAATCGGCGATTTGTACGATCTTGCTCAAGCTATTAGCACCACAGTCAAGCACAACGTAATTATCGAGCCGCCGTTCTCGAAGAGATATTTGGACCATATGTTGCAGATGATGAAAGAGAGTCTAGAGATTGGGAGCGAAGAGAGTCCTTTGCACAAGGTAAATATGGCTGAACGATAATTGTCATATCTTTTTATAGAAGCGAAAGTTTCAGATTTAATCGAATGATTCTCGCACAAAAATGATGCAGCAAATGACTGTCCTTTTTCAGGAATTAAAGCTAGGTCAAGGATGGTCGAATTACAGATTACTGATGGAGGGCGTGTCGGAGGTTTTGATCCACATTGGCAACGCGTTGAAGAGTGCCGCGATGCACGACAACAAATTGGAAACTTGGCAATTAGCGGAGAATGGCGATACGCGTCAAATGCTGAAGATTCTGGAGGCTCATCCGGAAGAGACTATCGCGTTAGTTGCCACCCTTAGCACGTTCGACGATACGACCAACGAGTTTATGCCCTTCAAGGATATCAGGAAGACTATGTGTACTCAGCATTTTAATTCCGATTATTGGTCCACGACGAACAGAACGCGCTTTCTACAGGAAGTGTGCTCGTTCGATCCTTATCAGTTGCTGAAGACCGCCACGAGCGACGAATACCACGTACGATAAAAGCAACATAATTTAAATGATTCACTTAATCTAACAACACGTTTATTAGGTTTAAATCTCTCTAAAATATTTCTAATAATCCATTTATATTGTTGCATGTTTTTTTTGTCTACAGGATCTTATCACCGGCCGGACAACTGCCTTATCGAGATCGACGCCGATAATTATGTCGTTAACAAAATTATTGGACATTGTCTCGAATTTTACCGCGGCGTCGCCAGGGGTGAGTCTCAGATCGAACATCTTCAACGCGACGACGTGGGGGAGTCTGTCCAACAAAACTTGGGCCCTGATCCTGAGGTCTGAGAAATCCTGGATCCATCAGTATCGAAACTCCGCGTGGTACAGATTCAACATGACGTCATACCGTACGGATTACCTTGTCGGGGCCAGGAAACTGTTTCAGCTCCTGGACTACGTGGTCGATCTCGCGTCCGGCGGAGATATCTGGCAGAAGCTGCGTGTCATATCCGAGACCTCGAAGTACAAGTCGCTGCTAACACTCGCGGAGGATGTGCCTAATCTTTTTATCACGTTCGTCGATACCTTTGTCTCGTCCGAGAGGCTGGACGACTTCATACAGAAGCTCCTTCTCGGCCAAGTGCACCCCTGCGATATTGATCGATACCTGATCCCACCCAGCTACGTGAGGAAGAGGGGCTTGCTGACCAGTATTACGAACTTCTGTCAGGATCCGTTGCTATTCAATGGAAAAAACAACGTAATGTCCGATCGATTGAGTGATGATAGCAATAAATACTAATCGTAAGTTAAATTTTAAATGTTCTTTAAATTAATTAGCAGGACAGCTCCTCTACGCCAAATATGCCTCAATCGGAAAGTGTTTACGAAGCGCAGCTGTTGCAAAAGGTGCAGAAATTTCAAACCACTTTGATTCGCGTTTCGTCAGAAGGCTTCAAGCAGCCGAAAATTCCTGCGTGGTGGACGTCATTCGAAGAAGGCACCTTAAAAGAGTTCGTCGCGCAATATAAGAGAAAGGTAGACACCAACGACAATCTTCACTCATTTATTGACGTTCTCTATAGATATGGATTAGTAATTTGTTAAGCACAAGACTTTGTTAGTTTTTTCCTAATAAAATACGTTTGCAGGACACAAGAACTTTGGCTTATGCGATGGTGAAGAAGTCAATATCGCTTTTAAGAAAGTTTTTGGAAACTCAACCTAACACTGCGTAAGTAAACATGTCACTAAAAAATGATTTATCAGTTAACAATAAAGAAAATTAACGATACATGCAATTTTACGTTTTTAGAAATTGCACGTGGTGCGTTACGCTTCCACTGGAGATTTTAAATTCTCAATTGATGCACCATAATCTCTACTCAAAATTACTTTGTAAAATGAATCGATTAAATATATCGGAAGTGCATAACATCTTGATGAATGACTTCAACTGGAATAAAACAGGCAATATGGTAAGAAATGACGATTATAAACTGCGTGGAAGAGCATTAGCATCAGTTAATTTGAATGAAACCCCATCAGGTCAAAGATTATAAATATCTGAATAAGAAGAAGACGCTAGACGAGTTCTTAGATACGTTCGAAACTACTTTGCATTACATCGCCGATATCCTGATAGATTTCCAAAATGAGACGTATAGTAACAGAGTGGACGAATGCTTTTACAAATTTGTCGGCGGTCCTACGTATTCTAGACCAGGGTTGTAAGTATTTTTATTCTCTTATCGTAAATTACGCGAGCGAAAAATGTCTTTACGCGCCGCGAAGTAATATACTACAATCGTCATTACGTTCAAGGTATGTTACGTTCATTCTGAGTATATTGGACATGCTGGAAAAGAACGTTTACATTCTGGACTCGGCGACCATTCACGAGGGTATCAACAACTTGACCAGATTAGCCGAGAAACACGTGCCGATTTGGAAACCGTTGCGCGACGTGGTGAAAAAGTCCGATCTCGCCGACATCGACGCCGCGCTACCGAACGCCACTATCAACGTGAACGCGATTCTAAGCGACCTGAACACGACCCTGTGCAGGACGAAAGTTGACTGCCAAAACGCGACGGTTCTGTACGATTTTCTCAGCTCGAAGAGAGCGGCCAAGGTTTTCCGATACGATCCGAAGGCGTCGAAGTATCCGTCGGTATCGGACATTTCGAGCCGATTGGCTCGCAGTCTGGACGTGGATCTCATAAGTCGGCAGCTGTCTTTCTGGCGCACAGAGGCTTCCTGGAATCTCGTCTGGCTCAAGGAGATCTTGCTTCATTTGTCCTCGATCCTCGGAGAAGGCGGAAATCTGCTGGACGTCGCTAGTAAAATAGATCTCGACGACGTCACCAGCGTTCTCGGCGTTCCCGATCTCGCCGAGGGCATCGTCAATATATTGAAGGATAAAACAATCGACAAATTATTCGACGGGTATATATTTCGATTATATCATTTTATATGCCAAACGACAAAATGTGTGAATGAAAGGCCACATTCCCCGATAATTTATAAAATTCATCCTCTCAAAAAAACTTCAAAATTATCCATAATTAAAAAATCTATAACACTTAACAATCTGACACTGTATATTAAAAATGTGTATTTTCTTACAGGATGAAAGAACTTCTCGAAGATGTGGAACCGTTCATAGGCGATCACGAAATAATCGATGATTTACATTTACTAATCTCGACATTGGAATCGATGGAGATCTTTAAAAACCTGGGACTGCTGGATATGAAATGTATTAAATTCAAGTTCAAATTTTGTTAGGTTGCACGGCGACTTTTCTTCAAACTAACAGTTTACATTTTACAGATGTTGTCAAAGAAATGTTCGACAATTGGGACTTCGTGCAAACTTATTTGATCGACAGAATTGATATTACCAAAGAGGTCGCTCTCACCTTAGGCCAAGCTAAGATAGACATGCTTTCAGTCTTCATGAAAGAACGTGGCATCATTAGTCTAAAAGATAACATTTGTTCACCCGAGAAGCTTGGCGATATGTTGCACTTCGATAACAATGTCGTGACTGCCGAAGAAGTTAGCTCCGCGCTCTGCCAATTGGAGGACTCCCAGACGCAAAATATCGCTATCGCATTGATGAAGAACTTGAACTTCGATTATATTTTCAAAAACGTAATTAAAGAGTTTTACTTATCGATTCTAAATATGACAAAGATTTGGAAAAATGTTTTTCTTCGTTTTAGTTAATGAGCGCTAATGTGAAAAGTATATTGGCTAACGCAAATTTAACCGAGACCGAAGGGAAAATTATATTGGACAATCTTGGCGTTGTTGCGGAACTATTTCCATTCTTCAAAGACAAGCTATCGGCGAGTTTTTCTTTCGGAAATGAAACAGAACAAAGTGACACGGAAGAAACGAATGAAGAACTATCTAGTAAGTCGTGCGACGTAAAAATCAGCACTATCTTTAGATCCAATTAAATTCAAATAAAATTGTCACTTTTTTCATCAAATTTTGTAAATTTTTTTAGAATCAGATTTTCTAAAGGACTCTAGCAAACTGCTCTGTGGTAAAACATTGATCGATCAAGACGAGGGACAAATTTACAAAATTATTTCCAGCTTGAAGGACAGTAACAAGGCATCCGATCAGAAGGAACTCGATTCTTTGCCAAGTAAGAGATAAGTGAAAGGTACAGAACGATCATTAAATTGTTAAATAAAACAATTTAATGTCAAAAAATTATTTCCTTAATTTCAGATGACTCCTGCAGAGAAACGTATAAAACTGTGCTCGCTATACCCGCCGGAAAGATTATCTGGTCGTACGTTAAGCCTCTGTTACGCGGACAGATTCTTTACGCACCTAATACTACTGTGATCTCCGAGATCATGGCGTTGACGAACGAAACTTTCGTGCAGATGGAACACTTCAGCGTGCTGATGAACAGTGTCGAGAAGACTCTCAAGTCTCTGGCCAATCTTACAGAGATGGGCGACAGTTTGAAGGAATTACAGAGTCTAATGTCCTCCGATATCATGAAGGTTGCGATCAAGTCGTTGGGTGGTGGAAATTTCAAAGGTATTATCTACGTTTCAAGCTTAAAGTTTTTAAAAACTACGTTAAAAAAATACGAACAAGTGTTCTCAGTTAGTTAAAAAAACATTGTCGTCACGTAGGTGACTTTCCCGAGTTGAATCTCAGCGAGATCGCATTGCGGCTGAAAAAATCGAAGAAGCTGATCTCGATGATCGGCATGTTAAACGGTATGATGGGATGCGTGCTGGTGAATAGGACAATAGGATTTTCCACGGAGGAGGAGCTGGAAGTAGCGGCCAGCCGCTTAACCGACACGAACGAGTTTCTGGCCGCGGTGATCTTTTTGGACGACGCTTCTTCGCGTCCGGCAAAGAGATCTCTGGATCACGAATTACCGGACGATATCACCTATAAGATCCGCATGGACGTGGACTCCGTGCCGTCCACCAGGCGAATGAAGAATCAATTTTGGATCCCCGGGCCGGAAAGCAGCTTCATCGAGCATCTCAGGTATCTTCGGGGTTTCATTCAACTTCAGGACTCCGTCGATCGCGCGATCGTGAAGGTGAAAACGCGCAGATACGATCTCAACTGGAAGACGGTGACGCAACAGATGCCGTATCCGTGTTGGAAACACGTACCGTGAGTAATCGATATTCCGTGTCTCGAGATAAGAATCTTGTAACTGTCGAGAGGACGTGGGGATAAATCCATTAGAAATTATAATCTCACTGTCTCTCATTTCACTAACAATTATTTACAGTTATTTGTTAACAAGAAACATAAATGTTATAGATTCCAAACGACACTTTACGAATCTCAAGGTTTGCAAGTGTGCTTCTTCTTCGCGTTAATGATGTGCGTTGGATCGGCCGTCAGGCACATCGTTTGGGAAAGAGAATCACAAAATTCTATGGTACGATTGTCAATATATAACGTCTGTTTTTAATTATCTACAATTCATGTCAGAATTTAAGAGAGAATTTATAATTTTACCATGTAACGTGGAAGACATTTGAAAAATTAAAATACACATCACAAAAATTATAAATAAGATCCGACACGAATTATAGATCATTTAGAGTGAACTTTACAAAATTTTGACATTTAATTTCTAACCGAGAAACGCGGCGCTATAATTATCCATCCCTTGCAATTAATTTTTCAGGTAATGAGCGTGATGGGATTGAAGCCATGGCGAAACACTCTGGCCTGGTTTATCACGTCTTACGCGGAGCTGTCGATCGTGATGATTACGATTTCCATAATTTTACTGGCTGGAAAAATCCTTCCACGCTCGGATCCTCTTGTGGTGCTTATTTTACTTTTCGATTACATCTTCTCTATAGTAACCTTCTGGTAAGTATCTATTTATATTTCCTATTCCTTATATTTTATATTCCGGAATTAATTACTGTAAATCTTAATCACATTTCAGCTATATGCTCTCGACAATATTTAGCTCCGCCAGTCTCTCCGCTGTTACCACGGTCGTCATGTTCCTGTTAACTTACATGCCGTACATCATTGTTATCGCCATGGAGGCCGTATTCGCATTTGGATACAAACTTTTAATCGTGAGTCGAGCCAACTATCTAATCATATTTAGTTTTGCAAAGCAAAAGTGCAACCAAAAATATTGCGGCAATTAAACGCGTGACACTAATGATTCGTTCTATCGTCAAGAATGTCGTAAAATGATTTATTTCTCAGTGCCTGAGCATGTCAACGAGCTTCTGTTACGGATGCCTATACGCGGTGCGAAAAGAAGTTCAAGGCGTCGGTCTTACTTGGGCAAACATGTGGGAGGAATCGAGTCCTGGTGATTCGATGACTTTGGGATTGCTGTTGATAATGATCGCTTTCGACGGTTGTCTGTACGCCGCGATCGGTTACCTCATCGCTAGATACACCGATTCAGGTATAAATTCGAGTCTACTGGTCTACTTTCGGAAATAATTCTGGTGCAGGTGTCAAGAGTACTGTAGTAGAGATTGGCTAACACTGACACTATTTTTCTTCCTCGTGCGAGACCGACCGTGATTGGTAATCACGCGAATACAATTCTTTATATAAAATTGATTTTGTTGACGAGAAAATTTTTCGTGGAGTTCTTGATTTTATCGGTGTAGGTGGTATCTCACATACGATTGTATATCTCTATTTCTCTGTGTTTCAATGCCCCATTTTTGTCACAACTCTCTCGTCGATAACAATTACTAAAATCGTCAGAGCTATGCGGTGGAATTATTTGAAATAAATTATAACAGAGATTATGACTATTCACTTTCAAAAAAAGAAGTCAGAGATTATTAATTTTAATAGCTTCTAATTTGTGATAAAAATGCAGAAGTTATTTCAGATCATAAAACGTTTCACAGTTCATTCTAATATAAATAATACAGTTAAATAATTATTGGATTAATAGTTAATTTGATTAATTTAGTTTAATAAATTATTTAAATATTTTATAAAGTTATCCCCTCTGTGTTTAAAATTATTTCGTAGTATTTATGAAAGAATATTGTAATTAACTAGTAACAAGAAAAAAAGTGGGCTTTGAAAGTAAAACATGGTTAATTGTGCGTGAATTAACTTTATGTAACATTTAATTAATAATTTCATACAAATTATAACTCGTACATTTCGGATCTACTTTGAGCCATCTTCAGCGGTGATGGATAAATTAACTAAATTTAAGCTTTCCAACGAACATAAGGCTATATACTCTCAAATATTTAAAATTTGAATGTACAAAAACACTATAATTTACAAGAGGAAAAGTTAAAGAGAAAAGAAGATTAAATTTTTTATTGTAGCAGCTGATTTCATGATACCAAACATATATAATTGCTTCTCGTAACTCATTGTCAGTTTTATTTCGTGACTTTTTTTGTGTAAGGGCATTACCGATTATTTCCCAGCAGTTTTCTAACGAATAAATAATTTTCAAAATAATGCAATAATTAATGCTAGTATTGAGCCAGAAAGATTCATAGTCTGCAAAATATACGGACTAGACATTGAAACTAACTGGCAAAGAGAAATAAAATCCATTTACTATCAAGTTCAGAGAACTTAAGATAATTAAATTATTAATTAAATATTACATAACGTTAATTCACGCATAATCAACCGCGTTTGACTCACTTTTACTTGTCACTCATTAATTTTAATATCAAGAGTTTTTAGTTAATTAATCATTTATTTAAAAAATATTTTAACGTGTCTCTCCCGCGTGGCTCTCACACAAAAAAATAATAAGATTACGCATATCATCTTGATATGCGGTACCATCACACTGTCATAAACTTTCTACACGTACGTACTCTCCTGAGAGTATAATCACGAGATGCACCTGCGAGAAAAATCCAGGAGAGCGGATCCGACGTGACGAGAGAGAGAAAGAGAGAGAGAGAAGTCGCGTCATTTAAGAGAAGTCGATGAAGAGACCTGGTGAGTTATCTGCGAAACGGACGAGCATTACCGATAATTTTCCAGGTAGGGGCTTTCACGGTTTGAGGTCCCGTAGCTTATGGTGGGCCGACACACGGTCTCTCTATGGCAGGCCGAGCTACCTCGCCTTCGTCAACAACCTCTATTTCACTAACGACGTACTCAACCCCTCAGCCACTTACCAAGGTATCGCACTCTTCCCTGTGCACACGCATGTCACGAAAGTTTGTTTTCAGCTTGCTTCTCGCGCTGCACGCCGACGACGAGCTCGCATGTCGACTGATACGAAGGGCAGGAGCAAAAAGAACGTTTTGATGGACGTAAACTGGGTTAAATTTCATTCCCGCGGTAGCGATGGAAATTATCGTCAACAATTTGGTGTTTATAACAATCTAGAACTTCGGCGTTCGTGTGAAAATTTTCATCGAGAAAATGACTTGTATTTCACGAGCGATATTGTTTGTGTTCTAACATTATGGTTAATTTTTTTATGGCTGTAGTTGTGTCTATTCTTTTTATTCTTGTCATAATATGTGAACGTCATGCTTTTCATATTTTTTTATCTTGAGACGCTTTTATACTCTCGATTTGGTGTTTAAGTATGTAAATACGATTACATCTGCATGAAGTACGTGTGAATGTTGCATATCTTTCGATTTTCTTTTCCCGGTTCCATTTCATTATACTTTTACAATCGGCAAGTATTTTAAGGTCAGGTTATCGTTCATATATATTCTGTATCAATTATATTCTCTACATTTGGTTTATACGATATCTGCACGTATTGCACGCGTAGCATGATGGAGCGTAATTTAAATAAAAAAGAATATTATGTTTGTTCCTGGATTCGATTAAAGGTATCGCAATTAAGTTTAAGAGAGATATTCGTACTTATTGGTATGTATATATATATATATGGAATTGCTTTTTCTTTAAAAATAATTTTTAAACTCGCTTTTTTGATGGTGAGATCGGTAAGAGCTTGCTTTCGATTATACAGGCGTCATTATCGTAAACTTGATGTAAACATGAACTACCATTTGTTGCCGAACGTAGATGACGAGAGCGATCTCAGTAATTTGACGGTGACAGAGAAGCAAATCGGCGTGAAATTCGAGGGTGTCAGGAAGGTCTATCCCACCGAACGAGGTGACGTCGTCGCCGTGGAGGACTTCACTTTAAAGCTCTGCGAGGGCGAAGTAACAAGTCTGCTTGGAAGAAATGGCGCAGGGAAGACTACTATTATGTATGCTAATCTCTCTTTTCGGATTATTATTTTTAATATACTTCGGTATGTCTTAAAATCGAACAAATTCGAAGCGACATCCGTCAATTTTGCGTCTATTACAGCAAGATGCTAACGGGAATGGTGGCGCCGACCAACGGCGAAATTTGCTTGAACGGCGAGGAAGGTTGCAAGCCCGACATAGGAGTGTGTCCGCAGGAAAACGTACTCATCGGCACTCTGACGCCGAGGGAGCATATGCTCTTTTACTGGAAGCTTAAGAAACCTAATGACGATAATAACAATATGCAGAGGAATGTTAACAAGTAAGATACTAAATTTTCAATTTTTTTCGCATAACATAATTTTGTTACGCGTGATTTTAGAAAAAAAAAACGTCCTTTCTTCTCTTAGCTTCTCTGGAAAATTGTTTTGTAATAGCTAACGATCTACTAATTGGAGACAAGTATTACGGGTTCCTTTGTTTTTTTACAGAATGCTGACCTCCTTGGAACTCGGACGGCAAGAACACGAGCCTGTGTCGCGTTTGTCAGGCGGTACACGACGCAGACTTTGCGTGGCCCTGGCCTTCCTCGGCTCGCCACGTTTGGTGATCTTGGACGAGCCCGGCGCCGGAGTGGACCCTGCGGCCCGACGACGGATCTGGCGACTGATCGACCAGCACAGAGTCGGGAGAACCGTGCTCCTGTCGACTCACCATCTGGACGAGGCCGACATGCTGAGCGACACGGTTGTGGTGATGCACAAAGGGAAGATCTTGTGCACCGGCTCGCCACTGTCCTTGAAAACGACGTACGGCACGGGATACAAACTGAACGTGTCTTTCCCGCCCAATCACTATGCCAATGGGGAAGCGGGGATAGGAGGGATAACAGAGACGGTCGACAAAAAGAACCTGAAGGCTCTTCGTGCCGTGGTCGAGGAAGTTATACCGAACACCATGGTAAACGAGGTCTCCGAGTCAGAGGTCACCGTAGCGTTGCCTTTTCAGGGAAAAAATGGCATTAACAATGAGTAAATATCCGAAGTATTAAGCCCCTTGCACAATGCCAGGCAACAGGCAATAGGAACAGGGAATAGAAATCAGAAATCATGTATAAATGCAGAATAAACAGTGACACAGGCAATAGACACAGAGTTTCCGTCACGTTGGAAATTCTGTGCCTATTGCCTATTGCCAACCAATCATAGCATTTGAATTTTTTAGGTTGTAATTAACGATTTTTTGGTTATTTCCTGTTCCTATTGCCTGTTGCCTGGCATTGTGCAAGGGGCTTTAACTATACGCATCGTTGGAAAGTTAAATTAACTTTGTAATTGAGTATCGGGTTGAATTTTCCTAATTTCTTTTTCCGCGTACGACTCATGTAAAAGAACTCACCTAAACACGCATATGGAGACGCCGCAGAATTTAAGAAGAAAGTATGAAATAAATTCTGCTTATTGCACAGTGATTTACGATAATGCCTGCTTGTAATTTACCGTCTTGGCAAATATTTGACGTTTCAAGCCTCGTAATTTATCTTAGAAGGAATTGTTGCAATCATACTAGAGACAAAATCGATTAAACACCTGCGTTTGTGTTTGAGTAAAGCAGTGGATATTTCAGCATCGCGCAAGTGGCGAAGGCGTTGGAAGACAATCGTAAGCTTTTGGGATTCTCGCACTTCTCATTGGAGTGCGACACTCTGGAAAGAGTCTTCTTGGATCTTTGCGCGCGGGCAGACAACGGATCGAGCGTTATCAGAGCGAGCCAAGATAGCGTCATTAATGTGGAGCACGTCGGTGAGAAATGTTCTACGTGTATGGTGTGGCATGCATAAAATTCACCTTCTTAATTAAAAGCGCTCTTTCATTGTTTAGATTTTTATGGGATTTAAAGAAAATAAAAAAAAAGAGTAAGAAAGAATTAAAAATAGAATAGGTAATAAATTTGTAGTTTTTTGTAAATGCAAAACTTAGAAATTAGATAACATTAACAAATTTGGCAATAAGAGCCGTAGGCGTGGTAATTAGTGTGCGCTATATAATTTATTATAATCTAAACTAATTACCACGCCTGGCTCTTATTTATTATAATTTAAACCAATTAAATAAGATTAGCGTTTCGACCTAAAGAAAGAGTCAAAAAGTACGTTAATCTTATTTAATTAGTTTAGATTATAATAAATTATATAGCGCACTAATTACCGCGCCTGACTCTTATTGCCAAATTTTTTACACATTATCTAATTTATTCAAGAGAATCTTTATATATTTTTATTTATTGTTAGAAATTGGTTTCATAATTTTAAAGCTACAATATATTAGACAAAAAAAAAAGAAGAACCTAAAGAAAAAAGAAATAAAATAAATAATAAAATTATTAATTATTACGTTAGATTGTACCACTCAAAATTGCTATTGCTTGGATATTTAATTAAGCAAATGTCCAGATTGAAACAAATTAGATTTATTATTTTGCAAGGATAGACGTTTAGTTTAATTGGCTTTCAATCAACGTAAGTGTTTAGAGAAAAATAAAAATTTTTTATTTGCATAGAAGTTCCCGTATTAGACGACAATATCGATTTAATTACCGATACAGTACTGAAACCCTCGCCAATTCGACAAATGAAAGCCATGATAAAAAAAAGGCTATGGCATTTCGCAAGAGACTGGAGGGCGCCGTTAGCCGCGCTCGTTTTACCAACCATGTTCGTTGCGGTCGCTATGGGATTTTCTCTGATACGGCCACCGTCCGAGAATGAGCCGCCTCTGGCTTTGACTCCCAAACTTTATGACACCCATCCGACTTACTTCTACAGGTAAGAAAAATTTAATAAAAAGGTTTTAATAAAAAGCAAAAAGGATAAAGCGGGGCAAAAATCTCGTTGATATAAAAATACTAATTGTACGATCTGCTTTATTATATTATTTATATTATACTATTTATTATATGTTATATATGATATTTATTATTATACTTCTGCAGATTAGAGCTTTAAATTCGATCAAACTGAATTAAATTAAATATTTATTTTCTACCTAATATTCTTAATCTCGTTTTTTTTATATTTTATCTTGCAGTATCGACAGTAATGACCAGTTCCTACAGCATGTATCTATGCAGCTGCACGATCGCTTCGGAGATGATTATGCTGGTGCATGGCAAACTTTACCTAATGTACGAACGAGTGATAATTATTTCTTTATGAGAACTTCAAATAAGTTCAAATTACAAACAACTACGCATTTATCTCAAATAATTCCATAGGATACCGGAACCTGCGAATGTGTGAACGGTCAACAAACTTGTCGAGGCGTTTCTAAACCTATTGAAGGTCTTCTTCAAACCCTACCTGGCCGACCTACTCTGGATTGGATAGTCTCGACACATCAGGAATACATAGAGAAACGGTAAATTTCGCTAAAACGTTAAAATGATGGAATCTCAGGAGTATTGAGATCCGATCGAAATTTTTTGAACAAACAACGACTCGTAGATACGGCGGGTGGTCTCTGACGCACTCCAAGGAGGATCCCCTTTTTATCGTTTGGTACAATAATAAAGGTCACCATTCGATGCCGGCGTATCTGAACGCCCTCAACGAGGCAATCCTGCGAGCATCCGGGGTGCGAGGACACTTAACCACACTCAATCACCCCTTGAAGCTATCGAGCGATCAGCTGAATCGAACGACACTGTAAGCGTTTACCTCTAATGTCGCGACAAATCGCGGGAAAAATCTTTCTCGCAGATATTTCTCGTTACGCAATCGTTATGCGCGCCTGCGGGATTAATTAACTACAAAATTTTACGCGATGGGATGCGGGCGGATTCCGGATCAAATGGATAAGCGAAGACGTTTGCGCGCGGTTCGAGGCTTTTGAACCCAAAAGGATCGACGAGCGAAATATCCATGGACGGCGTAGACGGTTTCGTTTACTTTTAATTAACGTACCGCATCATTCGGTATTCATGCAGCGATAGTTTGACGCTCGGGGCGCATGTTTCAACGTTACATTGCAAAATTCTACTTGTATCGTCAAATCACGAACGATACTTTCGTTTGTTTTTCATGTTTAATAAAATCAAATACGTGCATTGTAGAAGTATACCCGCACAATCGTTCTTTAAATCGTTCCGTAAATTTTTACAGCAATTGGATCGTATCGTTTAAACGTCATTTCAGGAACAGAAATTCAGAAATTTCATTTCGTTATATTTTATTTCTTCAGATTGCAACATGTGTCGGACGTCGGCATAGCGTTGGTACTTTTGATAGCTTTCAGTTTGGTTGGAGCTCAGGGAGCGAAGGAGATAGTCAGAGAACGATTGTCAGAGGAGAAGAGAATACTTTACTTGGCTGGAGTTCATCCTATCACGTACTGGACGACAATTTTAATTTGGGATTTCATAGTGAGTTATTAGCAGAAATTTCTTCAATATGCTAAAAGCGAATCTTCTTTTAATACGATCTCAAATATTATTAATATTTCTTTTTTTAGGTATTCATTTGTTCTATCTGCCTAGCGGTAATTGTTTTCGAGATCTTTGGTTTATCAGCCTACGTTGCGAAAGATAATCTGGCCGGTGTCTGTCTTCTGTTAATTATGTTCGCGTAAGCATTCGCGTTTTAATTGACTGCTATAAAATTGATATAACGTAAATATCTTTAAAATATTTATCATGTTAGATGGGCGGCGTTACCGTTTTCGCATCTAGCCGAAAAAGCGTTCGACGACTCGAGCCTGTCCAACATGGTGCTCTTCTGCGTAAACACCTTCATAGGCGTGGCTTCCCTAGCGACTATTTTAGTCCTCGACATCCTGGGCAGAAGTAAAACGGCCGAAGACGCGAGGAACATCCTACATTACATTCTAATGATCTTCCCGCAATATACCCTCGGCGACGGGTTAGTCGAGATCACGAAGAACGACATCACCGCCGAATTGTTGCAAAGATTTCACATGGACACTTACAAGTCCCCGCTCGGCTGGGATCTCCTCGGCTTCCATTACGTCTACCTGTTTGTAATCGGGGCGATTCTATTCGTGCTGAATCTGATAATCGAGTGTCGAGTCCTGCCTAACCTGAGGCAGCGGAAGATCGGTTACGAGGCGGTGCAGGAAGACGAGGACGTTGCCAGGGAGAGACTGAGAGTTGAGACGGGAATGGTTGACGACACCCTGAAGACCATAAAACTGAGGAAGGAATACAAGAGCGTGTACGGGACAAATGTCGCCGTGCAAAATTTAAGTTTCGGCGTACAGGCCGGGAAGTGCTTCGGTCTCCTGGGGGTGAACGGGGCCGGAAAAAGCACGACATTCAAGATGCTGACAACGGAAATCATTCCTACGGCCGGGAAGATTATTCTGAAGGGGGAAGAGATTGGCGGGAGACCGTTGTGTAATGGCGAAGTCGGCTACTGCCCGCAGAGTGATGCCCTGGACGGATTCCTCACACCCCACCAGTGTTTAACGATTCACGGTGAAGTCTGCGGGTTGAGCAACGTTCCTAAGGTAGATGAAAAATAAATGGACTTAAAGAGAAATACATGTACATATAAATAATATAATTTTTTATTGAAACTCCACTCTGTTGATCAAAACTTGATAGAATTTTTAAATTAATATCTATATTTTATTTGTGTTATATTTTAGAGAAGCATTGTTGAAGATATTCTTGTAAGCTTTCCTAAATTCTTTTGTCTCAGAGCTGCAGAAGTTTTAAGAGTTAAATTTGCAGGCGCAAAAGCTCGGAATTGGAAAATACCAGGAATTTCATTTATTATTTCAGGCTGTGGAGATAACGCTGAAGAGGTTCGATCTACTCAAGTATGCTCATAGAAGGGTCTCCGGTCTCAGCGGCGGTAACAAAAGGAAGCTGTGCGCCGCAATAAGCGTCATGGTTCCTGCCGCAGTAGTTCTCATGGACGAGCCCACGAGGTACTTGGCATAATTTTACAACTAAGTTAAACGATTGTTAATCTCGCGCAAGAGTTACTTAATTCCGTTAATATTGTTATGTTCGCTCGTGTGTATTAGCGGAATGGATCCCGCGACGAAGAGTCTCGTGGCCAGAGCCGTGAGACAAGTGACGAGGAGTCAGGGATGCGTCATATTAACGTCGCATAGCGTCGCCGAATGCGAAAACCTTTGCACAAGGGTGGGCATCCTCGCCAGAGCCGGTCTCAGGTGTATAGGAACGCCGCAGCATTTGAAGCACAAGTAAGATTACATCAAACTTTCTTTTTCGTAGAATAGCGCGTCTCTTTTAACCCCCGGATATTTCCCAGCAGACTCATAAACCGTGCACAGAAAGCTCCGGCGCTTTTATCAGTTCTGATTTTCCGTTCCTGTTTGCAATCCTTTTCTCCGGCCCGACTGGTGAACTTACGACGGATCCTTATGGTCCCGTAGCTTAACGAATGTATTCTTCAATTGAAATCTCTTATCTTTATATCATCTCATCTCGTTGAATAATCCTCTTGAGAGAAGTAAGGCGATACAGTGGAAACGTGGCGTGGGAAAGAATCGATGGTTGTGGTTCATTAGGTGGCCGGTACGAGGTCACCGGCTTAAACCCACAAATATTTTTCCCTTAGTAATTTAATCAAAGAAAATTTTGAGGAGTTACCACAACGCATTTAATTAGACCGCCGGAGGATTTAATTAAATCTAACTTCTCTCGCGATGCTCTTACGTTTCAGAAGGCTAACCTTTTCGCTGACTTTGATTTCTTAAAAATAGTGTAACAAAAATGAATCTTACTCGACATTATCGGTAATGAGACAACAAAGCCAGTCTTTTTGGTTAGTTATTCTAACTGAAATCTGACTGAAATCGATTAAATGTGCAAAAAGGAATCTATATTAAACGCGTCATGATTTATTCGGAATAATAACGTAGCATACGAAAAATATTTAACTGCTAAGGTCCTAAAGTGCCCTCGGGGGGGGGAGGGGGATCCCTCTTTCATCTTTTTACCATACCGATTCTTTCCTTCCCGCAGTGTTTTTCGCCATCGAGGGTAGAATTTACGATATGGTCTACGTTAGTAACCTATCCTGCAATCCGCTCTCGTATGTTGCGGAGAAGTACGTTGAATGATAAAGAATGGCGAATGCACTTTGTTACGGTATAGAGAGCGCAGTAAAAGCCAGTCCCCCCCTGTGTCCTTCGTCCAGGCCGAGTTTGAAATATAGATCCGCGTCCCCCGCGATCGAAGGCAACGAGCAAAGTGAATAAATCGTAAATTTAAGAATGCTAATAAAACCGGTTTCTCTCTTACGACCGCTGCGATCTTTATAACACGTTCTTGCCCTCCAGAATAATTTTTGCATCACGATTTCTTTATTGCACGGCCATCATAGTTAATTCAAGTGCCAATTGAAACGTGCGTCGCCTTGAGAACTGTAAAATCGATTTGACTTTTAGATTCAGCGAAGGATACATCGCCTTCCTGAGATTTGGCCAGCCAGTTTCCGCCACGGATCTTAGGAGGGTTATCCTGAAATATCTGCCGCAGGCGATCATCTCTTCGAAGCAAGCAACGGCTGCTCGGCTTTTGCTACCACGGAGTCAGGACATGGCGCTCAGTGTGAGCTTCAGCATGCTGAAGCTCCTGGCGGAGGAGCTTAAGGCCACGGACTACACACTCACACAGAGCTCGCTGGATCAGGTCAGTGAATCCAATTCAACGATACAGCGTTTCGTGGAATTCTTATCAATTTTGATTTTCAAATGTCCCGTCTCTCGTGAAGCTTTACAACGTATTATCTCGAACGTGCTCCCGGGATTGAAGCACGCTATTGTCGTCGTACGTGAAATTACGTCAACGTCGATCCCCGCATATATTATCATTTCTGAAATCGTGTTGCGGTACGCGAAGTCTAAAGTATTTAAGATAGACGTACACTTGCCGAGAGTTTACGAGCGCGATATTTAATTCTTGCAACGTGACCTTCCGGGTGAGCATCCGGCGGTGAATACGCATCGGCGGCGGCGGCGCGATATTCTAAGGGCTTGTCTTCAGCAGATGATGCACCGCCGCGGCGCGGCGCACAGTACCTCTTCCTGTCGTCCAAAGACGATCCGCCGTTTTCGTCCCACCGATCCTGACGGATATTAATGGATCCGCCCCGTCTCGTAGTTCGCTTACATACATCCCCGCGATGGTTTACAAGCTGCAGAGAGGCGGGAAATTCGCCCACACCGGCTGGTTGCCTCTAAGCTCGCCTAAATGCTTTCCGGATAGCTATATAACGCGCTGTACCAACCCTTTCTTCTCCCTCCCTGCGAAAACTGTTGTTAATTAACCGCCTCCCCTTCCCCCTTTTCTCTCTCTCTCTCTCTCTCTCTCTCTCTCTCTCTCTCTCTCTCTCTCTCTCTCTCGAAAGAGAGAGATTCTTCCCCCTCTCTCTGAAATAATTCACCATCTGAATAATGAAGCCCGAATCTTGTCGAAATTGTCGAGTATAAATCTTATGCACACGATATGCTTTCCCGCATTCCGCTCTGCATTCGAAGCCCTTGCGCGTCGTGCGTTGCAATAACGATTGTCTTCCACGCTCGCTTCAATGCGAGCGAATTGCGAACGTTTCTCGGTAAATGCATATTGTTGGCGTATGCAAGTCAGCGCGACGGTAAATGCACATCAAAGCGCCGAAGTCCCTTCCGCGCGCATTTCTCGAGTCGCGTATTTAACGTCATTATTCGCCGCGAACGCGTCGGAACGATGCAATTGAGGCGCAATTAAATTAACTGCAATGAAATTAAAATCACATGACGCGCCGGTAGCTTTCTTTCACGTTTGCGCGACGCCCGCCGCGTTGCCGTGTGCGTGAAGAATTTTTTTGCCGTCCCGTTCGAATCTCTGTCCTCGCGTGTCATTCCAGTAAATCCAGAGTGTGTAACTAAGCTTAAACGAAATTGCACATAGGCTGCCCTATCTCTCTTTCTCTTTCTGTTGCTCTCTCTCTTTCTCTCTTTCTCCCCGATAAACTTACGGACGCTCGCAAAACGTGCCGCGCTTTTTCTCTCGCGTTTTTAACCGGGAATAAAATTTTTTAAAAGCGACGCAACTGTCGTGTAATTGAGTGGCTTGCGTGTCCGACTTACGGACGGACAAATTATGTCCAATGTGTCCGTTTGTCGCGGCGAGGCGAGGGCGGCGCGCCGGGAGAGGATGTATTTGCACGCGGAGGGATGCACGCGGGGCAGCCGGACGCTGAAATTTGCATTTCGCGTAGCCACCGTCTTACCGCCGAACTTCCGCCGGCTCTTCGCGACTCTTTGAGAAATTTACCGCGCGCAAAGCGGCCGCCGACTCGCATTTGCATAAGCCGGTTAATAAAGAAAAATTTTAATTTTGAGGCTAATTAAAAAACTTCTTACATATAAATCTTCATAGGTCGTACGAAGACGTTAGCTTTAATTAACACGCCCTCACGCACGAGGAGTAACGTCACGATATTACGTCGTTATTAATTATTTTCGCAAATTGTACGCGACGCATCCGACCGGATAAAAATCTGAAAATTGCAAAAAATTCAGTTGTGCGAGCGCGCGAGGAGAATTCCCGGCGACGGCGTGATACGAGCTTTAAAAAAAAAATGGTCATTACGACGGCACATAAAGCTTGCAATCGCCTCGCTTTGTTTTTCTCAAATTCAAGTTTTATATAAACCGTTGTCCGGCTGAGAATAATGAAACAGGATTTAAATAAAACTTTACAGCGAAAGCACTATTTTATATTTACGCCGTAAAACTATTCACAGCTGTTTCCTATCCATTCCGATTTACGCGCTGGAATAATGTAGCGGAGTCTATTTCACTCGCGCATCGTGAACTTTATTGTGCCATATACGAATGCGAATTAGGAATTTATTGCATCACCAGACGTGCAAAAAAAAATCCTCGAAATAACATGAAGTTATGGAGAAACGGCATTAACGATAAAGATTTTTTTTTCACTCGTTTTGCAACTCTTTTCGACAATACATTATTCAGTGTTTCGCGACTTGGTTGCGAGCGACGATCGTAAATCACGCAACGGTGAGTTGCGCGACAACGAAATCGCCGGTATATACGAGTATGTAGATCTTACGGTCCTGAAAAGTGTGTGCGCGATCCATTTCCAACTATTCTTCACAGTTCTACGGCGTCTGAAAATTCTAAGAAGCGGTTCCAGATCGAAATGAACCTTCGGCGCTTGAGGGAAGGCGGGAATTGAAATCGTTGCGTTGAGTGATCGATCGATCCCGATGAAAAACGTGCGATTTTTATTTCGTGGAATGAGAAACGTGAATTGCAGCAAATAATGCACTTCTAAAAATTTGTTTACTTTTTTCTTACATTTCACTAATGCGACGATCATTATAAGCTATTATTCGCGTTATTAAAAATGTGACGAAGGATTCGGACAATAGTAGATTTCGTAAATGTAATATAATCCATTGGGAGATTGAGACAAGAACCCTCGCGAATAAAATATCAATATCCACTGTGAGAGTGAATTAAGACGTGCGAGAAATTTCAAGAGGAGCGTTATCGAATGCGATGAATAATGGGAGCTTAATTGATCACTTATAAGGCGGCGCGTTGGCAAAGTGAGAGAAATTCAGTACTTGAAACGAAGAAGTGGTTTTATGGAATCTTTTTGTCATCAGAAATAGAATCACCTTTTCAACCAATAATGCGAACGATCTATCAGCCCGCGACGTTTTGCAATTTCTACGTAATTGGTTCATTCTGAAAATATTGACGCATGCGACAATTTACCGCACAATTGCATTTCGTTCTTCTTCGAATTCGGGGAACTCTTTCGGGATTATCATTGCTAATTGTTACTAGCGAGAAGAGAAGTTTACGCTCACCGTTTCCGCGCCGGAAAACACTGTCATCCGCCCTCTCCTGTGGGCGTATTTAAATCGTCATTAAATACAAACTTGCGTCACGTATTCATCCCCGTTTCTTGAAACTTGGTCCATGCGAACATTAAGGGCTGCCATGAACCTCCGTTGTTTTGTAAGCTTCTCGAGTAACGACAATAGCAACAGCTCAAGTTAGCGCGGTTCGGAATATAAATTAAGTTCTAAGTACGGTAGTAAACTGGGTCGGGTCGAATCTAAGAACTTGCTTACCGCAATACCACAGAAAATGATCTGCGCGGAAGTCTTCTTCTAAGAGTTTCGCAACCGCGTGCACTCATCCTTCGGAAAATCAAGGGCACTTACGTAAATAAAATCTAAAATCAACAATTGTCAGTACGAATTTTATTTGGGAGCAAAATTGAAAAAATGGTGGTTGCCACAATGTTAAAGAATAAATTCATCAAATTATTGAGAACTAAAATTAAAACGTTTTGGCAAATTAAATTACTCATATTATTTTGTATTCTATCAAGAAATATTACAATAATTCAGAAGTAATTGCGCATTTAAAATTTGTATTTCATGCAAATAATATTAATGCACACTTCATTGTATTATTAATAATACTTGGCAATTTTTTCCGATTTAGGCGCTCAATTTGTTTCTCTTGTGATAATTACAATACAATCACAAACGGTAAATTTTTAATATCAAGCTATCTAACGATAGCCAGCTCGGCCCGTATATTTTCCAAGAAAAAGATCGTTCCAAGTTTACCCGCGGCGTCAGGACATTATGTAAATGCATTTCTCACCGTGACGCAAAGACGGTACGGCGATCTCGCAAACAAAGTGGGAATTTTTTGCAGTATCGCGGCGTGTTTGTATGTAAACCGGGGGCGAACTTGGCCGGTCGGGAAAGTTTTGAGATTTTTATGGGTCTTCGTTGCAAGTAAAGCCCTTCGTCCTGCCGCCCACCGCCCGCCGTTCGCCCATCGCCGTTGCGAGAACGTGTTTCAACGCGAAGCACGCACGAAACTGCACCGACGCAACGACCCAAAGTTTGCACCCAGTTCTCGGTGGAACTTCAGTTTTGCGACTCGCAGCCGCGATAATTGCAGGCGCGAGTGTTACGCGAGGTTTGATCGGCAAAGCAAAATTGCGCGTTCCATGGAAGTACCTCCAAATGTTGCAGACATTTGTTACGAAGAAAAAGAAAATTATCCGTCGAAAAACTAATATTACGAATAAAGTTTTCGTCAGTTCACTTGCCGTTGGAACTTTAATTCCAAGAGGATACCCGACACATTCCATTATAAAGTCTAACGCGTTAAAATTCTTTCGTCCTTTCTTTTCACAGCGGCCGAGTTGATTTTTTATGATAATTAGTCCGCGGATTACGCGTCACATAATCTGCTGTGGAATGTGCAGGTCCTGGTGACTTTCTCGGAGGAGCTGGACGACGAGGCCGTCGACGTGGCTGTCTTCGGCCAGGGCAGCAGGAACAGCGTGCCCAACATGTACTCCAGCATGGATACCATTCACATGGACACGTTTTGAACGTGTGCCGTTTAATTAGGCTAAGCTTCGGAAGCGTTTCGCTTCAACTAGACGCGCAGAATTAATTGAAGTTTTACGTTTTCACTCGGTAAAGCCTCTCCTGTTCGTCGTACTCCAGCGGCGCGCATTTTCGTGGCGATTACTGTGATAGTTTGCCTTTACGTTCGACGCCACGGCAAAACGCGCGATTCTTACGAGTTTAAAGAAAAAGAAAGGAACAGCTTGTGATTTTCTTACATGGTTTTTCCCGAGAGAAAAGATCCATTTTTTGAACCGGGTCTCAGAAAAGAATTCGCGACGAAACAGCTTCGACTCAGTCTCGGATTTAATTTGTAAATATCATATTTTTCTGGCAATTATGATTTAGCAATAATTCTAGAATTATTAGTCTCTTTTTAATAGAGTGTAAATGTGTGTAAGTACGTTTTTAGAATTAGAAAATTAAGGAATATGTATAAGTAGGGTTTTAGCAACAGATATTCTTCGCTGCTGACAGAGTGGACGCCCGTGTTGGGAATCAATGCATGATTTATTTAAACAATGTATATTTGTAAGAGCGAGAAAAATATCGAGTGGCTGGTAAGGGTGATTGGTGAGGGTGATTGGTGAGGGAATTGAACTAACTAGAAACATTTCGTATTCCTTTAGCGAAGATTGCAAGTATCAGTAAAATCATTAAAAAATATCGATAATTACATTAATTTTATAATATTTCGAATAATTGTGACAGTATTCCATCGTATCGCTATAATTATTAGCGGCCCGTCTATTTTACACGATATTTTGTATTAAGTAAGCTGTCGATAAATATCGCTCGAGCAATTATAACGGAATATTAGACATCAATATCTTTTCACATGCCAACTGATCTAATGCCGCTGCCTATATTACAATCGAAATATTTTATATAATCGATATACAATTATACACACACGTTGACAAATATATTACATAGCTAAATATACTCGAGAAATAATTGTATGCCACTCAATATGGAGAAATTTATTAAATAATTATGTAAATTTATTAAAATTCCCATTAATTGAATACGCGCGCAAATAATGTAATTATTTGTTTAATTAAAAACGTGTAGACATAAGGGTAAATCAATTTTATCGGGTATAGGAGAGACGACCACTCGTACGTCCGCGTTTTGCTTCGTTTTCGTTCATATTTTGCCGTGGCCCCGACATTGCAATTTCGAAAACAGAGAATCCCACGGGCGATACCTCTCCCATCAATTTTCGCCGAAGGCGATTATCGACGAGTATACGTTTGACACACCCGAACTGACTGGTTAAATATTGCCGGCGAGAATCGTGCCCATATGTACAAGCCCAGGGCTTTTATTTGTCGCGCTTGACGATGCGACATCGACTCATAGAAACACGAAGATCGATGTTTACGCGTTCGCGAATGGCGTAAAAATTGAAAGGAGGCGCAACAATAAAGCGCGAGACGATGGAATTTATTGCCGCGGATCGAAGGCAAAGAGCGATCGAAGGGGATGAAAGCACGTGCTTTCAGAATGGAATACGTATACGGGGTAGGTACACGTCCCGAATTGTCCAAACTTCAAATATAAAGTTTCGCTTGGAATAGAATTTTTCATTAACGGGAACGAGATAACGATAGCGTTGAGACTCAAATGTTATTGAGGGAAAAAGCAACAATAAAAAATTCAATGAATTGCGGGTTAAATAAGTTTCAAAAAAATTCACGACTTTCTGATACATTGTTTCATATCATCTCGGATTCGCTATAGTATGAAATTTTATTGAAATTATTTAGTATTTATACATTTTAATTGCGAATTTCTATTCGAACATCATTTGATTATATTTATCAAACGTTTTTGTATTTCGTATGAAATGTGAGCAGTAATAAAAAGCAACGAATTAATTAATATTTATACCATTTGAGATATATAATAAATCGAAAACGTTACTTCACGCAACGAACTGCTGAAACGCATCGAAATTGTTCCGTGTTCTTCATTAATTTTTATTCATGAAAAGAGAGAATTGCGAATAAAAACGAATATCAGAAGCGCGAAATATTTGTATTATCATTATTAATCACGTAAATTTGCAGATTTAAAATGTGTAAAATGCGATATTGTGTGTATTAAATAGTTCGCGGTGGCGATAAATTGATATTAACGTGATAATTGCGTTTTATTCACTCAACATAAAGATCAAAGCGATAGGGAATGGAAAATGTAAATTATCGTTCCGCTAGGATATCTACGATTATTATTTCCTTAACGATATGCATTGTGTTCTGAATTTTCTCTTCGAATATCAAGATTAGAATGCAATGTACTTAGAGTCAAGTGGAGAGCACTGATAGTGAGTCACACACACTATGTCGGTTTGGGCAATTCAAGTAACGACGAGCGCCGTAATGGCCGCGACACATTGAAGAAAATATTCGACGTATTTTAAACGTAAAATAAACTTTACAAGACATTAAATGTTTCGTAACGGTGGCAAAACAATGTTTGGCATTTGCCTACGACGACGCGCTGGTTACGTAAGGTCACCGCACTATTATTCACTAACCGACACTAGCTCGAGTACACAAGTAATAGCGGCGCGAGGTTTTATTGTCAGTCGACCGAGAGACGTGGTAGTGCCTTGCGTCAAGTACATCTTTAGTTAATATTTTACGAAACACAGTAATATTTTACAAACGATGAAAGACTATCGGCTCGCGGGAATAATTAACTCTTCCGATCAACGATTTGCAAACGATGAGTATATATCGAAGCGGGTATTTTCGCGCTAGATATTACTCGTCTTACACAGAGTCGACGCGCAATTATGAATAGGAATTATTTAAGTTACCGTAATATTTAGCGTGTACTTTGCGGGAACGCGTCTTGCTTGATATCAGGAGTCAGGAACCACCTCGCGATTAGCATACGTATGATCGTATTAAGTGTGAGTGCAACGGAAGAACATGAGAAAAGAGTACTTTGGGAGGCATTCTGTTACGTATCGTACAGGTAAGTGCTAATTATTTATTACTTTAATTTGAAATAATAGATCTGTAAATGTAACATCTGATAGATTTTCTATTTTCTTGAACGGGCTACGAATATTTAGTTCTGGACTGTGTTTAATTTTCCGTAACGAAAAAATGTAGTTTTAGAAATGGATAGAATAGAAAATACTTGAATGGTAAAATAAGTTTATGTATAACTTTATATCTGAAAAATTATATAAAACCAGAACAAATTTTCAATTTTTTATATTTATATATATTCCATATATATGTCTACCACCGTAAAACTCATCATTTTGAACGGTATGCAGCACAACGTCCACCGTCCGGCTTGATCTGAAACACAAAATCGAAATATTCTTTTTCAAATAAATTGTATTTATTAGACCCTGATAAAGGCAAATTTTAACCTTTTGCCTTTCCATCTATTTTATTTAATTTGAAATATATTTGAAATATATGTGTAATAAAATATCCAGCATGCGCATGTACATTATTATATAAAATTCTGTGAGATCGTAATTAATCATGTTTCCTGCCGGTTTAAATGTGATTTGACCATTATTATTTCCGGATCAAGAACGGCATATGAAACTGCGGAATCAAATGACTCAAACAAAGTTGTGTATCATTTATCAAGCATTTATCGATCATTTACGGTTAGGAGTATCATGAAAAAAGTAAATGTAATCGGAAACGTTGAAACGACGAAGCAAGTTGATAAATACGAAAATAAAGTAAATAAATTTTGAGAGGTCAGAAACGAGAGCTGAAGTATAGCCTCGTAAATTATACCGCCCTGAGTGAACAACATTTTATTCGAATTAAGGATGTAATTACGACTGTTATATAAGGAAACGAGAGACAGTCCGCGAGAGAATGTTTTTAACATTTTCTTAGAGCGGCATATATTCGCGGCCACGAAACGTATTAAAGAGAAGTTTAGTCCAATCGTCTACGTGTCCGGAATGTCCGGAAGTTTTTGCGCTGGGCGCAAAAGGGCGCGGTTGCAGGAAAAAAGAAATTAAGACGGAGATTAAGTTGCCGTAATTTTGCCCGATACGGCATTTAACTTTGTCCTCCCCCAGGGCAGGATCACTGCTCGTGGCACGGAAAGAAAATGAATCGCGGTCAATTATTCCACAACGAGGGATTTGTTTCCGGTTAACGATTCTGGGCATTTCGCGAAAGAAGGAAAAAAAAGATTGTGTTTTGGCGTTAATACGTTTGGCGTGAAGTATAAACGAAATACAGAAGAATCCTATTTCTCTTCCTATTTCTCGCGAGTCGATTTTCGCCCCTTTTCGCTATATTAAAGTGGGATCTATAAATCAGTGCGAGAGAGATCAAAGATAGCTTTTCGCGCACCTAGGAAGCTATTGGCGATAAATTTAGAGCTTTCCGGCGCAGCAGTCCCGATTCCTACTTCGCGTTTCGCACGGACTTCGCTTCGTGAGGGATTTTCGCGATCCGCAATACCATTCTTACATTAACGAGATCCTCCGTTTTATTATAACACAGAGAACAAAATTTAATGGAACATTCGCACAAATTCGACATAAATGTCGATTTAATATTTTGTTTTGTTTTATTATTATTATCACGCTTCTTTATCTATATTTCGTGATGCTTTTATTATTTCAGTATGCGCTGTAAAGTTCACCTAATCATTTTATTTACTTTATCCAGCTACGTTGCAAATAATTTAATCCTCTTTCGGAAACTTTGCTTTGACGTGATTAAATTTTTCCACACATTTCTGTTTCGCTTGCCTTAAGTCACTTAAACCGCATCGGCATGATAATGGAATAAATTTAGCTAACGAAGGGAAGAAAGCGAGAGAGCGAGAGAGAGAGGCTCACGTACGAGACCGTCTCGCCTGGCGGCTTTGCCGTGGATGCACGTGGCGATTATCGTACGTGTGTCTTCTCTCGCTTCCTCCGACGTTGGTAGACGAGCGAATTAAGAGGCCGAATACGTTCCGCAGCTTCGGATAAACTTGGGGAAACAACTGCTGTCATTCGCAGATGCGCGCGACGACGACGTCGGCGGAATATGCGCCGCTTACTTTGGGCCGTCGAGCAGGCAACGAAAGGCGGTAAGCAACACCGGTTGTGCAAACGTACTCGAAAATCTTTTGTGAAGCGCGGAGAACGCGCCGACTGTGATTCCGCGAGGATTAAACGAGCGCGCGCCCGCCGCGTCTGTTACCAACACGGTGTTCCGGCTTGTTAGCGTAATTATATCCGCGGCAGACGTTCGTATACGCGATTTGCGCGGGAGCGGTATCTCAACGTGCGGCATCGGACGATTACGGCGTCCCTCCGGGAGGAAAATTTTGCAATTCGCGTCTAAACGTCGCGCGTAATCGGGCTCAACAGTTTGCCGATATTATCGGAGCGGAAGCGATTCCACTATAATTGGCGTGATTAATCGGCGGATCGGTCGTCGATGCGCGGCGTGCACGAACCCTTCCGTACGTTTATTCCGGGACGCTCGTGTTAATTACACACTGCTTGTCTCGCAATAATCGCGCGCGTCTTGGGAAATATCTGAAATTCCGCGCGAGATAAATGACGACGCGCGTCACGCGACTGCGATCTCCCCCAGCATCCTGCCTGCGGTATCCTTAGCTCGGCAATCATCGGGCAACACAATGCGGACAATGCGTATTCACGGGAACACGGCCGAGATAGCCTCCTCCCCCCTCCCCCCGGTAACTCGAGAGAGCTCGCGAGTACCGCTACCGGTTACAGAAGGGTCTCCACTGGCGAAATGGAGATCCTTTATCAGCATCACGTCCCTCAAGTGTCTCCGCGAAGATTCCTCTCCGGCCGGAGAGTGAGTTAGATCGGTCGAAATAAATCGAGAGGGTTAATCCCCCCGAGGATTCGGTGCGGTGGGGCCCTGCCCGCGATCGCGGTTCTGATGAGATCCCACTCGACATGGAGATTCGGGATCAATCGTCGGCGAAATTAAGCTCTTCATGCCTGAACCGGATAATACTGAATGAATAGGATAGTTTTTGTATCTCAATGAGCTTTGCTGATAAGAGAGGCAAGGAATACGAGATACCTCGCGTCGCGTTGTTTTATTCCCTCGGAATACACAATCGGGGACACATTAAATCTGCTGCTCCTCGCGTTTAAGAGTTTGCTCGAACTCACATTTAAAATACAAGATACTCTCGTGCGATAAGATTTTCTTAAGACTTAAACCATAATTTGGAACAAATATAGTAAAAGAATTGTGTTCGATTAAAAGGAGAACTTATTGTTAAACGTATATGTTCGAAAACCGAGCAAAAGGGCATAGTTAGAAGATAACTTTAAAATTATCTGATAAAAGAATAATAGAAAAGTGATAAGTATAGACACTATTATCGAAGTTTCTAAATTACTTTCTTGGATATCGATATAGATTTTAGAAGCTTCTTTCTATCGACTTTCTATATTATCATAAATCTAAAATATATAATAATAATAAATGATGAAGTTTCCCGATGCAAAAATAATTTCCTTTTAATAAAGTTCTCATTTAACATTCTTTTAATAAGATAAAGAAAAAATATTTCTCTCGATAATGATGTATATATTTCCGGGATTAATACATAAAATAATGGCGTTATTATTTTACGAGAAAGTTAAAATACACAATTGCTTTTTTAATAACAAGATAGATTGGTTCGAAACGGTTTATTTTTGGTAATTAAATATTCACTACGTCGATGGGGGAGAAGGGGTCGGACGAGGCGAGTTTTATCGCGCGGAAAATTCAGAGATACGCGATTAAATTCGTTCGCTTATCCAGTAGCGAGCTTACAGTCTGGCGGAAGATAACGATAACACGTCGGACGGGATGCTCTCGCGTCATTAACAATGGAAATTTCGAGTTTTTTGCTTTTTGGTTCTCTGAACCATAATAATATCGAGTGCGTCGGTAACGAGCACGAAAAAAAAGGGGGAGATGCAAGTATCGAAGATAGCAACGATCGGGTTGCGCGCGTGCCCGCCGCGCGCCAAATAAACAATGATTATATACCGTGTATGCTGCAAATTTCTATTTGCGGATCATACGAGCTGATATTCCCGCGAATATCAATTTATGGCTTTAATATCGAACGAACATAGAAATGTGGAAACGAAAAAAGGAATAATAGACGTAGAAGTACTTTGCGCGTGCATAATAATTATATATTCTCGGCTTTCTGAGAAACTATTAAGTATATAATATCGTGGACAGAAATGTAACGTATGGAAACTTCCTTCCACGAAGTTTGCGAGCGAGCGAGCGACGTTTTTGCGAGATTAGGTTTAACGCTGCGCGCGTACATAACGCAAATCTGTTCACCACCTCGGTTCAATCAACACGAATGCTCCTTGTCTCGTAGCAATTGATGAAGGCGTATCTAATTAGATCGATTCCCGCAACTAAATCCGTTCTGAGATAATATAACGTCTCGCTGAGACGCGGCAATCCATCTTCTATAAGTCTAAGTTATGTAACTCACTCATCTGGCTGGATAAACACGTGATGTAACTTGGAACTTTCGTTATGCGCAATAATATTCTGTTAAATAAAAAAGAAAATCAATTGTTCCGCGTCAGTAGGTACAATATAAAGTCAGAGCATTATACCAATTCATTCTTTCACTGTCGGAAGACACGCGCGATCAATCGCGACTATCAATTTAAAATCAAGAAAATTCGCACGAGAGACAAATTATAGAGAAAAGACGTAAGCTTATGTGATTTTATAGACGATCGTATTGTCGCAATCCGCGACACAATAACGCGGCCCCATTGTCGGAGCGCGACGCAATTTGGAATATTCTGTTGACGCAAATCTGCATACCTCAATTCAATCAGTTCGCATCCTCCCAACACGTCTTGTTCCACGCGCGACCGTGCGTGTGCTTAATTAGATCGATTCCGCCATGCCGAATTCATCTTGGCGCAGCCTCGGTTCGCCAAGACGTAACGATCCATCATAGCCTCGGTAGGCGCGTTCGCCATTTAACCCGATTCCCGCTGGATCAAGGACGAAGACGAGGCATTCCTCGGACGAGGGTGCCGCAGCCGCCGCCGCCGCCGCCGTTGATCAAGATTAATCGTATGCAAATTACGCGCGCGTCGGCTGGAGGATTCCGCGAGTTTTGGAGACTTCCACCGTCGTTAGAAGGAAGGCATGACGGAAGGAAAGATCGAGCGTCTCGTCGAGATCGTGGCGGTAATTGAAAAGACACGGGAAATTCTGTTAGATGCGAGAAATCCCGTTAAGGAACGGCGCTCTTGATATCGATTTTTCGAGCGACGTGATACTTGGGGAATCATATCCGAAGGAATAATTCCCCCCAAGTATTTCGGTGTAGTCTTCTTCGACCAAGCAGATTTATCAATTTTTCATTGTTCTCCGACTGAACGCGAAAGATCTTCCACGGGGAAGAACCGCGTCTAAGAACCGCGCTCTTTCCACTTCCGTTTTTAAAATTTCATCAGTGAGAATGTATGACATTACGTAAGAAACTAGTTGCAAACAGCAAACCATGCGTATTCTTCCCTTTAAGTTTCTGAACGCATTCTATGCAATAAGCTTAGCGTAAGGAAAGAATTGTAGTAGATGTTGCTCGGTAGAATGTTTATTCTCATAATGTAATTGGCCTTTCACTACAAATAACCCTTTAATCAATGAAGAAATTTCCCTGCAGTTGGAAAACCTTCAACGTTTAATGCAAATGCGACTGTCCCATATTCACGTCTTTTGTTCGCGCATTTTCTACATTCACGGTTTGCTAGTTTTCGCGGAATTAAGATTATCGCTTATTCACAGATTATTTTTTGATAAAAATAAAATAAAATAATGGATGAAGACAAAATTTTTGAATGGTTCCTTCTAACACTTTGGAATGTATATAACTCGGGGTTTTTATATAGTATTTAGTATAATCTTTAGTTATTTACTGCTGGCTTATTTGACTATTAGTCTCCAAGAGTTTCTTAAACATTGCCTCATTGCTATCAAGACAAGTAGGTACAGTTAAACGCTGGTTTTAGGCCATTAGCGTCATGTGTTTTATCGTATTTGGATACAATTTGATTCAAACAACTGTGTACGGAAAGAACGATTTGCTAAAGTGTTCAAAAATTTAGCTAAATACAAATTTAAAAATTATTTTCTTAATTATTTAAATAATCACATTAAGCCGCGTCCAGACTTGTATCGTAATCACCGAATCATGATATTTTCTTATCAAAATACGGATATGCTGGTTATAATGATATGCCAAGGTCTTTGTTTTCAATACGTATTTGTATCCCGTACAGATTGAAAACAAAGACCTTGACATATCATCATAACTAATATTTCCGAATTTTGATAAGAAAATATCATAATATGATACGGTGATACGATACAAGCCTGGACCCGGCTTTAGATGCTCAAGCTAGTTGCTAGAATGTCAAAACTTTTTGCAACATTATCATCATGTTTGAGCGTCCTACGTAATTATTTTTTATTTGTATTTGACTTAATTTTTATATACTTCTGCAAAACCATTCGTTCTGCATAATAATAGAAAAACTCAATTCTAAATTAATATAATTATTGATAATAATTTGGATGTTTTTATTCGAAAAAAATTTCAAATTCCTTACGGCATTTTTTTTCAGAATTCCAAAACATCTGAACTAAGTTTCTTTTAAAATATCTGACAAAAAGAATCGTAAATTTTATTTTTTACTAAAATTTTGTGAAATTGGATTATCTTATCTTTTTAATTTTCCAATAAAATATGAACATTTTTTTCACTGCAGTTATTATCTTTCTAAGAAGTCGTAACCTTGGTCAGAATTAAATTAATTGTTCAATTCACACAATATATTTTTTCTAAATCATCATATAAAAAAAACATCTAAATGAAAGAAGGATATTGAAAGTTCTGCGTGTCGGACAAATACGTCTAGGTCTGCCAGGTCATTGTCGACGTGTATTGGGTGTAAACTCGGCATTAATGTCTACCAAGACCCGGACAGACGTAAGTAAGCGACCGTCACTACGGATATACGCACTCACACAAACTCAGTCACGCAATGTACGTAGTAGACGGTGATATACATAGAGGTTCTAGTGGCACAGAGGGGTCAGTGTAAAACTGCCTTCTGTCCGTAACGTGTCGAACCGTAGTCGGTCGAGTGAACTGTTGCACAGTTCGACCGACGAAGTCCTTCTTCAATCCAGAAGAGCCCCATAGAGAAAGCGCGACGGCTCCTATATCTGAGAATTTCCTTATCGCGAGGAATTACGCCAGACACCAAAACCCTCGAATCCCTCCGCTCTTTCCGTACAAGAAAGTAAGTGCGAGAACCTCGGCGACAATCGATTTTGACTTTAGTAGACCGTTAAAAATAACTTTCATTATTGCACCTGCGAATGTTATTTAATGTAGGATTTATATAGAATTATGTAGAATATAATGCAGCAGATCTTTCGTTTTATTTATCGCTCATAACGGATCTCTTCGTCGCTAGAATCTAGATTTAACGTTGCACGCACGTGATGCGTATCTGATGCAACCGCATCCATTCAATTAACACGAATGTTCCTTCCGTGTTCTGTAGCAATTGATGATTGAAGGCGCATCTAATTAGATTGATTCTCACTACTGAATTCAACTGAGATAACACGTGCTTAGACACGACATTTGGCTTTGGGAGTTCTGATTAACGATTAATTTGATAAACTGAATTAATCTCGCTTTTGAGACCGTTAAAAATAAAATATTATATATATCGAAAGTATCATAAAAAAATTTTGGGAATACAGGACAGAACGAGTGCGATATCACTAGATTGTTAAATATAAAATTGCTAATTGTCACTTAACATGCATTTTGTTCCATTTCGCGTCGACAATCGGTCCATTCTCGCGTAAGCCAACTAAGAAGCTTTAGGTTGTTGATGGGAGAGAAAATCAATACGAGTCCACAGGGCGAAAGTCATTTAATCTGCATTTTCTTTCTACCTGCGCGTGATCCTTGCAATATGGGTCACACGGAATATGGAATATGGGAGGAAATATGCGAATTTATGCGTGCGGAGGACAATGCGGATGCCGACAGGTCGCTGAGACTTATCGGCGGGCATTATCTGGCGCGATATCGGAAAGTGGACGGAGGCGTGAGTCGGTCAGACCGCGATTATATACGTACGTGACCCTGGAAAATCGTATGCCATAAATTTGCTGGTTGTACCCCGAGGCTACAGAGCGCGCGCGTTGCACGCGAATAAATCAAGGCCAGCGGCCAGCTCGCGGCGAAAAAATTCAATCAAACAAATAAATGTGTCATCGGACGAATGTGCGAAACGATTCGTCGATGGACTTACAAGTGTCTGTAGATATTCGACGAGAACACTTTGGTTTTAAATTTATTGATCGAAGGCACAGAGGTTGAGGTTGAGAGAGAGAGAGGGAGGGGGGGCAGAGAATGTGGTGTAGAAATACTAATCAATGTTCACTTAAGTAATTAGGTTAATTAGATTGAAAATTCTCCGTCTATTAATATTTTCATACCATATGATACATCGTTCGCAAAAATATTGTTATATAAATCTTAAATTAAACTTTAAATAATTTTAGAAACTGCTAAGTTTTATTTCGCTATTTATCTGAAAAATGATAAAAAGTCGCTATTCTTAATATAACAATATTTATAAATTACAATTTTTAGATTCCAAAATCTCTGCTCAAAGTAAATATTTTAGTATTTTCATATAAAGACCGTTAAATTTTAATCAAGCTTTAATTTAATCAAGATTGTCAATGACGAAATTTTCAGGTTTCATATTTTTCTCATTTTTAGCGTAGTTCCAATTTTTTAATAGGTCTTCAAATACATATAGAAAATAAATAGAAAAAGTTTGCTGGTGGAAACAAGTAACGTATGGCAAATTACTCGAAATAATACCATAATTAATCCTTTGTCCGTTAAACCGCGTAACATAGTCCGTGACTAACTGTATGTAGCTTTCCATCGGATACGGAAACTTCCGCGAAAATATGGAAATAGCCCCTTCCAGTTTTAGTTTCACGGCCGCATTACGTACGTTTTACGTTCACGCCTTGTTACGTTGCCTTAAAATAGCGACCACCGGTTTTAGCCCGCGCAAACCAGATAACCGGCGTTTTATATTCATGCTTCTTGCAGCGAAAGAAGTTTTCCATACACATACGCCAGCGTTGCGCCAGATTGACATATCGTTCAATTAGTAAATCGTATTTAATTTCCCGCCCGTGCATTGTACATATAACGCGCGCGTTTAACCGAATATTTTCTAATGAAACCGCATTTCTAATTGGGTTAGATATCAAATATTAATTAATTGACGGTACGAATTGTGCCGGTAATGCGCATAGCAAATCAAGCGCGACGAGAATTGATTTAAATTTGATTTTTGCACGAATTTCCATGCAAATTTACTCGATTGTCATTTCGTCAATAAATAATTGATAATCAAAATTAATTATCGATGTAATGGTGTTAATTTCCCGCGCGACTCGTAGCTGGGATCGACTTTTCAAACAACGCGTTCGAAATCATCGGCGGCTAATTTCGGTCGCGTATTTACAGAGGGCAAACGCATTTTTCACACTGTAGGCTTCATCGGAAAATGCGGTTGCCCGCGTGGGCGGGGAAAACTTCGTAAAAACGAGCCGCCAAACGAATTTGTTTTATACCTTGTCGCGTGTAATCGAGCGCGCTTTTACCGCGTTGTGCTCGACGATCGCGTTCAAATATCAATCGCGAATGGTCGCGGACTGCTGTTTATGCAACTTTCAACGTGTTTCGCGAAAAACTCGTCGCGGTCGGACGTAACGCGCGGTTTTTCTCCCTCGTCGCGTCGGGCAGCGCGCTTTTTCGTCTCTATTAGCGCCGAAAAATGCACGTCTGAGATCGTGGTCGAGCGACATCGTATTACCGAAAGAAGACGCATGCCGAAGAGAAGGATTTTCGGAATCGAAAGGAAGCCCGTCGCTACGTGACGTTTCCCCGACGTCTATCGCGCGCGTCTTGTCCCGTTCGCCCGTGCCTTCCTTCCGGATCTGACGCCCGGTAGTTGGCCCCTTTCGAGATCTCCAGGGGAAACGCGCGATGTATGTGTCGCGTGTGCTTAGGGAAGTCGAGGATCTTATTGAATCTGCTGTAATCCGCGGCCGACCGACGTGTACTCGGATGCTTTTGACAGCGCTCCCGGCTTTGCTCTCCTGCTGGCTGGATTATATCGATTATATGACGCAACGCCCGGCTTTCTCAGAACGATATCGATTTTACAGCGTCCCGTCGACGCCATAGGCCCGACGAGCGCCCCGATAAGCGAGCTTTGATAGCGGTAGCCAGAATTTCGTGCGATCGACACCCTACGTTTCGCCAACGTAATTATCGTTGAGTCGCCCTCTTGCAACGAAATAATATTCTAACTGGCTAAAACCAACGACTATTTTCACGTGTCGAGATATACACCCGTTATCCATAATTATTATAAGAAAAAAAAAAGAACAAAGAGCTCGTTGTACGTTTGAAGTCGCGAAAAGAACCGTTTCGGCCGTACATATTTTCGTCTTAGGCCTTGGACTTGCAATTAGCGTGGGTAATCTCGAAAGTATCGATCCGTCGGACGCCCCGCCGAGCGTGTTGTAACGGCGTGCCGTAGGCTTACCGCAGCATATGCGAGGAAGGGCGAGCTGTATATAATTCGGCGATCTATATATGCCTATAAGTGGCAACCAGAAAACAAGTTGGCAGAGAATCGGCCGGCCGAACAATCCAGTCAGACCTGTGCGTTCGCGCGACTCGGATTCGCCGCCGCCGCCGGAATTTTGGGTTTCAGTTTTCGTCCTCTCGTCTTCGCGTCCGAAACCATGGGGAATTCTTCGGAACGAGTTATCGATCGCGGCGGCTGATATAGGTATCCCGGCAGGTGCGAGTGAATCCGCGATATTTCCACGGACTGATAACCGATATCGCACTAGGGATTCTTTTACGGTATCGTATTTTTATATCTTTACGATATTGACATGGACATCGCGGATCTCATAATACTGAGACACGATGTAATTGAGCTCGGGCATTGTGAAAGGAATGAAGGCACTTTGTCTCTGCGAATTCGTTCTTTAACCACTTCAGAGTCGATTTCTGAGTATGCTCTTAAATACAAAATATAAATAAATATTAAAACAAAATTGTAAAAGAAAAACGATTCAGCTCTTCAGATGTGTTAACACTAGACTAACGCTAGAACTATCAAAGTAGTCAAAATGATTGGCTTGTAACTTTTTTTATCAAATTTATAACGGTATACATTTTTCTGAGATACTTCGTGACTTTTGTTGCAATGTGTAAATGATTAATTTGATCAATTTACTTGCTCTCTTCATTCCTTTTTTCAAAGATATATATAGTATATTTAAATAGTAGAAATAAGTAGATACATAAATCTCGTCCGTAGTTCTAGTATTAAATTCAAGACATTGGGTTTTAAAATTGTGATATTGACAGCTAGCTCATTTGCAAATTCCGATATCACATTCTTAGTTTTCTATTGGTATTGATCGATATTAGTTAACAATGTTAGGGTGCTATGTAATAACGCTCCAGTATGTTATACACAAGGAACATCGCTCACCTTCATTAACGCATTCTTCAAATTTCAATCATAATCATAATTATGTATCTATTAAATATATATATATATATATAATATGCCCGTGACAATGATAAGAACACTACAATGTGGCTGTGTCACAAAGCTATTAAGGTGTGTGCTCATGGACAAGCGCAAACAACACTCCTCTGTCTCTGAAACATTTCGAAGGAATGTAAATATTACGGTTATATAGCCTTATCGATGTTACATAAAACGCCCCCTTAATATTTTATATTACGTATCTCATCGAAAATACAGAAAATAATTCAATACGGAGAATTCTCTGTATAGAAGAAATAAATTTCATAATTAATAAATAAATAATAGAAGATAGCAATTGATATAAATCGATAATTTTAATAATTAATGAAGTTTCGCTACTTATTAGCTTTATTATCCGTAATCTTATTAAACCTTAAAATTGATACCCGTTGCCATTAATGCAATATTAATAACCATGTAGCAGGAAGAATGATGAGAATCAAACATACAAAGCAATAAAAAAAGTAACGATTAAATAGAATTTTATCGAATAATTATGTGCCAATTTCAATTCTATTTTTCGCAATAAAGCCTGCTTGCCTGTTATCTGCAAAATTAGATTTCCTAAATTAAAAAAAATGTTTTACATTGAATATTTAATATTTATATTAAATAATTTAAAAAGGCTATTTCTTAAATTAAGGAAATTTAAAAAAAAATAGACAGCTATCATCTCGATATAGTCCGCATAAATTTGGGAATAAAATATCATCTGCAGCATGATTTTTTTTTGTAAGACATTCGATGCTTTGTCCCGTCTTCACATATGGTGGCGTATATCTCTTTCAGTAAAAGGATTGAAAGGGGCGAGAGAGAACGGAGCTCATCGTCTTGCCCTCCGCGTTTCTACGAGATATCGTCGCGATGAGAAAATGCGCCAGGGTTACGGAGACGCTGATAGGATACTTTTATTGAAGGGGGACTATGACGATCCGGCAATATCCTGCGTTCCGTCCATTTCTTTAACCCGTTGACGAGCATTATGAGTTTCACCACCGTAGCTTCCTCCATTTTTATCTGATAATATCGTCCGTTTTTTATCCGATAATATATTGTCCGTTTCCAGGATCAAGCCTGGGTCTTTGTGACGAAAGAATGATGATTAAAGGGCTATACGTACGAGCCACCTGCTGATCACATATAGAATTTTGTCGCAGGAACGATTACTTATATGAAATCGGAATTAACGAGTTTTATTTAAGTGCAATATAGCAAACGTATAGAGCGTGAGAATGTTAACTCGAGAATATAAACAATGCGCTCTTCGCGAGAAATCTCTCGAGAGACTTTTCGCGACGTCTTCCCGGTCCAGTTGGGTTTCGTGGAGAGATTCCGCTCGCGAGACTTTACTTAATACTCGCCAACATCCGGAAGAGAAACGATCAACAATGCCGTAAGCCGGAACGGATGGCGCGACGCGGCGACAAAAATTGAAAATGCGGAGAATGTCGCGGTGTGTTTCGTCTGTCCGACGAGATTTCTCGGTCGCGATGTTTAACCGAGATATCTCGAGATAAAGAGGAGGAATCGCTGCGCTCTGCATTTTCTCACGAAAAGATCCCCGGCGTGTCTAGGCGCGCATCCCTCACGTATTTCACGGACCCCGGGGGCGTTTGCGGAATTCTTGTTTGCGACGGGGAGGGAATCGGGGGAGGAAAAGAGAGTGAGAGAGTGAGAGAGGAGAAGGAACAAGCGGAGGAAGCGAAATTCGCGCAAAGGAGGAATCATCGAAGACTCGTCGACCTCTTCTTCGCTTCTTCGCGCGCGGGATGGCGCAAAAGTTCGGAATACAGCCCCGAGGTGGCGAGTAACGGCAGCGACGGAGATGATTGATAGCAAAGAACGCGCGGCGCGACTCGCACACCACAATGGGGACCAGAAATATGAGATCGGAATAAAATTCATAGCCGTTGCCAGGGGAAACGTTAGGCCGCGATTGAGATGCAAATAAGAGCGAGACACCCGGTAGCGGCGACGACGGCGACGACGGCGACGACTTCGTGGCATCTCCGTAACTCCTTCGTACCGACGACAGAAGAGAATTTTTTATGAGCTCGGGGGAAGTTGCTATCCGCGCCCGAAGTTTTGCGGCGACTTTGGAAATTTTTTCGCGGATGGGTCGGACGCCCGACAAGTATCTCCATTCGTATCGCGAATCAACTGTTTATTTGAAAGCGGCGTAAAGAATATTTTAGGAAAGTAGGCTAAATGCACAGAGAATCAATAACGATGAAACTATTTTAACCCTTAGCCGACATGCGACAGTTTCCTTCGTTCCTTTCTTATTCCAATTCAACCAAAACGTGCGATTTTTGTCATTTTAATAATTATTCCTTGCTCTAATTTAATAAAACAATTTTACGGAGTAATCACGGCGGCGAGCTTACAATTAACGCACAGTTAATGAAGCACGTTCGTTAATCGTTGTAAGAAATTTTTTCAAAACTATAGAATTTCCACGAAAATAAAATTGCTCCAGGCTATAGTATGCTGTAGTAACTTTAATTTTACGTATAATATGTATCCATCGTCATATAATGTATTTATATGGCGTCTTCTTTCATTAATCGTAGTACGACCTTTTCTTCTTTCAGTTAAATTTAACGGCGGACGAGTATCGCTATCATCTCGCGGCTCGAAGGGCCATTAAAGGTATTATTCGATCCGCTAGCGTGGAAACATAGCCCGTACCTGATGAGTGTGAGTATCGTTTCACTCAGAACATTCGTAATTCCGTTAACCGTTCATTATCCAATTACACGCGATCATTTTCCACGAGATCGCCATTGTTCCGACCGCCCTGGCACGTCGCGATTTCCAAAAGTGATTCACCTGAATGGCGGATTCCGATCCGCGGAATCGCGCAGCTTTTGTTTCCGCAAAGCGGATCAAGCGCGCGACAATGGTTTTACCACCCTTACGTATCGCGATTGCCACCTAACGAACGGAACGGTGATTCGCAGCTCTTTATCCGACGATTACGCGCGCCGGTTTTGTGGAAATCGATCGCGGGTGACTCATGAAAGAGTACGTAAAAGGAGACTTGGCATGCACGTGCACCTTTCTGGTCTCATTATCGCGATTGTGTCGTCGCGATTCCGCAGAACGAATAAAATGCAACAAAAGGGTGAGAGCAACGCGAGAATGTCGCTACCATTAGCGGTATATAGACCGACCGACTGTATATGTAAGGTGCGGTGTTGCACGTACCTGCTACGTCCGCTCGTTCCTTATTGATCGCTCGCGCCAGGGCTCCTAAGCGCCGTAAGAAACTACATAAATTAATCACGAGACGAGAGAGACTTGCCGTGGGCTCTTAAACGGATCACGTCACTCCTGGCGGTATTAGAAATTAAGGATAATTAGGAGAATCAAGATAGAATGTTGGCGCGCACGCGATTCGTCGGCTCTTTCGTTCCCTTTTTCTGAAAGACTTATTTATTTTTCTATTTAGCGGGACGTCTTCCCTAAATGATTTCGGGAGGGGAGGTAGATTACACGTAATAAATATATAAGTGAATTAACGCGAACGAGAAAAGAGAGCAGCTGGTAAATTCGAAGACCAATGTTAAGAAATAAATGTTAAGAAATAAACGATATTGCTATTTATATGTTGTTTCATTTTTTTAGCTGCAAAAGCAGCTAGATGAAAGCTATAACGTCCACCCATCTTAAACGCGATTTCCCGTTAAACAGTGTGAATGATAAGATCAGAAATGAAGCAATAAATTAGCACGTAAATTGGAGTAAATAGAACTTGATTGGCGACGATAAGAATTTCAGCTCAATATAGCGTATTACGGCATCTGATAATTGTCGTTTTTTCTATACGTTTCAGATTCGATGGACGTGCGGACATATGGTGAAGCAGAGAAGGTTTATCGGGAATACCAACAACAAAATGATCAATATACGGAAACGTTCGTAGACGTCTTAGAGGGATAATTTAATTCGCACGGTCCGAATGTGAGAAACGTTGTTCCTCATAAGTTAAACACGAAAGCAGGTCTTGCAGGTTTTGAAGCTTATCAGGAATATCACGGAGACAACTGTTCACATTGCGGAGCTGAAGATGTGTTGTTGCACGTTGTAAGAAGAGTTATATAGATTCGTCGATCGGGTCGCGAAACATATTGGCAGGTTTCCGCGAGCCGGAAGACGAGTGCTAGATCCGTCACACAGATCTAGATGTGATCGCACTTGTGATTCTATTTCCTTTGTTGTATTTTGTCCAGCGAGACTTTTTAGAGAGACTTTTTAAAGAGATTTTTTTACTTTCTTATTACGGTGAGTGAAACACGATACTATTGTTTTTGTTCATTTCTCTCTTATTGAAAAATTTAGTGTAATAAAATCAAACGAAACCCGTACCTCCAACGGAGCGTACGCAATCGCGAGAGTTACGAGCTCCACACCAGAGCGATCGTATAGAAAGTTTCCGGATATGTGTGTAAAACAGAGAGAACATTTTCGATTGCGTACGGTCCGCGTGTACCAAATTACCATGCTGCGTGGAACGTAATTGCGAATTCGTAGCGAGAGCCTTTTCGGAGCAGTTAGCAGTCATGATATACAATAAATACGGTCGCGTATATTCGGTATTCTAAAAACTTTATATGAACAAGAAAATAATAGATTTAATATTCAAAATGTAATAGTTTGAAAATTCTAACAGAAAAAATAGAATGTATAAAAATAGTTACGTATAAAAATATGAAATATAAGAATCTAAAAATATAAAAATAAGTTTCTGTATTTTATGTTCATGAAAGAATACGTTAAATATACGCTCGCTTATTTGCACTTACAAGAAATGATTAGAGACGAAAGTTCTGACGTAATGCACGGCAATTTTAACGGATATCCAATAATAGAAACGGTTTTAAAATGATGTTATCGGCGGGCCGGGTCAGTCCATGTTACAAGAAACAAAGAATTGTGAGGCAATTCATCAAAGTTTACGGTGGTATTGTCACGAAGTAGTAAGACATTTACAGCGATCCGCCTCGACAATCGAACGGCAAACCACTTGATCGTTTAAAAACAGCTTGATCGAGTTTAACGTGTAGCCAATATAACAATAATTTGTCTGCGTATCGCGCGCGTTTCTCAAGCAGGTTGCTGTCGAACAATCATTGAGACTAATCGATTATTTATTCAGAGCGGTCTTTCCTCGCTCGCGAATGCCGCGGGGAAACAAATGGCATAATTTAATCGCCCTTATTCTTTCAGATTTTAGATACTATCGTTCATTTTACGGAGAAGGAGGCATAAGCCAAAGTATAATCGAGAGTATTATCCGCAGTTCATTACGTTTGCTCATAACTCTCGCGGTATCAATATAGAGGAAATTAAAATTTGCATATTGCAATTGAGAAAACACGTGGTCGAACTTCGTGGGGGAAAAACGGACGATGTTTTAATTTGCAAAGCCCAAAACTGAATTTTCGACCCTCGTGCGCCACGCCGCGAAGCGGAGTTTCGTCATAATGGTGAGTAATATCTGTGCACATTATAAATTAATTTGTGCTTTTCTGCACGCAAAAATATAAAATCTCATTCGTTACATTCGCCACTAAATCGTCGTTCGCTTTATGTAACTCAATATACATAACGAATGCTGCGCTTATTGGCGCACGTAACCCAAATAGTATATTACGTAAGCTCGGCGAGTGACTCGCCAAGTCGATAACCTTGGTCACGGTCGACCGACTTGCGAATCTGCCTGGCCACTACTCCAGGCCACTCCAGCCCGAATTGTCGAACGAACGGAAATTTCCGACCACGTATTGTCGCGCGCGGAATTGTATTGTCATCCATGCAAATTTTGGGGAGCGAGCGGAGGATTACGCTCGCGGAGTTCCTCCCATTAATCAACGTTTCCTGTTGCACTTAGGAGATCAGCTCGCGTGGCTCGCACCACCTCAACTCCGCAATCCAATTTATTTCTCGCGTTTCGGACACGTGAAAACATCCGCGACTTTCCGACGAGAAATCGAAGGATGCGCCGCATTTTTTTCTTTCCGTTCCGTTGGGCGGCAATGTCGATATTGTAATCTGGAGATTTGATGCATGACACTATCGTTTGCATATGTATATCGTAGGATAACCTCGCGCGACTGACATTGAAAATTAGCATGTAAGATCGGCCCTGTTATGCAGATCGGCGTACGAGCGTGATGCAACAGGCACGTTCGTACGTATCGCGAATGCGAGAAAGCGTTCCGTTCCGGCTCGTATCGTATAGATCGAAGGTATCTCGAAATATCCCGCGGGTTCATCGGCTCTCGTAATAACAATCAAACACGAGGCGCGGTATCCGAGAGGGGTAACGGAAACTCTCCTTGTCCGACAGATTTCGGATTGTGTTACGTATCAGCCTGGAGAGATAATGTTCCGTAATTGCGCGCTTCGCAAATACCGTCTCGGTTTAAATACCGCGGTATCGCACGTAGCGAAATTAAAACGGTGTCGCATTTTGTTTCCGAGTGCAGAGTGATAAGTGGCGCGGCGTTGGCGGTAATGGTTATGAAAAACGGCGGATCGAGTGAATGAACGTTCCCTCTAACGAAAATTAATGCGTGCGAGAGAGCGCCGGGCATTTAAGCGTGCTTTTAGCGGCCGTTCCATCACCGCGGCGGAGAATATTGAATAGTTCTGCAGATAGCGACGTACCATCTTTATAAAACCGGTTCCGTTCCTTTCTTAGAATGCCATTTTCTTTCCCTTTAGAACGAATCAATCTCAATTGTCCGTTTGATGTAATTATCGGCTCGATCGATCGCGATTGCGTTTCGATGTCAGCGCGCGAAAAAGCGCGGAGGGCGTTCGCGCGTAAATCTGATTCGGGATTAACGCGACGGGAAACAAAGGGCGAATAATGCACTCTCGATTTCCGAACGAACCTCTCTTCCGCGGCCGTTGGGGCGCAACGTAAAGATTCGCGTCTTCTGAACTTCCTTTCGGTTGATTCACTGGGTAATCAGAGCGGGATATTCCGTTGTGAATTCCACGACTTGGTGGCTCCTGCCCGGGGCATCTTATCTTCCCCGCCGGAAACGATGGTTGCGCGTTCGCCGTTAATGCCCCGGCTCTAACAATTAATCGACTTTCATTTTATTTTCACCGACTGCAACTCAAATTAATTACGAGAAATTTCATCTCGCGCTCTTCTCGTCACGAATGGAAACAGCGGTGCCGATATTCTGGACCGCGAAAACTTCCTTACTTCGCGAAGGTGAGCGTTCGATGCGTTCGATAATGCAGGTAGAAGAAAAGTTTATTCCACGCGCAGCTTGTCGCCGTCGCAAACTTTGCGAAATCGCAAACGGCCCAGATTTGAACCTCTCGCTGTTTAATTATGCAGAATTACTAATCGGAATTATTAAACGAGAAATAATAATTAACACGCTTCGAAAAACAAGCAGTGGATTACGAAGAAGAACGGTCGTTTCTGCCGCGATGGAATACCGTAATTGGCGCCACTTATCGCTCAGCTGATAAAACTGCAAAAAACACTCGTGCAAAAAACTCATCCTTTGTTATTATTCTTGAGATTACGCGACGTGTGAAAGACGCTTGATTAGAAATTATCGCGCGCAACGCGCCAGGAAGATAAGGGAGACGAGCGATACGCGTGCAGGTGAGGCGCGTAGGAAAGAAGAAAAGAAGCTATACTTGGCCGAGGTATACTGACCGTGACTAAGCGGTCGAGCGCGAAGCCGACCTTGCCACCGTAACGACGGCGTTAGTAATAACGAACGTACGAACGCACTCTTGGTGGTCAGTAGCGTGACCCCTTCTGCTTTTTCCTTTTTCTCGCGGCGGCGTTTTTCAGCGACGGCAAACGGGAAAAGCAGTTACGACGAGAGGAGGGCAGCGGGACGCGACGCTCTTTCTCTATCTCCCGAGTCGTGGGCGAGCGCAAATAATGAGCTCGCCTGTCTTTCTCTCTCCGGACCGAGGCCGGGGGTTTAAACGCGACCACGTGGAAAGCTCACGTGCGTCAGCGGTTTTCCGTATCTCTGGCCCTGATTCTGTGTTTTCCGCCGCGCTCGATTAAGCGCCCGCGCGTTCCCGTTCAGAGCAACCGCGGCAGAATAATTAGCGGTAAAACGGGTAGAGACTACCGGGGGAGGGGGGGAAGAGGGGGGCGGAAGGATCGCGGGCATCGGTCTGTCTAGTTATTGGGGCGTTTCATATAGGGGCGATAAAGCGAGCTTTATCGACGATTCGGCAAAGAGAATATTTTGGGTTTCATTCGATTGTATATTTAGCTCTGCGGCTCTCTGAATGAGATTGCAACGTAGTGTACCCGGTATCGAATGTCCCTGATACAGGCAGTCTCGTAAGTGCGATAAACTGGCATTGATAAAGTGGCGGCATTCTTTATCGTTAGCGATACGCGAGAAGAATATGTTGGACGTCGCATTGATGACGAAATGAGTGATGGATTATGACTGCATGATTATTGGACGAGAAAAATCACACGTGATTTATTCACGCGAGAGAGATGAAATGGCGTCCCTTTCATTTTCACGTGCCGACATTCGTACTCAATAGTACAGGATCGTAAAAACTCCGTCCTCCGTTTATAAATTAATAAATTGCCGAATTGAATCAACTGTCTGAATCACAACTGTTAACCAATTCCGCTGGAAACAAAGTACACGTGTAAATTAAATTGTATCGCAATTTATCAAGGAACTCTTCCGTAGATTTTATCAGCGAGTGATGACACATGAAAAACCAGAGTGCCTTCGATATATCATCACAAAAAAATTAACCGTATAATTTTTCGCTTTATTCGACGCGCAATGCGATGAATGAAACGAACGGAGAAAAGTCATAAGCACGACTTCGAGCTCCAATTTTGTTTCAAGTCTATTCTCGGAGGATGACGCAACGGTGTTAGGAAGCGCTTTATTTTTGCTGATCTAATCAAAGAGAACTGCGGAACATCGAGGCGTCATGATTTCAATTGTGAATCGAGACTGACCAAGTCAAAGTGCGCTCCCGTTTAACCGAGTGCCATATGTAATCGCATCGCGTGTCGAAACCGAAGTGAGCCGTCTAAACGGCTCGTTGTCGATCTCGCGTTCGTTACGAGAGGTCGAGCTATTGACCCTCTTAGATACATAACTTCTCGTTGAGGCGGATTCTGCTACTTTGCAGCTCGCTATTTTCGTCAGTGATGGCACGGTCGAAATCGTCGGCGCGAATCACGAATCGAGGAGATTCCGCGATTGTCTCGACGCGAGATGTTTGCGCGGCGATCTGTATGCTCCAGCCAATCGTTCGATCGTATCGACGCCGGGCGAGTCGAGGTAGCAATTTGCATTGTTAATCGTGAATCGGGAGATTCACCGATAGGCCGTACATAATGAACTCGGGAGAGTTCGTTATACCATACACGTATGATTAATCGGGGTAATTGCGGCGAACGGGGTAAATGCAACGCCGCAATATTTTGCGTTACGTGTACTCACCGAGTTAATTATTCAAATAGACCACGTCTCTCACAACGCCGGGGCGCCGCGCCGTTGCCCCGCAGTTTTCTAACCGGCACGTATATGTTTTAATAAGATAACGCGAGCGTATTACATATGACCCTCTCGTAAAGTAGCAATCCCGTACGTTTTACCACGCCATCCTTTCAGCGTTTCATCGCCGTGACGAGAAAAAGCGGAGGATCTTCTCGAGCGGGTTTCAGAAACTCCGAAAGAGAAAAAAGACGTAAACATATATATATATATTTCGCCGTGTAAAATTTTTCCTCTTCGGTGTGTTTTCGCATCATCCGTTTTCATTTCCTTAATTTTCTTCCGCATTACTCGGGGGCGAGAATTTAAACGAGTTTAGTATGGTCGCGCTCGCATTCGAAGGAAAGCGTGAAATTTTCTTTCGTTCTTTCATCGGTGCATTTCAGAATTGTTCCCGGGATTATTTCCACCGAGTCGGCAGCCATTTTATTACCGCTTATATCCTGACGTCTCACTTTATTGAGATGTGTGTGCGCAAGCCTGCGTGTCTGTGTAGATGCTTCCTTTATGACGCCTGCATCGCGAAGCAGATTGCAACCATCTGCGGAAGGATTCGCGCGCGGAGGAAAAGATCGAAAAATCGATTTTCTGATAATTGCGATATATATAATTGGTTTTTTAATTGCAATTAATTACGCTGCAACTAACGGTGCGATTTTAATTGCAATAACATTTGACATTATTTTAAAATTAAAAAAAAATAAGGACGATACGACTAAGAATCTTTAAAAAATTTTTTTTTAAAGTTACATGTACGACATTATTAGAAATATGTATTAAAATATGTATTAAAATAGATTAAAACTTCCTGAATACAGCATTGAGTTGTTAAAGGAAAGCCATGGAAAAATACTATTGCTCTATATCAGTGTAGAACAACATAACGTCATATCATAAAAACGATATTGCGCAATAATAAGTTATCAATGTTCCAAGATATTCCAAGGTTCTTTTATCATAATATAAGAGGAAGTGCGGGGAATAGTGGAGTATAATATAAAATACTACGATATATTATCTAGTC